>NC_091287.1:79199031-79799031 GCF_032444005.1 Ranitomeya imitator
CTGGACAAGAATGGGAGACCGCAGCGGAGGTGGCTCGAGATTCCCCCTGTGCAGAAGCGTGAACTCGACCCCTAACATGCCCCCCCTCCTTGGGCCTCTCTACGTTCGAAGGCAGCAATGAGCTGCGGAGCCCGAATGTGCTCAGCAGGCTCCCAGGACCTATCCTCAGGGCCGTAACCCTTCCAGTCCACCCAAAAATTTTTTTTGCCACGTACCACCTTGCACCCCAAGATAGCGTTCACCTCGAAATCGTCCGTAGACGAACCCGATGTCCCGGCAGATGACTCAGAAAACCGAGACATGTATACGGGTTTAAGGAGGGACACATGAAAGGTGTCGGTGATACCAAGGCGTGGAGGAAGGGCCAGACGGTAGACCACAGGATTAACCTGTTCGAGGACCTTGAAGGGACCCAAGTAGCGAGGAGCAAATTTAGTGGACTCAACTCGCAGCCTGATGTTACGGGCGGAGAGCCACACCAAGTCGCCAGGAGCAAAGGACGGGGCGCCGATGAGCATCGGCGGAGGACCTCATTCTCTCCTTAGAGGCCCGAATGGCATCCTGAGTGCGGTCCCAAATATCCCGTGCCTCCACAGCCCAGTCTGCCACCCTGGAGTCTGTGGAAGACACGGGCATAGGCACAGGTACCCGTGGATGCTGACCATAGTTGAGGAGGAATGGGGTTTGTCCAGTGGAGTCGGCTACGGCATTGTTCAGCGCAAACTCTGCCCATGATAGCAAGGATGCCCAGTCATCCTGCCTGGCTGAAACAAAATGTCGCAGGTATGTGACCAAGGTCTGGTTGGCCCTCTCTACCAACCCATTCGTCTCGGGATGATAAGCAGAAGAGAGATTCAACTCAATACTGAGAAGACGACACAGCTCTCTCCAGAACCGAGACGCAAACTGGGGACCTCGGTCACTGACAATTTTGTCAGGCATACCATGTAGGCGGAAGATGTGCTTAATGAACAACGCAGCCAAGGCCCGTGCAGAAGGTAACCGTGGTAGCGGCACCAAATGCACCATTTTTGAGAAATGATCGGTGATGACCCAAATGATGGTACAGCCGCGAGACTTGGGCAAACCCACGACAAAGTCCATCCCGACCATCTCCCAGGGCCTATCTGCCACCGACAAGGGATAGAGCAACCCAGCTGGCCTTTGACGCGGAGATTTATTTTTGGCGCAGGAGACACACGCCAGAATATAATCTCTGACATCCCGGACCATATGCGGCCACCAGTACGTCCTCGCCAGTAGCTCAGATGTCCTCTTTGTCCCAAAGTGTCCACCCACTCTGGACGAATGAGCCCAAGAGAGAACCTCCGGTCGCAAATTAATGGGCACAAAAGTCTTGCCCGGAGGCACAGACTCAAGCGAAACCGGTGCTACGGTTCTCAGGCTCTCAGAGGGAACAATAAGCCGAGGCTCCTCTTCCTCCTCTTCAGTTGACATAAGGGAGTGAGAGAGAGCATCAGCACGAATATTCTTCTCCCCGGCGAGAAAATGAAGAGAAAAGTGGAACCGGGAAAAGAACAAGGACCATCTGGCTTGGCGAGAATTTAGCCGCTGGGCTGTCTGTAAGTAGACCAAATTTTTGTGGTCAGTGTAAACCTGGAAGGGAAACCGTGCACCTTCCAGAAGATGTCTCCACTCTGAAAAGGCCAACTTCATTGCTAGCAGCTCCCTATCCCCGATGGAGTAGTTTCTCTCCGCTGGCGAGAAAGTCTTAGAGAAGAAGAAGCATGGATGCTTCCGACCTTGAGCATCCTTCTGGTAGAGGACTGCTCCAGCACCAACGGACGAGGCATCCACCTCCATTAGGAATGGCTTATCCACATCGGGACGATGTAAGATGGGAGCGCTAGCAAAGTGGGACTTAATAGAAGTGAAGGCCTTGGAGACCTCTTCCGACCACAATTTAGGATTCGCTCCCTTCTTGGTGAGGGCTACCAAGGGAGCTACCAGAGTTGAGAAGTGGGGAATGAACTGGCGGTAATAGTTAATGAACCCCATAAAGCGCTGCACCGCTTTAAGAGAATGGGGCTCTTGCCAGTCCATCACAGCCTGTAGTTTGGCAGGATCCATAGCCAATCCCTGGGCGGAGATGATATAGCCCAGGAACGGTAAAGACTCCTGCTCAGACATACACTTCTCCAACTTAGTGTAAAGAGAGTTTGCCCGTAGGAGGTCGAAGACTCTGCCAACATCTCTCCGGTGGGAGTCAATATCTGGAGAAAAGATGAGAATATCATCCAGATAGACTACAACTGAGGTGGAAAGCATATCCCGGAAGATGTCGTTGACAAAGTCTTGAAAAACGGCTGGGGCATTACAGAGCCCGAAGGGCATCACCAGATACTCATAGTGCCCATCTCTGGTGTTAAACGCCGTTTTCCATTCGTCCCCCTCACGGATGCGAATCAGGTTGTAAGCACCCCGCAGATCTAATTTAGTAAATACCCTTGCTCCCCGAAGCCTATCGAAGAGCTCAGATATCAAGGGCAAAGGATACTTGTTCTTAACGGTGATAGCGTTAAGACCCCTGTAGTCTATGCATGGACGTAGCTCCCCATTCTTCTTCTGCACGAAGAAGAACCCTGCCCCAGCAGGTGACACTGACTTCCTGATAAACCCTCTTGCCAGATTCTCTTGAATGTACTGAGACATGGCCTCCGTCTCCGGGAGAGATAATGGATAAACTCGACCCCGGGGAGGCTCCGCACCAGGCAAGAGATCGATAGGACAGTCATAGGGGCGATGGGGCGGAAGGGTCTCCGCCGCCTTCTTGGAGAACACGTCTGCGTAAGACCAATATTGCTTGGGGAGAGAGGATAGATCTGCGGGTACCTCAGTAGTAGCAACCTGAACGCACTCTCGGTGACACCTACCCCCACATGATTCACCCCATCCCAGAATTCTGCCTGAGGACCACTCGATGTGAGGAGAGTGCTACCGTAGCCAAGGTATCCCCAACAGGACCTCATCAATACACTCAGGAATGACGAGCAGAGAAATAATCTCCTGATGGGATGGCGACAGGGACAGAGTAACAGGGATGGTCTGATGTGTTATCTGTGTGGGGAGTGTCGACCCATTCACCACTCGTACCGTTACTGGTTGAGATAGCATAACCAGGGGTATTGCGTGACGTTGGGCGAAGGCAGAAGACATAAAATTGCCCTCCGCCCCAGAATCCACGCAGAGGTCTACCGAGTGGGAGGATGAGCCAAAGGTAATTGTCCCCTTAAAGGACAATTTGGAGGCAAACGTCGCAGTGTCTAGTGCACCTCCACCTACTACCACTAGACGCTGACGTTTCCTCGACCGCTGATGACATCTGGTGGCAAGATGTCCTGACTGTTGGCAAACATGGCAACCCTGGAGTGCACGAGCGGTCTGGGACTTAGATCCCGCTCGTGACACCACCTTAGGTTCCTGGAACTCAGGAGCCTGAACTGGAGATTCCAAAGGTTTGGCGAAGGTGGGAGCCAGCCGAAACCTCTGCCTACACTGGGCTCGCTCTAACCTCCGCTCGTGAAAACGGAGGTCAATGCGAGTAGATACTGCTATTAACTCCTCCAGTGTGGCGGGAATCTCCCTAGTGGCCAGAGCATCCTTAACGTGGTCAGCCAGCCCCCTCCAAAATATAGGGATAAGGGCTTTATCCGACCACTCCAGCTCAGATGCCAGAGTGCGGAAATGGATGGCAAAAAGGCTGACCAAGGACGAGCCCTGAGTCAGTGCCAACAGTTGGAGCGCCGTGTCATGGGTGACACGAGGTCCTAGAAAGACCTGTTTCAGAGTGCTCAGGAATAACGGAGCACTCTGCACCACATGATCGCCACGCTCCCACAGCGGCGTAGCCCACTGCAACGCCCTGTCCGACAATAAGGAAATTATAAAGCCCACCTTAGCCCGCTCTGTAGGGAAACGAGAGGCCAGAAGCTCGAGATGTATTGAGCACTGACTCACGAAACCCCTACAGGACTTACTGTCACCAGAAAATTTCTCTGGTAGCGGGAGGCGAGATAGCGTCGGTACAGGAGCGGCAGTGGACAAGGTAGCTGCAGCCACACTTGCAGCCTGAACAGCGACAGCAGTAACATCCACAGCTGAGGTTGAACGCTCAAGAGCTGCCAACCTTCCCTCCAGCTGCTGGATGTACCGCTGTAAACGCTGGTCATCCGCCATTTTACTAGCCAGACCCTGGCGCTAGTACTCTGTTAGGACTGGCGGAACGCACCAAGACAGATGGTATAGATGCGTTCGCAGTCCGGGGTCCACCGTGCAGGTGAAAACCTGCTGCTAGCAATTAGCAGACTATATGGCGGTACACTAGAGTATACACGCGTGGGTTAACCTCACCCAGTGTGAAAGAAGCAATCCTGTTAAGGCACAGGACCGCGGTACCGCACCTAAAGCGCGAGCAAGTAGTCAGCGAACTCAACCCCAACTGGGATTGAAGTCCGATTAGACCCTTGCTGGCGCAACACCACAACTGGGTGTGAAATGAAACAGAAGAGCATGCAGTGCCGCACTGACGAACGCCACTAACCACCCAGGCTTGGGTAAGGAAAGCACAGAGGAAGTGCACGGCGCCGTACTGGCGGTCACAGCAACTGGACGCTATAATGTGTGACTAGTGCTGTAGGATAAGTCGGGCGCTAGGTAGCAGCCATACACCTTCCGCGAACAGTCATACTATAGGGTAGGGGTATCCAAGGACGACTTGCACTCACAACATACACACATTAGCAATTGTTTGACAATACTAGCGCATGGCCGTGCGGTCATGCGCAGTTTATATAGCAGCAGCACAGGAAGTGGCCACAGCACTTTTGCCCTTCTAGGACCTGCCAAGAGGACCAATGGAATGTGCTGCAGAGCCTGAGCACATGACCCTCGATCTCCAACGGGAGACCTTACGCTGGGCTTGCTCAGTACGTGCAGACAAGGACTTAGTCCCAGAGAAGTCCGCTCGCTGCTGACCAGCACAGACTTTAATAGCAGAGACTGGAGAAGCAGCAGTAACTCTCAGAACAGAGTGAGAATGAGCAAGATGCTGGGACCGACGTCCTTGCTGAGCAGACTCCACTGCGGCTGGATAAGAATGGGAGACCGCAGCGGAGGTGGCTCGAGATTCCCCCTGTGCAGAAGCGGGAACTCGACCCCTAACACACTCACATCACAAGTATACATTAAAATATGCAAGATAATGTGTCAGAATAATTTGTCTGCATGGACAAAATAAAGGGGTCAGAGAGACATAGATCATATAAGAAAGGAAATCTACTCTAGAATGTGTATAGACTATGGTTCTCACAAAATTAGAATATCATCAAAAAGTTAATTTATTTCAGTTCTTCAATGCAAAACTTGAAACTCATATGTAGAGTTAATAAAAAAGAGTGATCTAGTTCAAGTGTTTATTTCTGTTAATGTTGATGATTATGATAGAACTGTGATTGTGATAAGGACACAAAAATTGAAGCCACTTACTTAAAGTGTCGTTGTAGGAATTGTCTATGATAATTTTTAAATCTTTGAATATAGCAGTTAAAGTGAATCTTTTTGAATAGAGGGGAGCTGCTTTATGTATGTTGAGATGGAAATATGACTGCAGAGTTTATGGGACACAAACGAAAAGTCTTAAAGTACTAATAAGTTTAATATTTTAATGAAGGTAATAAGGCAAATGTAGGACATTTTCCGAACAATTATTTTAAGATGGACAACTACTTTAACACTGTACTATTAATTATTTTTGCCAATGCCAGTGGCACCACTTCCATGTAGCTAAGCCATATGCCCTTCTATCTATCTATCTATCTATCTATCTATCTATCTATCTATCTATCTATCTATCTATCTATCCATCTATCTATCTATCTATCTATCTTAGAAAAAAGAGGCAGCATTCAAATACTTCTCCAAGTGAAAAAAGGACTTTAATGGCCCTGGTGGCATGACAACGTTTAGGGTACTCTGAGCTTTTCTCGAGCAGTGATTAAGGAACATAGACAAGTATTTAAAGTAGTGTTACATTAAAACATAATTAACATATTAAATGGAAAAGACATATGAATTTATCATATACAAAACTCATACATTCCTGTGACTGGATCATATAAAGTGACAGTGCAATATCTCATATAAGATTTCATAATATCGCGAGTATCATACAGTGTTATTCATTTAAATTGGTTTCCCCCCTCCCATATACTAATGTGCCACAAGCAGGAAGTTGATATCACTAACCATTCCCATTTTATTTAGGTGTATCCATATCAACGGCCCATTCTGTATAGACCCAACCATTAGATACAGTGGGGCAAAAAAGTACGGTATTTAGTCAGTCAGCAATAGTGCAAGTTCCACCACTTAAAAAGATGAGAGGCGTCTGTAATTTACATCATAGGTAGACCTCAACTATGGGAGACAAACTGAGAAAAAAAAATCCAGAAAATCACATTGTCTGTTTTTTTAACATTTTATTTGCATATTATGGTGGAAAATAAGTATTTGGTCAGAAACAAAATTTCATCTCAATACTTTGTAATATATCCTTTGTTGGCAATGACAGAGGTCAAACGTTTTCTGTAAGTCTTCACAAGGTTGCCACACACTGTTGTTGGTATGTTGGCCCATTCCTCCATGCAGATCTCCTCTAGAGCAGTGATGTTTTTGGCTTTTCGCTTGGCAACACGGACTTTCAACTCCCTCCAAAGGTTTTCTATAGTGTTGAGATCTGGAGACTGGCTAGGCCACTCCAGGACCTTGAAATGCTTCTTATGAAGCCACTCCTTCGTTGCCCTGGCGGTGTGATTTGGATCATTGTCATGTTGAAAGACCCAGCCACGTTTCATCTTCAATGCCCTTGCTGATGGAAGGAGGTTTGCACTCAATGCACATGGCCCCATTCATTCTTTCATGTACCCAGATCAGTCGTCCTGGCCCCTTTGCAGAGAAACAGCCCCAAAGCATGATGTTTCCACCACCATGCTTTACAGTAGGTATGGTGTTTGATGGATGCAACTCCGTATTCTTTTTCCTCCAAACACGACAAGTTGTGTTTCTACCAAACAGTTCCAGTTTGGTTTCATCAGACCATAGGACATTCTCCCAAAACTCCTCTGGATCATCCAAATGCTCTCTAGCAAACTTCAGACGGGCCCGGACATGTACTGGCTTAAGCAGTGGGACACGTCTGGCACTGCAGGATCTGAGTCCATGGTGGCGTAGTGTGTTACTTATGGTAGGCCTTGTTACATTGGTCCCAGCTCTCTGCAGTTCATTCACTAGGTCCCCCCGCGTGGTTCTGGGATTTTTGCTCACCGTTCTTGTGATCATTCTGACCCCACGGGGTGGGATTTTGCGTGGAGCCCCAGATCGAGGGAGATTATCAGTGGTCTTGTATGTCTTCCATTTTCTAATTATTGCTCCCACTGTTGATTTCTTCACTCCAAGCTGGTTGGCTATTGCAGATTCAGTCTTCCCAGCCTGGTGCAGGGCTACAATTTTGTTTCTGGTGTCCTTTGACAGCTCTTTGGTCTTCACCATAGTGGAGTTTGGAGTCAGACTGTTTGAGGGTGTGCACAGGTGTCTTTTTATACTGATAACAAGTTTAAACAGGTGCCATTACTACAGGTAATGAGTGGAGGAAAGAGGAGACTCTTAAAGAAGAAGTTACAGGTCTGTGAGAGCCAGAAATCTTGATTGTTTGTTTCTGACCAAATACTTATTTTCCACCATAATATGCAAATAAAATGTTAAAAAAACAGACAATGCGATTTTCTGGATTTTTTTTTCTCAGTTTGTCTCCCATAGTTGAGGTCTACCTATGATGTAAATTACAGACGCCTCTCATCTTTTTAAGTGGTGGAACTTGCACTATTGCTGACTGACTAAATACTTTTTTGCCCCACTGTATATCATTGGCTAATGCTACTGGCGGGAAAACTTTTATCAAGAGAACAATTATAACGAAAAAGTGTATACATAAATAAAAAAATTGCCTCTTTTTTCTATTTTTAAATTATTTTGCAAGGAAGGGATTCCAAGTGTGGGAGGCTTTGCACCCGAAGTGCTTTTATATTTGTGCTGTTCCAGCATTTGTTTGATATCTATCTATCTATCTATCTATCTATCTATCTATCTATCTATCTATCTATTTGATGCAGGCCTTACTTAAATTAAAATGAATCTGTGAATATATAAATTAAAATCGATCCTTACCCTGTTGCTGCACATGCAGCTGAAGAATGATTAATGTATACTTGTAAACCATCTACATGTAATTATGTTTTTTAATTAACATACAGTGGGGCAAAAAAGTATTTAGTCAGTCAGCAATAGTGCAAGTTCCACCACTTAAAAAGATGAGAGGCGTCTGTAATTTACATCATAGGTAGACCTCAACTATGGGAGACAAACTGAGAAAAAAAATCCAGAAAATCACATTGTCTGTTTTTTTAACATTTTATTTGCATATTATGGTGGAAAATAAGTATTTGGTCAGAAACAAACAATCAAGATTTCTGGCTCTCACAGACCTGTAATTTTTTCTTTAAGAGTCTCCTCTTTCCTCCACTCATTACCTGTAGTAATGGCACCTGTTTAAACTTGTTATCAGTATAAAAAGACACCTGTGCACACCCTCAAACAGTCTGACTCCAAACTCCACTATGGTGAAGACCAAAGAGCTGTCAAAGGACACCAGAAACAAAATTGTAGCCCTGCACCAGGCTGGGAAGACTGAATCTGCAATAGCCAACCAGCTTGGAGTGAATAAATCAACAGTGGGAGCAATAATTAGAAAATGGAAGACATACAAGACCAATGATAATCTCCCTCGATCTGGGGCTCCACGCAAAATCCCACCCCGTGGGGTCAGAATGATCACAAGAACGGTGAGCAAAAATCCCAGAACCACGCGGGGGGACCTAGTGAATGAACTGCAGAGAGCTGGGACCAATGTAACAAGGCCTACCATAAGTAACACACTACGCCACCATGGACTCAGATCCTGCAGTGCCAGACGTGTCCCACTGCTTAAGCCAGTACATGTCCGGGCCCGTCTGAAGTTTGCTAGAGAGCATTTGGATGATCCAGAGGAGTTTTGGGAGAATGTCCTATGGTCTGATGAAACCAAACTGGAACTGTTTGGTAGAAACACAACTTGTCGTGTTTGGAGGAAAAAGAATACTGAGTTGCATCCATCAAACACCATACCTACTGTAAAGCATGGTGGTGGAAACATCATGCTTTGGGGCTGTTTCTCTGCAAAGGGGCTAGGACGACTGATCCGGGTACATGAAAGAATGAATGGGGCCATGTATCGTGAGATTTTGAGTGCAAACCTCCTTCCATCAGCAAGGGCATTGAAGATGAAACGTGGCTGGGTCTTTCAACATGACAATGATCCAAAGCACACCGCCAGGGCAACGAAGGAGTGGCTTCATAAGAAGCATTTCAAGGACCTGGAGTGGCCTAGCCAGTCTCCAGATCTCAACCCTATAGAAAACATTTGGAGGGAGTTGAAAGTCCGTGTTGCCAAGCGAAAAGCCAAAAACATCACTGCTCTAGAGGAGATCTGCATGGAGGAATGGGCCAACATACCAACAACAGTGTGTGGCAACCTTGTGAAGACTTACAGAAAACGTTTGACCTCTGTCATTGCCAACAAAGGATATATTACAAAGTATTGAGATGAAATTTTGTTTCTGACCAAATACTTATTTTCCACCATAATATGCAAATAAAATGATAAAAAAACAGACAATGTGATTTTCTGGATTTTTTTTTCTCAGTTTGTCTCCCATAGTTGAGGTCTACCTATGATGTAAATTATAGACGCCTCTCATCTTTTTAAGTGGTGGAACTTGCTCTATTGCTGACTGACTAAATACTTTTTTGCCCCACTGTACAAGATGTAGTATTCATTGTCTCCAACTTACATCTGTTTTACTGATCCCTTAGGGGTACTTAATTATAAGGGTGAGGGATAGTCTGTTTTTCCAAAATGCTTTACTGTAATCAATTCTTAGCAGGTATTGTATGTAGAGCATTGGTCCTAGGACTAAGGGTACCGTCACACTATAACATTTCGATCGCTACGACGGTACGATTCGTGACGTTCCAGCGATATCGTTATGATATCGCTGTGTCTGACACGCAGCAGCGATCAGGGATCCTGCTGAGAATTGTACGTCGTAGCAGATCGTTTAGAACTTTCTTTCATCGCTGGATCTCCCGCTGTCATCGCTAGATCGGTGTGTGTGACACCGATCTAGCGATCTAGCGATGCGATCCAGCGATGCGTTCGCTTGTAACCAGGGTAAACATCGGGTAACTAAGCGCAGGACCGCGCTTAGTTACCCGATGTTTACCCTGGTTACAAGCGTTAAACTAAAAAAAAACAAACAGCACATACTTACATTCTGGTGTCCGTCAGGTCTCTTGCCGTCTGCTTCCCGCACTGTGACTGCCGGCCGTAAAGTGAAAGCAGAGCACAGCGGCTGTGCTTTCACTTTCACTTTACGGCCGGCAGTCACTGAGTGCGGGAAGCAGACTGCAAGGGACCTGACGGACACCAGAATGTAAGTATGTGCTGTTTTTTTTTTTTTAGTTTAACGCTTGTAACCAGGGTAAACATCGGGTTACTAAGCGCGGTCCTGCGCTTAGTTACCCGATGTTTACCCTGGTTACCCAGGGACCTCGGCATCGTTGGTCGCTGGAGAGCTGTCTGTGTGACAGCTCCCCAGCGACCACACTACGATTTACCTACGATCACGGCCAGGTCATATCGCTGGTCGTGATCGTAGGTAAATCGTATAGTGTGACGGTACCCTAACTGAAACCTATATCTGTCCCACTGCACATTAATCACGTTCCCTAATACAATTGTCAAGTTGTTTTTGTTTACTTCAGTTTAAAACAACCAAAAAATATATTGTCAAATTAAGTATGCAAAGTTAGATATACATGATATTCCAATTTTTCTTTCAAGTCATAAAGATGGGGTTATGTGTCAGAATGCTGAATTGCTCTTATTATTATCGCTAAGCACTTGTTTGACAGTTATTAATGGTTTATAAGCAGTACATGGAAAATAGAACTCAATTAAGTTGGTGGTAAATACTGTATATACAGTGTTGGCAGTTGTTTCTGGCCCATTTGAGGGGTTTTGTGTGAAATGATGTCCAATTTGCCTTTTTTTCTGCTTTTTTTTGTGTTGTTCCAGTACACATAAAGGAAATGAACGTGTAATTGTAATCATTTTCTGGGAGAAATAATTGATTTTCTGGAACAAATTCAAGGGTACCAACACTTTCGGCCATCACTCTACACGGATTTTATAAATGGCTTTTTTTAACGTTTGACGCTCTCTTTTTTTGCCAGTTTAGTGACTTTTGGATGTTGTACACATCTCTTAAAACTTTTCAAAAATGATGAAAAAAGTGGGCATGGTTTAGAGGCAGGGTGTGGAGCCACCCAACGACCATCAGACAGTTACGGACACAGGCACAAGAGGGCCCCTTTGCAAGAACAGTACATGGGACCCTCTGTGTGCCTATGACTAAAACTGCTTAATGCTTTGGAGGTAGAAATGAGCCTCCTTACCTAATACCCTTTATGGCTGCACAGGTTGCACCAGTGGTATGTCCACCACTGCCATCAGATTTACTATAATTTATTCAGATGTTATACTATGGATTATAGTACAAATTTATATTTGCACGTAGCTGGAGTGTATCTCAATGTCTGAAGCACGAACAACCCAAGGTACAGCAAATGTGTTAAGAAACATGTAACATACAACAATACATTTGGTTCCACAAGTGATAGACACAGACTGAAAAGGGCAGCCAAGAACCCAAGAACAGTACATGGACCATTGTATGTGTCTGTAACAGAAGCTGCTTGCTGCTTTGGTGGTGGAAGTGTCCTCCTTACCTCTTAGCCCACCATGCATATGCACCAGTTGGACCAATTGTTTGTCCGCCTCTGGGTTCCATTTCTTCTAGCACTATTTAGTTTAGAACTGGCATGTGAAATCACAGCCCTAATAAATCCCCTCTATCATTTAGGAAAACCCAGTTCTCAATCTTAAATATATATTTAAAAGATCCATAGAATAAGTGATAACTTGTTGATCGTGGATAAGAATCCAGTAGCTGAACCAGAATTGGAACCAAAGAATGCATTAGAAACAAAAAAGTGGAAAAACATGTAAAAAAAAATTTCCATACTAAAATAACTTGATATCGATGATGTGATTGGGTCATTCCAATAAGCAATGTAGGCAATGCCATGACTTTATGCAACAGTCAAAGGGAGAAAAAAAGCTACAAAATTTCCAATATGCGGCCAGGAAAGATCGCAGCATCATAGACAAAATGTTTAACTGTATGTAATAACTCCAATCAACAACACACTCTCAGAAATTACATCTGCACGAATATATTCTGAAGAATTCTTTCACATCTATGTTCTCTGTGCATTTCTTTTATTGATTCATGGTTTGAATCTTGGTTTGCAGTAACTGCTCTTTGTTGCTTTTGTCATATGTGTCTTTTTTAACTTGAAAATCAGTCAAATTAAAAAAAATACACTTAGGTTTGCATCAATGGCAAATTTGACTAATTACTAAGTATGCCTGTACGCGCAGTTCCAAATTGTTGAATGTATTCCGCAGGACGTTTGGGGTCATAGCCTGGATTTCTCGCTGTATTTCCTCTTGGAGTGCCTGTAATGTTCGTAGCTTGTTACTGTACATCCAACTTTTCAAATGGCGGTGGAAAGGAAAAAATATGGTGGTGTTAAATCAGTACACTGACTCTGAGTGAGCAAGTGCAATCTTTCTTGGCCTTTTGTTGACATGTGGAATACAACATGCTTGTCTCTTGGTAAAGCCGTGCAGCCATTTCCATGGAGATGCCAGAAGTCACTGTTTCACATCTTGAATTGCTTCCTTCAACATTTTTGGACATCCTCCATCATGCCTATCCAGTAATGTTCCTGTACGTTCCAGCTTATTCATCAATGACACAATACATGGTTTGAACAGCAGATTTCGACCTCCAAACTCACTTTGGCATCTCTTTAAGGACTCAGTCTTCCAATTGGTTTTCACAATGAAAACATGCTCCGCCAAACTGTATGTGTACATTGTTAACAAATAAAGAAGGAAATCAGCAGGCATGAAATGCAAACACTACACAAACTACCGACACACAAAAAGACATGCAGCAAGTTTATCTCGTAGTATTGACTACCTACGGGGCAACAAGTCGGCAAGACCACTCAGCACGAAGATGTTTCTTGTCACTGTCACTGAGGTTCATTGCGTTATCACGTCTCATGAACCAAAGTATGTACAGACCAAATCAGCTTGGTCGACCTTTTAGAAGATACAGCAATTTTTCCAGGTAAGGTAGCGAGTGAATCGCCCTGTATTTCTGTATGCTGATGTGCACATATGACTCACGGTTCAATTGAAAGCTTGTTTTGCCCCAACCCAGTTATTCTCCAATATCTAAAGTAAGTCTGCATCAGAAATAGGTAAATTCCCAGTCAATATTATATTGATGAACATTTTATGCTAATGCTGATGGTGCCCTCTAAGCACTCGAGACACATCTATCTATCGATCTATCTATCTAACTAAGGCATTTTTACCAGACCTCTATATGTCTGCCCTGGAATAAGGTCATAATTACGCCTGAGATAATTGGTTGAATTTTACACTTAGGCACAAGTGCTCTGTGCTCTAAGTACCATGAGCTCTTAGCCACACTTTCCATAACTGTGAATTGAAGGGGCCTTTGTCAAGTTTGAATGGCTTGTCCAAAGTCCGGCTGACCAAGGCTACAACATTTAGCAACTCTGCAAACAGCTGGCTCTTCTGTGCTTTTGTTAGATGATGGCAATGTGTCTTTGTGGTCAGGAGAAGCTGTCTAGAGACAAAGACTGGGGCAGGTCACCCGGTCATCTCTTCTTAAAAACACTTCACTTCTAAATTGCAGAAAAGAAGTGTGCTGCTTGGCCTGTTCGCCTATAAAAACCCATCAGATGCTATAGCTTTACGGATGACTTTAATATTTACTGAGGCCTCTGATCCCACGGCTTCTAATGTTGGTGCCTAGAAAGGCAGAATTCATTACACTTATACTATTGTTGTTTCAAAACCTTTGAAAAATCTATTTATTGACAAAGCATTTTACAGACCCTCTATATTTTATTGATTTTATTAATGTTCAGAACTAACACCAAGTGCCAAGAGACAAAGGTGTTCAGGGATTACCCATAAGGCATCAGAACCCAAGAGAGAACATCAGTGTGCTGTTGTGATGGAGAATTTTGTTATTACAGAAGTTTTAAAAGAATGTTATACGTCTATGAATTATTTAATCCTTTGGCTGCCTGAGGTTTAAGGACAATTTTCACCAATTTTGCATCAAAGTACAGCAATTATAAGGTAGTTGCAAAAAAATAAATGAGCACAAACCTTAAATGCACAAACTGATTTTCAAGATGTGGAGATTTTTTACATGGTACCTAAACCTACAGTACAGACCAAAATTTTGTCCACACCTTCTCATTTAAAGATTTTTCTGTATTTTTACGAGTATGAAAATTGTACATTCACACTGAAGGCATCAAAACTATGAATTAACACATGTGGAATTATATACTTAACAAAAAAGTGTGAAACAACTGAAATTTGCTTTGATGACTGCTTTGCACACTCTTGGCATTCTCTTTATGAGCTTCAAGGAGGTAGTTACCGGGAATGGTCTTCCAACAATCTTGAAGGAGTTCCCAGAGATGCTTAGCACTTGTTGGCCCTTTTGCCTTCACTCTGTGGTCCAGCTCACCCCAAACCATCTCGATTGGGTTCAGGTCCGGTGACTGTGCAGGCCAGGTCATCTGGCGTAGCACCGCATCACTCTCCTTCTTGGTCAAATAGCCCTTACACAGCCTGGAGGTGTGTTTGGGGTCTGTTATGATCAGGTGACCTTGGAGCAGCATGAAAACTTTCACTGGAGTGGGTGGTAACTATACTGACCGCAAACCCTGATCTTATCACTGCAACTAGAAGTAGCCGTGGGGTGTGCCTAACAAAACCTAGACACCTCGACACAGCCGGAGGACTAAATACCCCTATAGATGGAAATAAGAATTTCTACCTTGCCTCAGAGCAGAACCCCAAAGGATAGGCAGCCCCCACAAATATTGACTGTGAGTAG
The DNA here is from genome assembly GCF_032444005.1 of Ranitomeya imitator. Taxonomy (NCBI): domain Eukaryota; kingdom Metazoa; phylum Chordata; class Amphibia; order Anura; family Dendrobatidae; genus Ranitomeya; species Ranitomeya imitator. The sequence continues at coordinate 79,214,289 of NC_091287.1, forward strand.
TAGAGGAAAAGACACATGTAGGCAGAAAACAGGATTTAGCAAATGAGGCACACACTAGCTAAATAGAAAAGGATAGGACAGGATACTAAGCGGTCAGTATTAAAAATCCTTCCAAAAATATCCACAGCAGAAAATACAAAAACTCCACCATCTAACTAAAGATGTGGAGCGTATATCTGCATCTCCAGAGAATCCAACAAGACCGAGAAAACACTGACACAGTCTAAGCTGGACAAGAGAAAAACAAATGAATAGCACAGAATATAAGCACACTGCATGTGTGCCACAGAAACAAAAACCAGACACTTATCTTTGCTGAATTGACAGCTGAGCAGGAGAAGCCAGAAAGTGATCCAACACTTCAGAAGAAACATTAACAACTGGAAAGGACTAAAGAATCCTGCACACTTAAATATCCCAGTCAGAACTGCAATCAGTAGATACACCTGGCCAGGACTGTGACTCAGAGACAACTGCATTCCCACCTACAACCACTGGAGGGAACCCAAGAGCAGAATTCACAACAGGGGTCATTGTCTTGTTGAAAAATAAATGATGGTCCAACTAAACGCAAACCGGATGGAATAGTATGCCGCTGCAAGATGCTGTGGTAGCCATGCTGGTTCAGTATGTCTTCAATTTTGAATAAATACCCAACAGTGTCACCAGTAAAGCACCCCACACCATCACACCTTCTCCTCCATGCTTCACGGTGGGACCCAGGCATGTAGAGTCCATCCGTCTCACAAAGACACGGTGGTTGGAGCCCAAGATCTCAAATTTGGACTCATCAGACCAAAGCACAGATTTCCACTGGTCTAATGTCCTTTCCTTGTGTTCTTTAGCCCAAAGAAGTCTCTTCTGCTTGCTGCCTGTTCTTAGCAATGGTTTCTTAGCAGCTATTTTACCATGAAGGCCTGCTGCACAAAATCTCCTCTTAACAGTTGTTGTAGAGATATGTCTGCTGCTAGAACTCTGTGTGGCATTGACCTGGTCTCTAATCTGAGCTGCTGTTAACCTGCGATTTCTGAGGCTGGTGACTCGGATAAACTTATCCTCAGAAGCAGAGGTGACTCTTGGTCTTCCTTTTCTGGGGTGGTCCCCTTTAACCATGAAGTCCTGCTGCACAAAGTCTCCTCTTAACAGTTGTTGTAGAGATGTGTCTGCAGCTAGAACTCTGTGTGGCATTGACCTGGTCTCTAATCTGAGCTGCTGTTAACCTGCGATTTCTGAGGCTAGTGACTCAGATAAACTTATCCTCAGAAGCAGAGGTGAATCTTGGTCTTCCTTTCCTGGGGCAGTCCTCATGTGAGCCAGTTTCTTTGTAGCGCTTGATGGTTTTTGCCACTGCACTTGGGGACAGTTTCAAAGTTTTCCCAATTTTTCGGACTGACCTTCATTTCTTAAAGTAATGATGGCCACTCATTTTTCTTTACTTAGCTGCTTTTTTCTAGCCATAATACAAATTCTAACAGTCTATTCAGTAGGACTATCAGCTGTGTATCCACCAGACTTCTGCACAACACAACTGATGGTCCCAACCCCAATTATAAGGCAAGAAATCCCACTTATTAAACCTGACAGGGCACACCTGTGAAGTGAAAACCATTCCCAGTTACTACCTCTTGAAGCACTTTTTTGTTAAGTATATAATTCCACATGTGTTAATTCATAGTTTTGATGCCTTCAGTGTGAATGTACAATTTTCATAGTCATGAAAATACAGAAAAATCTTTAAATGAGAAGGTGTGTCCAAACCTTTGGTCTGTACTGTATGTGGACATGTCTTCTTCATGTCACAATTCCACCTATCGGTGTGTCTGGACAGTGAGTGACAGTTCAGCCATCCATTCTAGGGCAGGGGCATGCTGAGCTGAGATTGAAGCTGTCAATGTGTTGAGTGACAGTCCAGCTGCACAATCAGGGACAGGGCATGCATGGTTTCCTCAATGTGTCTGCTGATTGAAGTTATTACCTGGATATTTAGCTGGCTCTCTATCCCTAGTTTTTGCAATTTGTAGCATGCTCGGCTGTGTCTGTGTTCCTTGTGCTTCTATGCTCATTCTCAGATTTTTGGGGGAGAAAAAAATGCACATAATTTCATGTTTATGGTTGGAGGGTTTGGCGCCCCCAACAAGACACTGACCAGAGACTGTATAATGGCGTTACACTGCAAGATAATCGTGAACGATTGTTGTTAAGAACACTCTTTAACAATTACCGTATCTTGCTGTTTAAATAGGCTGCCGATCACCTGATAAAAGAGCAAAACACTTGTTCATTGGATGAAATGATCTTTTGGGCAGAATAAAAGATCATCGTTATTGTAGTTGAACTATCCTGTGTAAACAAGACTCCCACTGCCAAGATCTATGCAAGCCTATGTGTACTGAGTATACATCATTTACATTGGTCCACCTGTGTATAAAGGCATTCAAACAACTGCTGACCAGTGAAAGTATACCGATCAGGAGGCATATTCTGGGGCTGCTCAGTCTGTGCAATTTCCTCCAATTTCTTTTTAGTAAGAACATGACTGTAGAATTGTCAGTGTCTAATTACAATGAAGACGATACCACCATGAATGATTTTCACCTGATCTGCTTCACCCAATAAGCATTCTCTTTTATACAGATGGGAGCTGAAAATTCTGCCTAAAATCACGATATGATCAAAATACTTTCTTACCTAATAATTCTATACAAAGTGGCAGTGGAATTATAAGTAATAATCCCATTGGTAATAATGGTCTTTGTACAGTGGGGTTTGTTCAGTAGAAGATTGGTAATATTATTTATTCGATATGTAGTGGTAATGATAGTGGTCTTTTAACCCCTTCATGACCCAGCCTATTTTGACCTTAAAGACCTTGCCGTTTTTTGCAATTCTGACCAGTGTCCCTTTATGAGGTAATAACTCAGGAACGCTTCAACGGATCCTAGCGGTTCTGAGATTGTTTTTTCATGACATATTGGGCTTCATGTTAGTGGTAAATTTAGGTCAATAAATTCTGCGTTTATTTGTGATAAAAACGGAAATTTGGCGAAAATTTTGAAAATTTCGCAATTTTCACATTTTGAATTTTTATTCTGTTAAACCAGAGAGTTATGTGACACAAAATAGTTAATAAATAACATTTCCCACATGTTTACTTTACATCAGCACAATTTTGGAAACAATATTTTTTTTTGCTAGGAAGTTATAAGGGTTAAAATTTGACCAGCGATTTCTCATTTTTACAACGAAATTTACAAAACCATTTTTTTTAGGGACCACCTCACATTAGAAGTCAGTTTGAGGGGTCTATGTGGCTGAAAATACCCAAAAGTGACACTATTCTAAAAACTGCACCCCTCAAGGTACTCAAAACCACATTCAAGAAGTTTATTAACCCTTCAGGTGCTTCACAGCAGCAGAAGCAACATGGAAGGAAAAAATGAACATTTAACTTTTTAGTCACAAAAATTATCTTTTGGCAACAATTTTTTTATTTTCCCAATGGTAAAAGGAGAAACTGAACCATGGAAGTTGTTGTCCAATTTGTCCTGAGTACGCTGATACCTCATATGTGGGGGTAAACCACTGTTTGGGCGCACGGCAGGGCTTGGAAGGGAAGGAGCGCCATTTGACTTTTTGAATCAAAAATTGGCTTCACTCTTTAGCGGACACCATGTCACGTTTGGAGAGCCCCCGTGTGCCTAAAAATTGGAGCTCCCACACAAGTGACCCCATTTTGGAAACTAGACGCCCCAAGGAACTAATCTAGATGCATAGTGAGCACTTTGAACCCCCAGGTGCTTCACAAATTGATCCGTAAAAATGAAAAAGTACTTTTTTTCACAAAAAAATTCTTTTAGCCTCAAATTTTTCATTTTCACATGGGCAACAGGATAAAATGTATCCTAAAATTTGTTGGGCAATTTCTCCTGAGTACACTGATACCTCATATGTGGGGGTAAACCACTGTTTGGGCACATGGTAAGGCTCGGAAGGGAAGGAGCGCCATTTGACTTTTTGAATGAAAAATTATCTCCATCGTTAGCGGACACCATGTCGCGTTTGGAGAGCTCCTGTGTGCTTAAAAATTGGCGCTCCCCCACAAGTGACCCCATTTTGGAAACTAGACCCCCCAAGGAACTTATTTAGATGCCTAGTGAGCACTTTAAACCCTCAGGTGCTTCACAAATTGATCTGTAAAAATGAAAAAGTACTTTTTTTTCACAAAAAAATTCTTTTTGCCTCAATTTTTTCATTTTCACATGGGCAATAGGATAAAATGGATCATAAAATTTGTTGGGCAATTTCTCCTGAGTATGCCGATACCTCATATGTGGGGGTAAACCACTGTTTGGGCACTCGGCAGGGCTCGGAAGGGAAGGCGCGCCATTTGACTTTTTGAATGGAAAATTAGCTCCAATTGTTAGCGGACACCATGTCGCGTTTGGAGAGCCCCTGTGTGCCTAAACATTGGAGCTCCCCCACAAGTGACCCCATTTTGGAAACTAGACCCCCCAAGGAACTTATCTAGATGCATATTGAGCACTTTAAACCCCCAGGTGCTTCACAGAAGTTTATAACGCAGAGCCATGAAAATAAAAAATAATTTTTCTTTCCTCAAAAATGATTTTTTAGCCTGGAATTTCCTATTTTGCCAAGGGTAATAGGAGAAATTGGACCCCAAATGTTGTTGTCCAGTTTGTCCTGAGTACGCTGATACCCCATATGTGGGGGTAAACCACTGTTTGGGCGCACGGCAGGGCTCGGAAGGGAAGGCACGCCATTTGGCTTTTTAAATGGAAAATTAGCTCCAATCATTAGCGGACACCATGTCACGTTTGGAGAGCCCCTGTGTGCCTAAACATTGGAGATCCCCCAGAAATGACCCCATTTTGGAAACTAGTCCACCAAAGGAACTAATCTAGATGTGTGGTGAGGACTTTGAACCCCCAAGTGCTTCACAGAAGTTTATAACGCAGAGCCATGAAAATAAAAAAAAAAAATTATTTTCTCAAAAATGATCTTTTAGCCTGCAATTTTTTATTTTCCCAAGGGTATCAGGAGAAATTTGACCCCAAAAGTTGTTGTCCAGTTTCTCCTGAGTACGCTGATACCCCATATGTGGGGGTAAACCACTGTTTGGGCACATGCCGGGGCTCGGAAGTGAAGTAGTGACGTTTTGAAATGCAGACTTTGATGGAATGCTCTGTGGGCGTCACGTTGCGTTTGCAGAGCCCCTGATGTGGCTTAACAGTAGAAACCCCCCACAAGTGACCCCATTTTGGAAACTAGACCCCGAAAGGAACTTATCTAGATGTGTGGTGAGCACTTTGAACCCCCAAGTGCTTCACAGAAGTTTATAATGCAGAGCCGTGAAAATAATAAATACGTTTTCTTTCCTCAAAAATAATTATTTAGCCCAGAATTTTTTAATTTTCCCAAGGGTAACAGGAGAAATTTGACCCCAATATTTGTTGCCCAGTTTCTCCTGAGTACGGTGATACCCCATATGTGGGGGTAAACTACTGTTTGGGCACATGCCGGGGCTCGGAATTGAAGTAGTGACGTTTTGAAATGCAGACTTTGATGGAATGCTCTGCGGGCGTCACGTTGCGTTTGCAGAGCCCCTGATGTGGCTAAACAGTAGAAACCCCCCACAAGTGACCCCATTTTGGAAACTAGACCCCGAAAGGAACTTATCTAGATGTGTGGTGAGCACTTTGAACCCCCAAGTGCTTCATAGAAGTTTATAATGCAGAGCCGTGAAAATAATAAATACGTTTTCTTTCCTCAAAAATAATTATTTAGCCCAGAATTTTTTAATTTTCCCAAGGGTAACAGGAGAAATTTGACCCCAATATTTGTTGTCCAGTTTCTCCTGAGTACGGTGATACCCCATATGTGGGGGTAAACTACTGTTTGGGCACATGCCGGGGCTCGGAATTGAAGTAGTGACGTTTTGAAATGCAGACTTTGATGGAATGCTCTGCGGGCGTCACGTTGCGTTTGCAGAGCCCCTGATGTGGCTAAACAGTAGAAACCCCCCACAAGTGACCCCATTTTGGAAACTAGACCCCGAAAGGAACTTATCTAGATGTGTCGTGAGCACTTTGAACCCCCAAGTGCTTCATAGAAGTTTGCAGAGCCGTGAAAATAATAAATACGTTTTCTTTCCTCAAAAATAATTATTTAGCCCAGAATTTTTTATTTTCCCAAGGGTTACAGGAGAAATTGGACACCAAAAGTTGTTGTCCAGTTTGTCCTGAGTACGCTGATACCCCATGTGTGGGGCTAAACCACTGTTTGGGCACACGTCGGGGCTCAGAAGGGAAGTAGTGACTTTTGAAATGCAGACTTTGATGGAATGGTCTGCGGACATCACGTTGCGTTTGCAGAGCCCCTGGTGTGCCTAAACAGTAGAAACCCCCCACAAGTGACCCCATTTTGTAAACTAGACCCCCAAAGGAACTTATCTGGATATGTGGTGAGCACTTTAAACCCCCAAATGCTTCACAGACGTTTACAACGCAGAGCCGTGAAAATAAAAAATCATTTTTCTTTCCTCAAAAATGATGTTTTAGCAAGCATTTTTTTATTTTCACAAGGGTAGCAGGAGAAATTAGACCCCAGTAATTGTTGCGCAGTTTGTCCTGAGTATGCGGGTACCCCATATGTGGGGGTAAACCACTGTTTGGGCACACGTCGGGGCTCGGAAGTGAGGGAGCACCATTTGACTTTTTGAATACAAAATTGGCTGGAATCAATGGTGGCGCCATGTTGCGTTTGGAGACCCCTGATGTGCCTAAACAGTGGTAACCCCTCAATTCTACCTCCAACACTAACCCCAACACACCCCTAACTCTAATCCCAACTGTAGCCATAACCCTAATTCCAACCCTAACCCTAACACACCCCTAACCCTAACCACAACCCTAATTGCAACCCTAACCCTAAGTCTATGTGCCCACGTTGCGGATTCGTGTGAGATTTTTCAGCATCATTTTTGAAAAATCCGCGGGTAAAAGGCACTGCGTTTTACCTGCGGATTTTCTGCGGATTTCCAGTGTTTTTTGTGCGGATTTCACCTGCGGGTTCCTATTGAGGAACAGGTGTAAAACGCTGCGGAATCCGCACAAAGAATTGACATGCTGAGGAAAATACAACGCAGCGTTTCTGCGCGGTATTTTCCACACCATGGGCACAGCGGATTTGGTTTCCATATGTTTACATGGTACTGTAAACCTGATGGAACACTGCTGCGGATCCGCAGCCAAATCCGCACCGTGTGCACATGGCCTAATTCTAAAGGTATGTGCACACGCTGCGGAAAACGCTGCGGATCCGCAGCAGTTTCCCATGAGTTTACAGTTCAATGTAAACATATGGTAAACAAAAATCGCTGTACACATGCTGCGGAAAAACTGCACGGAAACGCAGCGGTTTACATTCCGCAGCATGTCACTTCTTTGTGCGGATTTACAACTGCTCAAATAGAAAATCGCAATTGTAAAACCGCAGTGAAATGCGCAGAAAAAACGCGGTAAATCTGCCATAAATCTGCAGCGGATTAGCACTGCGGATTTATCAAATCCGCAGAGGAAAAATCCGCAGAGGACCAGAATACGTGTGCACATACCGAAACCCTAACCCTACCCCTAACCCTATCCCTAACCCTAACCCTACCCCTAACCCTAACCCTACCCCTAACCCTACCCCTAACCCTAGCCCTAACCCTACCCCTAACCCTAACCCTACCCCTAACCCTAGCCCTAACCCTAACCCTAACCCTACCCCTAACCCTAACCCTATTCTAACATTAGTGGAAAAAAAAAAATTCTTTATTTTTTTATTGTCCCTACCTATGGGGGTGACAAAGGGGGGGGTCATTTATTATTTTTTTTATTTTGATCACTGAGATATAATCTATCTCAGTGATCAAAATGCACTTTGGAACGAATCTGCCGGCCGGCAGATTCGGCGGGAGCACTGCGCATGCGCCCGCCATTTTGGAAGATGGCGGCGCCCGGGGAGAAGACGGACGGACCCCGGCAGGATCGGTAAGTATGATGGGGTGGGAGGGGAGCACGGGGGGGGGATCGGAGCATGGGGGGTGAATCGGAGCGCGGGAGGGGTGTAACGGAGCACGGGGGGTGGAACGGAGCACGGGGGGTGTAACGGAGCACGGGGGGGTGGATCGGAGTGCAGGGGGGGTGATTGGAGCACGGGGAGGGTGATTGGAGCACGGGGGGACCGGACAAGAGCACGGGGGAGCGGAGCACAGGACGGCGGGGAGCCGGTACAGTGTACCGGACAGATCGGGGGGCTGGGGGGGCGATCGGTGGGGTGGGGGCACATCAGTGTTTCCAGCCATGGCCGATGATATTGCAGCATCGGCCATGGCTGGATTGTAATATTTCACCAGTTATAATAGGTGAAATATTACAAATCGCTGATTGGCAGTTTCACTTTCAACAGCCAATCAGAGCGATCGTAGCCACGAGGGGGTGAAGCCACCCCCCCGGGCTAAACTACCACTCCCCCTGTCCCTGCAAATCGGGTGAAATGGGAGTTAACCCTTTCACCCGATCTGCAGGGACGCGATCTTTCCATGACGCCACATAGGCGTCATAGGTCAGATTGGCACCGACTTTCATGACGCCTACGTGGCGTCAAAGGTCGGGAAGGGGTTAACATTGTGTTTTTAGTGTGTGTTCATACTAGTGCATAACAAGTGCTAACCGATATTTTATAGGACAGCACTCGGCCCAATGTTATACTATTAGTAGTGCAAATCTATGATCTTTTTCTCATGCTGATTCAGAATGACAAAACAATCGCAGCATGCTGCTAGTGTTTCCAATATTCGAATCACGTGCACCTATACAAGTCTATGGTTGCATGTGAAACACCGGACTGCACTCAGATGTCATCTGAGTGCAGACCGATTACCTCTGTCATAGAGAATGTAGAAGATTGAGAAACTAAGTTGTCTGTCTTCTCCACACGTGTGATACGATTCTCTCATGCAAGAGAATCGAATCACACTAAGGTGACACTCGGATCAATCTCTGACAGTGTGTCAACAGCATAATCGGCCCAATTCTCTTGCATGAGTGTTGTGTGAGCGAGCCCTTATAGTGTCTTCTGACATGTATGTAATATTTAGTCCTGGGAAAGCAGCAATAGTGTTATATGTTAACAATATGCTGTATATACTTTAAGTGGAGCGTACGTGGAGACATACGCCTAGAGGTTTGGGCCCTTGATCATTTAAGACCCGAGCAATGCCCCTGATCTAGACAAAATTTTACCCAGTTAGAATATGAATAATGTCTTATGACATGTGAACCTCTTTGTGAAAGAAGTGATTTCTAGTCAACACAGTGGAAAATATATGTCTCAATAAGAAATCACAAATCTTCTCTAAATGTTGAGGTTAGGGTGAAAACTTGAACAATTATTACTTTATATCACACTTCTTTGTATACTGAAAGGCTGTACAGGGAAGAGATAAAACTAAGTCTTTTTTTTCGTACTGTCTTCACAGTTCCCTTCATCTGCCTCTTCTACACAGACACAGGACCAGGATGTAAAAGTTTTATTTTCTTTGACTTTGAATTACAGTAGTGCTGCAGTAACAGCAATCATTTAAAGTCATGACATCTTACAAATGTCATTGAGTCAAGGGTTAACCCACTACTCTCCTATTAGTTTGCTATTTGCAAATTATTATTTTATATCAGTAAAATGTCATACACTACACAGTTAGTGTAGTGCACCTATATTATTTTCATATGCAGATGATCATTAACTTTCACTGAGCAGCAGCACAATATGCAAATAGCGTAGCAGTGGTAGCACAAGGTTTACAGTGCAGCATGCCATCACAAAGAAGGTGGTTGCTAAATCTTTAATTCTCATCAGTTATGTGTAGGGATGGGCAAACCTGAACTGTAAAGTTCGGGACCGTACCGAACACATAGTGTTCGGTCACACGGTCCCGAACATGGGTTTCCATGGGAAACCCATGTTACATTTCTGATGTAAAAAAAAAACCTGAAAATAATAAACATTTTAAATATACCTACTAATGATGAGCGAGTATACTCGTTGCTCGGGTGGTCTCCGAGTATTTGTTAGTGTTCGGAGATTAAGTTTTCATCGCGGCACCTGAATCATTTACAGCTACTAGACACCCTGATTACATGTGGGGATTCCCTAGCAGCCAGGCAACCCCCACATGTACTCACACTGGGTAGTATCTGTAAATCATTCAGCTGAGGCAATGAAAACTTAATCTCCGAACACTAACAAATACTCGGAGATCACCAGAGCGTCCTCGGGAAAACCCGAGCAAGCGATGCGTCCTCCCATCCCGCTGTCTCCCGGGAGGATGCGTCGCTGGACAGGTAAGTATATTTCTAATGTTTATCATTAATGTTCTGCTTTTTTTTCTACAGCCCCCCTGCCCCATCCCATATATGTAAAGTCCGAGTTCGGATTTTGGACGCAAGTTTATGTCTTGTCCAGCCCTGAACTCGAACTTTACAAAAAACTTGGACGAAACCTGCCGATCCCGAACATCGGGGGGTTCGCCCATCACTAGTTATGTGCAAATCCGATTGTGGAGACACAAGGTTCAGTGGGTGCTAACTGTCTTTAGAAAGACCACATAGACCGGGGCTCATCCCATTGAACGCTTGCACTCCTTTTCCCATGGGCATAATACTACTCAGACAACACAGGGTGAAGGTAACACAATGGCGTGATACTTTATTGGATGACCCACAGTCAATAACATATAGTGCAGTCCCAGAAAGTATATTAGAAGGTGCAAATGACAGAGTCTCACCTTTCACTGGCTCGCCAGGAATTCAAACATTTGAGACTTCGGGTCTTCCAGAGCCAACTACCCCAACCAGTAGTGCCCTGGTTTTAGTGGGCACTCACAGAGAAGGGGCAGTAGCAAGCTTAGGAAGCTAACAGTCCCATGAGGTATGTGGCCAGGTGACCCGATTGTCCCAACCTGGATTTTCCAAATGTCTTCATAGGGTTGGGCAGTGGATCAAATCTATATTCCTCCAGTTGGAGCCATGGTGCCCTGGCTGCTGTCCTCTAGAATGTCCCTGTAGAAGCAAAGAGGTCCTATTTTATACCCACAATTGTCCTTCAGGCCAGTATCCACAGGTTTGGTAGGAGAAGGTCATCTCTCATTGTTTGAATGTTCAATTAACCTGTATATTTTGTCCTTCAATGTTTGCATAGCAACATACTGTATGGACGGATACAATAGGTAGTCAGCAGGAATTCACCAAATTAACCAACATTGATTGTTCAACTAACCTGCGCCTTTGCTCCTCAAGGTTAGCAGAACAATAAGCTGTAGGGCCTTATAGCATAGGTAATTAGCAGCCATTCAACAAAGCTAATAAACAATAACATTTCCACCTACAACAAGAGTTCAGGCTTATAAGAACAATAGATTATATTCCTTGGCCTACTGAATAATATGTCTGGCATAATTAAGAATAAAGGCGGTGTTGTCACACTGATAATCCGGCATTTGTTGCTACCAGAGAAATGCAGAATACAGAGCCAGAAACAGACCAAACATATATTCTGGCGTATAAGACAACTGGGCGTATAAGACGACCCCCAACTTTTCCATATAAAATATGGAATTTGGGATATGCCCGCCGTATAAGATGGGGGTCATCTTATACGCCCAGTCATCTTATACAGCTTGTGGTTCCCAGGGTCTGGAGGAGAGGAGACTCTCCTTCAGGCCTTGGGATCCATATTCATGTAAAAAATAAAGAATAAAAATAAACATGGATATACTCACTCTCGGACGGGCCCTGGATCACAGCGCTGCAAGCGTCTCCCTCTGTTCCTTAGAATGCGGTGAGTGAAGGACCTTCGATGATGTTGCGGTCACATGAGCGGTCAGGTGACCAGTTACCTGACCGCGACGTCATCGAAGGTCCTTCACTCACCGCATTCTAAGGAACAGAGGGAGACGCTTGCAGCGCTGTGATCCAGGGCCCGTCCGAGAGTGAGTATATCCATGTTTTTTATTTTTATTCTTTATTTTTTACATGAATTTGGGACCCAGGGCTTGAAGGAGAGTCTCCTCTCCTCCAGACCCTGGGAACCACACGCCGAAATGCAGGATCGCTCCCTGCACACGCCGTACCCGGCGTATAAGACGACCCCCGACTTTTGGGACAATTTTTAGGGGTCAAAAAGTCGTCTTATTCGCCGGGAAATACGGTATTTATAGCGGCAGTTTTTTTATGCTTTGAGTTGGGCATTTTAATTAAAGCACAAACTCTCTATAGTCTAGAGACTGTTCATTCTGTTCATCTAAATTCTTTTTGCAGAATAATTGTCCACAAGTAAAAATAAAATGGAGACGTGTCCATTTTTTTTATCAAGTTTGCTGATTTAACTCATTTGGATGCTTTCCATGTGTTATTTGAGTGCTTTCCATTTTTCACTGTTTAACGTGTATTTTTTTAACACAGTTTTTAAAATAGATGGCATACTGATGATAAAATGGACACTTGGCCCAGAAATGGATGAAAAATAGATCCAGCACACTGTTGAAAAACTGTCTGTTTTTTTTCTTGTATATAAAAAAAAAATGAAGTCTGAATGAGATTTTAAATGAAATATTTTGGACTCAGAATATTTTTTTAATTTTACATATATCAACCATTATTAAATCATTGCAAGATTTCTGGGAAAACAAAGTAAATACAATTGTAGGGTCTAAGCCAACACACCAGGGAGAACATAACTAGTCATTATATGTGCACTCTGTTCTGACATAACCCTGTCTCTGTTAAGTAAGGTTGAATTCAGCCTTTTTCATACTCTTTTCACAGAAATACCAGGTTTCAGTTGTGTTGCTTGGGATCTGGTCCTCTGGGAACAACAAGTAAAATTGAATCTTCTTGCAAAACATTAATTGTCTATTCTCTTGCAATCATATTATTTTCAAAATGGCATTGGTGTCATGTTCATGTTGATGTGTTTTTCTGCTAGAATAACTGATCTCTTCCCCTTAGAAACAGTGGACTTACATGATAATGGCAATTTTCTGTTTCAAAGCAGAATGTGAGGGAAATGTATTCAAATTATTGTGATGCAAAATGCTAATAATATAATATTCCTAATCGTTTAATAAGTATGATGTGCCAAGGATAATTTAACAGTCTGCGGGTTATAACAACACTCTAGTGACAACTGTCATATTGTACATTATGGAAAACCAAGAGAAACCCCTCCTGCTAAAGCTTTATGTAGTTGTGAGGTAATCTAGAAATATTCATTCATATTCTGATCCTAGACTGTTATTATCAGAAGCTTCACATTTGAAGAAATAGTTTTCCTAATCTTTATTATATTTATATAAACTTAAAATACAAATTGTCTCATCAGAGAGAAAGATGACTTGAACTCTAGTGCCACCTATTGGAAGTAGCAATCCTAAAAGTCAATATCGACTCTTTAACGAACCTTGCCCCATAACTTAAGCTTTAGTCACACTAAATGACTTACCAACGATCACGACCAGCGATACGACCTGGCCGTGATCGTTGGTAAGTCGTTGTGTGGTCGCTGGGGAGCTGTCACACAGACAGCTCTCTCCAGCGACCAACGACCAGGGGAACGACTTGGGCATCGTTGAAACTGTCTTCAACGATGCCGAAGTCCCCCTGCAGAACCCGGGTAACCAAGGTAAACATCGGGTTACTAAGTGCAGGGCCGCGCTTAGTAACCCGATATTTACCCTGGTTACCATTGTAAAAGTAAAAAAAAAAACAGTACATACTCACATTCTGATGTCTGTCACGCCCCCGCCGGTGTCCACAGGGTTAAAACTGCTTTCGGCAAGAGCGCTGCTAATGCACGCGCTGCTGCCGAGAGCTTCCCTGCACTGACTGTGTCAGCACCGGCAGTAACAGCGTGTGCTCTGCTTTACGGCCGGCGCTGACACAGTCAGTGCAGGGAAGCTCTCGGCCGGAGCGCGTGCATTAGCAGCGCTCCTGCCTAAAGCAGTTTTAACCCTGTGGACGCCAGGGGACGTGACAGACATCAGAATGTGAGTATGTACTGGTTTTTTTTTTTAACTTTTACAATGGTAACCAGGGTAAATATCGGGTTACTAAGTGCGGCTCTGCGCTTAGTAACCCGATATTTACCCTGGTTACAAGTGAACACATCGCTGGATCGGCGTCACACACGCCGATCCAGCGATGACAGCGGGTGGTCAGCGACCAAAAAATGGTCCTGATCATTCCCCAACGACCAACGATCTCCCAGCAGGGGCCTGATCGTTGGTCGCTGTCACACATAACGAGATCGTTAGCGGGATCGTTGCTACGTCACCAAAAGCTTGACGTTTCAACGATATCGTTAGCAATATCGTTATGTGTGACTCCAGCTTTAGAATAAAAGCCAAACCAGAATCTCATTATGCAAACATGTGTTTCGGGGTGTTGCCCCTCCTCAGTGCAAAACATGAGATCTGATTTGCCTGTATGAGAGGTTTCCTACTTGGTTCTAAGGGGTAACATTTATGCAAATTTCAAAAAGACCCCTTTAAAAAAAATGTTTTACAAACAAAAATGCATTTAAAGGTAATGTATAATCAGAAAATGAACTACTGGTTAAGAAAATATGTATATTTAAAACATTTTGGGTAATTAGTTTTTTTTATATATTGGACTGATACTTCCTATTTTATAAATACTTTTCAGCAGTCATCTCATTCATTACTACTGTCAGAATTATAATCATGTGTAATACTTATGTATGTTAATAATATCAAATCCACTATTCACAATGGGTGATCTTACAACTTGCCACCCCCTGCCTTATGACCTCTGCACACCTCACAGAACATGCTCCCAAAAACTCATTTGTAGTAATCAGTCAGATATTGACTATTACTGTCAACGGTCCATGTGGTTGCTGTAAAGAATATTTCCAAATGTTGTTAGCAGCCCTTTGGCAATTTGGTTGTCCCTATAATCATGAACAGAAAATTTAATAAAAAATTAAATCTACTGCTGACGACACCGATAACAGGTAATCGGCAGAGGTGCCAGGTGTCGGACCTCAACCGATCAGACATTGATGATCTATCAATGCTAAAGTAGTGGACAACCTCTTTAACCCCTTCATGATCTACGACATATAGGTAAGTCACAGATCGTGTACCGGCATTTTATGCGGGATCTGGCGCACATTTTTCCGGCACATTATCTGATCAACTGTCATGTCCCCCTAACAGCCGCGGGTGGAATTGCAATCCACACACGGCTGTTAACATGTTAAATGCCGCTGTAAATCTCTGACATCGGCATTTAACTGGCAATTACAGGAAGTGTGTCACAAACCTCACCCACCACCCATCGGTGCATCTGTCACATGATCACAGGGTGATGACAGGTTGCCATAACAATCGGGGGTCTGCAGAAGACCCCCCATGCTTGTCATTGCAGATGATGCTTTTTGCTACACATAGCAGGGCTGAAACTCTGCTATGTGCGGCATAAGCAATAGGAAGATCTCCACTTCAAGTCTTCTAAAGGGACTATTGAAGCAAGAAAAAAAGTAGAATGAAATGTTTTTTAAAAATATTAAAAAAAAATTGAAAAAATATAAAAGCTCAAATTGCCCCCTTTTGCCCCATTCAAAATAAATCAATGCAAAAATGAAAAATACACATATTTGGTATAGCTTTACAAAATGTCCGATTTATCAAAATATAAAAACATCAGATCGGCAAACGGTGTAATGAGAAAAAAAATCAAGAAAGCAGAATTATGTTTTTTTGGTTGCCACAACATTGCAATAACAGGCGATTAAAACATCATATCTACCCCAAAGTGGTATCAATAAAAATATCAGGTTGGCACACAAAAAAAATAAGCCCGCATTCATCTCCTGATCCTGAAAAATGGAGATGCAGCTGGTAGCACCGTTTTTTTTTACAAGCTTTGGATTTTTTTTCACCACTTAAATAAAAAAGAACCTATACATGTTTGGTATCTGCAAACTCTTAATGACCTGTAAAATCATAATGGCAGGGTAGTTTTAGCATTTAGTGAACATGATAAAAAAAAACAACAAATAATTGTGAAAGTGCCCTTTTTTGCAATTTCACCGCACTTGGAAGTTTTTTGCCATTTTCCAGTACATTATATGGTAAAATCAATGGTGATGTTCAAAAGTACAAATTGTCCCACAAAAAACAAGCCTCCACACGGCCATATTGATAGAAACATAAAAAAAGTTACTGCTCTGGGAAGAAGGTAAGCAAAAACCGAAAACGCATAAAACGAAAATCCCAAGGTCGTGAAGGGGTTAATGAAAAAAAAATTAAGATTTCGTCATCCATTTCTATCTTGACATATATAGGATAAGATGTTGGATCAAATTATTGTACTTTTTCATTTCAGAAAACCATATTAAAGGGCACTACTGAGTAGAGTTGAGCGAATTTTTCAAAATTCGGTTCCGATTGTGATCAGCGACGAATATTGTTTTTGCAATATAAGCCAAACACAGCCGAATGTCATTGAAGTCAATGGGAGTAGAAATGAACGAATATGTTTGGAACCAATCATCAAACATAAATTCAGCACGAATAGGGTACCAATATGGCACGAATATGGCAAATTCAGATTCGCCGACCGATTCCAAACATATTTGCTCAACTCTACTAGTGAGCACTAAATGGGGCTTTAGTGACAGTATAAGTACATTAATTAGATTTTCCATTGCTAGACTATGTTCCCATGATGAGTATCTGGTAAGTTTTTGTTTTTACAGTTTTTCCTTTCAGGTAAATTAGGTTACTTGCATTTGTTCATTGCGTTTTTGAAAGCATTTATTTTACATGCATTTTTGTTGCTATGGTTTTAGTTCAGTTTTATTACTTCCTGGTATTTAAAAGTGCATCTAAAAAAAAACAAACTAAAAAAAACACCAGACAAGAAAGCAGGTAACCTAAGTAACATAATAGGTGCAAAAACTCACCCAAAACTCATGGTGGGAAGGTAGCCTTAGGGTATATGCAGACGATCAGGAATTTGCAGCGCTTTGGACTCAGCGCTTTGGACTCAGCGCATGTCCGCTGCGTCCAAAGCGCTGATGGCTATTGAACGCAGGTGAATCCGCATGTGTTCACTGAACTGTGCAGATTTACCGCATCCAATACCTTGTCTTGGAAAAATTTCTCTTGCGGAGAATTGCGTTTCCACAAGAGAAATTGACATGTTACGGTTTGGGAAGAAGCGCCGCATGTCCGTCTCCACAGGTGAGCCGTGGGCGTCTGTGGATGCATAGTGGGCATGGGATGTCTTGAAATCCCATCCACTATGCTGTAATATCTGAAGACTGTGAATTGGACACTGCACAAGTACGCAGCATCCAACCTGCAGCGTAAAGATAACGAGAGATTAGTTTGGAGATGTACAAAGGAGACTGGTTATGGATGGCTTTGTAGGTCAGTGTTTACAGTTTGAACTGAATACAATGGGAAATTGGGAGCCAATGCAAGTATTTACAAAGGGGAGAAGTGGAGGAGTAGTGAGGAGAGAGTTGAACTAGTCGGGCAGCAGAGTTAAGGATGGACTGGAGAGGTGCAAGAGTGTTAGCAGGCAGGCCACAGAGAAGGATGTTGCAGTAGTCGAGGCAGGAGATTGAGTGCATGCACAAACATTTTAGTAGAGTGAGGGTTGAGGATTGGACGGATTCTGGAAATATTTTTGAGCTGGAGGCGACAGGAAGTGGCAAGAGTTTGGATATGCAGTTTGAAGGACAGGGCAGAGTCAAGGGTTACTCTGAGGTAGCTGATTTCCGGTACTGGGAAAAGTGTGATTTCATTTATTGTGATGGTTAGATCAGGTAGGGAAGATATGCCAGATGGAGAAAAGGTATTGAGATTTGTCCACACTGAGCTTGAGGAAGCAAGAGGAGATGAAGGAGGATATTGCTGATAGACACTAGAGATTCTGGACAACAGAGTGGTGACATCTGGGCCAGAGAGGTAAATCTGAGTGTCATCAGCGTATAGATGGTACTGGAAGCAATGGGACTTTATGAGTTATCCCAAGTCAAGGGTATAGATGGAGAAGAGAAGGGATCCTAGGACAGAGCCTTGAGGGACTCCAGCAGAGTGAGGGCTGGATGTGGTGGTAGTGTGAGAGTGGGAGAAGTTAAATGTACAATTGGAAAGGTATGAGGAGATCTAGGAAAGGGCAAGGTCTTTGACGGCAAAGGAAGAGAGGATCTATAGTAAGAGGCGGTCGTTAACTGTGTCACAGGCAGAGGACAGATTTAGAAGGAGAGGTATAGAGAATTGTCTGTCAGCTTTGGCTGTAAATAAGTTGTTGGTAATCTTGGTAAGGGTAGTTTCAGTGGAATAGTGGTGATGCAAGCCAAATTGTAGGTTGTTGAAGAGCAAGTTGGATGAGAGGTGGGAGGAATGTTCAACGTGGACGTGCTGCTCAAGGAGTTTGTAAGCGAATGGGAACAGTGATATGGGGTGATAGCTGGACATAGCGGTCAGGTCGAAGGATGGCTTTTTGAGGATAGAAGGTGATTGTGGCAGGTTTGAAAGCACAAGTGGTGGTACCAGAAGTTATTGAGAAGTTGAAGAGATGGGTTAAAGATGGGATAATTGTGGTGGTGAGATTGAGGAGGAGGTGGGTTACTTGAAGGTTGAAGGAAGAGTAGATATGAACAGAGTACACTTAAAAAGAAGGGAGGATACAGGAGTGAACAGGTGGGATTGGGTTGAAGGTGCAGTTGGTAGAAAGGAAAAGACCAACTTCACCACTATGTCTGTTGCTAGAGCAAGGAATGCAGGTGGAGGTCACCATAACAAAGCGCAGAAGGGGAGGCTGAGCTGGAAGGTGTCAGCCATGTTTCGTTGAGGCCAAATAAGGAAAGATTGTGAAAGGTAAAGAGGTCATAGATCACATGGAGCTTACTGCAGATGGAAAGGGCATTCCAGAGTGCTCCAGAGAAAGGGAGCCGGTGGGTGTGCGTCAAGGGTTTTATGTAGGAGAGATTGCAGTAGTTCATATTAGGTTAGGAGTGATAAGAGGGGGAATTAAAGGGAAGTATCAGCTGTAGGAGATATGTCACCAGCTGGGAGGAAAAGCAGAGAGAGGGGAGCAGGTGGGAGAAGGAGAGTGGACGGTCTGTTTTATGTTTTACTAGGATAGATCTGAGGATGAGGAGCAGGTCTGCAGATGAAGTCAGATGGGGATATAAGAGGCAAGGAGAGATAATTATTTGTTTAGAGGGTGCTGGGGTTTGGGGACAGCGAAGGAGAATGAGGATTAGTGGCGCAAAACCTGAATGGGTGTATTTAAGCATGGTGAAATAGGAAGTGTATGGGAAAAAGAAAAGCTAAGAACATATAAGTACATATAATAAACAGTGGTTACTCTTACCCTCTTGTCACTTCTGGTACATTTCTAGCATATTTCTGCTGTACACTTAAAG
The DNA here is from genome assembly GCF_032444005.1 of Ranitomeya imitator. NCBI lineage: Eukaryota > Metazoa > Chordata > Amphibia > Anura > Dendrobatidae > Ranitomeya > Ranitomeya imitator. Next base: position 79,233,819 of record NC_091287.1, read on the forward strand.
AGCCACACTAGATGGAGCTGTGTAGACCATGGTCATCAGACTTAGCTCTCCACATTTCAATGACTTTAAATGCATATGGAATAGGTCAGGTGTGAGCAGGAGGGAGGAGCCGCAGGGAGACAGGTCACAGAAACACAGGATGGGATAATTAGGAGACAGGAGCTAAAATGCATTTAGGATGAGTAACTATACAATACTATGCACACTAGGGCTCACACTTATCTTTGTTTATAAAATTTGTCTGATGTTGGTCCTAAAAAGTCAAATTTTCATCTCAGTGAGATGACAAGGGTTAATCAGCTATAGACTCCAGTGACCTTTCTCACATCAGTGCTACACACTGCAGGAACTTTCTCACGCTCCTGTGTCTGTGTGTTCCGGCTGGCTTGCTGAGCAGTTGCATCATGTCACCTATCAAGAAAGTTGCCTTATGTAGCAGAGCTGGAGTTCTTCGTGGGACAAATTGATTGTCGGCAGACAGTGAGGAATATGGTGGTTTAATACTTCAGATTTTACAGTAATAAATGGGAAAAAGAGGGTGGGCAGTATTTATTCAAAATAAATGAGTCTGTGTATTTCTTTCAATTAAAGGTCTTTATTCTTGCTGTGTATTTTTTACAATATGACTATGGGATTAGTAATGGGGACGTCTTATGTACGCCTCTCCATTACTAACCCCTGGGTTTGATGTCAGCTGACAATACAAAGCTGACATCAACTCCAATCCTATTACCCCATTTGCCACTGCACCAAGGCAAGAGCCAGTTGTGGTGCATCTTATGGATGCATCATTTCTGAGGTGTCTGAGGGCTGATGTTCTTAGTCTGGGAGGGGGCCCTTCCTACCCTATTAATATCAGCAGCTGTCTACCTAGCCTCTTGCTGGTTATTAATTATATGAGAGACCCCAAGTAATTTTTTTTGGGGGGTCCCCCATTTTAATAGCCAGTAAAGTCTAAGTAGAGAGCTGTGAGCTGATATTAATAGACTGGGAAGATCCATGTCTATTATGCCCTTCCCAGGCTATAAACATCAGCCTCCAGCTGTCGGCTTTTCTTCAGCTGGTTAAGAAAAAGTAAGGGGACATGTGTCAGAGTCACGACACATGCATGGAGAACCCAACAAACAGGATCTCCATGCTTGTGTCATGACAGTGACAGAGCTGCGACACATGCAGCTGCGGTGTTGATCAGCTGATCGGCCAGCGCGATCCAGGAAGCCGGGTTCCCTCTGCAGCTTGCCGAATAAGAGGGAACTCGAGCAAATTCGCTCATCTCTACCTGAGAGTACCCCTGTTTCTAGAAATGACAGAAGCTTTTTCTTGTAAACCTCGTTACGACACCTTTCTCCTCTTATTACTGATAAACACTTGACAAGCTCCATAATGCTAATGCTGTTTTGATTGCAAAAACCACAAGTAATGAAAATAGCAGCCGGTCCTCTCTAGTACAGGTGTGTAATAAGGACATATAATTAAACCAAAGATACATAATTGTTTGTTGTTGCCGGTTCCACATTGACAGCAGCTGACTATGGTTTTAATGTCTAGCTCATGACTTCGATAATTTTCTGATGTCGCTGCATTTAGATGTGTTAATTCCTCAAGGACGTACGCAGAAAAACACTTTGCACCTTTTGTAAAGAACATTCCCAGTGCTGCCCACAATTTCTTTGCAATAGTAAAGTGGCTTTGAAAAAAAAAACCCAAACCTCTTATCCAATGAATGATTAAAATAGTACGGTCTGTAATTAATTAATAATAAATAATTATAGTAATAGTTTTAATCACAAGGACAAAGGCTAAGTTATACTTTGTGGTGTGCGCGTTACAATTTGTGATATTACACCCATGCATTACACACAATGGCAGTGATACATGATATATCTGCAGAGACATGCTGCTGTTGTTTATACATTCGGTTCTATATATTCAGCGCAGTAATTATTGGTTTATTTTCTAATAGGCTGTGAAATTGAAATGTTAATAAGTTGCTGTTAATTTTTTATTTTTTTTTATCCAGTGAATCCAGCAAACAGATGTGAAGCTCTCATTCTCCAGGAGTATTCCCATAAATGATTGTGTATGAACGTACACTTAATCAGCGTCTACAGGTGGCATGCCACCTGCTTAAATCATTTATGGTCTGATTTACACAGCATGTAGCCAAATACAAATAATACAAAGCTATACAAACAATTGTAAGCCGTTCAGCGTTATATGCTATTGCTTAGTAAAAAATCAAAAACTGGAAACATTAAATATTTTATGCACTGTTTACAAAGAAAACTACTTTACTTATCAATTTAGACAAGTAAAAAGTTTTCAGAGCAGGGCATACCATTTTAGAGGATTCGTTTAGATGAGTGTTATATAAAAGTGTTATGTCATTATAGCCGGGGTACCAATTGTCTGCGTGGAAAAAATTGCAGCATCCACTATTCTGGCTTGAATTACAGACCGGAATAATGCATGTACACAACAGGGAGCTCCTGCTTGCATTCACTATGTGGATGATCACATGGATCCGCTATTTGCTGACGTCACTGGCCCAAGTTTGGTACAACCGTCTGAACCTAAAAACTGCAGTTGATGAACGCCTGGAAGTGGAGATAGCATTTTTACATATTAAAAGCTCGCGCACACAGCTGTATACATCAGACGAGTGTTATCTGATTTTTTATCAGATTTTTTATCGGATAGCTCTTGGACCAATGTTGTTGTGCTGTTCTCCGAAATTTTTCCTTCCCGATTTTTTTCACTGACAAATATGGTTATCTCATGCGAGAGAATCAGCTCACAGTTTGATTGGACTGTCATTAGCTTAATTGACCCAATTATTGACTCTCGGATGAGAGAATCTACAGCTGTATGACCCTGGCCTGGTACTAGAAATGCCAATTCACCCAAAGACTAAGGCCTCATCTAGGCTCACATGTTTTGACATTCGAGAAAAACTGACCAATTTTCATCAGTGTTTTTCATCTGTTTCATCATATTTTATCACTATCTGTCAATGAAACAGACATAACATTAGTGCTGTCCGAGTGGCATCCAAGTGCTGTCAGATTTTTTTGATGGAACAATAGACTTTCATTGTCAAGTTTCATCTGACAGTTAGAACAACATCAGACAATTCTCCAAGATTTTGTCATGACCACTCAGTCCTTAAAAAAAATCATTGACGTGGACAGCCCCATTTATTATTATCATAGGTACGAGTGCTATCGGTGAAAAAAAATATGAAAACACAAAAAAGTGCGTGAAAGACTAACATGTAAATGAGCTCTAACACTGATACTGAGATGCAAGACTTCTGAGCCATAGGTGACCACATTGTTATTCAATGAATATGTTATAATGGTTTGTTTTTCTGGAAACATTTTTATACCTCTAAACATGCAATATTCCTTCAAGGAGGTGAAAAAAATAAATGCAATAAAATCTATGAGACTTAGCTATACTCTGGTGCACCGGTCATCTTCAAATTCTACGGATCTGTTTTTAAAAGTTTCCCTCATTTAGTCAATATTCACATATCAATGTAACATGTTCGTGTGCTATCTGTTTTTTTCTCAGACAGCAGACGGACCCATAGAATTTCATCGATCCATACATACCGGTACATACATTATTAAAATAAATCTGTGTCTTTGGTCCAGGAGTCTCAGTGCACGTTCCGTTCTCATCCGTTTTGGTGATCAGAGTCATTCATGATACATCAAAGGCGTACTTTGTATTTCTGGTTTCCACCATGTTTCATCTGTTTGAACTGATCCACTATTAGGAATCAGTTGATAAATAGAAGTTCAGACAATTTAATTTCTCAATTTTTAGAAATGGATCAGGAAGAAAATGGATGCAGCATCTATTCACAACAAAGGCAAAACAGATGCCACACAAAAAAACGGACCATTTCTGCCTAATGCAAAAAGTGGCACAAGTGTGTACATGTAGCCAAACTCTTTTCTTATATTCTCTTACCAAAATCAACAGAATGTAAAAATAAAACATAGCAGACAAATAAACACACACACTCATAGATGCCTTCAGTGATGGACACAGACAGAAGAGTGCAAGAACAGTATATGGGCCCCTCTTTGCGTTTGTGACAGAACCTGCTTGCTGATTTGAAGGTGAAAGTGGGTCCTCTTACCTCATGTGTCCTGTGCAGCTGCACCAATTATATGTTTGCCCCTGATTGCCATTGTGTTTTTATTTTCAGGAGAAAAAAAATGTTTCTCAGAATGACTTTTATGTTTGCACCTTATTCATTACTGTGTTTTTTTTTAAATTTATTCATCTTTTAGTCATCTTTCCTTCATGCATTCCTACTAGATTATACCTGAAAATAAATAAAAAATCACATGTACAGCATGAAAATGCTGACCCTAAAAAGGTTTTGAAAGCTTGAAAAAGCAATAATGCTCAGAACAAAAAAAAAAAACACGCCAAAATCCCATCCTGAGAACATAGCCTTAGAGCAGTGTGCAGTGTGCCTCTTATTTAATTTGGCGCATCTTACAAACGCTCTTTGACTTCGCCATAAATGTTTCTCCACAAAAAAGAGAAAAAGAAAAATTAGGACCTGCACATCTTCAGCATTAAATTAGCACGCCCTTTTGAAAGTATCACAGCTTCTAAATGCATTTTGCAGCCAGAAAAGTGTCTTTCAATTATTGTTTGAGGGATTTTCATTCATTCTTCCTTGGAAAATTCTTCCAGTTCTGTGAGATTACTGGGTCGTCTTGCATGCACTACTATTTTGAGGTCTAGTCACAGATTTTCAATTATGTTCAGATCAGGGGACTGTGAGGGCCATTGTAAAACCTTCAGCTTGAGCCTTTTGAGGTAGTCTATTGTGGATTTTGACGTGTGTTTACTAGGATTATTATCCTTTTGTAGAAGCCATCCTCTTTTCAACTTCAACTTTTTTACAGATGGTGCTATGTTTGCATCAAGAATTTCTTTAAATTTCATTCAATCCATTCATCCTTCTACCTGTGAAATGTTGCCCTTGCCATTGGCTGTGACACAATCCCAAAGCACAATTGATCCACCCCCATGCTTAAAGGTTGGTGAGATGTTCTTTTCCTGAAATTCTGTGTTATCTCCACACATACCTTTGATCATTGTGGCCAAAGAGTTCTATTTTAACCTTATCATTCCACGGGACTTGTTTCCAAAATACATCAGGCTTGTTTAGATTTTCTTTTGCATACTTCTGACTCTGAATTTTATGGTGAGGACGTGGGAGAAGTCTTCTTCTGATGACTGTTCGATGAAGGCAATATTTGTGCAGATGTCTTTGAACAGTAGACAATGTTCCACAACTCCAGAGTCTGCTAAATCTTTCTGAAGATCTTTTGCAGTCTGATCTGTGTCTAGCCATCCTACGAGTGGCTCTCACTGAAATTTTGCTTGGTCTTCCAGACCATATCTTGACCTCCACTGTTCCTGTTAACTGACATTTCTTAAATACATTTCGAACTGAGGAAAGGGCAACTTGAAAAAGCTTTGCTATCTTCTTATAGCCTTCTCCTGCTTTGTGGGCCTCCACCATTTTCATTTTCAGAGTGCTAGGCAGCTGCTTAGAAGAACCCATGACTGCTGTTTTTTGGCACAAGGTTAGAGGAGTTTGGGTTTTTATGAAGCTGGGAAATTTGCATCAGCTGGCCTTTCCTAACGATTATAGTGAACAAGCCATGACCCTAACAAGCTAATTAAGGTTGGAAACCTTGGTCAAAGTTATCTGAGCACACGAATCTCCAAGGGTGCCCAAACATTTGCCTCAACCCATTTTCTTTTTTGTAATTTTTAAAATGTAAAAAATGAATATATATTTTTTTGCATAAAATAGAAAGCAAATGTTACCAATGCTGCGAACAATGCAATATTTTCTGTTTACATAATGTCAATTCAAGCAGAAATAATAGGAATAAAAGTAAATCCTACTCATGAACAGGTATTATGTTCCCTTCCAAATGTTATTCAGTTAATGGACATTGAATGCCACCACCTGCCATTTTTCTTCCGGAGCCAGAGTTTTCCTGACAGCTCTGCGTTCTGCCAGTGGCATCAGCTTCAATTACAGCTTCACAGACATAAAATGTTTAACTACCAAAAAAGATTCATTTAGAAAGATTCCTTAAAGGAGACCCGAAGTTGTCTGTATCTTTTCTTATGTTGAAAACAGATTTTCAGTATCTTTGTGATTAATGTCCCAAGCAAAAATCGATTCAAAACTACGTATTTGCTATCTGCTTGTTAAAAGATTTTTGCTATGTAGTTTAAGAGCAGCATAATGCAGGACCTGAGACCCCCTGATTCCAGCGATGCATCTGGATTGCCCCCAGTAGGGCAGTGGGGTACTCAGAGCCGGGCCCTTCGGTTCTCAAGGGGAATGTCACGGTGGCTGACCCGGTCCATGGCTCTAGGGACATCCGTTGAAAATGGGGAAAGGTCTTTTAAAGGGAAAATGTTCGTGACACCACCTGTGGTATTCGGTCAGGGTGACCGACGCTGCTTAGGGGTCCGCTGGGGTGATGTTATGGCAGCTAGTTGGTATACCTTCCCACAGGTGAAGTATGTCCCCAGGGCTTCCCAGTGTGTGGATGGTAGATGGTGTGAGGCACAGTGAAGAACGAAGACACCTTTACCTTTACTGAAGGCTTCAGCATCCACAGTCCAGAGCACCAGATCACAGGGCAGGCAGAGTCCGGCCGGTCTGAAGGCAAATCCAGAGTCCCCTTATCCAGGTGGAAATCAGTAGCCTTCCTCTAGCGCCTGGATGTTGTAGTACCTTACTGCTGAGCTTCTCATAAGGTCCTCACAACTGCTGTAGATGTTATGTCTTTCTCTCTGTCCCCCAGATGGATAGGAACAACCTGTATGACTGGTGGCTTGAGGCTTTTTACAGGAGCTCTTAGATACCCTGGCCTCCCATCGTTGCCACCATGCCTCCTGGGTAAAGGTCGGGCAACTAATATGGAATTAGCTGTCCTGCCGGTCTCTGGAGCCAGGCTTGGAGAAGATGACTCCCTCAATGCTCCGGCTACCGGATCCTGCGCCTCAGAAAGGAGGCAGCCTTTTACAGGGCAGAACTCCTTCAGGTTTCCTCTCCTTTTGCTATGACTTCGTTTCTCACTCTCTGCAACACAATTCTCCTTCAATGTCTCTTTCTTAGGATGCTGCCGCACGTCGGGCCGACGCAGCTCCGTGGCCTTCTGTCTAGGCCTCTGACAGGATCCCACCCCTGTCAGGGACCCACTACCTGAGTGGAGCTCAGATAGCAGCTCACTGGGTGAAGCCCAGCTCACTTCTGCCTAACTTCCTATCCAGACCACCAGTTTTACCTAATTGTGATGAGTGCCCTACTAAATAGGAGCATAGCTCCCCCTGGTGGACTGGAGTGTGAAGTGTGGTGTGTGGCTTGTGATACCTGGTAAAGTGATCTCCTTTATTGCCATCAGACGTAACATCACTCCCCCTGGTGGAAGAATGACATTACTGCGACGACCAGGACCCTGGGGCGCTGCACATCACTTGCTGGTCTGTGTGCTGTCATTTTGATACAATCACAGTTTTCTCTGCTTCAGATCTAACAGTGCTCAGAATGCTGAGCCCTGTCTAACCCTGCCCACAAAACTGATTGGCAGTTTTTTATTATTACAATACATGAAAAGAACGCTGCTTCTCAGTGGTCGGGGTGAGGTTACACAGAGCAGTTGACTAGGAGGCACGAGACACCTAGTCCTGTGCTGATAATTTGCTGCTGATAAAATACTGATTTATTGAAACAGCAACACACAGCCCACGAAGTGACAAATTGCTGTCAGGGTCTCAACCCCTACATCATGCTGCTCTCAGGTTACACAGCAATAACCTTCTGATAGATTCCCTGAAAGCACAACCACTTTGCATCATTATGTATGTTATATAAAGGGAAAGGCTGGAGTCACACCAGCGTATGGCATCCAATACAATATGCTAATGACCCTTGGCTCCTACTCTGTTAGTGCTCTTTGCACCGATCCTCTCGCACAGAGAGAATTGGAGCACAACTGCGAAGGAGCCGGTGAAATTAATTTCTCCATTTACTCTGCTGCCGGCATCATATTGTACCGCATTAGGGTGACATCAGAATGCAGTGCGTTGTGTCACTCACACCCATAGACTTGTACGGGTGGGTGTGAGCCAAGTCTCGCTGCCAATCTCAGCATGCTGCCATTGTTCTCTCATGCCAATCTCAGATCTGAGCTGCCCCCAGAATAATAATAATAAGTCTGCCGTCACACTAGCAGTATTTGGTCAGTATTTTACATCAGTATTTGTAGCCAAAACCAGGAGTGGAACAATTAGAGGAAAAGTATAATAGAAACATATGCACCACTTCTGCATTTATCACCCACTGCTGGTTTTGGTTTGAAAATACTGATGTAAAATACTGACCAAATACTGCTAGTGTGACGGCAGCCTAACACTGGGCTGAGTGTTATCTGATGTTTTATCACATAGCACTTGGCCGTGTTATACGGTAGTGTGACTCCGGCCTAAAGCTGTAGAACATAATATGAAGATGCTGTCAGAAGTTCCATGCAACTCAGTTCACTGTGAGCCATAGAAAGCCTTGAGAGCATGATCAAGTACTGGCCTTATGACAAACAAGAAGTCATCACTTTTGAAGTCAGAGAGTAGTGGGAGATTTAAAGATTAAGTGAACTTTATATTTTTATTTTCTTCTTTTTATCATTCTGTACATTAAGCAAAATTGTAACAATGACTTTAACACTTTCCTGACATAGGATGTATTTCTTGGGTGGGCAGCAGAGGTGTATGGAGCGGGCTCAGGAGGTAAGAATGTTCCATACATGGCAGGTATCATCTGAGTAAGGGCAAATTCAGATGCTCGTTTTTCATGAACTACCATAGTTCTATCCATGTTTTTCACTGATAGAACTCGTACCTATTATTGTCTATGAAGCTTGTATTTCTGTGAACTGAGTAGTCTGCACCCAATCACACAGACATATCCGATTATATTCTTATTCATAGATCAATCTCACAAATGCAACTTAACGCGTTTGTAAAAAAATATCGAACAGCACAGTTGCGATCTGTTTACTGGCTGATTTTCACTGACTGCAGGGAGAGAAAAAAGCCTGAGGAACCTCCATCACTTTTTATTTTTGCATATGAGCAAAACTGATGAAAATCTGATAATAAAAACTTTACCATTTACCAAACACTGATGAAAATCGGATCCAAAACACTGATGAAGCTTGGACTGTTTTTTGAGTACAAGAAAAATCACTGATGTCTGAATGAACCCTTATGTAGATAACAATTGCCTCTATGACCTCATTCTGACATCTGTGATTTTTCTCATACGGAAAAATAAGGATCGTTGTTTATTGGTGTTTTGGATTTGATTTTCATCAGTGTTTGGTCAGTGTGTCGGTTTTTACTATCAGTGTTTAATTAGTGATTTTTTGCTAATGAAAAATAAAATGCAAAGTTTCCCCTATCCATTAGAATGTTAATCACGACCAGGACATGGAGTATACACTGATGCCATCTGTGTGCTGTCTAATTTTCACTAACCCATAGACTTGTATGCAAAATTTTGATCAGTGACCTGTATCAAAAACAAACATTTGGCCATGATTTATTGTGTTACTCTCGGTCCACATTACAACACAGACATATGAACAGCCCCATAGACTACAATGATATCTGTTTTATATGTTCAAAACATGGATAGAACATGCATGTGACTAACAGATGTCTAAATGAGGCCCCACAGCAATGATCAGAGTTAGCCCTAAGACCGGTGGTTTAGGCTACTTTCACACGGGCGTCGGTACGGGGCCATCGCCATGCGTCGGCCCAATGTACCGATGCAAACTGCGAAAAAAATGAACAACGGCAGCGGATGCAGTTTTACAATCCGCTGCCCCATTGTAAGGTCCGGGGAGGAGGGGGCGGAGTACCGGCCGCGCATGCGCGGTCAGAAATGGCGGACACGACGCACAAAAAATGTTACATGCAATGTTTTTTTGTGCTGACGGTCCGCCAAAACACGACGCATCCGTCGCACGACAGATGCGACGAGTGGCCATACATCGCAATGCGTCGCAAATGCAAGTCTATGGAAAAAAAACGCATCCTGTGGGCAACTTTGCAGGATGCGTTTTTTCTCCAAAACGACACATTGCGACGTACGTCACACAACGCTAGTGTGAAAGTAGCCTTAAAGGGACACTGTCACCTGAATTTGGAGGGAACAATCTTCAGCCATAGGGGCGGGGTTTTCGGGTGTTTGATTCACCCTTTCCGCAGGCGTGTACTATGGAGGACAGAGAATGAACTTGAATCCAATATTGCAGCCAGCAAGCAGCCAGCGGGTAAGGAAAAGGTGAATCAAACACCCAAAAACCCTACCTCCATGGCTGAAGATTGTTCCCTCCAAATTCAGGTGACAGTGTCCCTTTAACCAATTAATTATTGCTGTCAATCTCTGATAGTGATCTTTGAATGGGTTGTCCACTACTTGATCTAAATGTCTGGTGCAGTGATGTGGACTGGAATGGACATTTTACTTTCAACACTCCACTTAAAGAAGTTGTCCACTACTTAGAAAACCCCTTCTCACACCCCACACTTGGCCCTGATAAATTAAAAAAGCTTATACTCACCTCCCATGCAGACACCATTCCAGCAGTGTCTTCACTCGCGGTCCCAGGGCTCTTTTGCGGTTGTTCTGACACATGACCCCGGCACCCAATCAGCGCTGGCGTCACTGTCCCCGCCTTTGGCAAATCGAGCATGAAGAGGAAGTCAGAGAGCAGCTGCAGCCGGGACTTCCTCTTGATGTTTGCTTTGTCCGAAGGCGGGGACAATGAGGCCAGCGCTGATTGGGCAAAGGACTCACGTGTCATAACAACCGCACGAGAGCCCTGGGAATACAAGTGCTGAGACCGCTGGAATGGCGCCAGCATGGGAGGAGAGTATAGGCTTTTTTATTTTATCGGGGCCAAGTGTGGGGTATGAGAAGGGGTTTTCTAAGTACTGGATAACTTCTTTAAAGGGAACCTGTCACCTGAATTTGGCGGGAACGGTTTTGGGTCATATGGGCGGAGTTTTCGGGTGTTTGATTCACTCTTTCCTTACCCGCTGGCTGCATGCTGGCTGCAATATTGGATTGAAGTTCATTCTCTGTCCTCCATAGTACACGCTAGTGCAAGACATGATTGCCTTGTGCAGGCGTGTACTACGGAGGACAGAGAATGAACTTAAATCCAATATTGCAGCCAGCATGCAGCCAGCGGGTAAGGAAAGGGTGAATCAAACACCCGAAAACTCCGCCCATATGACCCAAAACCAGTCCCGCCAAATTCAGGTGACAGGTTCCCTTTAAGTGGAGCGTTGAAAGTAAAATGTCCATTCCAGTGCCCATCAGTCCCCCAGTGACACAATTGCAGGGTAACAATATTTTGTTATGGCAGCCAGGGTCCTAATGAAGACCCCTGTTGCTGTCATTTTTGTGCTTCCATGAAGCTCAGACTATGGCTGGATTTCATAGATCATTGCTATTTTATTATGCAAACAAATGAAAAGAGGATAGATTGGCACTACTAGTATATATTATCAAATTTGTGGAGTAACATTTAAAGATAACTATCGTTAAGTCCTGAGTCAGTTATAACATGGCCACATGTGGTGCTCGACAGGAGACAGGTGATATAAAAAATAGGAACAGAGAAAAAACTATGCCACTCACTCCGTGGCTAAAAAAATATTCCTTTATTACATATCGGATGGAGGATTTAGACAGACAGCCACTGGGTGAGTGCCACAGTTTCTCTGTTACTGTTTTCCCTATTTTTATCACATCCTGTAAAATGGAAGTAATGCAGAGTACAGTGTAATCCAATAATTGCAGCTTCAAGTCCTCTAACCGGACTAAAAAAAAAAAGTGAAAAGCATTATAAAAAAGTTTTATCAGAGCTAGTTTTGGCCTTTATGGCAGATCATTATTTTTCACTTTTTAAATGTGGCATTCTAGGAGCCATAAAGTTTTTTGTGTTTGTCAGTGGAATCATATTGAAGTACATATACGGTAACTTATTAACAAACTTATATTAAAGAATAAAAACAAAAACACTTCTGTCAGGGTCTTTCTTTTACTTTCAATTTTACGCTATTCTCTGTAGGGCAAAATTGAAGTGTTAACAAGCCAGCACAATTATGGAAATACCAAATTCCAATAGATTAATTTTCTTAATGATTTTTGTACAATAAACACGCTTTGAAAAAAAAATTGTTTTTTGGAACGTCGTAATCTGAGATCCATACATTTCAGAATTTACCCATCAGTGGAGCTATATATATATATATATATATATATATATATATATATATATATATAGTAAGGTTTGTACCCGCTCAGATGCGTAGGAGGAAACAGGAGGTACATTCTCTTTAACCCCTTCCCGACCTTTGACGCCACGTAGGCGTCATGAAAGTCGGTACCAATCCGACCCATGACGCCTATGTGGCGTCATGGAAAGATCGCGTCCCTGCAGATCGGGTGAAAGGGTTACCTCCAATTTCACCTGATCTGCAGGGACAGGGGGAGTGGTACTTCAGCCCAGGGGGGGGGTGGCTTCACCCCCCGTGGCTACGATCGCTCTGATTGGCTGTTGAAAGTGAAACTGCCAATTAGAGCGATTTGTAATATTTCACCTATTAAAACTGGTGAAATATTACAATCCAGCCATGGCCAATGCTGCAATATCATCGGCCATGGCTGGAAACACTGGTCTGCCCCACCCCACCGATCGCCCCCCCAAGCCACCGATCTGTCCTGTACACTGCTCCACTCCCCTCCGTCCTGTGCTCCGCTCCCCCGTGCTCTTGTCCGCACCCCCGTGCTCCAATCCCACCCCCCGTGCTTCGATCCACCCCCTGCACTCCGATCCACCCCCGTGCTCCGATCCACCCCCCGTGCTCCAATCCACCCCCCCATGCTCCGATCCACCTCCGTGCTCCAATCCACCCCCCGCGCTCAGACCCACCCCCCCATGCTCCGATCCACCCCCGTGCTCCTTTCCACCCCATCATACTTACCGATCCTCCCGGGGTCTGTCCGTCTTCTCCATGGGTGCCGCCATCTTCCAAAATGGCGGGCACATGCGCAGTGCGCCCGCCGAATCTGCCGGCCGGCAGATTTGTTCCAATGTGCATTTTGATCACTGTGATAAAACCTATCACAGTGATCAAAATAAAAAAAATAGTAAATGACCCCCCCCCCCCTTTGTCACCCCCATAGGTAGGGACAATAATAAAATAAAGAATTTTTTTTTTCTTCCACTAAGGTTAGAATTAGGGTTAGGGTTAGGGTTTCGGTGTGTGCACACGTATTCTGGTGCTCTGCGGATTTTTCCGCTGCAGATTTGATAAATCCGCAGTGCTAAACCGCTGCGGATTTATGGCGGATTTACCGCGGTTTTTCAGCGCATTTCACTGCGGTTTTACAACTGCGATTTTCTATTGGAGCAGTTGTAAAACCGCTGCGGAATCCACAGAAAGAAGTGACATGCTGCGGAATGTAAACCGCTGCGTTTCCGTGCAGTTTTTCTGCAGCATGTGTACAGCGATTTTTGTTTCCCATAGGTTTACATTGAACTGTAAACTCATGGGAAACTGCTGCGGATCCGCAGCTATTTCCGCAGCGTGTGCACATACCTTTAGAATTAGGCTATGTGCACACGGTGCGGACCCGCAGCAGTGTTCCATCAGGTTTACAGTATCATGTAACCCTATGGAAAAGGAAATCCGCTGTGCCCATGGTGCGGAAAATACCGCACGGAAACGCAGCATGTCAATTCTTTGTGCAGATTCCGCAGCGTTTTACACCTGTTCCTCAATAAGAATTCGCAGGTGAAATCCGCAAAAAAACACTGGAAATCCGTGGTATATCCGCAGGTAAAACGCAGTGCCTTTTACCCGCTGATTTTTCAAAAATGGTGCTGAAAAATCTCACACGAATCCGCAACGTGGGCACATAGACTTAGGGTTAGGGTTTAATTAGGGTTATGGCTACAGTTGGGATTAGGGTTAGGGGTGTGTTGGGGTTAGTGTTGGAGGTAGAATTGAGGGGTTTCCACTGTTTAGGCACATCAGGGGTCTCCTAACGCAACATGGCGCCACCATTGATTCCAGCCAGTCTTGTATTCAAAAAGTCAAATGGTGCTCCCTCACTTCCGAGCCCCGACATGCGCCCAAACAGTGGTTTACCCCCACATATGGGGTACCAGCATACTCAGGACAAACTGCGCAAAAATTACTGGGGTCCAATTTTTCCTGTTACCCTTGTGAAAATAAAAAATTGCTTGCTAAAACATCATTTTTGAGGAAAGAAAAATGATTTTTTATTTTCACGGCTCTGCGTTGTAAACATCTGTGAAGCACTTGGGGGTTCAAAGTGCTCACCACACATCTAGATAAGTTCCTTGGGGGGTCTAATTTCTAAAATTGGGTCACTTGTGGGGGGTTTCTACTGTTTAGGCACACCAGGGGCTCTGCAAACGCAACGTGACGCACGCACACCATTCCATCAAAGTCTGCATTTCAAAAGTCACTACCTCCCTTCCGAGCCCCTGCATGTGCCCAAACAGTAGTTTACCCCCACATATGGGGTATCACCGTACTCAGAAGAAACTGGAAAACAAATATTGGGGTCAACTTTCTCCTGTTACCTTTGGGAAAATTAAAAAATTCTGGGCTAAATAATTATTTTTGAGGAAAGAAAACGTATTCATTATTTTCACGGCCTTGAGTTATAAACTTCTGTGAAGCACTTGGGGGTTCAAAGTGCTCGCCACACATCTAAATAAGTTCCTTTCGGGGTCTAGTTTCCAAAATGGGGTCACTTGTGGGGGGTTTCTACTGTTTAGCCACATCAGGGGCTCTGCAAACGCAACCTGACGCCCGCAAAGCATTCCATCAAAGTCTGCATTTCAAAACGTCACTACTTCACTTCCGAGCCCCGGCATGTGCCCAAACAGTGGTTTACTCCCATATATGGGGTATCAGCGTACTCAGGAGAAACTAGACAACAACTTTTGCAGTAAAATTTCTCCTGTTACCCTTGGGAAAATAAAAAATTGCAGGCTAAAAAATCATTTTTGAGAAAAGAAATTTTTTTTTTATTTTCATGGCTCTGCATTATAAACTTCTGTGAAGCACTTGGGGGTTCAAAGTGCTCACCACACATCTAGATTAGTTCCTTTGGGGGTCTAGTTTCCAAAATGGGGTCATTTGTGGGGGATCTCCAATGTTTAGGCACACAGGGGCTCTCCAAACGTGACATGGTGTTCGCTAATGATTGGAGCTAATTTTCCATTTAAAAAGCCAAATGGCATGCCTTCCCTTCCAAGCCCTGACGTGCGCCCAAACAGTGGTTCACCCCCACAAATAAGGTATAATCGTACTCAGGACAAACTGGACAACAACATTTGGTGTCCAATTTCTCCTATTACCCTTGGCAAAATGGGAAATTCCAGGCTAAAAACATCATTTTTGAGGAAAGAAAAATTATTTTTTATTTTCATGGCTCTGCGTTATAAACTTCTGTGAAGCACCTGGGGGTTTAAAGTGCTCAATGTGCATCTAGATAAGTTCCTTGGGGGGTCTAGTTTCCAAAATGGGGTCAATTGTGGGGGAGCTCCAATGTTTAGGCACACAGGGGCTCTCTAAACGCGACATGGTGTCTGCTAACAATTGGAGCTAATTTTCCATTCAAAAAGTCAAATGGCGCGCCTTCCCTTCCGAGCCCTGCCGTGTGCCCAAACAGTGGTTTACCCCCACATATGAGGTATCAGCGTACTCAGGAGAAATTGGACAACAAATGTCAGGATCCATTTTATCCTTTTTCCCATGTGAAAATGAAAAAATTGAGGCTAAAAGAATTTTTTTGTGAAAAAAAGTACTTTTTCATTTTTAAGGATCAATTTGTGAAGCACCTGGGGGTTTAAAGTGCTCACTATGCATCTAGATAAGTTCCTTGGGGCGTCTAGTTTCCAAAATGGGGTCACTTGTTGGAGAGCTCCAATTTTTAGGCACACGGGGGCTCTCCAAACATGACATGGTGTCTGCTAAAGAGTGGAGCCAATTTTTCATTCAAAAAGTCAAATGGCACTCCTTCCATTCCAAGCCCTGCCGTGCACCCAAATAGTGGTTTACCCCCACATATGAAGTATCAGCATACTCAGGACAAATTGGACAACAACGTTCATGTTTCAGTTTCTCCTTTTACCATTGGGAAAATAAAAAAATTGTTGCTAAAAGATCATTTTTGTGACTAAAAAGTTAAATGTTCATTTTTTCCTTCCATGTTGCTTCTGCTGCTGTGAAGCACCTGAAGGGTTAATAAACTTCTTTTATGTGGTTTTGTGCACCTTGAGGGGTGCAGTTTTTAGAATGGTGTCACTTTTGGGTATTTTCAGCCATATAGACCCCTCAAACTGGCTTCAAATGTGAGGTGGTCCCTAAAAAAAATGGTTTTGTAAATTTCGTTGTAAAAATGAGAAATCGCTGGTCAAATTTTAACCCTCATAACTTCCTAGCAAAAAAAAATGTTGTTTCCAAAATTGTGCTGATGTAAAGCATACATGTGGGAAATGTTATTTATTAACTATTTTGTGTCACATAACTCTCTGGTTTAACAGAATAAAAATTCAAAATGTGAAAATTGCGAAATTTTAAAAATTTTCGCCAATTTTCTGTTTTTATCACAAATAAACGCAGAATTTATTGACCTAAATTTACCACTAACATGAAGCCCAATATGTCACGAAAAAACAATCTCAGAACCGCTAGGATCCGTTGAAGCGTTCCTGAGTTATTACCTCATAAAGGGACACTGGTCAGAATTGCAAAAAACAGCCAGGTCATTAAGGTCAAAATAGGCTTGGTCACGAAGGGGTTAATGTCTATGTGGGTTTATTTGCTCCATAAACCAGCAAGGCAGCAACAAAAAGGAAAACAGTCCGTACATCAGGCTGACATAGCATAATAGTCCATAGAAGAGCTCTGCTCTCTCAGGCCTGTGGGCACACAGGCTGTGCAATGTCCAGAACTCAGGCTCTATTTGAAGCCACATACATAGAAGGGCTTCTTCCTCTCAATGCACAGACTCCTGTCTGTAGTGTCCAGCCTGGACACATGGAAATCTGTCCACACTGACAGACTCCCAAACACTCACTTCATGTGCTAAACACACCTCCTTTACATAGGTGTAACCACACCCAGGTACCTTTCACATGGCCAGTCAGGTGAGGGTGACATCACCACAGGTCCTTAAACACAAAACCATCTTAGGTGTTCAGACACACCTCTTTGGGTGGGTTTGTAGGTGACTGAACCCACCCATCTCTCCAATCACCTGGAAGCCTTCCCAATGTAAACAAATCCCTCAGCAATAGATCTGCTTGAGCAAAACATACCCAGGCTTCCATCACAGGGCCACCCACCTCTGCGATACATACCGCCCATTAATCACATGACCAGTCGCTATGCCACAATATATATATACAGTTGTGGCCAAAATTATTGACACCTCTGCAATTCCGTCTATCCGTCTATCCGTCGGTGTCTGAATGAAAAGGGACTGTATGGTAGGAGACCCAGGAAGACCCCACTTCTTACCCCGAGACATAAGCCAGGCTGGAGTTTGCCCAAACTTACCTGAAAAAGCCTAAAATGTTTTGGAAGAATGTTCTCTGGTCAGATGAGACAAAAGTAGAGCTTTTTGGGCAAAGACATCAACATAGAGTTTACAGGAGAAAAAAAGAGGCATTCAAAGAAAAGAACACGGTCCCTACAGTCAAACATGGCGGAGGTTCCGTGATGTTTTGGGGTTGCTTTGCTGCCTCTGGCACTGGACTGCTTGACCATGTGCATGGCATTATGAAGTCTGAAGACTACCAACAAATTTTGCATCATAATGGAGGGCCCAGTGTGAGAAAGCTGGGTCTCCCTCAGAGGTTATGGGTCTTCCAGCAGGACAATGACCCAAAACACACTTCAAAAAGCACTAGAAAATTGTTTGAAAGCACTGGTGACTTCTAAGGTAGCCAGCAATGAGTCCAGACCTGAATCCCATAGAACACGTGTGGAGAGATCTAAAATGGCAGTTTGGAGAAGGCACCCTTCAAATATCAGGCACCTGGAGCAGTTTGCCAAAGAAGAATGGTCTAAAATTCCAGCAGAGCATTGTAACAAACTCATTGATGGTTACCGGAAGCGGTTGGTCGCAGTTATTTTGACTATAGGTTGTGCAACCAAGTATTAGGCTGAGGGTGCCAATACTTTTGTCTGGCCCATTTTTGGAGTTTTGTGTGAAATGATCAATGTTTTGCTTTTTGCTTCATTCTCTTTTGTGTTTTTTTCAGTTAAGACAAATTAAATGAAGATAATAATACCAAAGAATTTGTGATTGCAATCATTTTCAGGAAGAAACTGAGTATTATCTGACAGAATTGCAGGGGTGCCAATACTTTTGGCCACAACTATATATATATATATATATATATATATATATATATATATATAGGCTTATTTCTTTGTGTCAAGCTGTAGTTTTCACTGGTGTCATTTTGTAGCAGATGTACTTTTAGGCTGGGTTAACATGTCACTTGAAGGGGTCTAGGTGTGTCAGTGTCTCCGGTACGTATGAACACTGTCGCCACAAATACCGGAGACACAGACATGTGAAAGAGCCCTAAATTACACTCTTTGGGAGGCAAAGGAAAAAACTCAGCAATTCTAGATTTGTTTTATTTTTTTAAACATCATTAGGCATAATTGTCATATTATCTTTGCTCTGCGAGTTGATGCGATAGCGACAAGACCAAATTTTAGAGTTTTTTTAATGTCTTGCTACTTTCCTATAAGAAATTACTCAAAAAAATCTTTTTTGGGGTCACCATATTCTGATGCTCATAGCTTTCTCTTTTTTCCATAGATGGATCTGTATGGGGGTTAGTTTTTCTTCAAGATAAGCTGTACTTTTTACTGGTACCAAGTTTGGGTGCATAAAACTTTTTGATTATTTTTTCATTATTACTTTGGTAGTAGGCATGAACTAAAAATAAAACTGGAATGTTTTTAATTTTTTTTTGCTAAATTAACAGTACAGTATAATTGACATATCAAATTCCTGGCGTCTATACAATTATGGTGATACCCAATTTTTACCTTTTTTATATCTTCCTTAACAACAACATAAAAATCATGTTTTTTTTTTAATAAAAATGTCTTTTTTTTAAATGTCTTTTTTTTGGTCATCATAATGCAAGAGCCCCAACTTTTTTCATATTTCTGCCTACAGAGCTGAATGAGAGATCTTTCTTGTATATCATTCTACAATTTCTATTAGTACCATTTTGGAATGCATACAACTTTTTCATCACTTTTCCTTGGATCCTTGGATCCTAGATGAACAAAAACAGCAATTATGGCTTACTTTTTCATATTTTTTCTAATAGCTTTCACTTTATGGTATAAAAAAAATAATATCGTTTCATAGCACAGGTCATACCAAATATGAGTCTTTTTTGTGTGGGGTGTTTTTTTTCTAAAAGAACCTATTATTTTTTTATTAAACTGTGATTTGAGGTTCTTTTAGTTTTACATTGTGTTAATATTTTACACATTTTTTTAATGCTTACAGAATCCACAAGAAGACTTAAGCCTACTATCCTATGTTGTACAGTGCATTATCTAACCTGTCACTGTTTGACTCACAGTGGCCTAACTCTGGGGATCTAACAGGCTGAGGAATATGGCAGACGTTGAGGACATTGCTGTGCCTCAGATTGTCTTGTATGCCTGATTGCAATAAATCACTTGCAATTTGGATGTACAGTTATTAGTGATGAGTAGTGATGAGCGAACGTGCTCGCCGCTGCTCGTTACTCGCCCGAGTATCACTATGCTCAGTGTACTCAGCGAGCAGCGAGCATTTCCGGGATTATTCGGCGGTAACTGGTGTCTCCACGCAGCATTTTTGGCAGACTTTAGAGACCCAAGCACGGTGCAGGGATTGTCTGCCAGGCCATGAAACGCTGCAGCCATCTTTGTTGTGGTCGTGCAGTGATTGGCTTGGCCACACAGCATCATCCCGAATATAAGGCTATGTGCTCACCTATTCTTGTGGTCTGTGGATTTTTCCGCAGCGGATTTGAGAAATCCGCAGGTAAAAGGCACTTCATTTTACCTGCGGATTTTGTGCGGATTCCACCTGCGGTTTTACACCTGCGGATTCCTATGGAGGAGCAAGTGTAAACCGCTGCGAAATCCGCGCAAAGAATTGACATGCTGCGGAATGTAAACCGCAGAGTTTCCGTGCGTTTTTTTCCGCAGCATGGGCATGGGCACAGCGGTTTCTGTTTTCCATAGGTTTACATGGTACTCTAAACTCATGGAAAACTGCTGCGGATCCGCAGCAAAATCCACAGCGTGTGCACAGAATCGTGGTTTTTAGAGGTAGTGTAGGTCTGCAACTCTTACATCCATAACACCTGAGAAACCAACAGTCCTTTTTAGGGATAATTTGTGGGTCCCGATATTGCAGCGCTAGGTAGGTAGGGCACAGCATATCCACATCAGTGCAAGGCCTGCAGGCACTGTATGTGTGCCCATTGCTCCCACTGCATCCTTCTCAAAGCTCCATAACTGCCTGCTGCTGCTGCTGCTGCTGCAGCTTCTTTACTATATACCTAGTTGGAATTTTTTTTTCCAAAAATTCACCCCCCACAAAAAAAATATACAGTCTGTTCTGTCAGACTGAGGCCCGTTGAAAAATCATAGTTTGTCAGGCATACGTAGCATAGTTGTGTGTGCCACATTTGGTTTGTTTTTTTGTGTTTTAAATTCACCGAAAAAGGCCTCATATATCTGCGCGCTCCAACTTTGGTCCTTGTAGGCCGGAGGACCACTTTTTTTGCTGTCTGTTACTGAAATTATATACAGCACAATTTAGCATAAGAAAATATTAAAAGGCCACATATTTGCCAGTGTGGTATTTCCGTGAGAGCCCTCATATATCTCTGTGCTCCAAGTTTGGTCATTGTAGGCTGGAGGCCCACTTTTTTGTTGTCTGTTACTGAAATTATATACAGCACTATTTAGCATAAACAAATATTAAAAGGCCACATATTTGCCAGTGTGGTATTTCCCTGACAGCCCTCATATATCTGCGTGCTCCAAGTTTGCTCATTGTAGGCCGGTGGACCACTTTTTTGCTGTCTGTTACTCTACTTATATACAGCACTATTTTGTATAAATTAACTTCACAAAAAAGCCCCCCAAAATTGAATACAGTCTGTTATGTCAGGCTGAGACCTGCCTTGTGTTTGGGTTTGAAAAATCGTAGATTTGCAGGCATACTGATCAGATATTATTTTGCTACTAATAAATATATTTGTATTGAGCATTTGAAATAGTGCAGTAGTCCATTTAAAATAAGCAAGGCAAGGGGCAAAGGACGGGGAAGTGGACGTGACGCTGATGGTGCATGCAGAGGACGAGGCCGTGGACAAGGTGAAAGTGGGCAACAACAAAGACCCACATCTTCTCGCGCGACCTTCCTGTCCCAGTTTTTTAGGGGACCGCAGCACACCACTATTAAAGCCAGAGCAGTGTGAAACGGTTGTTGGTTGTATAGCGGATAATACTTCAAGTCACTTAGCCACCACCACCACCACGTCTTCCATACGGTCAAGTCTGAGCAGCCATGAGTGTGGCCCGGATATTCCTCACCCTGATCATCCTTCCTCCCACCATGCCGAGTGCCCTGAGACAACTGATCCCACACTTGGACACTCTGAAGAGCTGTTCAGTTTTCCATTTCAAGATTCCGGACTCTCAGATGGTCAACTTGAAGTGGGGACAGATGAGATCGCATGTAGCAATGCCCAAAGCTTTGACCAGCCCCGGTCACACGAAGGCGCGATGGAACTCTATGCTGCTTATGTTGGAAAGTCGTTGTGAGCAGAAGAGGGCAGTTGTTGACTACCAACATCAACAAGGACGTCAATATTCAGTTCAGACTCCACACATAAGACTTCAGGAGTAGACATGGATGTCCGACATATGTACCATCGTCCAAAACTTTGAGGACTGCACCAAGATGGTGAATGGCGATGACGCTATAATTAGCATCACCATCCCGCTTGTCAGCATTCTGAAAACCTCTCTGCTCACAATTAAAGAGGATGCATTGCAGGCAGAGCACAAGGACATGGAGCAAGGAACCATACAAGGGGATTACAGTCAACCCAGCCTCATGTCTTCTTATTGTGGATTGGTAGTCAATGAGGAGGAGGAGGAGGAAAAACAGGAGCTACTTTCATGCGCTATAGATGGTACAACAAACACAGCTGCCATACAGTCTGTTCAGCGGGGATGGCCTGAGGACAGGGAGGATGAGGATGAGGAGGAGGAAACAGCATGGTCAGTTGTCCTGTTGGTGAGGACACAGATACTTGCTTGTTAGCAGTCTGGCACGCATGGCTGACTTTATGTTGCGCTGGGTTTCACGTTTCATTCTGTCTCCTGCAATGTGTCCTTTAACTGCCACTAGATCACCAGGGTGAACATGCTCTGTACGGTGCATTTTGGGCCAGGGGACTCTGATGGCACTAGTCTATTTTTTAAAAAGGTACCCCCATTGGGGAATTGTTTGGCAGCTCATGCACTACATTACAAGTCTCAGAGACACACACCACTACATTGGGCTTACTTCTTAACTCTGTCTCCTGCAATGTCTCTTGTTTAACTGCCACTAGATCACCAGGGTGAACGTGCTTTGTACTGGCCGGTGAATTTTGGGCAAGGGGCCTGCGATGGCACTAATATATTTTTAAAAAAGTATCCCACATTGGTGAAACCACATCCTTGTTGGCAAAGACTTGATAACATTTGTGTACCCTAAAGAGCTCCCTTAAAAAGCTCCTATTTGTGTTGCCTGGTTGATCACATTAGACACAATACACTTCATATCAATTTGATAAAGCAATGCTGTTAGTTTGGCTCTAGTAGTTCATTAAAAATAGAGCTTTGTCCACCATATTAGTTTCTCTCCTTCAGAGCCATAACTTTTACTGCCTCAAATGTACAAATGGCGAATATACAAATGGCGATTTGTTACCAAGATTAAAATACTGTATACCCAATGCATTCAGACAATCACATACCTGCATTTCTTGTAAAACATTTACAGATGTGACAGACAATGCTCATAGTGACACAATCTTGATAAATGTTTGTTTATTCACTTCACAAACAGTTCTAAGCCTCTATATGTGTTAGGACTGGCGGAACGCACCAAGAGAGATGTAATGGATGCGTTCGCAGTCCGGGGTCCACCGTGCAGGTGAAACCTGCTGCTAGGACATGACAGACGATATGGCGGTACACATAAGTATACACGCGTGGGTTAAACCTCACCCAGCGTGAAGAAAGCGATCCTGTTGCGTCACAGGATCGCGGTACCGCACATAGAGCGCGAGCAAGTGGTCAGCGAACTAGACCCCAACAGGGATAGTAGTCCGATTAGACCCTTGCTGGCACTACACCACAACTGGGTGTGAAAAGTATATACAATAGAGGCACCGAAGTGCAAACTGTGCCGTGCTGGCAGGCACCACTAAGTACCTAGACATGGGTCAGGAAGCGCACACAGGCGCGTGGCGCCGCACTGGCGGTCACAGCAGAGGACGCTGACACGTGTGTGACACATTGAGTGTTAAGTCGGGCGCTAGATAGCAGCCATACACCATACGCGAACAATCATACAGTAGGGTAGGGGTATTTAAAGGACGACTTGCACTCACAACAAACACACGTATAAAGTTGTACACTAGCACATGGCCGTGCGGTCATGCGCAGTTTATATAGCTGCAGGACAGGAAGCGGCCACAGAAACTTTGCCCTTCCAAGACCTGCCAAGAGGACCAATAGAATGCGCTGCAGAGTCTGAGCACATGACCCTCGATCTCCAACGGGAGATCTTGCCCTGGGCATGCTCAGTGTGCGCAGACAAGGACTTAGTCCCAGAGAAGTCCACTCGCTGCTGACCAGTATTGGCTTTAAAGGCAGAAGCTGGAGAAGCAGCAGTAACTCTTCTCACAGAGTCAGACTGAGCGAGACGCCGGGATCGACGTCCCTGCTGAGCAGGCTCCACCGCGGCTGGAGGAGAATGGGAGACCGCAGCGGAGACGGATCGAGATTCCCCCTGTGCAGCAGAGGAAACTCGACTCCTAACATTACCCCCCCTCCTAGGGCCCCCCCCCTCCTTGGGCCTCGCTACGTTCGAAGGCAGCAATGAGCTGTGGGGCCCGAATGTTTTCAGCAGGCTCCCATGACCTGTTCTCTGGACCATAACCCTTCCAATCCACCAGATAGAACTTTTTGCCGCGTACCACCTTACACCCCAAAATAGCGTTCACCTCGTAATCGTCCGTAGACGAACCCGATGTCCCGGCAGATGACTCGGAAAACCGGGACATGTATACGGGTTTCAAGAGGGACACATGAAAGGTGTCGGTGATACCCAAGCGTGGAGGAAGAGCCAGGCGGTAGACCACAGGATTAACCTGTTCGAGAACCTTGAAGGGACCCAAGTAGCGAGGAGCAAACTTAGTGGACTCAACTCGCAGCCTGATGTTACGGGCGGAGAGCCACACCAAGTCGCCAGGGACAAAAGTCGGAGCAGGGCGCCGATGAACATCGGCGGAGGACCTCATTCTCTCCTTGGAGGCTCGAATGGCATCCTGCGTGCGATCCCAAATGTCCCGTGCCTCCACAGCCCAGTCTGCCACCCTGGGATCAGCGGAAGACACAGGCATGGGCACTGGAACACGCGGATGCTGGCCGTAATTTAAGAGGAATGGAGTCTGACCGGTGGAGTCGGCTACGGCATTGTTAAGTGCAAACTCTGCCCACGGTAGCAAGGATGCCCAGTCATCCTGTCTGGCAGAAACAAAATGTCGCAGATATGTGACCAAGGTCTGGTTGGCCCTTTCTACCAACCCATTCGTCTCGGGATGATATGCCGAAGAGAGATTTAACTCAATACTGAGTAAACGACATAGCTCCCTCCAGAATCGAGACGCAAACTGGGGACCCCGGTCACTAACAATTTTGTCTGGCATACCGTGTAAGCGAAAGATATGCTTGATAAACAAGACAGCCAACGCCCGTGCAGATGGTAGCCGTGGAAGAGGCACCAAATGCACCATTTTGGAGAAATGGTCGGTGATCACCCAGATAATGGTGCAATTACGAGACTTGGGTAAGCCCACCACAAAGTCCATCCCGACCATCTCCCAGGGCCTGTCAGCCACGGGCAGAGGGTAAAGCAAACCAGCTGGCCGTTGCCGAGGAGTCTTGTTCCTGGCGCAAGAGACACACGCCCGAACGTACTCCGCGACATCACGAGCCATATGCGGCCACCAGTATGTCCTCGCCAGTAACTCAGATGTCCTTTTAGTACCAAAATGTCCACCCACCCTGGACGAGTGCGCCCAAGAGAGAACCTCCGGCCGCAAACTAGATGGAACAAAAGTCTTGCCCGGGGGCACAGACTCCAGCGAAACCGGGGCCACGGTTCTCAAACTCTCGGTGGGGACAATAAGCCGAGGCTCCTCCTCCTCCTCCGCAGATGACACAACGGAGCGAGAGAGAGCATCGGCCCGAATGTTCTTCTCCCCAGAAAGGAAATGGAGGGTGAAATGAAACCGGGAGAAGAACAAGGACCATCTGGCCTGGCGAGAATTCAACCGCTGAGCTGTCTGCAGATACACCAAATTTTTGTGATCTGTGAAGACTTGGAAGGGAAAACGTGCTCCCTCCAAGAGATGTCTCCACTCCGAGAAAGCCAACTTCATGGCTAGCAACTCCATGTCCCCGATGGAATAATTCCTCTCTGCTGGTGCGAAGGTCTTGGAGAAAAAGAAGCAAGGATGCTTCCGACCTTGAGCATCCTTTTGGAAGAGGACTGCTCCAGCACCAACAGAAGAGGCATCCACCTCCATGATAAATGGCTTATCAACATCGGGGCGATGAAGTATGGGAGCGCTAGCGAAGTGTGACTTTATAGAGATAAAGGCCTTGGAGACCTCCTCAGACCACAATTTAGGATTTGCCCCCTTCTTGGTGAGGGCAACCAAGGGAGCTACCAAAGTTGAGAAATGCGGGATGAACTGGCGATAATAATTGATGAACCCCATAAAGCGCTGCACCGCTTTAAGAGAATGAGGTTCCTGCCAGTCCATCACAGCCTGTAGTTTGGCAGGATCCATAGCCAATCCCTGGGCAGAGATGATGTAGCCTAGGAAAGGTAAGGACTCCTGCTCAAACATGCACTTCTCCAACTTGGCATAGAGGGAGTTTGCCCGTAGGAGGTCGAAGACTTTGCAAACATCTCTCCGGTGGGAGTCAATATCTGGAGAGTAGATGAGAATATCATCCAGATAGACTACGACCGAGGTGGAAAGCATATCCCGGAAGATATCGTTCACAAAGTCTTGGAAAACGGCTGGGGCATTACAGAGCCCAAAGGGCATCACCAGATATTCATAGTGCCCATCCCTGGTGTTAAAAGCCGTCTTCCATTCGTCCCCCTCACGGATGCGAATCAGGTTGTAAGCACCCCGCAGATCTAATTTAGTAAATACCCTTGCTCCCCGAAGCCTATCGAACAGTTCAGATATCAAAGGCAAAGGGTATTTATTCTTAACGGTGATGGCGTTAAGACCCCTTTAGTCTATGCATGGACGCAATTCCCCACTCTTCTTCTGCACGAAGAAGAATCCTGCCCCAGCAGGTGACACTGACTTCCTGATGAACCCTCTTGCCAGATTTTCCTGGATGTACTGTGACATTGCCTCCGTCTCCGGGAGAGATAGCGGATAGACTCGACCCCGGGGAGGCTCAGCACCAGGCAAGAGGTCAATAGGACAGTCATAGGGGCGATGGGGCGGAAGGGTCTCCGCCGCCTTTTTGGAGAATACGTCTGCATATGACCAATACTGCTTGGGGAGAGAGGATAGATCTGCGGATACCTCAGTAGTAGCAACCTGAACGCACTCCCTCTGACACCTACCCCCACAAGATTCACCCCAACCCAGAATTCTGCCTGAGGACCACTCGATATGAGGAGAGTGGTACCGTAGCCAAGGTATTCCCAACAGGATCTCATCAATTCCTTCCGGAATGACGAGCAGAGAAATTATCTCCTGATGAGATGGCGACATGGACAGAGTAAAAGGGATGGTCTGGTGTGTTATCTGTGAGGGCAATGTCGACCCATTCACCACTCGCACCGTTACTGGTTGAGCAAGCATAACCAAGGGTATTGCGTGACGTTGGGCGAAGGCAGAAGACATAAAGTTGCCCTCCGCCCCAGAATCCACGCAGAGCTCTACCGAGTGGGAAAATGAGCCAATAGTAATTGTCCCCTTAAAGGACAACTTAGAGGCAAACGTTGCCGTGTCTAGTGTACCTCCACCAACTACCACTAGACGCTGACGTTTCCTCGACCGTTGAGGACATCTGGTGGCTAGATGTCCTGACTGCTGGCAAACATGACAGACCCTGAGTGCACAAGCGGTCCGGGACTTAGATCCTGCTTGTGACACCTCCCTGGCCTCATGTGACTCAGGAACCAGGACTGGAAATTCAAGAGGTTTGGCAAAAGTAGGAGCCAGCCGAAACCTCTGCCTACACTGGGCTCGCTCTAACCTCCGCTCGTAAAAACGGAGGTCAATTCGAGTGGAGACAGTTATTAACTCCTCCAGAGTGGCAGGAATCTCCCTAGTGGCCAGAGCGTCCTTTACGTGGTCAGCCAAGCCCCTCCAAAATATGGGGATAAGAGCTTTATCCGACCAATCCAGCTCAGATGCTAAGGTGCGGAATTGGACGGCAAAATGACTGACCAAGGACTCACCCTGAGTTAATGCCAGCAATTGGAGCGCAGTATCATGGGTGACTTGAGGTCCTAAAAAGACCTGTTTCAGAGCGCTCAGAAACAGCGGAGCACTCTGCACCACATGATCGCCACGCTCCCACAGCGGCGTAGCCCATTCCAACGCCCTGTCCGACAATAGAGACAAAATAAATCCCACCTTAGCCCGCTCTGTGGGAAAATGTGTAGCCAGGAGCTTGAGATGAATAGAGCACTGACTCATAAATCCCCTACAAAACTTGCTATCACCAGAAAATTTTTCTGGCAGCGGGAGGTGAGATAATGTCGGAACAGGGGTGGCAATGGACATAGTAGCTGCAGCCACGCTGGCAGCCTGTACAGCTACTGCAGTAACATCCACAGCTGAGGTCGCGCTCTCGAGAGCCGCCAACCTACCCTCCAGCTGCTGAATATGCCGCAGAGATTGCTGTATGTCTGTCATCACTAGCCAGACCCTGGCGCTAGTGTAATGTTAGGACTGGCGGAACGCACCAAGAGAGATGTAATGGATGCGTTCGCAGTCCGGGGTCCACCGTGCAGGTGAAACCTGCTGCTAGGACATGACAGACGATATGGCGGTACACATAAGTATACACGCGTGGGTTAAACCTCACCCAGCGTGAAGAAAGCGATCCTGTTGCGTCACAGGATCGCGGTACCGCACATAGAGCGCGAGCAAGTGGTCAGCGAACTAGACCCCAACAGGGATAGTAGTCCGATTAGACCCTTGCTGGCACTACACCACAACTGGGTGTGAAAAGTATATACAATAGAGGCACCGAAGTGCAAACTGTGCCGTGCTGGCAGGCACCACTAAGTACCCAGACATGGGTCAGGAAGCGCACACAGGCGCATGGCGCCGCACTGGCGGTCACAGCAGAGGACGCTGACATGTGTGTGACACGTTGAGTGTTAAGTCGGGCGCTAGATAGCAGCCATACACCATACGCGAACAATCATACAGTAGGGTAGGGGTATTTAAAGGACGACTTGCACTCACAACAAACACACATATAAAGTTGTACACTAGCGCATGGCCGTGCGGTCATGCGCAGTTTATATAGCTGCAGGACAGGAAGCGGCCACAGAAACTTTGCCCTTCCAAGACCTGCCAAGAGGACCAATAGAATGCGCTGCAGAGTCTGAGCACATGACCCTCGATCTCCAACGGGAGATCTTGCCCTGGGCATGCTCAGTGTGCGCAGACAAGGACTTAGTCCCAGAGAAGTCCACTCGCTGCTGACTAGGGTTGAGCGAAACGGGTCGAACATTTTCAAAAGTCGCCGACTTTTGGCTAAGTCGGGGTTTCATGAAACCCAATCCGACCCCTGTGCGGGGTCGGCCATGCGGTACGCGACTTTCGCGCCAAAGTCGCGTTTCAATGACGCGAAAAGCGCCATTTCTCAGCCAATGAAGGTAAACGCAGAGTGTGGGCAGCGTGATGACATAGGTCCTGGTCCCCACCATCTTAGAGAAGGGCATTGCAGTGATTGGCTTGCTGTCTGCGACGTCACAGGGGCTATAAAGAGGCGTTCCCGCCGACCGCCATCTTACTGCTGCTGATCTGAGCTTAGGGAGAGGTTGCTGCCGCTTTGTCAGAAGCAGGGATAGCGTTAGGCAGGGTCCATTAACCACAAAACCGCTTGTGCTGCAGCGATTTGCACTGTCCAACACCACCCTCGGTGTGCAGGGACAGTGGAAGTTTTTTTTTTTTTTTTTCCCCTCAGCGCTGTAGCTCATTGGGCTGCCCTAGAAGGCTCCCTGATAGCTGCATTGCTGTGTGTACGCCGCTGTGCAAACCAACTGCTTTTTTCAAAGCACAAATCCTCTTGTTCCTTCCTTTCTGCACAGCTATCTTTTTTGTTTGTCCACACTTTTTATTTCATTTGTGCATCAGTCCACTCCTTATTGCTGCCTGCCATACCTGGCTGAGATTACTGCAGGCAGGGAGATAGTAGCTGCCTGCCATACCTGGCTGAGATTACTGCAGGCAGGGAGATAGTAATTGTAGGACATTCCCTGTTTTTTTTTTTTTTGGGTGGGAGATTAAGATTGGCAATTTGGCATTTCTGCTAGAGTGCCATCCCTGTGTGTGCCATCTCTCTCACATAGTGGGCCATAGAAAGCCTTTTCATTTTTCTGTATTTTTTTTGTGGGGTGTATAAATTCTCCCTGATAAAAATACAGTGGGAGATTAATATTGGCCTTTGGGCTTGTGTGCCAGTCCTGAGTGTGCCATCTCTCTCACAAATAGTGGGCCATAGAAAGCCTATTTTATTTTTTTTTGGGTTTTATAAATTCTCCCTGAAAAAAAGGGAGATTAATATTGGCCTCTGGGCTTGTGTGCCAGTCCTGAGCGTGCCATCTGTGCCAGCCCTGAGCGTGCCATCTCTCTCACAAATAGTGGGCCATAGAAAGCCTATTTAATTTTTTTTTTGGTTTTATACATTCTCCCTGAAAAAAAGGGAGATTAATATTGGCCTCTGGGCTTGTGTGCCAGTTGTGAGCGTGCCATCTGTGCCAGTCCTGAGCGTGCCATCTCTCTCACAAATAGTGGGCCATAGAAAGCCTATTTAATTTTTTTTTTGGTTTTATAAATTTTCCCTGAAAAAAGGGAGATTAATATTGGCCTCTGGGCTTGTGTGCCAGTTGTGAGCGTGCCATCTGTGCCAGCCCTGAGCGTGCCATCTCTCTCACAAATAGTGGGCCATAGAAAGCCTATTTAATTTTTTTTTTTGGTTTTATAAATTCTCCCTGAAAAAAAGGGAGATTAATATTGGCCTCTGGGGTTGTGTGCCAGTTGTGAGCGTGCCATCTGTGCCAGTCCTGAGCGTGCCATCTCTCTCACAAATAGTGGGCCATAGAAAGCCTATTTAAATATTTTTTTGGTTTTATAAATTCTCCCAGAAAAAAAGGGAGATTAATATTGGCCTCTGGGCTTCTGTGCCAGTCCTGAGCGTGCCATCTGTGCCAGTCCTGAGCGTCCCATCTCTCTCACAAATAGTGGGCCATAGAAAGCCTATTTTTTTTTTTTTTTGGGTTTTAGAAATTCTCCCTGAAAAAAAAAGGGAGATTAATATTGCCCTTTGGGCTTGTGTGCCAGTACTAAGCGTGCCATCTCTCTCTCTCTCTCAGTCAGTGGGCCATAGAACGCCTATTTTTGGTTTTATTTGTTTTCTAAATTCTCCCTGAAAAAATCATTTTATTTTATTTGGTTTCTAAATTCTTCCTGATAAAATCATATTTTTTTTATTATTTTTTTTTCTAAAGTCTCCCTGAAAAAAAAAAAAAAAAACAACCAAAAAAAACAGTGGGAGATTAATATTGGCCTTTCTGCTTGTGTGCCAGTCTTGACTCCTGGGTGTGCCATCTCTCTCTCTCTCTCTCTCTCTCCAATTGTGGTCCATAGAAAGCCTATATTTTTTTTCCTTGATTTGGGTTCCAAAATCTACCAGAGAAAATAACTACATCAATCATTGGTAGAAAAATATTGGCCTCTGGGCTTGTGTGCCACTCCTGACTCCTGTGTGCGTCATCTCTCAGTCAGTGGGCCATAGAACGCCTATTTTTGTTTTTATTTGTTTTATAAATTCTCCCTGAAAAAATCATTTTATTTTATTTGGTTTCTAAATTCTTCCTGATAAAATCATATTTTTTTTATTATTTTTTTTTCTAAAGTCTCCCTGAAAAAAAAACAAAACAAACAAACAAAAAAAAACAGTGGGAGATTAATATTGGCCTTTCTGCTTGTGTGCCAGTCTTGACTCCTGGGTGTGCCATCTCTCTCTCTCTCTCTCTCTCTCTCTCTCTCTCCAATTGTGGTCCATAGAAAGCCTATATTTTTTTTCCTTGATTTGGGTTCCAAAATCTACCAGAGAAAATAACTACATCAATCATTGGTAGAAAAATATTGGCCTCTGGGCTTGTGTGCCACTCCTGACTCCTGTGTGCGTCATCTCTCAGTCAGTGGGCCATAGAACGCCTATTTTTGTTTTTATTTGTTTTACAAATTCTCCCTGAAAAAATCATTTTATTTTATTTGGTTTCTAAATTCTTCCTGATAAAATCATATTTTTTTTATTATTTTTTTTTCTAAAGTCTCCCTGAAAAAAAAAAAAAAAACAAACAAAAAAAACAGTGGGAGATTAATATTGGCCTTTCTGCTTGTGTGCCAGTCTTGACTCCTGGGTGTGCCATCTCTCTCTCTCTCTCTCTCTCTCTCTCTCTCCAATTGTGGTCCATAGAAAGCCTATATTTTTTTTCCTTGATTTGGGTTCCAAAATCTACCAGAGAAAATAACTCCATCAATCATTGGTAGAAAAATATTGGCCTCTGGGCTTGTGTGCCACTCCTGATTCCTGTGTGCGTCATCTCTCACTCAGTGGCCCATAGAAAGCATATAGTTTGTTACATTTGTTTTCTAAATTCTCCCTGCAAAAATCTATTTTTTTTTTTTTTGGGGTTTCTAAAGTGTTCCTGAAAAAAATAAAAATAAAAAAAAAATAATAGTGTGACATTAATATTAACATTTGTGCTTCAGTGACAGTCCTGCATGTGGGGCATCTCTCTAATTTGCAGCCACCAAAAAAAGAGTGTGTAACATTGGGCCTGATTTTCGCTGTGGTCTCACCAACCTGTAAAGGGGTAGCTAAATCATACTGAAGTTATAGCTCACCGTGTAAGTTGTGTGACTGCAACAAATAACGTTAGTTTGGTTACGTTTTTAAAACAATGAGGAAGTCTAGTGGAAGAGGTCGTGGCCGGGGGCGTTCATTGTCAGCTGGTAATGAGGGTAGTGGTAGTGGTGGAGCATCAGGTGGTCGTGGGGAAAAAAATATTGCACCTAAGTCTGGAGCTGTGGAGCCAGGTTCGTCGTCCGGCTACACAAGGCCTCGAACGCTCCCTTTTCTGGGATTAGGAAAACCGCTTTTAAAGCCGGAGCAGCAAGAGCAAGTTTTGGCTTATCTTGCTGACTCAGCCTCTAGCTCTTTTGCCTCCTCTCGTGAAACTGGTAAAAGTAAAAGCAGCGCGTCGTTAGTGGATGTTCACGGTCAGGGACAAGTCACTTCCTTGTCCTCTTCAGCAAAAACAACAACAGAGAAGAATGCAGCAGGCGACACAACGGGTTACTCCATGGAGCTCTTTACACATACCGTCCCTGGCTTAGAAAGTGAAGCAGTTAACAGTCCATGCCCATTACAAGTTGAATCTGACATGGAGTGCACTGACGCACAGCCACAGCCAGACTACTATGCTGGTCCTTTGACTCAGACCACAACATTGCCCTCGCAGGGTGCTGATCAAGAATCAGACCCTGATGAGACTATGTTGCCCCATCACGAACGCTATACCACCGAACGACACGGTGACACAGACGAAGTTGCGCAGGAGGTACAAGAAGAGTTATTAGATGACCCAGTTCTTGACCCCGATTGGCAGCCATTGGGGGAACAGGGTGCAGGCGGCAGCAGTTCTGAAGCAGAGGAGGAGGAGGGGCCGCAGCAGGCATCAACATCGCCACAGGTTCCATCTGCCGGGCCCGTATCTTGCCCAAAACGCGTGGCAAAGCCAAAACCTGGTGGAGGACAGCGTGGCCATCCGGTTAAAGCTCAGTCTGCAATGCCTGAAAAGGTATCCGATGCTAGAAAGAGTGCAGTCTGGCATTTTTTTAAACAACATCCAATTGATCAGCGCAAAGTCATCTGTCAAAAATGTTCTACTTCCTTAAGCAGAGGTCAGAATCTGAAAAGTCTCAATACTAGTTGCATGCATAGACATTTAACCACCATGCATTTGAAAGCTTGGACTAACTACCAAACGTCCCTTAAGGTTGTTGCACCCTCGGCCAATGAAGCTAGTCATCAACGCAACATCCCTTCCGGCAGTGTAGGACCACCATTTAGCGCACCACCTGCTGTATCTGTGCAGGTATCTTTGCCAGGCCAAAGCAGTCAGGGTCAGGGAATCACCAGTTTCGTAGTAGGAAACACTGCATCTAGGGCACCGGCGGCAACAATACCATCTCCCACCGTCTCTCAGTCTGCCATGTCCACCGGCACCCCCGCTAGTTCCACGATCTCCAGCTCTCCAGTCCAGCTCACCCTACATGAGACTATGGTTAGAAAAAGGAAATACTTAGCCTCGCATCCGCGTACACAGGGTTTGAACGCCCACATAGCTAGACTAATCTCGTTAGAGATGATGCCCTACCGGTTAGTTGAAAGCGAAGCTTTCAAAGACCTGATGGACTACGCTGTACCACGCTACGAGCTACCCAGTCGACACTTTTTTTCCAGAAAAGCCATCCCAGCCCTCCACCAGCATGTTAAAGAGCGCATCGTCCATGCACTCAGGCAATCTGTGAGCACAAAGGTGCACCTGACAACAGATGCATGGACCAGTAGGCATGGCCAGGGACGTTACGTGTCCATCACGGCACACTGGGTAAATGTGGTGGATTCAGGGTCCACAGGGGACAGCAAGTTTGGGACAGTTCTGCCTAGCCCACGGTCTAGTAAACAGTTGTCTGTAGCCGTTCGCACCCCCTCCTCCTCCTCCTCCTCCTCGTCCTCCTGCAGAAGCAAGAGCTCGTCCACAGACCGCAGTCGCACAAACACTCCATCCGCACCTGCCACTGTTGCACACCAGGTCTCCCATTATGGGGCAGCTACTGGCAAACGTCAGCAGGCTGTATTGGCTATGAAGTGTTTGGGCGACAATAGACACACCGCGGAAGTTCTGTCCGAGTTCTTGCAGCAAGAAACGCAGTCGTGGCTGGGCACTGTAGATCTTGAGGCAGGCAAGGTAGTGAGTGATAACGGAAGGAATTTCATGGCTGCCATCTCCCTTTCCCAACTGAAACACATTCCTTGCCTGGCTCACACCTTAAACCTGGTGGTGCAGTGCTTCCTGAAAAGTTATCCGGGGTTATCCGACCTGCTCCTCAAAGTGCGTGGACTTTGCGCACATATCCGCCGTTCGCCTGTACACTCCAGCCGTATGCAGACCTATCAGCGTTCTTTGAACCTTCCCCAGCATCGCCTAA
This sequence comes from Ranitomeya imitator, assembly GCF_032444005.1. NCBI lineage: Eukaryota > Metazoa > Chordata > Amphibia > Anura > Dendrobatidae > Ranitomeya > Ranitomeya imitator. The sequence continues at coordinate 79,268,897 of NC_091287.1, forward strand.
TCATAGACGTTGCAACAAGGTGGAACTCAACACTGCACATGCTTCAGAGACTGTGCGAACAGAGGCGGGCTGTTATGTTTTTGTGGGAGGATACACATACACGGGCAGGCAGTAGGATGGCAGACATGGAGTTGTCAGGTGTGCAGTGGTCGAAGATTCAAGACATGTGTCAAGTCCTTCAGTGTTTTGAGGAATGCACACGGCTGGTTAGTGCAGACAACGCCATAATAAGCATGAGCATCCCCCTAATGCGTCTGCTGATGCAAAGTTTGACGCACATAAAGGATCAGGCGTCTGCACCAGAGGAAGAGGAAAGCCTTGATGACAGTCAGCGATTGTCTGGTCAGGGCAGTGTACATGACGAGGTACCGGGCGAAGAGGAGGTGGAGGATGAGGAGGATGATGGGGATGAGTATATTTTTAATGAGGAAGCTTTCCCGGGGGCACGGGAAATTGGTGGCGTGGCAAGGCCGGGTTCTGGTTTTTTGAGGGACACAAGTGACGTAGATTTGCCTGCAACTGCCCCTCAACCAAGCACAACCGCAGATTTGACAACGGGAACTTTGGCCCACATGGCGGATTATGCCTTGCGTATCCTCAAAAAGGACACACGCATTACAAAAATGATGAACGATGACGATTACTGGTTGGCCTGCCTCCTTGATCCTCGCTATAAAGGCAAATTGCAAAATATTATGCCACATGAGAACTTGGAACTAATATTAGCAACAAAACAATCAACTCTTGTTGACCGTTTGCTTCTGGCATTCCCTGCACACAGCGCCCGTGATCGTTCTCACACGAGCTCCAGGGGCCAGCAGACCAGAGGTGTTAGAGGGGCAGAAATCAGAAGTGGCGTTGGCCAGAGGGGTTTTCTGACCAGGTTGTGGAGTGATTTTTCTATGACCGCAGACAGGACAGGTACTGCAGCATCAATTCAAAGTGACAGGAGACAACATTTGTCCAGTATGGTTACAAACTATTTTTCATCCCTTATCGACGTTCTCCCTCAACCGTCATTCCCATTTGATTACTGGGCATCCAAATTAGACACCTGGCCAGAATTGGCAGAATATGCATTGCAGGAGCTTGCTTGCCCGGCAGCTAGTGTCCTATCAGAAAGAGTATTCAGTGCTGCAGGTTCAATACTAACAGAAAAAAGGACTCGTCTGGCTACCCAAAATGTAGATGATCTAACCTTCATTAAAATGAACCACAACTGGATTTCAAAATCTTTTGCCCCACCCTGCCCGGCTGACACCTAGCTTTCCTATGAAAAGGTCTTGCCTGTGGACTATTCTGAATGACTTTTCCAATCTCGTAATTTTCTTCACCTGATTGTCCAGCATACGACATGTTTCCACCTCACGAAATGGCCAAACTCCCCACACGGGGCCGTGCTATCGCCACTTTGCGCTTGGACCCTTGAGAGTGCTGTTTGTCTGAAGAGGTGGGTGTGGCCGCTTTTGGTCGACGGCACTGCCACTGGGTCCCTCATAGTACAATAAAGTGTCTCTGGCGGTGGTGGTGCGCACCCAACGTCAGACACACCGTTGTAATATGAGGGGCCCTGTGCCTGTACCGCCGGCCACAAGACAGTTCCCCCCCAGCTCAAACAGTGCTCTACCACTAGCAAAATTATCTCTCACAGCTTCACCAATGTGTAGTCTAGGCGCTGACATCCTTCAATGCCTGGCACTGACAATACCATTGTTTTGACATTTTTGTTATGTTAGGCCTTCGAAGCCTGTCTGCGGTCCCTTCTTTCTACAACTACTACACTGACCAGGCCACTGCTGGCCGTGTTACCCTGGAACCAATTTAAAAGTGCCTACAGTCAGCCCAATTTTGTTATGTTAGGCCTTCGAAGACTGTCTGCCGTCACTCCTTCCACTAGACTTCCACTGACCATACACTGCTGCCCATGTACCCCTGGAACCAATTTAAAAGTGCCTACAGCCAGCCCAATTTTGTTATGTTAGGCCTTCGAAGCCTGTCTGCGGTCACTCCTTCCACTAGACTTCCACAGACCAGACCACTGCTGCCCGTGTACCCCTGGAACCAATTTAAAAGTGCCTACAGCCAGCCCAAGTTTATTATGTTAGGCCTTCGAAGCCTGTCTGCGGTCACTCCTTCCACTAGACTTCCACAGACCAGACCACTGCTGCCCGTGTACCCCTGGAACCAATTTAAAAGTGCCTACAGCCAGCCCAAGTTTGTTATGTTAGGCCTTGGAAGCCTGTCTGCGGTCACTCCTTCCACTAGACTTCCACTGACCAGACCACTGCTGCCCGTGTACCCCTGGAACCAATTTAAAAGTGCCTACAGCCAGCCCAAGTTTGTTATGTTAGGCCTTCGAAGCCTGTCTGCGGTCACTCCTTCCACTAGACTTCCACAGACCAGACCACTGCTGCCCGTGTACCCCTGGAACCAATTTAAAAGTGCCTACAGCCAGCCCAAGTTTGTAATGTTAGGCCTTGGAAGCCTGTCTGCGGTCACTCCTTCCACTAGACTTCCACTGACCAGACCACTGCTGCCCGTGTACCCCTGGAACCAATTTAAAAGTGCCTACAGCCAGCCCAAGTTTGTTATGTTAGGCCTTCGAAGCCTGTCTGCGGTCACTCCTTCCACTAGACTTCCACAGACCAGACCACTGCTGCCCGTGTACCCCTGGAACCAATTTAAAAGTGCCTACAGCCAGCCCAATTTTGTTATGTTAGGCCTTCGAAGCCTGTCTGCGGTCACTCCTTCCACTAGACTTCCACAGACCAGACCACTGCTGCCCGTGTACCCCTGGAACCAATTTAAAAGTGCCTACAGCCAGCCCAAGTTTATTATGTTAGGCCTTCGAAGCCTGTCTGCGGTCACTCCTTCCACTAGACTTCCACAGACCAGACCACTGCTGCCCGTGTACCCCTGGAACCAATTTAAAAGTGCCTACAGCCAGCCCAAGTTTGTAATGTTAGGCCTTGGAAGCCTGTCTGCGGTCACTCCTTCCACTAGACTTCCACTGACCAGACCACTGCTGCCCGTGTACCCCTGGAACCAATTTAAAAGTGCCTACAGCCAGCCCAAGTTTGTTATGTTAGGCCTTCGAAGCCTGTCTGCGGTCACTCCTTCCACTAGACTTCCACAGACCAGACCACTGCTGCCCGTGTACCCCTGGAACCAATTTAAAAGTGCCTACAGCCAGCCCAAGTTTGTTATGTTAGGCCTTGGAAGCCTGTCTGCGGTCACTCCTTCCACTAGAGTTCCACTGACCAGACCACTGCTGCCCGTGTACCCCTGGAACCAATTTAAAAGTGCCTACAGCCAGCCCAAGTTAGTTATGTTAGGCCTTGGAAGCCTGTCTGCGGTCACTCCTTCCACTAGACTTCCACTGACCAGACCACTGCTGCCCGTGTACCCCTGGAACCAATTTAAAAGTGCCTACAGCCAGCCCAAGTTTGTTATGTTAGGCCTTCGAAGCCTGTCTGCGGTCACTCCTTCCACTAGACTTCCACAGACCAGACCACTGCTGCCCGTGTACCCCTGGAACCAATTTAAAAGTGCCTACAGCCAGCCCAAGTTTGTTATGTTAGGCCTTGGAAGCCTGTCTGCGGTCACTCCTTCCACTAGACTTCCACTGACCAGACCACTGCTGCCCGTGTACCCCTGGAACCAATTTAAAAGTGCCTACAGCCAGCCCAAGTTTGTTATGTTAGGCCTTGGAAGCCTGTCTGCGGTCACTCCTTCCACTAGACTTCCACTGACCATACACTGCTGCCCATGTACCCCTGGAACAAATTTAAAAGTGCCTACAGCCAGCCCAAGTTTGTTATGTTAGGCCTTCGAAGCCTGTCTGCGTCCCGTTCTTTCAACTACAACTACACTGACCAGGCCACTGATGGCCGTGTTCCCCTGGAACCAATTTTAACTTGCCTACAGCCAGCCCTATGTTATTATGTTAGGCCTTCGAAGCCTGTCTGCGTCCCGTTCTTTCAACTACAACTACACTGACCAGGCCACTGATGGCCGTGTTCCCCTGGAACCAATTTTAACTTGCCTACAGCCAGCCCAATGTTAGGCCTTTGATGCCTGTCTGCCGTCACTCCTTCCACTAGGCCTCCACTGACCTGTCTATTGCTGCCCGTGTACCCCTTGAACCAACATCATTAAATATAAAAAAAATTAATTTGATTATAAAAAATAAGATCGTGTTGAGATCTCAAATGCAGACATTTTAACAATCAAAACAAACACACAACAAATATCTGGAACTGTACTACAAAGGTCCAACAGCTACAATTTCTTTCTCCTGCAAGAAGTTAACTGAAAGTTTTTTGGAGTTGTTAACACAGATATGGCATCCACCGAGTGTTGTCCTGTCGCGTCTCCTTTAAATTATTTCCAATAAGATGTTAAACTATTAATTTAATAAAATCAATAATTAAAAAAATAATTGAGTAAGTCAAAAGCACATTGCAAATAAACATTAATTACAAATCAAGAAGCATGGCGCGTCCGAGGGTGAGTAGATACCGAATAAGAATATAATCACCCTCGGACGCGCAATGCTTATTTAAAACAGCCTTCCTTCCTAAGAATCAGCCCTTCCGTGGTGTAGAGAGAGGTTGTGTTACACTCCAAGGTGTTCCCCAGGTTGCCTTTCCTGAGCTTCGATCTTCCGGCTCTCGTTTAGTAGCTGTTGGAAACTACGCTGCATTAGGCCTACTAATTGTGTATGGGTGAAACAGTGGCGCATCTGCGGTCCCTCCTTCCACTAGGCCTCCACTGACCTGTCTACTGCGGCCCGTGTACCCCTTGAACCAACCTAATAAAATATTTAAAAAATTAATTTGATTATAAAAAATAAGATCGTGTTGAGATCTCAAATGCAGACATTTTAACAATCAAAACAAACACACAACAAATATCTGGAACTGTACTACAAAGGTCCAACAGCTACAATTTCTTTCTCCTGCAAGAAGTTAACTGAAAGTTTTTTGGAGTTGTTAACACAGATATGGCATCCACCGAGTGTTGTCCTGTCGCGTCTCCTTTAAATTATTTCCAATAAGATGTTAAACTATTAATTTAATAAAATCAATAATTAAAAAAATAATTGAGTAAGTCAAAAGCACATTGCAAATAAACATTAATTACAAATCAAGAAGCATGGCGCGTCCGAGGGTGAGTAGATACCGAATAAGAATATAATCACCCTCGGACGCGCAATGCTTATTTAAAACAGCCTTCCTTCCTAAGAATCAGCCCTTCCGTGGTGTAGAGAGAGGTTGTGTTACACTCCAAGGTGTTCCCCAGGTTGCCTTTCCTGAGCTTCGATCTTCCGGCTCTCGTTTAGTAGCTGTTGGAAACTACGCTGCATTAGGCCTACTAATTGTGTATGGGTGAAACAGTGGCGCATCTGCGGTCCCTCCTTCCACTAGGCCTCCACTGACCTGTCTACTGCGGCCCGTGTACCCCTTGAACCAACCTAATAAAATATTTAAAAAATTAATTTGATTATAAAAAATAAGATCGTGTTGAGATCTCAAATGCAGACATTTTAACAATCAAAACAAACACACAACAAATATCTGGAACTGTACTACAAAGGTCCAACAGCTACAATTTCTTTCTCCTGCAAGAAGTTAACTGAAAGTTTTTTGGAGTTGTTAACACAGATATGGCATCCACCGAGTGTTGTCCTGTCGCGTCTCCTTTAAATTATTTCCAATAAGATGTTAAACTATTAATTTAATAAAATCAATAATTAAAAAAATAATTGAGTAAGTCAAAAGCACATTGCAAATAAACATTAATTACAAATCAAGAAGCATGGCGCGTCCGAGGGTGAGTAGATACCGAATAAGAATATAATCACCCTCGGACGCGCAATGCTTATTTAAAACAGCCTTCCTTCCTAAGAATCAGCCCTTCCGTGGTGTAGAGAGAGGTTGTGTTACACTCCAAGGTGTTCCCCAGGTTGCCTTTCCTGAGCTTCGATCTTCCGGCTCTCGTTTAGTAGCTGTTGGAAACTACGCTGCATTAGGCCTACTAATTGTGTATGGGTGAAACAGTGGCGCATCTGCGGTCCCTCCTTCCACTAGGCCTCCACTGACCTGTCTACTGCGGCCCGTGTACCCCTTGAACCAACCTAATAAAATATTTAAAAAATTAATTTGATTATAAAAAATAAGATCGTGTTGAGATCTCAAATGCAGACATTTTAACAATCAAAACAAACACACAACAAATATCTGGAACTGTACTACAAAGGTCCAACAGCTACAATTTCTTTCTCCTGCAAGAAGTTAACTGAAAGTTTTTTGGAGTTGTTAACACAGATATGGCATCCACCGAGTGTTGTCCTGTCTCGTCTCCTTTAAATTATTTCCAATAAGATGTTAAACTATTAATTTACTAAAATCAATAATTAAAAAAATAATTGAGTAAGTCAAAAGCACATTGCAAATAAACATTAATTACAAATCAAGAAGCATGGCGCGTCCGAGGGTGAGTAGATACCGAATAAGAATATAATCACCCTCGGACGCGCAATGCTTATTTAAAACAGCCTTCCTTCCTAAGAATCAGCCCTTCCGTGGTGTAGAGAGAGGTTGTGTTACACTCCAAGGTGTTCCCCAGGTTGCCTTTCCTGAGCTTCGATCTTCCGGCTCTCGTTTAGTAGCTGTTGGAAACTACGCTGCATTAGGCCTACTAATTGTGTATGGGTGAAACAGTGGCGCATCTGCGGTCCCTCCTTCCACTAGGCCTCCACTGACCTGTCTACTGCGGCCCGTGTACCCCTTGAACCAACCTAATAAAATATTTAAAAAATTAATTTGATTATAAAAAATAAGATCGTGTTGAGATCTCAAATGCAGACATTTTAACAATCAAAACAAACACACAACAAATATCTGGAACTGTACTACAAAGGTCCAACAGCTACAATTTCTTTCTCCTGCAAGAAGTTAACTGAAAGTTTTTTGGAGTTGTTAACACAGATATGGCATCCACCGAGTGTTGTCCTGTCGCGTCTCCTTTAAATTATTTCCAATAAGATGTTAAACTATTAATTTAATAAAATCAATAATTAAAAAAATAATTGAGTAAGTCAAAAGCACATTGCAAATAAACATTAATTACAAATCAAGAAGCATGGCGCGTCCGAGGGTGAGTAGATACCGAATAAGAATATAATCACCCTCGGACGCGCAATGCTTATTTACAACAGCCTTCCTTCCTAAGAATCAGCCCTTTCGTGGTGTAGAGAGAGGTTGTGTTACACTCCAAGGTGTTCCCCGGGTTGCCTTTCATGAGCTTCGATCTTCCGGCTCTCGTTTAGTAGTTGGTGGAAACTACGCTGCATTAGGCCTACAAATTTGGTATGGGGTGTAGAGACAGGTTGTGTTACACTCCAAGGTTTTCACCAGGTTGCCTTTCCTGAGCTTCGATCTTCATGCTCTCGTTTAGTAGTTGTAGAAAAGTACGCTGCATTAGGCCTACAAAATGGGTATGGGGTGGAGAGAGATGGTGTGTTACACTCCAAGGTGTTCCCCAGGTTGCCTTTCCTGAGCTTCGATCTTCATGCTCTCGTTTAGTAGGTGTCGGAAAGTAGGCTGCATTAGGCCTAAAAAATGGGGAATGGGGTGGAGAGAGATGGTGTGTTACACTCCAAGGTGTTCCCCAGGTTTCCTTGCCATTGCTTCGGTCTTCCGACTCTCGTTTAGTAGTTGTAGAAAAGTACACTGCATTAGGCCTAAAAAATGGGTATGGGGTGGAGAGAGATGGTGTGTTACACTCCAAGGTGTTCCCCAGGTTGCCTTTCCTGAGCTTCGATCTTCATGCTCTCGTTTAGTAGGTGTCGGAAAGTAGGCTGCATTAGGCCTACAAATTGGGTATGGGGTGGAGAGAGATGGTGTGTTACACTCCAAGGTGTTCCCCAGGTTGCCTTTCCTGAGCTTCGATCTTCATGCTCTCGTTTAGTAGGTGTCGGAAAGTAGGCTGCATTAGGCCTACAAATTGGGTATGGGGTGGAGAGAGATGGTGTGTTACACTCCAAGGTGTTCCCCAGGTTTCCTTGCCATTGCTTCGGTCTTCCGACTCTCGTTTAGTAGTTGTAGAAAAGTACACAGCATTAGGCCTACAAAATGGGTATGGGGTGGAGAGAGATGGTGTGTTACACTCCAAGGTGTTCCCCAGGTTGCCTTTCCTGAGCTTCGATCTTCATGCTCTCGTTTAGTAGGTGTCGGAAAGTAGGCTGCATTAGGCCTAAAAAATGGGGAATGGGGTGGAGAGAGATGGTGTGTTACACTCCAAGGTGTTCCCCAGGTTTCCTTGCCATTGCTTCGGTCTTCCGACTCTCGTTTAGTAGTTGTAGAAAAGTACACTGCATTAGGCCTAAAAAATGGGTATGGGGTGGAGAGAGATGGTGTGTTACACTCCAAGGTGTTCCCCAGGTTGCCTTTCCTGAACTTCGATCTTCATGCTCTCGTTTAGTAGGTGTCGGAAAGAAGGCTGCATTAGGCCTACAAATTGGGTATGGGGTGGAGAGAGATGGTGTGTTACACTCCAAGGTGTTCCCCAGGTTTCCTTGCCATTGCTTCGGTCTTCCGACTCTCGTTTAGTAGTTGTAGAAAAGTACACAGCATTAGGCCTACAAAATGGGTATGGGGTGGAGAGAGATGGTGTGTTACACTCCAAGGTGTTCCCCAGGTTGCCTTTCCTGAGCTTCTATCTTCAGGCTCTCATTAAATTGTGGTTAAATGGAACAACTGCATTTGGCGTACTAGTTGGTTTGGGGCCTACTATCGGTGTCTGCCACTCCTTGCTGTTCTCCTGGTTTCCTGTCCTGAAATTCCATTTTCAGCCTCTCGTTAAGTAGTTGTTAATGTTAGACTGCATTTGGCCTACTAGTTGGGTTGGGGCCTACTATCGGTGTCTGCCACTCCTTGCTGTTCTCCTCCACTGAACAAAGCTGTGCCGCCTGTTTACTACGGTTGCCAATTTTGAACTGCATTTCGACTACTTACTGATTTGGCCCTACTCTCTGTGTCAGCCTCTCATTCCAGTTGTCCTCCACTGCAATGCCCCCTGGTTATTCCTGTGTTACCAATTTTGAACTGCATTTAGCCCACTTTCTTCTTTGGGCCTATATCTGTGTTTCCACTTCATCGTGCCCATTGCCCAGCCAGTGATAGATGAGTCTGCTGGTACATTGACCCATAACGCAACATTCCCCGTGCACGCTACACAACAACATTGTGACCCTGCTGAAAGTCAGGTTGCTCTTCCCGCATACCATACCACCTTACACGGGGACAAAGAGGAAGGTGCAGATGAAAGTGCAGGTTCCTTCATCAGGTGGGGGGAGGAATACTAGTTGGCGACGTCACTGGCACAGGGCCTCTCATAGTACGCAAAAGTGTTGCTGCCGGTGGGAGGCGCCCCCGCCGTGCAAACACACCGCTGTACTTTGAGGGGCCCTGTGCCAGTGCCAATGCCAACGAGTGGGCCCCCCCTGCTTGCTCAGGTTCACAGCACTTGCAAAGTTGAAATACTTACCTCTCCCTGCTCCACTGCCGTGACGTGGTCCAGATTTCCTGGGCCCACTAATTACTTGAACCAGCCCTACCCCCCACAACTTTAGCCAAATGACCCCCAATTTCAAATGCCTTCCAATTATTATAAGGTAAATTACGCTTGACAAGCTTCATTAAGAAGAATGGATGGTTTTGACATTAAAATGGGTACTCTAGGTGTTTTCCTGGCCCCCACTCACTGCCGACTATGCTGCCCCATTGACTTGCATTGGGTTTCGTGTTTCGGTCGATCCCGACTTTACGTCATAATCGGCCGATTTCACTCGACCCGACTTTGGACATAGTCGGGTTTCGCAAAACCCGGCTCGACTCTAAAAAGGTCAAGGTCGCTCAACTCTACTGCTGACCAGTATTGCCTTTAAAGGCAGAAGCTGGAGAAGCAGCAGTAACTCTTCTCACAGAGTCAGACTGAGCGAGACGCCGGGATCGACGTCCCTGCTGAGCAGGCTCCACCGCGGCTGGAGGAGAATGGGAGACCGCAGCGGAGACGGATCGAGATTCCCCCTGTGCAGCAGAGGAAACTCGACTCCTAACAATATGTTTGCTGTTTGTCATTGTAAAACATTAAGGTTTACCAAAACTATGCCGGTGGTGGTTTGATCTAAATCCTTGTGGCTTTTATTTTTTAGGGGTTTATGGCCCCTCGCCTGATGACTCCATGATATCTCAGCTTCATCCAACCTTGAAAAGTGGCCATTTGAAGGTGTGGGTGAAACTAGAGTTACTACATAGTGTAAATCACTATATAAGACCAGAGAAAAATGACTAAAACAGATGCCAAAACTGGGGTACATGTACATGTACAGTGTGCTGATACCTGCATAATTGGGGACGCCCATGCAGTGTAGGTAATCTCCCAGGGGTTCTCTGTCTTGGTGTTGTTTCTCTGATATTCAAGACGGATGATGTTTAAAAGCCTCTTGGTGATGATCTAAGTATACTGTATGTAGTTAATCTTCATATATACTTAATCACTATATTTATTTAATCCTTATATGTAGTTATTAACCTGTGTATGTTAACAAATACAAAATTTTATGCACTCATACTATTCATACATATTATTCCTTGAATTTTGTAGTTTGCAATAAAATTGCCTTGTATTGCAAGTATTAGCCTTTTTAAAGCTGCATCTGAACCTTAGTGTTAAAAGCATGTCAAATAAAATTGCCAAATTCTTCTATAAATAATTGTTCAAAGAGGGAACCACCATACCATTAAAAAATACGAGTGGATTCATCCAGTATGTGGGTTCCAAGGCCTAATGGGGTGCATATGACTGACTATGCAGCAGGGCTGGCCTTGCTGCCAATGTGTAAAACAAAGGAGTACGGGAGTACAAAATGCAAATTGTGAAGTGGATTTTCAGGAGCCCATCCAGTATGTGGGTTCCAAGGTGTAATGGGGTTCATATGACTGACTATGCAGCAGGGCTGGCCTTGCTGCCAATGTGTAAAACAAAGGAGTACGGGAGTACAAAATGCAAATTGTGAAGTGGATTTTCAGGGGCCCATCCAGTATGTGGGTTCCAAGGTGTAATGGGGTGCATATGACTATGCAGCAGGGCTGGCCTTGCTGCCAATGTGTAAAACAAAGGAGTACGGGAGTACAAAATGCATATTGTGAAGTGGATTTTCAGGGGCCCATCCAGTATGTGGGTTCAAAGGCGTGATGGAGTGCATATGAATTGGTAGCAGGGCAGGCCTTGAATTCACACTTTTTCTGGAGTCCCCCCTGGACATCTTATGAAAAGGGTATTGTGGTATGTAGTAATTCTTGGCAGCCCATCCACTCACAGCATAGGCTACAACAGCTTAGGAGACCCACTGTTTCATAATGTCCCTTTAAGAAGATTAATGCCACCTGATGCACCAGTAAACATAGGCTCTGTGACTTTTAGAGTCCCTCCTTCATAAATGAAAGATGGGTCTGGTTATGTGTCACACACCACATGGCCAGCTAGGGGTGTTAAATGTTACAATGACATTTCCCAGTGAATGCATTTGTAGTGGTTGAAAGCAATGTTAAAGTTGAAAAACGCTTCAAAAACGCTGTGTCTGAACTAAGCCTAAGTGGGGGAGGAACATTTAGGTCTGGGGTTAAATATTTGGCCGTACAGGCAAGTCATTAACCTGCAAAGGATGTACCTTGAAATGTTTCCCAGCAAAACCCGCTTTGGTTTCGTTTTAATGTGTTTTTTGTAGCACCAGGAAAAAGAGCATGAACCTCGGAAAATATTGATTAAAGCTGTGATCTAGGAGTCAGGAATGCTTCCAGGGGCGATCCCCATGATGTCCTTGTGTCATTTGAGCAGTGTTTCCATCATTTTCAGATGTTTTTAGACCTTAAAAGGACCCCCAGGGGGATCACGGTAAAAATACATGGGTCTCCCATAGACTTACATTGGGCTCGTTGTTCTGGTCGAGTACCTGAGTATTCCAATCTGCTTGACCCGAGCAATGAGCCCCCGAGCATTTTAGTGCTCGCTCATCACTAGTGATGAGTGAACTTGCTCGGATAACCTATGTTTTAAGCATGCTCGGGTGTTATCCGAGTATCTTGGGCGTGCTCGGATAATATATTCCTGTCCCCGCGGCTGCATGTTTTGCGGCGGCACACAACAGGCAATCACTGCATGTGTTGAGGCTGTCTATAAGGGTCCAAGAGGTAAGGGGGCCCATATCCATCTCCAAAGCAGGGGAATTGTACATTATGAAGAGCTATTGGACAGCAAAGGACCCATATATTGCCCTCTGTGTCCGCCAGTGGTCTGATGCAAAACCAAACTGTGAAGTAAGCAAACCTATGAACTGGGAGTTAAAAAAAATATATATAAAAAAATTTCAGTCTACAATTGTTTCATTTGCTATTATGCCTTAATCTCAAGAAACCGGGTGTTCTTTATTTTTCTAACATTAAAGCTGGTATGATTTTCATTTTGAACTGTTAAATATGCATTAATTGAAAGGGTGGCCTTAAGTTGAACCTGTGAACCAAAGTTGAGTATGACATATTGATTATTGCAACTGAAACAAGGTTTTATAATATCTTATGTAACACACATCTAATGTATATAACACATTATGATATATACATATATATATACACAATATGGTATATAGTAATATATATATCTCAACATATATAAATATATGTATATAAAGATGACATTCATGCACATATACATCATATTCATAGATGTCATACATACATGGCATATTCATGTTGGTGGTGAGCGTTTAAGCTCATGTCTGAATAGTACCCAGAAGAAGTTATTTTACATAGTCTTCTTGCCAGAGACCAGTATAATCCTGTATCCTTCAAGAATGTGCAGATGTCAATACAATAAAGACACAGATGTGCTTTCTTGATACTGGTCACTGTGGTTAGGACATCCTAATTGAAATCTTCAATGTAACTATGCCCTTAGTTTGATGTGATCTGACAAAAATGATCATAGGATAAAATTGCTTCTTGCTGATCCCCACCTATCTAAAATCTTAACTTGTGGGAAGATTGAGGCAAACTGCACCAATTTTCTGCTCCCAACTGCTGGATAATGGACACTTTGCCTTGCTCTTTCCCTTTATTACCGCACAGGTCAGGGCTGTTAACAGGGACTCTTGCCACTTTTGACAGATAGTCAGTCACTTCTAAGATGAATGGCACTAGCCACATGACCACTTAGTAATATGTTTTTTTTTTCCCCCTGGCACTCTATGGTCTGTAAAAGCTCTTATCACTAAAGAGTCATTTTATTATTTAACTCATTCAGCATCCTCAGACTTCTCGCAAACACTTGAAATACTACATCACATGCTGTGTACTGTTTTGTATTAATCATGTTCTTTAAAACAAATGGTAGATTTTGAGGGACAGTAATTCATATATTTACAATAAAACATGATTTTGATTTTTATGAATGTAAAAATATTGTAGCTTTATACAGCACAATACTGATAACTCAAGCAAATCTCAAAATATTAAAAATTGTAGCCCATCTAATGTTTAGAGAGTATTGCATTTATGTTGGGATTTAGTAATCATATAAGCGTCTATATTTAGCATATATTATCAATTTTGTTTATGATTTACACTGCATTTGCATAGTGCCATTGCAAAGGACACATTATTCTGCCACAATTTTTCCAAAATTGTGGTAAAAACCATTGCAGCTTTACCAAGATTGCGGCAAATAATCGCAAAGCGAGCATGCAGCCTCAGGCCTTATTGACACATCAGTGTTTGGCCAGGCTCAGATAAGCGTATGAAAAATTATTTGATTTTATCCAGAATTTTTTTTCCAATTTTCAATCATATTGCAGCTTATATTTCATCCATGTGCCATCCTCGTGTGATTCGTTAGTCCGTTTTCTCCATCCATACGACCTCTACAGGACACATCTGTTTTTATACATCAACATTTAAAAAAAAAAAGTTTAGAAAGCCAAAAGCAGTTCCCTATGTTATTAATAGCAATGTATTCGTGAAAATCGGAAACAATGTAGATGATCGATATGGGATATGCTTTTTTTGTGCATCTATAGAACTATTAGTAGTAGTTGTTCTGTAACTTTTAAGAGTAGCTAGTGACTAAATTACGAGAGACATGACTGGGTCAGAGAGCAGCATGGGATCGGCATTAAAAAATGAACTCGCCCTCTTGGAAACTTAATAAAGAGCATCAAATGATTCCTGTCTCCTGGAAGAAAGAAGTGTTGGCATCACAGCTAGCTAATAGTGGGGGAGAGAAACACTAACTGTGCAGTACATGGTACACTACTCTAGGGCTACCAAGAGAGAGACGACACAAACACACAGAGCAGCTCAAGAGGACGCTCTAACCTCAACTGTGGTCAGTGTTGTTTGTCTCAGGTGAGAAAGACAACCCCAACTGCAAATGATTACCTTCATTATAGAGAGATAGCATGTTTCTTCACTGTGGTGGGAAGGAAAGAGGCCTATTCTTGTGAGGAAAGAGTGTAGCCACCAAAAAGACACTGAATATACAACAGGATTATACCTACCCGTATAAATGTTGGCTGCTGGGCATGCATGAATTGACCAAATTATGTGCTAAATATCTCTATTTTTGCTATTATCTAGAGCAGTATTACTATTCATATTTCATATTTACATGCTTTAGCACTACAGAGTGCAACTTCATTTGTTAGTTATGTATAGAGCTCACTACTTCTAGTATGCACCTGTATACACCAGTTTTCTGTTTGGAAGTGACTTTCAGTCTTTTGTTATTTTCCCAAAAGACAAACATTAGCCACACACAGAGGGTGAGGAGAAAGTCACACGAGAGGGAGTCTGATTGCCTGCGAATGAAAAGTTTGCCATCAAGTGAAAATGGTGACCGAGTTTGAGAGACAGATATACAGGTCTGGCAAAAATTTAGAGACCACCACACCCAATCTCCAGACCTGAACGCCATTGAAAACCTCTGGAATGTAATCAACAGGATGATGGATAGTCACAAGCCATCAAACACAGAAGAACTGCTTACATTTTTGCGCCAGGAGCAGGGTGAAAGACTGGTGAAAAGCATGCCAAGACGCATGAAAGCTGAGAATAAAAATCATGGTTATTCCACAAAATATTGATTTTTGAACTCTTCCTGAGTTAAAACATTAGTATTGTTGTTTCTAAATGATTATGAACTTGTTTTCATTGCATTATTTAAGTGGCGCTATAAAAATGTATAATCATAATAATAATAATTATTATTATTTGAAGTCTGAAAGCACTGGTTATTTTTTATTTTTTTATTTTGACCATTTCTCCTTTTCGGAAAAAAAATACAAAATTTATTGCTTGGAAATTCGGAGACATGTTGTCAAAAGTTTATAGAAAAAAAATTTTTTACATTTTACTCAAAAATATACCTATAAAGAGAAAAATCAGACAAACTGAACATTTTGCAATGGACTCTTTTTGTCAGAGCTGTATATATAAAAACACAAGTAAACATACACATTTTTACAGTTTTGCAATGTAACTAGTATTTTGTTTCATTATTTCTTGCATCTAGTAGATAAGGTAGACAACACGGGTGATAATTCAGCCTGGTCAGCTCAAAGAACCAAAAAACTCAGACATGAAGATTTTCATAAATGAGCAAACTTCAACCGAACCCAATCATCACTCCACTGAAGGGTACCTTAGCTTGGACATTTTCATAACACAGTGTCCTGACAGCATCAGAAGTTGGAGACAGCTTTCCATAGTTGCATAAGAAAAGTTTTTTCTCCCTGTTTTACATTCTTATACTTGGTTATCAGACAGCTTCCAGATTTTGTATCTTCCTCCTGGCCTCGCAGCACCTCCCTAAGACTAAGCTGTTCCTGGTTCTATTGGTCAAGTTTCGGCAGCAGTCCCTCTTTTGGCATCTGTCTCACTTCTTGATCACTCCCTACTGGTGCCTAAATTAATATACTCCCCTTATCTGACCCAAGGGCAGAAACATGATACAGCAATGTCAAGGTCAACATCAATCGAATCGAAGTACTATGACAGTAGTAAGGCAATGACCCGTGATCACAGGATTATTGTTTAGTTAAGTTGAGATGAAATATTCCATAGATTTTGCCATACAAGGGCCCATATTTCATCCCTGTCATTCAGTCATACATCCAATACCCTCTTAGTCATATTTCAATTCCTGTATTTAATGTCACTTTTTATTAAGACTTTCTGTTCTTTATGTGTTATGTGTTCAGAAAGTTTTGTGCTGCACCAGTTAAATACTTGAATCAAAGAATAGTTATGAGCAGTATTTTTTTAGTTTTTGTATTACTATAAACACATGCTATGTATAGTACCGGAATTTTCATAAACCATAGCAAAGAGACACACAATAAAAAAAAATCGTTAACGTTTACCTTCAAGGGAAAAATCTCGCTGGCACCAACTTCCTTTCAAGATTTAGATTTATGGCTTTTACAGTGTCTGTCTATTTTTTCTCCTAAGTTAGTTATATCATTACCTTAAATAAATATTATATACTGACTCACTGGCAGTAGATTGTTCCAAGTTAAGGACTCTTGAATTTTTAATTGCTGGACAATTATATACTCTGCATGCCCCTATTAAGATACAGCAAATGCCTGGAGGAATTTGCACTACATTCTCCTTGTGTGGTGTCAATCTCTTGTTTCAATATATGCACTTAGCTATATAAAGCCATGTTAGTACATTTTAATTGGAAAATCAACTATTCTGTAAGTTTTTTTTTATGTAAAATGCATTGGAATGGCTTTATTTGTTGCACCTCCACTCCAATGAAATGGGAGACTATGGTTCTCATGTGTAGTGGGGGCCCAGAAATGAGACCCTCAGTGATTATATTCTAATCATCTATCTTATCCTATGGACTGATAACTTGTGATTACAAAAAACTCTTATCTCCTTTATGTCTATTGTTCTAAATTTATGGTGGATGTACACACTTAAGGTACTGTCACACTAGACGATATCGCTAGCGATCCGTGACGTTGCAGCGTCCTCGCTAGCGATATCGTCCAGTGTGACAGGCAGCAGCGATCAGGCCCCTGCTGGGAGATCGCTGGTCGGGGAAGAAAGTCCAGAACTTTATTTCGTCGCTGGACTCCCCATAGACATCGCTGAATCGGCGTGTGTGACACCGATTCAGCGATGTCTTTGCTGGTAACCAGGGTAAACATCGGGTAACTAAGCGCAGGGCCGCGCTTAGTAACCCGATGTTTACCCTGGTTACCATCCTAAAAGTAAAAAAACAAACACTACATACTTACCTACAGCCGTCTGTCCTCCAGCGCTGTGCTCTGCACTCCTCCTGTACTGGCTGTGAGCGTCGGTCAGCCGGAAAGCAGAGCGGTGACGTCACCGCTCTGCTTTCTGGCTGCCCGGCGCTTACAGCCAGACCAGAGAAGCACAGCGACGAGGACAGACAGCGGTAGGTAAGTATTTACTGTTTGTTTTTTTTACATTTTAGGATGGTAACCAGGGTAAACTGTTATGGCTGGCAATCAGGCAACACAGCGTGCAGTAATCAGCGCACATACAGAGATCTGGCAATAACCAAAAACAATAGGACGAGCTCTGAGACGTGGAATCTCTGTAGACTGCAGTACCTGATCTATCCTCACACAACTATAAGCAGCAGTGGATTGCGCCTAACAACTACCTATGCAACTCGGCACTGCCTGAGGAGCTGACTAGCCTGAAGATAGAAATACAAGCCTGACTTACCTCAGAGAAATACCCCAAAGGAATAGGCAGCCCCCCACATATAATGACTGTTAGCAAGATGAAAAGACAAACGTAGGAATGAAATAGATTCAGCAAAGTGAGGCCCGATATTCTAGACAGAGCGAGGATAGCAAAGAGAACTATGCAGTCTACAAAAAACCCTAAAACGAAAACCACGCAAAGGGGCAAAAAGACCCACCGTGCCGAACTAACAGCACGGCGGTGCACCCCTCTGCTTCTCAGAGCTTCCAGCAAAAGACAATAGCAAGCTGGACAGAAAAAAACAGAAAACAAACTAGAAGCACTTATCTAGCAGAGCAGCAGGCCCAAGGAAAGATGCAGTAGCTCAGATCCAACACTGGAACATTGACAAGGAGCAAGGAAAACAGACTCAGGTGGAGCTAAATAGCAAGGCAGCCAACGAGCTCACCAAAACACCTGAGGGAGGAAGCCCAGAGACTGCAATACCACTTGTGACCACAGAAGTGAACTCAGCCACAGAATTCACAACAGTACCCCCCCCTTGAGGAGGGGTCACCGAACCCTCACCAGAACCCCCAGGCCGACCAGGATGAGCCACATGAAAGGCACGAACAAGATCTGGGGCATGGACATCAGAGGCAAAAACCCAGGAATTATCTTCCTGAGCATAACCCTTCCATTTGACCAGATACTGGAGTTTCCGTCTAGAGACACGAGAATCCAAAATCTTCTCCACAATATACTCCAATTCCCCCTCCACCAAAACAGGGGCAGGAGGCTCCACAGATGGAACCATAGGTGCCACGTATCTCCTCAACAACGACCTATGGAATACATTATGTATGGAAAAGGAGTCTGGGAGGGTCAGACGAAAAGACACCGGATTGAGAATCTCAGAAATCCTATACGGACCAATAAAACGAGGTTTAAATTTAGGAGAGGAAACCTTCATAGGAATATGACGAGAAGATAACCAAACCAAATCCCCAACACGAAGTCGGGGTCCCACACGGCGTCTGCGATTAGCGAAAAGCTGAGCCTTCTCCTGGGACAAGGTCAAATTGTCCACTACCTGAGTCCAGATCTGCTGCAACCTGTCCACCACAGAATCCACACCAGGACAGTCCGAAGACTCAACCTGTCCTGAAGAGAAACGAGGATGGAACCCAGAATTGCAGAAAAATGGAGAGACCAAGGTAGCCGAGCTGGCCCGATTATTAAGGGCGAACTCAGCCAACGGCAAAAATGACACCCAATCATCCTGGTCAGCGGAAACAAAACATCTCAGATATGTTTCCAAGGTCTGATTGGTTCGTTCGGTCTGGGTATTAGTCTGAGGATGGAAGGCCGAAGAGAAAGATAGGTCAATGCCCATCCTACCACAAAAGGCTCGCCAGAACCTCGAGACAAACTGGGAACCTCTGTCAGAAACAATATTCTCAGGAATGCCATGTAAACGAACCACATGCTGGAAGAACAAAGGCACCAAATCAGAGGAGGAAGGCAATTTAACCAAGGGCACCAGATGGACCATTTTAGAAAAGCGATCACAGACCACCCAAATGTCCGACATTTTTTGAGAAACGGGAAGGTCAGAAATGAAATCCATCGAAATATGTGTCCAAGGCCTCTTCGGGACCGGCAAGGGCAAAAGCAACCCACTGGCACGTGAACAGCAGGGCTTAGCCCTAGCACAAATTCCACAGGACTGCACAAAAGCACGCACATCCCGTGACAGAGATGGCCACCAGAAGGATCTAGCAACCAACTCCCTGGTACCAAAGATTCCTGGATGACCGGCCAGCACCGAACAATGAAGTTCAGAGATAACTTTACTAGTCCACCTATCAGGGACGAACAGTTTCTCGGCCGGACAACGATCAGGTTTATTAGCCTGAAATTTCTGCAACACTCTCCGCAAATCAGGGGAGATGGCAGACACAATGACTCCTTCCTTGAGGATACTCGCCGGCTCAGATAACCCCGGAGAGTCGGGCACAAAACTCCTAGACAGAGCATCCGCCTTCACATTTTTAGAGCCCGGAAGGTATGAAATCACAAAATCAAAACGAGCAAAAAATAACGACCAACGGGCCTGTCTAGGATTCAAGCGCTTGGCAGACTCGAGATAAGTCAAGTTCTTATGATCAGTCAATACCACCACGCGATGCTTAGCACCCTCAAGCCAATGACGCCACTCCTCGAATGCCCACTTCATGGCTAGCAACTCTCGGTTGCCCACATCATAATTACGCTCAGCAGCAGAAAATTTCCTGGAAAAGAAAGCACATGGTTTGAACACTGAGCAACCAGAACCTCTCTGTGACAAAACCGCCCCTGCACCAATCTCAGAAGCATCAACCTCGACCTGGAACGGAAGAGAAACATCAGGTTGACACAACACAGGGGCACAGCAAAAACGACGCTTCAACTCCTGAAAAGCTTCCACGGCAGCAGAAGACCAATTAACCAAATCAGCACCCTTCTTGGTCAAATCGGTCAATGGTCTGGCAATGCTAGAAAAATTACAGATGAAGCGACGATAAAAATTAGCAAAGCCCAGGAATTTCTGCAGACTTTTCAGAGATGTCGGCTGAGTCCAATCCTGGATGGCCTGAACCTTAACCGGATCCATCTCGATAGTAGAAGGGGAAAAGATGAACCCCAAAAATGAAACTTTCTGCACACCGAAGAGACACTTTGATCCCTTCACGAACAAGGAATTAGCACGCAGTACCTGGAAAACCATTCTGACTTGCTTCACATGAGACTCTCAATCATCTGAGAAGATCAAAATGTCATCCAAGTAAACAATCAAGAATTTATCCAGATACTCACGGAAAATGTCATGCATAAAAGACTGAAAAACAGATGGAGCATTGGCAAGTCCGAACGGCATCACCAGATACTCAAAATGACCCTCGGGCGTATTAAATGCCGTTTTCCATTCATCTCCCTGCCTGATTCTCACCAGATTATACGCACCACGAAGATCAATCTTAGTAAACCAACTAGCCCCCTTAATCCGAGCAAACAAGTCAGAAATCAATGGCAAGGGATACTGAAACTTAACAGTGATCTTATTAAGAAGGCGGTAATCAATACACGGTCTTAGCGAACCATCCTTCTTGGCTACAAAAAAGAACCCTGCTCCCAATGGTGACGACGATGGGCGAATATGTCCCTTCTCCAGGGACTCCTTCACATAACTGCGCATAGCGGTGTGTTCAGGTACGGACAAATTAAATAAACGACCCTTAGGGAATTTACTACCAGGAATCAAATCGATAGCACAATCACAATTCCTATGCGGAGGTAGGGCATCAGACTTGGACTCTTCAAATACATCCTGAAAGTCCGACAAGAACTCTGGGATGTCAGAAGGAATGGATGACGAAATAGACAAAAATGGAACATCACCATGTACTCCCTGACAACCCCAGCTGGTTACCGACATAGAGTTCCAATCCAATACTGGATTATGGGTTTGTAGCCATGGCAACCCCAACACGACCACATCATGCAAATTATGCAGTACCAGAAAGCGAATAACTTCCTGATGTGCAGGAGCCATGCACATGGTCAGCTGGGCCCAGTACTGAGGCTTATTCTTGGCCAAAGGTGTAGCATCAATTCCTCTCAACGGAATAGGACACCGCAAAGGCTCCAAGAAAAATCCACAACGTTTAGCATAATCCAAATCCATCAGATTCAGGGCAGCGCCTGAATCCACAAACGCCATGACAGAATACGATGACCAAGAGCACATTAAGGTAATGGACAAAAGGAATTTGGACTGTACAGTACCAATAACGGCAGAGCTATCGAACCGCCTAGTGCGTTTAGGACAATTAGAAATAGCATGAGTAGAATCACCACAATAGAAACACAGTCTGTTCAGACGTCTGTGTTCTTGCCGTTCTACTTTAGTCATAGTCCTGTCGCACTGCATAGGCTCAGGTTTACTCTCAGGCAGTACCGCCAGATGGTGCACAGATTTACGCTCGCGCAAGCGACGACCGATCTGAATGGCCAAGGACATAGACTCATTCAAACCAGCAGGCATAGGAAATCCCACCATTACATCCTTAAGAGCTTCAGAGAGACCCTTTCTGAACAAAGCCGCTAGTGCAGATTCATTCCACAGAGTGAGTACTGACCATTTCCTAAATTTCTGACAATATACTTCTACATCATCCTGACCCTGGCATAAAGCCAGCAGATTTTTCTCAGCCTGATCCACTGAATTAGGCTCATCGTAAAGCAATCCGAGCGCCAGGAAAAATGCATCAACATTACTCAATGCAGAATCTCCTGGTGCAAGAGAAAACGCCCAGTCCTGTGGGTCGCCGCGCAAAAAAGAAATAATAATCAAAACCTGTTGAATAGGATTACCAGAAGAATGAGGTTTCAAGGCCAAAAATAGCTTACAATTATTTCTGAAGCTCAGGAACTTAGTTCTGTCACCAAAAAACAAATCAGGAATCGGAATTCTTGGTTCTAGCATCGATTTCTGATCAATAGTATCTTGAATCTTTTGTACATTTACAACGAGATTATCCATTGAGGAGCACAGAGCCTGAATATCCATGTCCACAGCTGTGTCCTGAAGCACTCTAATGTCTAGGGGAAAAAAAAGACTGAAGACAGAGCTAAGAAAAAAAAATGATGTCAGGATTTCTTTTTTCCCTCTATTGGGAATCATTGGTGAGGCTCCTTGTACTGTTATGGCTGGCAATCAGGCAACACAGCGTGCAGTAATCAGCGCACTGTTGTGAATTCTGTGGCTGAGTTCACTTCTGTGGTCACAAGTGGTATTGCAGTCTCTGGGCTTCCTCCCTCAGGTGTTTTGGTGAGCTCGTTGGCTGCCTTGCTATTTAGCTCCACCTGAGTCTGTCTTCCTTGCTCCTTGTCAATGTTCCAGTGTTGGATCTGAGCTACTGCATCTTTCCTTGGGCCTGCTGCTCTGCTAGATAAGTGCTTCTAGTTTGTTTTCTGTTTTTTCTGTCCAGCTTGCTATTAACTTTTGCTGGAAGCTCTGAGAAGCAAAGGGGTGCACCGCCGTGCTGTTAGTTCGGCACGGTGGGTCTTTTTGCCCCTTTGCGTGGTTTTCGTTTTAGGGTTTTTTGTAGACTGCATAGTTCTCTTTGCTATCCTCGCTCTGTCTAGAATATCGGGCCTCACTTTGCTGAATCTATTTCATTCCTACGTTTGTCTTTTCATCTTGCTAACAGTCATTATATGTGGGGGGCTGCCTATTCCTTTGGGGTATTTCTCTGAGGTAAGTCAGGCTTGTATTTCTGTCTTCGGGCTGGTCAGCTCCTCGGGCAGTGCCGAGTTGCATAGGTAGTTGATAGGCGCAATCCACTGCTGCTTATAGTTGTGTGAGGATAGATCAGGTACTGCAGTCTACAGAGATTCCACGTCTCAGAGCTCGTCCTATTATTTTTGGTTATTGCCAGATCTCTGTATGTGCGCTGATTACTGCACGCTGTGTTGCCTGATTGCCTGCCATAACAGCGCACATACAGAGATCTGGCAATAACCAAAAACAATAGGACGAGCTCTGAGACGTGGAATCTCTGTAGACTGCAGTACCTGATCTATCCTCACACAACTATAAGCAGCAGTGGATTGCGCCTAACAACTACCTATGCAACTCGGCACTGCCTGAGGAGCTGACTAGCCTGAAGATAGAAATACAAGCCTGACTTACCTCAGAGAAATACCCCAAAGGAATAGGCAGCCCCCCACATATAATGACTGTTAGCAAGATGAAAAGACAAACGTAGGAATGAAATAGATTCAGCAAAGTGAGGCCCGATATTCTAGACAGAGCGAGGATAGCAAAGAGAACTATGCAGTCTACAAAAAACCCTAAAACGAAAACCACGCAAAGGGGCAAAAAGACCCACCGTGCCGAACTAACAGCACGGCGGTGCACCCCTCTGCTTCTCAGAGCTTCCAGCAAAAGACAATAGCAAGCTGGACAGAAAAAAACAGAAAACAAACTAGAAGCACTTATCTAGCAGAGCAGCAGGCCCAAGGAAAGATGCAGTAGCTCAGATCCAACACTGGAACATTGACAAGGAGCAAGGAAGACAGACTCAGGTGGAGCTAAATAGCAAGGCAGCCAACGAGCTCACCAAAACACCTGAGGGAGGAAGCCCAGAGACTGCAATACCACTTGTGACCACAGAAGTGAACTCAGCCACAGAATTCACAACAGTAAACATCGGGTTACTAAGCGCGGCCCTGCGCTTAGTTACCCGATGTTTACCCTGGTTACCGGGGACCTCGGGATCGTTGGTCGCTGGAGAGCTGTCTGTGTGACAGCTCTCCAGCGACCAAACAGCGACGCAGCGATCCGGATCGTTGTCGGTATCGCTGCAGCGTCGCTATGTGTGACGGTACCTTTACTGTATGGGGCAGGTTCAGGAGCTGAGCCTGCTCTATATAGTGCAGGTTCTGTCTTTGTTACACGTCTTGCACCTGAGAGGTACTGCTACAATCAGAACCAGCTCTGTTTGCAACTGTTTAAATATTAAGATGCTGCTGTCAATAGTTACAGCAGTATTTGCAAACTTTGGATCACTTCCAATGCAAAACCGCCTCCCTCCAAGACTCACGCAGGGTGCCAATGGATTGTCATACCAGCCAGGGTCTACTGAAAGCCCTTGTGCTTGCCATGTTAGTACACATTATGAAGAGCAGCCTGAAGCTGATCTTTATAGGAGACCAGTAATATACAATAGAGAAAAATTGAGTATCCACTGAAGCAGTTGTTAAGTAAATATAAAA
The DNA here is from genome assembly GCF_032444005.1 of Ranitomeya imitator. Lineage (NCBI taxonomy): Eukaryota > Metazoa > Chordata > Amphibia > Anura > Dendrobatidae > Ranitomeya > Ranitomeya imitator. Next base: position 79,293,508 of record NC_091287.1, read on the forward strand.
TCCAAGGTTTATTGAAGATAGTAAAACAGTGGTAGTTCCTCCAGTGACACCAAACCAACACATTGCGGCTTAACCAGCCTTACTCATGGTTGTACAACCATAAGAGAAGCTAGGTAAGCCGAAACGCTTTGGTTTGAGGTCACTGGTGGAGCCGCCACTCTTTTACTATCTTCAATAAACCTTGGATTTTACATTTACTTATCTACTGCATACTCCATTTTCTTCTTCGTTACCATGCCTGGTCCCAGGTGACTCTGTTTAAAGCTCCACGGTTTTCCTCATGCAACATATTCGGTGAGGTGACACTCCTCTTCCCCGTCCCTTACATGCAGTATTATATAATAGACTGTAATGATAGGGAATTGCAGTGTATTGTAAACACTGTAAACAGTAGATGACCAATGAACTGCAGGTCACAGTCCCCCTAAGAGGATAATACTAAATGCAAAAGACCTTAACCCCTTTACCCCCAAAGGTGGTTTGCACGTTAATGACCAGTCCATTTTTTACAATTCTGACCACTGTCCATTTATGAGGTTATAACTCTGTAACGCTTTAACGGATATTGGCGATTCTGACAGTGTTTTCTCATGACATATTGTACTTCATGATAGTGGTAACATTTATTTGATATTACCTGCGTATATTTGTGAAAATAATGGAAATTTGGTGAAAATTTTGAAAATTTTGCAATTTTCCAACTTTGAATTTGTATGCAATTAAATCACAGAGATATGTCGCACAGAATACTTAATAACTAACATTTCCCACATGTCTACTTTACATCAGCACAATTTTGGAACCAAAATTTTTTTGTTAGGGAGTTATAAGGGTTAAAAGTTGACCAGCAATTTCTCATTTTTACAACACCATTTTTTTAGGGACCACATCTCATTTGAAGTCATTTTGAGGGGTCTATATGATAGAAAATAACCAAGTGTGGCACCATTCTAAAAACTGCACCCCTCAAGGTGCTCAAAACCACATTCAAGACACTTATTAAGCCTTCAGGTGTTTCGCAGGAATTTTTTGAATGTTTAAATAAAAATGAACATTTAACTTTTTTTCACAAAAAATTTACTTCAGCTCCAATTTGTTTTATTTTACCAAGGGTAACAGGAGAAAATGGACCCCAAAAGTTGTTGTACAATTTGTCCTTAGTACGACGATACCCCATATATGGGGGTAAACCACTGTTTGGGCGCATGGCAGAGCTCAGAAGCGAAGGAGCGCCGACTTTTCAATGCAAATTTGACAGGAATTGAAATGGGACACCATGTTGCGTTTGGAGAGCCACTGATGTGCCCAAACATTGAAACCCCCACAAGTGACACCATTTTAGAAAGTAGACCCCCTAAGGAGCTTATCTAGATGTGTGGTGAGCACTTTGACCAACCAAGTGCTTTACAGAAGTTTATAATGCAGAGCCGTAAAAATAAAAAATCATATTTTTTCACAAAAATGATTTTTCGCCCCCAATTTTTTATTTTCCCAAGGGTAAGAGAAGAAATTGGACCCCAAAAGTTGTTGTCCAATTTGGCCTGAGTACGCTGATACCCCATATGTGGTTGTAAACCACTGTTTGGGCGCATGGCAGAGCTCGGAAGGGAAGGAGCGCCATTTGACTTTTCAATGCAAAATCTACTGGAATTGAGATGGGACGCCATATTGCGTTTAGAGAGCCACTGATGTACCTAAACATTGTAACCCCCCACAAGTAACACCATTTTGGAAAGTAGACCCCCTAAGGAACTTATCTAGATGTGTGATGAGCACTTTGACCCACCTAGGACTTCATAGAAGTTTATAATGCAGAGCCGTAAAAATAAAAAAATAAAATTTTTCCCACAAAACTTATTTTTTAGCCCCCAGTTTTGTATTTTCCCAAGGGTAACAGGAGAAATTGGACCCCAAAAGTTGTTGTGCAATTTGTCCTGATTACGCTGATACCCCATATGTGGGGGGAACCACCATTTGGGCACATGGAAGAGCTCGGAAGGGAAGGAGCGCAATTTGGAATGCAGACTTAGATGGAATGGTCTGCAGGCGTCACATTGCGTTTGCAGATCCCCTAATGTACCTAAACAGTAGAACTCCCACAAGTGACCCCATATTGGAAACTAGACCCCCAAGGAACTTATCTAGATGTGTTGTGAGAACTTTGAACCCCCAAGTGTTTCACTACAGTTTATAACGCAGAGCCGTGAAAAAAAAAATTCCCACAAAAATTATTTTTTAGCCCCCAGTTTTGTATTTTCCCAAGGGTAACAGGAGAAATTGGATCCTAAAAGTTTTTGTCCAATTTGTCCTGAGTACGCTGATACCCCTTATGTTGGGGTAAACCCCTGTTTGGACACACGGGAGAGCATGGAAGGGAAGGAGGACTGTTTTACTTTTTCAACGCAGAATTGGCTGGAATTGAGATCGGATTGGAGATTGGATCGCGTTTGGAGAGCCCCTGATGTGCCTAAACAGTGGAAACCCCCCAATTATAACTGGAACCCTAATCCAAACACACCCCTAACCCTAATCCCAACGGTAACCCTAACCACACCTCTAACCTTGACACACCCCTAACCCTAATCCCAACCTTATTGCCAACCGTAAATGTAGCCCCAACCCTAACCCTAACTTTAGCCCCAACCCTAACCCTAGCCCCAACCCTAACTGTAGCCCCAAACCTAACCCTAGCCCTAACCCTAGCCCTAACCCTAGCTCTAACCCTAACACTAGCCCTAACCCTAACCCTAATCCTAGCCCTAACCCTAGCCCTAACCCTAACCCTAGCACTAGCCCTAACCCTAATGGGAAAATGGAAATAAATACATTTTTTTAAATTTTTTAATTTTTCCCTAACTAAGGGAGTGATGAAGGGGGGTTTGATTTACTTTTATAGCGGGTTTTAGAGCGGATTTTTATGATTGGCAGCCGTCACACACTGAAAGACGCTTTTTATTGCAAAAAATATTTTTTGCGTTACCAAATTTTGAGAGCTATAATTTTTCCATATTTGGGTCCATAGAGTCATGTGAGGTCTTTTTTTTTGCAGGACAAGTTGACATTTTTATTGGTAACATTTTCGGGCATGTGACATTTTTTTATCGCTTTTTATTCCTATTTTTGTGAGGCAGAATGACCAAAAACCAGCTATTCATGAATTTCTTTTGGGGGAGGTGTTTATACCGTTCTGCGTTTGGTAAAATTGATAAAGCAGTTTTATTCCTTGGGTCAGTACGATTACAGCGATACCTCATTTATATCTTTTTTTATGTTTTGGTGCTTTTATACGATAAAAACTATTTTATAGAAAAAATAATTATTTTTGCATAGCTTTATTCTGAGAACTAAAACTTTTTAAATTTTTCGCTGATGATGCTGTATGGCGGCTCATTTTTTGCGGGACAAGATGATGTTTTCAGCGGTACCATGGTTATTTATATCAGTCTTTTTGATCGCGTGTTATTCCACTTTTTGTTTGGCGGTATGAGAGTAAAGAGTTGTTTTTTGCCTCGTTTTTTTACGGTGTTCACTGAAGGGGTTAACTAGTGATATAGTTTTATAGGTGGGGTCGTTACGGACGCGGCGATACTAAATATGTGTACTTTTATTGTTTTTTTATTTAGATAAAGAAATGTATTTATAGGAAGAATATTTTTATTTTTTTATTTTTGGGGGAATTGTTTTTTTATTTTTTTTACACATGTGAATATTTTTTTTTTTACACTATAACATTGCCCCAGGGGGGGGCATCATGTTATAGTGTAAGATCGCTGATCTGACACTTTGCTGTGCACTGTGTCATATCAGCGATCTGACATGGACTTCTCCTGGCTTCCCGGCGCCTGCTCTGAGCAGGCGCAGTGAAGCCACCTCCCTGCAGGACCCGGATGCCGCGGCCATCTTGGATCCGGGCCTGCTGCAGGGAGGAGGAGGTAAGAGACCCTCGCAGCAACGCGATCACATCAAATACAAATTCTAACAGTCTATTCAGTAGGATTATCAGCTGTGTATCCACCAAACTTCTGCATCACACAACTGATGGTCCCAACCTCATTTATAAGGCAAGAAATACCACTTATTAAACCTGACAGGGCACACCTGTGAAGTGAAAACCATTCCCGGTGACTACCTCTTCAAGCTCATGAAGAGAATGCCAAGAGTGTGCAAAGCAGTCATCAAAGCAAAAGGTGTCTACTTTGAAGAACCTAGAATATAAGACATATTTTCAGTTGTTTCACATTTTTTTGTAAAGTATATAATTCCACATGTGTTAATTCATAGTTTTGATGCCTTCAGTGTGAATGTACAATTTTCAGTCATGAAAATACAGAAAAATCTTTAACCCCTTCGCACCATGCGCCGTACTAGTACTGCGCTGCCGGCACTGCATTTGTTCCAGCAGCAGTACTAGTACGGCGCACCGATCACCGCGGTCTCGCGCTGAGCGCCGCGGTGATCGGGTGCGGAATATATATGTATATGACAGCTGACACCCCGCAGCAATGCCCACGATCGGCGCTATCGCCGATCGCGGGCATTTAACCCCTCTGATGCCGCTGTCAGTAGTGACAGCGGCATAGAGGGGGATCGCGCAAGGACGGGGGCTCCCTGCGCTCTCCCACTGGAGCAACGCAATGAGATCGCGTTGCTCCGGTGACCTGGAAGGAGTCCCCGGATCCAAGATGGCCGCCGGACTCCTTCCGGGTCATGAAGTGACCTGGCTAGCCGGCGCCTGCTGAGAGCAGGCGCCAGAAAGCCACCTAAACTGCCTGTCAGATCGTTGATCTGACAGTGTGCTATGCACAGTGTCAGATCAACGATCTGATCTAATACAGAGATGTCCCACCCTGGGACAATGTTAGAAAGTTCAAAAAAAAAAAATATAGAATGTGTAAAAAAAAAAATAAAAAAATCCCCAAATAAAAAAAAAAAAACATTTCCCAATAAATCCATTTATTTATGTAAAAGAAAAAAAAAACAATAAATGTACACATATTTGGTATCGCCGCATCCGTAACGACCCGCTCTATAAAACTATCCCACTAGTTAACCCCTTCAGTGAACACCGCAAAAATAAAAAATAAAAAACAAGGCAAAAAACATTGCTTTATTATCATACAGGCGAACAAAAAGTGGAATAACACGCGATCAAAACGACGGATATAAATAACCATGGTACCGCTGAAAATGTCATCTTGTCCCGCAAAAAAACAGCCGCCATACAGCATCATCAGCAGAAAAATAAAAAAGTTATAGCTCTCAGAATAATGCGATGCAAAAACAATTATTTTTTTATATAAAATAGTTTTTATTGTGTAAAAGCGCCAAAACATAAAAAAATTACATAAATGAGGTATCGCTGTAATCGTACTGACCTGAAGAATAAAACTGCTTTATCCATTTTACCACACGTGGAACGGAATAAACGCCCCCCCTAAAAGAAATTCAGGAATTGCTGGTTTTTGTTCATTCCGCCTCCCAAAAATCGGAATAAAAAGCGATCAAAAAATGTCATCTGCCCGAAAATGTTACCAATAAAAACGTCAACTCGTCCCGCAAAAAACAAGACCTCATATGACTCTGTGGGCCAAAATATGGATAAATTATAGCTCTCAAAATGTGGTGATGGAAAAACTATTTTTTGCAATAAAAAGCGTCTTTTAGTGTGTGACAGCTGCCAATCATAAAAATCCACCAAAAAAACGCTATAAAAGTAAATCAAACCCCCCTTCATCACCCCCTTAGTTAGGGAAAAATAATAAAATGTAAAAAAATGTATTTATTTCCATTTTCCCATTAGGGCTAGGGTTAGGGCTAGGGTTAGGGCTAGGGTTGGGGTTAGGGTTTCAGTTATAATTGGGGGTTTCCACTGTTTCGGCACATCAGGGGCTCTCTAAACGCGACATGGCGTCCGATCTCAATTCCAGCCAATTCTGCTTTGAAAAAGTAAAACAGGGCTCCTTCCCTTCCGAGTTCTCCTGTGTGCCCAAACAGTGGTTCCCCCAACATATGGGGTATCAGCGTTCTCAGGACAAGTTGGACAACAACTTTTGGGGTCCAGTTTGTCCTGTTACCCTTGGGAAAATAAAAACATAGGGGATAAAATATCATTTTCATGGAAAAAAATATATTTTTTATTTTCACGGCTCTGCGTTATAAACTGTAGTGAAACACTTGTTGGTTCAAAGCTCTCACAACACATCTAGATAAGTTCCTTGGGGGGTCTAGTTTTCAATATGGGGTCACTTGTGGTGGGTTTCTACTGTTTAGGTACATCAGGGGCTCTGCAAATGCAACATGACACCTGCAGACCAATCCATCTAAGTCTGCATTTCAATTGGCGCTCCTTCCCTTCCGAGCTCTGCCGTGCACCCAAACAGTGGTTCCCCCCAACATATGGGGTATCAGCGTTCTCAGGACAAGTTGGACAACAACTTTTAGGGTCCAATTTGTCCTGTTACCCTTGGGAAAATAAAAACGTGGGGGCTAAAATATCATTTTCGTGAAAAAAAATATTTTTTATTTTCACGGCTCTGCGTTATAAACTGTAGTGAAACACTTGTTGGTTCAAAGCTCTCACAACACATCTAGATAAGTTCCTTGGGGGGTCTAGTTTCCAATATGGGTCACTTGTGGGGGGTTTCTACTGTTTAGGTACATCAGGGGCTCTGCAAATGCAACATGACGCCTGCAGACCAATCCATCTAAGTCTGCATTTCAAATGGCACTCCTTCCCTTCCAAGCTCTGCCATGCACTCAAACGGTGGTTCCCCCCCACATGTGGGGTATCAGCGTACTCAGGACAAATTGGACAATAACTTTTGTGGTCTAATTTCTCCTGTTACCCTTGGGAAAAAAAATTGCGGGCTAAAACATCATTTTGTGGAAAGAAAAAATGATTTTTTAATTTTCACAATGCTACATTCTAAACTTTAGTGAAACAATTGGGGGTTAAAAGTGCTCACCACACATCTAGATAAGTTCCTTAGGGGGTATTCTTTCCAAAATGGGGTCACTTGTGGGGGGTTTCCACTGTTAAGGCACGTCAGGGGCTCTCCAAATGCGACATGGCGTCCGATCTCAATTCCAGCCAATTTTGCATTGAAAAGTCAAATGGCGCTCCTTCCCTTCCGAGCTCTGCCATGCGCTCAAACAGTGGTTTATCCCCATATATGAAGTATCGACGTACTCAGGACAAATTGCACAACAACTTTTGGGGTCCAATTTATCCTGTTACCCTTGGGAAAATAAAAAATTTGGGGCAAAAAGATCATTTTTTGTGAAAATTAATATAAAATTTTTTTTACGGCTCTACATTATAAACTTCTGTGAAGCACTTGGAGGTTCAAAGTGCTCACCACACATCTAGATTAGTTCCTTAGGGGGTCTACTTTCCAAAATGGTGTCACTTGTGGGGGTTTCCACTGTTTAGGCACATCAGGGGCTCTCCAATCGTGACATGGGCTCCGATCTCAATTCCAGCAAATCTTGCATTGAAAAGTCAAATGGCGCTCCTTCCCTTCCGAGCTCTGCCATGTGCCCAAACAGTGGTTTACCCCCACATATGGGGTATCGGCGTACTCAGGACAAATTGTACAATGACTTTTGTGGTCCAATTTCTCCTGTTACCCTTGGTAAAATGAAACAAATTGGACCTGAAGTAAAAATTTTGTGAAAAAAAAGTTAAATGTTCAATTTTTTTAAACATTCAAAAAATTCCTGTGAAGCACCTGAAGGGTTAATAAACTTTTTGAATGTGGTTTTGAGTACCTTGAGGGGTGCAGTTTTTAGAATGGTGTAACTTTTTGGCATTTTCTGTCATATAGACCCCTCAAAGTCACTTCAAGTGTGAGGTGGTCCGTAAAAAAATGGGTTTGCAAATTTTGTTGCAAAAATGAGAAATCGCTGGTCAACTTTTAACCCTTATAACGTCCTAACAAAAAAAATTATGTTTCCAAAATTGTGCTGATGTAAAGCAGACATGTGGGAAATGTTGTTTGTTAACTATATTATGTGATATAACTCTCTAATTTAAGGGCATAAAAACTAAGAGTTTGAAAATTGCTAAATTTTCATAATTTCTGACAAATTTTTGTTTTTTTCACAAATAAATGCAAGTCATATCGAAGAAGTTTTACCACTATCATGAAGTACAATATGTCACGAGAAAAGCGTGTCAGAATCACCAGGATCCGTTGAAGCGTTTCAGAGTCATGACCTCATAAAGTGACAGTGGTCAGAATTGTAAAAATTGGCCCCTGTCACTTAGGTGAAAACAGGCTTTGGGGTCAAGGGGTTAAATGAGAAGGTGTGTCCAAACTTTTGGTCTGTACTGTATATGTAGGGATATAATGTGATTTGTATACTTGTGATCTCATGTTGACAGAATGTTTCTGGCTTCTCTCAATGCACTTCTATTGAGAGAAGCTAAGCATGTCTAGTTGGCATGTAACTACCCGCTTGCTCTGGGAATTTTAGGGAATCCTGACAGCGTGCACACTGCATGCTTTCACGATTTAGCAGTATTCAGTGACTGCAGACTTTTGTGTCAAACCTGGATAACCCATACTAGCCCCCCTATAATATATGTACCAGATAGATCATAAATACATAAATATACACATGATACATAAAGATTACACAGGTAGTAGATTACAAATAACACACAAAACACATTATATACAGCACATAACACTCACCTACAGTCATGGCTGAACGTGATGGTACCCTTGAAAATTTTTTCAGAAAATGTAGTATTTCTCCCAGAAAATTATTGCAATTACATATGTTTTGTTATACACATGTTTGTTTCCTTGTGTTGATTGGAACAACACAAAAAATAGAGAAGAAAAAGAAAAATTGGACATAATTTCACATATAACCCCCAAAATGGGCCAGACAAATTGTTGGCACCTTACCAAAATTGTCGGAAAACAACTTTCTTTCAAGCAGGTCATGTTCATTCAAACTCACCTGTGGCAAGTAACAGGTGTGGGCAATATGAAAATCACTCCAGAAACAAGATAAAAAGGGGAGAAGTTGACTCAAACTTTGCATTGTGTGTCTGTGTGCCACACTAAGCTTGGAGAACAGAAAGACAAGAGTACTTACTGAGGATTTGAGAACCCAAATTCTTGAAAAATATCAACAATCTTTAGGTTATAAGCCAGTCTCCAAAGATCTTGATTTACTTTTGTCCATAGTATACAACATAATCAAAAAGTTTACAACCCATGGTACTGTAGCTAATCTCCCTGGACATGAACACAGATAAAAATTAATAAAAGGCTGCAAGGATAATCTGAATGGTGGAAAAGCAGCCTTAATCAAGTTCCAAAGAAATTTAAACTGTCCTGCAAGCTCAGGGTGCATCAGTGTCAGCCTTAACTATCCATTGATATTTCAATAAAATGAATCGCTATGGCAGGAGACTCAGGAGGACCCACTGCTGACATAAAAAGCTAGACTGCAGTTTGTCAAAATGTAAATGAGAAAATCAAAATTCTTCTGTGAAAGCATCTTGTGGACAGATAAGACCAAGATATTGCTTTTTGGTAAAGCACATAGTTCTACTATTTAAAGAAAACAGAATGAGGCCTACATAGAAAAGATCACAGTACCTACAGTCAAACATGGTGGCGGTTCAAAGATGTTTTGGGGTTGTTTCATGAAATCATGGCATCATGAAATTTGCAAATTACCAAAGGATTTGGGGTCACAATGTAGTGCTCAGTGTCAAAAAGCTCGGTTTGCGTCCTAGGTCATGGGTCTTTTAGCAGGACAATGACTCCATACTTTAAATAGCACCCACAAATGGATGGAAACAAAGTGTTGGAGATTTCTGAAGTTGCTAGAAACGAGTCCAGATCTAAATCCCATTGAACACCTGTGAAGTGATCTTAAAATCGTAGAGCAAAAGACCTGTATCCAAATTGGAAGCTTCACTAATAATAATATCAGTGCAGCTCCTGCTGTAGACACTGGGGGCCCCTCAGGTAGAGGGGGCCATGGGCAATTGACCAGTATTTTTTCCTCTAATGCCAGTACTGCTACTATGTACTGTGTCATTTCTGTCTGACCATGCAGGTACATGGTCTGATCATACCACAGCTCTTGGCTACGGGAGGAAGAGAGTATACAGACAGAATAGTGTTAAACAGGAGATGGCACGCTTCATATACAGCAGATGCTGGATGTCTTCCATATCTGGCATCCGCGTGTTCTAAAGCTTGTCAGTTTAACCAATTAAATGCCACTGTCAATCATCACCATTGGTATTAATTAACACATTAGCTCAGTAAAATTTAATCTCTCACTCAATTGTATGGTTGGAAAAATAAAATAAGTTACAGACCTCAGAAAATTGTAACAGAATTTTTTTTTACAAGGTTCAGAATTTTTTTTTAACCACTAAAATATAAAAAAAACTTAAGTTGCATGAACCAGTAAAAATGGCAATAACATGATAAAAGCTACCATACTTAGCATTTGTGTTCTGCTGGAGTTGACTTCAGGATTGTAGTGAAAAAATAGCTTTTGGTTTATATAAATTCTAGGGATTTCTTTTCAACTTAATAAATTAGGCAGAGGGTCTCCAAACCGATATCTAAATTCAAACAACATGTTTCTTTCTGTAGAGAATTTGTGAAATGTTTTTCTTCCAGACTATGATCCATTATTAAGCTATAAAATAATGCCCCTAGTTATGAAATGGGAAGATGTATGTGGTGTGATTATATATGGCAGATTTATAATGCTATAGCTCTCACACAGGATATGACACTACATTCCACGAAGAATAAGCTGAGGCATTACTTACAATTTGGTGTATAAATCATCCTTGCTATTCACCAGATTTCTTAGTTCATAATGGTAAATCTTGACCTAATTATTCACTTGTGATCTGTACCTGCCAGAAGGATTTTCTTTAAGTAATATATTATTTTAAATTCAGATTTAATTTGCCTGTCAGATCTATACAAGGACAATGGAAACATGTTTTAGGTGTTAGCTAGTTTTATGCTTTCTTACATGATATTTAACTCATTAGTGTGAAAAGGCAAATAGAACATTTTTGAAACATTAAATTATAGTTGAATATCAATATACTGTAGGAGGTAAGTTATAATGGTTCATGGTAATTATAAAATTGCAAAGTTGCTAAAAATCCCATATTTTCATCAAATTCCCATTTTTTTTATAAGGGCAAGCCTTAGAAATATTTGTCTTGGGCAAATATAGGATCTTTCTTTTTACAAATTGGAAATGACCTATTCTGTTACTCACCTTTTTGAGGTCTAAATAATGATGCTTGTGTCATGGTTTGAGTTGGAAAATTTGGGTATGGTTTTGCATCTGAATATTGTGGTCTGTATTGTGGGGTCTGAATTAAGAGTCCTGGGATCTGAACTATCGGCAAGTCTGGGGTCTTAATATTGGTGTCTGGTTTGGGGTATGAATTATGGAGTCTGGAATAATTTTATGGTACTGTTGTTGGAGTATACAGCAGCTGCAGACTTATGCTGAATTATGCATTGTATGTTGCCAGTTGATAGCTAATAGTACTGGGTTAATTGTTAGAGTGTGTTAATACTGTACTGTGGGACACCTCTGGGTTGTTTTGAGTTAGCTTTCTTCCTGTAGTCCTCTATGTTGTGAAGATAATTATTACAGTATGTCTTAGGCATAGCAGTTAATTCTTGCAAACTATGTACATGTTGATGATTCTGCTGAAAGCCAATATCTACAAAATGTTATGGGCCCAAACACAAAAAAAGATCATGACGCAGTACAGCACAGTTTGGTGTACGGACTGATATGAGGAATCTTCCAGAGGTTCACATCTTCTGTATAAAAGTAAGAAACTGTGTTTACATATAAAAGAGGGAAGGAAAGAGACCGGAAAGTCAGAGCTTAAAGGCGTTGTCCACTACATGGACAACCCGTTCTCTATTACTATATTCCCCTGTAAAAAATAAAAAGAGCCTATACTTACCTCTGATGATTTAGCCGTTCCAGCAACATTAGCGCAGGGTCTTCTGGGGTTCCTGTTACAATGTAATTGTGAGCATGAAATTCCGGGAATGGAGCGGATCCACAATTGGATTCGCTTCATTGATGACATTATGTTCATTTGGGAAGGACCAGTTGACGAGCTCAATACCCTAATGAATAGATTGAATCAGAATAATAAAAATATCAAACTTGCATATAAATATGGACGATAGATTGACTTCCTGGATCTATTTATTACAACACTACCCAATGGACATTTATCCACAACTGTATACCGCAAACCCACAGCAACAAATTCGCTGTTACATGCGTCCTCCTTACATCCCAAATCTACTACCAACAGCATACCCATTGGGCAGTTTCTGTGCGTCAAGAGAATTTGCTCTGAGGAAGCACAGTTTGAAATACAATCGAGAGCCCTAAGGGAACGTTTTCAAGACAGAGGAGATAACCGACAGGTCATCCAAAAGGGGTATTGGAGAGCAAAAAACACTCCCAGACAACAATTGTTACACAAAAATCAACCCATTCCAATGACAAAAGAACAGGATAATCAGGTAAGATTCATTACTAATTATAGTAATGAATGGTACAAATTGCGTGATATTATCCAGAAACATTGGAAAATATTATTTACAGACCCTATCCTCAAAAAAATTCTTCCTGAACGTCCTTCCCTTGTAGCTAAAAGAGCCCCTAGTCTTCGAGATATTCTGGTGCACAGTACATATGACCCCAAAAAAATAATTAAGGAAAAAAGTATAACTAGGAAGGGATTTTTTCCATGTGGAATATGTAAGGGCTGTACCAATATGAAGAGAAGTACCACCTTTACAAATCATGATGGTACAAGAACTTTTGATATCAGAGAAAACATCACATGTTCATCAAAAGGCATTATTTATTATGCCACATGCCCATGTGGCAAAATTTACATAGGAATGACTAGTCGGGAGCTCAAAATTAGGGTTCGGGAACATTGCCTTGATATAGACAAAGCAAAAACAGCCCTTGACGATTCCACATTGAAAACCCTTCCTAGGCATTTTAAGCGTCACCATCAGTGCTCTCTAGATTGCTTTCTGTCAAGGGCATTGATATGTTGGACCTTGGATGTAGAGGGGGAGATATGGGTAAGAGACTGGCTAAGAAAGAATGCCAATGGATATACAGATTAGGCACAGTAGTCCCACAAGGCCTAAATTAAAATTTTGGCTTTGGCGCATTTTTTTAGCAAGACATTTAGCTCCTGGAAGGTAGTAGTATGGCAGGGGGTTACACATGCTTGATATTAAATATCACCGACATCTCCTGAGGGAATGGAACAGCAATAACTTAGAAGACATTCCTGAAAACGGTGAAAGGAAAAAAATATATAAAAGGAAAATTGAAAAGGAAATTGTACTGAGAAAACTAGGAAAAGAGGAGTAGAAGAATATGGAGACTCTGGAAGCTACGGTGGTCCTGTATTTTTGTCTACTGCGTTAGGAGGGGGGTAATTTATAATGGACGAACTGGAGGAAAACATGTCTTTTATTAGTAGATATGCTTTGTCACCTCTCATTGAGGGAGATGTGTTCCTTCATTTTATATGGGGGGCGTTTTCTTTCTTTATAATGTATTGTATTTGTGAATATATAGGGGCACCTATGGATGGGGAGTTTATAGCTTGACACGTTAGTGCGTGTATGCATTTTTTCCATATGTGCATAAATGTATTTCACAGGGTACCATGCATATGATAGTCTGGGAACCTACCCATAAACAGGGACACCATAACTATCATTGTCACACTTTATATATAATTGATGGATATATACACGTGCACATGCGTGCAGATTAGCACATGTGCGCATGGTTAGTTTATTCTCCATCAGTTTTCACATTTATGTCCGGCTCAGTGGAGTTAGATATATTATATAATATTTATGTATGACATATACGTTGCACATTTAGCATAATTTTCATGCACTTTTTAATTAACTAGTATTCAACATACTTTTTTCATGTCAGGCACATTGGTAGTCAAGACTACTTTTATTTATACCGGTAGTTCACTATGATAGGGTTTTAGTATAGGTTTTTCCCCCTTTATTTCCTTCATTACCCCCTTCTGGGTAGTGCGCCTGCGTGGATTGCGGACCTGGGGAGATTGGCGAGCGGTCACCAGGGCAACGAAATAGCAGGGTCGTACTTACGGACGACCTTCTGTTTCCAATCCCATGACTGTGATCCGATCTCCCATTGTGTGCAGGACTCTAGCGTATCTGCGCAGGCGCCAACATGCCCGTCCATCCAGTGAGGTTAGTACGTTAGAGTAGTATGGAAACTTTCGTAGCGGCACTTCCGGTATCCGTACACCAGAGCAATATGGGAGCCCACGAATGACACTTCCGGTATCCGTACATTAAAATAGTATGGGAGCTTCCTGAATAGTATTTCCTTTATCCGTACACTGAGACGCCGTGATGCTAAACGTAGATGCCGGCGCGGTTCATGACAAATATGATGTTCCACCTGACCGGAGTTAGTGGTGAGCTCAGGATCCAATCGAGTGCTTTGCCCACCATACTTAAACCGGCTAACCCCCTGCCCTGACACGCCTCCCGAAGAAGCAGTGCGAAACGCGCGTCGGGGCAGAGGGACGCCAAGGTACTTCCCCATGTGGCTGACCACAAGGTAACCTATCTATATCCTTCCATACACATGATATTTTGGAGACAGATTTTGTGCCATATTTGGAGGACAAGTGTTTACTTACCTTACGAATAGGAGGACAGTGTGAGCACATTTAGAATGAGGTCAATCTCCTTGTGCATGTAGTATATTGGGAGGGCTTTATTTATAGGATGTACTCCATTGGGATTTATTCCATATTTATTGTTAGTATCAGCCTAATGTTGGGGACTAACCTATGGCAGTATTGTCCCTTGTTGTGGTCCAGTACCCTTTGTCTATATGGATATATGTTTTTTATATAAGGACATTTTTCTAATAAAATATTTTGTTTTATATAAGTACCATGGTCAAGGTCATTTTATTGGTTTGATCAGGCCTGTGTGAGATTTAAATTGTTATGGTACAGAGTCCCCCAGAGGGGAGGGACGTTAATGGTTATAAATTGAGCATACTACTGTGCATATATTTTTATTCTGAGAGCAGCATTATACATGGCAGAGAGCCTGAGTCCAGTGATGTATCACTTATTAGGCTGTGTTCTGTAGTTTCAGTACAATAAGTGTTTTATTAGTAGGAGATTATTATTACAAGGCTAGGTCTCAGAGCCTGCCAGACCAACTAATCTGTGTATCCCAGACCCCACTCAATGGCAGCTTGCTGACAATGCACAATATAGACAGAAAGCTGCCAAAGAGTGTGGGTGCGGTTATGCACAACTTAGCATTCTTTTCTGACTACTGTTTTATAAATAGCAAAGAAAACAGAGATTCTATCAAAGCTACACCAGGCAGCACAGTAAGTGATACATGGTTGGAAGTTGGAATAATGCTGTTCTCAGGTTCCATAGAAAAAGATTCCCTTTAAGACCATCATGCACATTAGATTAATATTTGCTGAACCTGCCAATAATGACAGGTTCGGCCTATGCTCTAATGTGTATGCGGCCGAATGATGATCAGGAGAGATGTTGATAGACATGTACAATTTCAACAACAGAATACACCACATAAACGATGGTGCTGTACATAATAAGGGGTGGTACTATCAAGAGAGCATACTAAGGGACAGAGCTATACATAATCAGACCAGATTCACACGTGTGTGACGTGTCTGTGTGCTGCATGATTTTTCTCACAGAAATATTTTTCACAGACCTATTGAGTATGTTATATTCTAATCCTCTTATAAATCTCATTCTCGGATTTGTGATTTTCATTGCTGTGTGAATGGATCTATGAAATTCCTCACACTGCATTCCTCAATACAAATATGTAATCCACCATTATCATACCATTAGCTACGCACAAGTCAAAATATAATTTGATAAGCCTGCACTGTGCCCCTGACTAACTATAATTTCCGTTGCCCTCTCTTCCTAAAATTAATTTTAAGTCTTTCCTTATGTATAGTATTCTCTCCCTTTCCCCAATTCATTATAAGTCCCTGTATAGCATCCTCTTCCTCTCCCCAATTCATTATAAGTCCATGTATAGCATCCTCTCCCTCTCCAATTGATTATAATTCCCTGATAACATCCTCCCACCCCCAATTCACTATAAATACTATTTTAGTATCCTCTTCCAGTCCCCAATTCATAAGTATCTGACATTTATTTTGCTCATTTATGTAACACCTGTGCCTGCGCGGGATCCCTGTCGGGTTCCCTGTTCCCCTGCTGTGACGCCCGTACCTTTGCGGGGCCCCCGTCGGGGTCCCCGCTCTCAATCTGCTACCTGTCACCCTGCCTCGGCTCTCTCCCCTGCTCCTGTTTCCTGGCGCGCTGCCAGCATATCCCCGGGTATGATGCTTAGGTCGTGCGCTCCCGGTCTCTTAAAGAAACAGCACGCATTTTTCAAAAATGTTGTTAACCAATGATATTTTTGTGTGTGCTATTTCTGGCACCTCTGCCATAGAGAGGGCGCCAGAGCAACAAGTGTTTCCTGTTGCTAGTTTCTGGTTCTGTGATTTGACGTTCCTGTGTCCTGTTGTGCTTTGCCTATGTCCTGCCAGCATCCAGCTAATACTGCTTGTCTTCTGAGATTTTCTGCGGCTTGCTACTCCATCCTCGGGATGACTCCAGTACTACTTGTGCAAGTTCCATCCAGCTCAGACGTCCGTCTCTCCGTTACCCACGACGACATCAGTACTGCCTGCCAGCTCCGTCCCGGCCAGCCGCAATCCGCTTGTCGAGATCTACGCTATCTGTTATCCCTGTTTGAGCACCTGTTTTCACTGGGCCAGCTTCCATGTAGCACCTGGGTCCCTCTGACATTCCATTCTGATCCTGTTTGAGGGATCTTCTACGGGTGTCAGGGGTTCGCATAGTCATGCCCCCTTCGGAGCCCCCCGGACCGTGGTCCAGTGGTTCCACCAAAATAGCAATAAACGAATATGCACTTCACCATCTGTGCCTCCGCTTCCATTCGTTACTACTTATATAGTGCCATTAATTCCACAGAACTTTACAGACTCTATTGATAGGATTCTTATTGACTCCTCAATCAATATTAAGTCCTTGATCTGAGAACGATTTCCTGCAGCTATGCTGCCATCTTTTACTGTAGGCATTAGAACTGATGCTCCACTAATGACGAGGGCAATTTGGTCATGGCCCTCCCAAAGCCATGGACTTTGAGAGACAGGCCAGATTTCCCTCAATATAAGATCCCCATGCACGGGCCCCCCTCTACCCTCTACCTTTGGACCCCCAATGCAGCTGCACCTGCTGATTTGGCAGTATGTCGGCTCCTGACTAAAGTTAGAGAAAACCCAAACACTATAAATGGGCAAAAACAGCTTACCCCAGATACAGAACTAAGGTGTTCAATCCGAGAAAACTAAAGTAAACAACTGGTATGTCTCTTTTACAAAGCAAGCACAGTAAATGTATATTAACCTACATCTAAGAAAGATCGAGAGATCTCATGTCTCATTAAGAAAAGCCAATATAGTAATAAAGGCTGCAAAGAAAGAAATGAAACTCATGCATGTAGATGAAGGATGCCTGACACTAGCACACATGGAAAGAATTAGCCCAAGAACCAAACATATTGATGTGAAGTTTCATTTTATGACGGATCTTCAAGACCAAGGACTACTGAATTTTGTTGACCGCAGAGAATGTGTACTGAGCAGTGGTTGTTGAAAGAGTGAGTAAAGTATACAGCAGCTGCAGACTTATGCTGGAGATTGCGTGAATACAGTAGATAGCAGATGGAGTTGTATTGTTAAATGTTAGAGTTTGCTAAATCTGTACTCTGTGATCTCTTTGCTTTGCTTTGTTATTTTCCTGTTTTCTGCCATGTTGTAATTGGGGAGGAGGGAGTTAAAATATTAGAGGTTTATGTTCTTTTTTGAAAAGAACTGGAGTGGACAGTTCATGTAATTTCATCACACAGTGATGTATCCTCACCCACCCCCTGCAGACTGTGAGCCCTCGCGGGCAGGGTCCTCCCTCCTTATGTACTCGTGTGCCTTGTTATCTGCTCATGTTTAATGTATTTGTCTATATTTGCCCCGTATTCACATGTAAAGCGCCATGGAATAAATGGCGCTATAAAAATGCATAATAATAATAATATTTAGTAACAGAAACAACTAAGTAAAGATAAGGAATTACACATGGAAATTCACAGGAGAAGTCAGAAAACTTTAGGTTTGGTTGGAGTTTCATTTTAATAGCAAATGGCTGATATTATGAGCTAAAACTAATGTTCTTTACATATAGTGTAGGTATGAAGAAGTAAAATGAGATTATTCATAGATAGATTTTAAATAAATTTTATATAGGATAATACGATTAATCCCCAATCCCCACAGTTTTAAGCGTGCCCTAAAAACTCATTTGTTCAGACTGGCCTACCGCCTCAATGCATTAACCTAACGATCCCTGTGTGGCCTATATTAAAAAAAAAAAAAATTAATTAACTGGTTCATGCAGCTTTACATGAACACCCAAGCCTTACACTATGGCTGGTCCGAATAACTATAGCAATTGTTACCATCCACCTCTCGTGTCTCCCCTTTTCCTCATAGTTTGTAAGCTTACGAGCAGGGCCCTCACTCCTCTTGGTATCTGTTTTGAACTGTATTTCTGTTATGCTGTAATGTCTATTGTATGTACAAGTCCCCTCTATAATTTGTAAAGCGCTGCGGAATATGTTGGCGCTATATAAATAAAAATTATTATTATTATTATTATTATATAGATAGATTTACAAATTGCCTCTTCGGAGAGGAAGAAACCTAGACCTCTAAAGCGCCACTTGTTGGAAGCAGCGATCCTACAAGTCAATATTGACCCTTTAACGACCTTTCCAATATGACTTAGGATACAGGCCAAATCAGAATCTCAATTTCTCATACTTTGCACTGATGAGGTGCAATACCCCGAAACCCATGTCTGCAAATTGAGATTGTGATTTGGGTTTTATCCTAACTCATATCTGTTAGAACCTGTTTTGTTTTGACCATCCACCATCTTGTTGTGGTTTTCTGGCTGCTGGTCTTTTTCCTCTGGTGCTGGGTTGTCTTGGTCAGGTGATTATATTACCCTTTATTACCCAGCACTTGCCTCCCATTCCTTGCTGGACAACAGTGTTAATCAGCTAGAGTTCTGGCTAGGTGCTTAGACAGCTTTCTATATTTGATATTTGGCAGTTCTGGGATCTCTGGTTCTGCTATCTTTTGTTTCTGTTTTCAGTTTGTTTGTGCAGCCTTCTCTGTGTTTCCTAGTAAGAGATGACCTGTTTTTTGTACCCAGTCCTTAGATCTTTTAGGGACCTCCTTCCCCTTATCTATAGGTCTTCGCTGAGTTTAGAAAAGGATCGTCGGTGGGTCTATTCGCAAGGAATGGGTCGTCCACTCCATCGTAGGGTTTCAGCCTAGTCTTAGTGCAGGGTCAGCTTCCCCCATCTCTCTGAGTTCTGTGCTGCAGTTTCGTAACAATATCATTAAAAGGTCAATAGTAACTTATAGAATCGCTGCTTTTAACAGGTGGCACTATAGATTTCTAGTCCTTTTCCTCTCTGAAGAGGAAAGTTGCATATTTAATTTTCCAGGGGAGCATTGCACGAGGAATAAGCCTACTTACCTTGGCATGCCATGGCTGGTATGTCACCCTCCACAGGTAAAAATGTTACCCCTTAGAATACAGATAGATTAAAATGCTGAACAAAAAGATGAGATTGAAATATGACAGATACATAGATATATTACAGTTATATGAAAAAGTTTGGGCACTCCTATTAATCTTAAGCTTCATGTTTTATAAAAAATGTTTTTTTTGCAACAGCTATTTCAGTTTCATATATCTAATAACTGTTAGACACAGTAATGTTTCTACGTGCGGGGGAGAGAACAGCTGACCGCATCACCGCTACACAGACCAGGATAGCATAGAACTCACAGACTTCAGCCAGCCGGCAGACCTTAGGTGCTACAGCCAGAACAACGACTATCAACGATGCAGCAATAAAGAAGAAACTTTGGCAGCACTCACCAGTCTTCTAAAACAGGTACTTTATTGCAAAACTTAAAACTTCACGGCACGGGGGTGCGTACAAAGAAAGTAGCAGCCGAACGACGGCCGTTTCGCGCCCTCCTGGCGCTTCAACGGGTTCGATGGGAGTGCGGATGTGACGCCTGAAGTAGCACCCGCATCGAGCGCCCCTCCCTGTGCCAACATCCGCCCACCCTCGGTACACTATGCAGTTAAAAACATAAAACATTAAAACAATACCTACAACACCAGGCACGGAAATAACACCATATCAATAATGAACATATCAAAAATTTAGAATATTGAGACACTATACATTACGGACCATATAGAGACATGCTATAGTTATGGAATCAAGCATATAGTGGTTATCCAGTCACGTTTGACCATGCCGAACCTCACATGATACTGCAGTCTACATCGCTATTACATATCCTCAGGCTAAACATATCACAAAACAATCCAGGATGACGCTCCACAATCCCCCAGGCTGCGAACTCCAGTGCAGTCTACCCTATGACCCAAAAAGGATATATATCGCTCACAGAAAGGTTGACATGTCCATTTTTCATGTGAGGTTCGGCTGCTACTTTCTTTGTACGCACCCCCGTGCCGTGAAGTTTTGCAATAAAGTACCTGTTTTAGAAGACCGGTGAGTGCTGCCAAAGTTTCTTCTTTATTGCTGCACAGTCATGTTTCTGCCTTGAAATGAGGTTTATTGTACTAACAGAAAATGTGCAATCTGCATTCAAACAAAATTTGACAGGTGCATAAGTATGGGCACCCTTATCATTTTCTTGTTTTAAATACTCCTACCTACTTTTTACTGACTTACTAAAGCACTTTTTTTGGTTTTCTAACCTCATTGAGCTTTGAACTTCATAGCAAGGTGTATGCAATCATGAGAAAAGATACTTAAAGTGGCCACTTGCAAGTTGTTCTCCTGTTTGAATCTCCTCTGAAGAGTGGCATCATGGGCTCCTCAAAACAACTGTCTAATGATCTGAAAACAAAGATTATTCAACATAGTTGTTCAGGGGAAGGATACAAAAAGCTGTCTCAGAGATTTAACCTGACAATTTCCACTGTGAGGAACATAGTAAGGAAATGGAAGAACACAGGTACAGTTCTTGTTAAGGCCAGAAGTGGCAGGCCAAGATAAACATCAGAAAGGCAGAGAAGAAGAATGGTGAGATCAGTCAAGGACAATCTTCAGACCACCTCCAGAGAGCTGCAGCATCAACTTGCTGCAGATGGTGTCACTGTGCATCGGTCAACTATACAACGCACTTTGCACAAGGAGACGCTGTATGGGAGAGTGATGCGAAAGAAGCCGTTTCTGCAATCACGCCACAAACAGAGTCGGCTGAGGTATGCAAAAGCACATTTGGAGAAGCCAATTTCTTTTTGGAAGAAGGTCATGTTGACTGATGAAACAAAGATTGAGTTGTTTGGTCATACAAAAAGGCGTTATGCATGGAGGCCAAAAAACACAGCATTCCAAGAAAAACACTTGCTACCCACAGTAAAATTTGGTGGAGGTTCCATCATGCTTTGGGGCTGTGTGGCCAATGCCAGAACCGGTAATCTTGTTAAAGTTGAGGGACGCATGGATTCCTCTCTGTATCAGCAGATTCTTGACAATAATGTTCATGAATCAGTGACAAAGTTGAAGTTACGCAGGGGATGGATCTTTCAGCAAGACAATGATACAAAACACCGCTCCAAATCTACTCAGGCATTCATGCAGAGGAACAATTACACTGTTCTGGAATGGCCATCCCAGTCCCCAGACCTGAATATCATTGAACATCTGTGGAATCATTTGAAGAGGGCTGTCCATGCTCGGCGACCATCAAACTTAACTGAACTGGAATTGTTTTGTAAAGAGGAATGGTCAAAAATATCTTCATCCAGGATCCAGGAACTCATTAAAAGCTACAGGAAGTGACTAGAGGCTGTTATTTTTACAAAAAGAGGATCTACTAAATATTGATGTCACTTTTCTGGTGGGGTGCCCATACTTACTTATGCACCTGTCAAAATTTTGTTTGAATGCAGATTGCACATTTTCTGTTAGTACAATAAACCTCATTTCAAGGCAGAAACATTACTGTGTCCAACAGTTATTAGATATATGAAACTGAAATAGCTGGTGCAAAAAAAACAATTTTTTATAAAACATTAAGCTTAAGATTAATAGGGGTGCCCAAACTTTTTCATATAACTGTATAATAGACAAATTTGAGCTATTTTGAGAAGCAAAGGAGTAAAATTAGATTGAAAAATGACTGATACAATCAAAAAGTGCAGGTGCAAGCCACAAAGTCTGGACCACTTCACTATAAAATACAGACTAGAATGGCAGCACTCCCGATTCAAAAAGTGAAAAGTTGTATTTTTTCCAAGGACATGGTGTGTGCATGGATTTATAATAAATACAACTTTTCACTATTTTTAAATGGGAGTGCTGCCATTCTTAATTGTCTATTTAGATGAATAGATACAGTGGGAAAAATAAATATTTGATATGCACCAATTTTGCTAGTTTTCCCACCTTCAAAGAATGCGAAATTTTTAATCTGTAATTTTTAATTGTAGGTACACTTCAACTGTGAGAGACAGAATATTAAAAAATTGAGAAAATCACATTGTATATTTTTACATACTTAATTTGCATTTAATTTAATTAAATTCGAATTTGATATACTAGAGAAACAGAACTTAATATTTGGTACAGAAACCTTTATTTGCAATTACAGAGGTCAAACATTTCCTGAAGCTCCTGACCAAGTTTGCTCACACTGCAGCAGGGATTTTGGCCCACTCCTCCATACAGATCTTCTCCAAATCTTTCAGGTTTTTGGGCTGCTGCTGGACAACATTGAGTTTCAGCTCCCTCCAAACATTTTCCATTGGGTTCAGGTCTGGAGACATGATAGGCCACTCCAGGACTGCCCTGGTTGTGTGTTTTGGGTCATTGGCACGCTGGAAGACCCAGCCATGACCCATCTTCAATATTCTTAGGCTGGTTTCACATTTGCGTTTTTTGACGCTGCGTTTTTGCGCAAAAAAAGCATGCATTTTTTTCCCTGTACTTAACAATAATAACGCATGCCTTTTTTTGCATGCGTTTTGCCGCGTTTTGCCGCCGCATGCGTCTTTTGTATGCACGCGTTGTGTTGCAGAAATGCAACATGTAGTAATTTTTACGCATGCGTTTTTTGCGGCAAAAAAACGTATTGCTGTCTATGTAAACGCATGCGTTTTTAAGCACATGCGTTTGCATGCGTTTAAAATGCATGCATTTTTATTAAGAAAAAACAAGAAAACACACTGATAAGCCACCCCACACCATAAAATTGATAAAGGGATCCTACCCCTAACCATAACCCTACCCCTAACCCTACCCCTAACCCTAACCCTACCCCTAACCCTAGGGATCCTAACCCTAACCCTAAAGGGATCCTAACCCTAACCCTAAAGGGATTCTAACCCTAACCCTAAAGTGATCCTAACCCTAACCCTAAGTGTTAGGGTTAGGATCCCTAGGGTTAGGGTTAGGGATAAGGTTAGGGATAGGGTTAGGGGTAGGGTTAGGGTTTGGATCCCTTAGGGTTAGGGTTAGGGGTAGGGTTAGGGTTAGGATTAGGGTTAGGATCCCTTAGGGTTAGGGTTAGGGGTAGGGTTAGGGTTAGGGTCCCTAGGGTTACTAGGGATCCTAACCCTAACCCTAGCTATTTTTGTTTATAGTGGGTTTTCTTGTTGATTTTGATGATTGGCAGCTGTCACACACTTCTCATCATGCGTTTAAAAAACGCAAACGCATGAAAAAACGCATGTAAACGCGTCAAAATGTCACGTTTGTATTAAAACATGCAAAAATGCATGCGTCAAAAAAATGCAGCGTTTAAACGCGTTTACATGCGTTTTTTCACCAAATGCGTTTGCGTTTAAAACACTGCGTTTTTAAACGCTAATGTGAAGCCAGCCTTACTGAGGGAAGGAGGCTGTTTGTCAAAATCTTTTGATATATAACCCCATTCATCCTACCTTCAATACGGAGCCCCCTTCGCAGAAATGCACTCACAAAGTATGATGTTCCCCCCCATCATGCTTCACAGTTGGAACAGTGTTCTTGGGGTTATATTCATCATTCTTTCTCTAATTCTCTAACTCGACTGGAGTTGATATCAAAATGTTGTACTTTGGTCTCATATGACTACATAACCTTTTCCCATGCCTCCTCTGAATCATGCAGATGGTCATTGGTGAACTTCAAACAGGCCTGCACATGTGCTGGTGTGAGCAGGGGGACCTTGCGTGCCCTGCAGGATTTTAATCCATGATGATGTAGTGTGCTACTAATGGTAATGTTTGAAAATGTGGTCCCAAGTCTCTTCATGTCATTAACCAGATCCTCCAGTGTAGCCCTGAGCTTATTCCTCACCTTTATCAGAATTATACTTACCCCATGAGGCGATATCTTGCATGGAACCCAAGACCCAGGAATATTGACTGTCAGCTTGTGTTTCCTCCATTTTCTAATAATTGTGCCAACAGTTGTTGCATTCTCACCAAGCCTATTGTCCTGTAGCCTATCCCAGTCTTTGGCAGATCTACAATTTTGTTCCTGGTGTCCTTTAACAGCTCTTTGGTCTTGGCCATGGTGGAGAAGTTCGACAGTGAATGATTGAGTGTGTGGACAGGTGACTTTTATACAGGTAACAAGTTCAAACAGGTGCAATTAATACAGGGAATGAGAAGGAGGGCTTCTTAAAGAAAAACTAACAGGTCTGTGAGAACGAGAATTCTTGCTCTTGGTCGGTGATCAAATACTTATTCCATGCAATAACATGCAATTTAATTACTTAAAAATTATGCAATGTGATTTTCTGGATTTCACTTCAAGATTCTGTCTCTCACAGTTGAAGTGAACCTACGATAAAAATTACAGACCTCTCCATTCATTGTAGGTGGGAAAACTTGCAAAATTGGCAGTTTATCAAATACATTGCCTACTGTAGATAGATAGGTAGATAGATAGATAGATAGATAGATAGATAGATAGATAGATAGATAGATAGATAGATATATAGAAAGATAGATAGATAGATAGATAGATGGATTGATAGATTGATAGACAGATGATACTGTAGATATATAGATATATAAATCGATAAATTTATTATCGATAGAAAATAGATACACAGATTTATTTAGTCAACACAACTTAGTCCAATTTAGATTGGACTGTTGTATATAAATGAATGCAATCTCTGTTTTTGTCTTCTGTTGTCATTTACTTGTAAACCTCTTTAATTTGTTCTCATTTGTTGATCTGTTTAAAATTCTCCTTCTTAATTACGATTAATTGTTCTTGCACTTTTCTGTGTATTGACCAATTTTGCACTGCTGTTGCAATTGTTTAGAAGTGACATACTTTTCTCCAATAGTCCTCCTGCCATGCAAGGTCAATTGTAAGTCTTTCTTCTCTAAGCAGCTCCATTGCCTCATGCATCACAATGCAAAAAAAAAAAAATCACTTTTAATACTATGAATGCAATTCTTATCCCAAGCAGTGGCAGTGGAATTAAGCAGCAGTCTCTAGAGTATAGAATATTCACAATAGCTTCCTACGGTTCAGCGAAAACCATTAATTTCACCTTTCAATGGGGATAAAGAACTTGCAAATTTGATGCAACCCAACAGTGCTTCAGCATTTTGAAGTCCCTATGATTTAGACTGAGCAGATTTTTTTTTTATATGTCTGGTTTTCATTTTATACGTATGATTACTATTTACTAGCACAGGCAAAAAATATTTATTGTTACATTTTAATCATTTTCAATTACAGCACATTATTATTATTTTAATTTAGTCTTTTGAGTCTATGCACAATCTAACTTTCCATTTTACCTAATTATATAAATTGTTTAAAAAAAATGCCCCTATGGGTGAGACATCATAACTAAATAGCTTCTGTTGTTGGACCTGCAAGATATGTTAAGTAGATATAACAATACACTCATGATGAAAATACCACATATTTTCAAAGTCACACATGGTGCAGTTTCATCTCAATTCTTTTCTGTTATTATTACAGTATGTTTTTTTCCTCGCCTTTTTGTTCTCGGCCCTGTAGGTCTCAGTTTCATTTAAAAATACAGAGAGATTCCTAACTGTTAACAAAATTTGTATTAAAATAATGTGGAATTTCTATTAATGCATTTTAATTATGTATTGTACAGGAAGGTTATCTACAAAGATGTAGTTGAATCTCCGGCACATTGAAATTATTGTATAAAGATATAAAGTACAAAATTAATTACATTTTTGACTTAAAAAAAGCTCAGAGAGTTAAAAGACTTGCCTTCAGGTTCATTAGCTCCCTAGCTCTAGGCTTAACTTACACAGAGATTTTTTGGATTGCCTCCTTCCGGTTGTAACTATTTAGCTACAGCAACAGTCCAGAAAAACACTTTGCGTTGCGTGCACCTTTGTCATCATGCACACAACCTAATTATGGATTACCCAGAGAGATCCATAAACAGAGCTGGCAGAATAGAAAAGTGTCATTTTGTTGAATTTGATCCCATCCCATTGACATAAGGAGCAGATAATTGTGGGTACAATCTTTTTTTTTTTGCTGGATAGACTGGGATTTGGAGTATTATGGGGTTTCTTTGGTTTTCACCCTTTTTTCCCTACACGGATATGGAATTTTCCACAAGAAAATCTGCATGTCATGGTCCTTAAAATAGCCACTAGTTGACAGCTGTATCCAACAAAAATGTCAGAAAAAGAACCAAGATGAAATGTGGAGAATGGAACAATTGTGTCGTTGTAAGGTGCCCAGGACGGTAGCCGTGAGCGAGCTGCTGCTCCAAAACGCCCTGGCACTTTACAAACAAATCGTGTTCCCGTCCATAAGTGTCGTGCTGTGTGCATTGCATTGTACTCACTTGCAGGCCGAAGTCCTATGCTGTCTCCATGTCCTCAGTTTCAGGACCAGCTGCACACACATCATGGGACACCAGGGTCATTTTAACGAGTTCAACTTTCTGGACAGGTCAAGTGCATCAGTCTTTAACATGCAGTATCAGGAGTATCAGGCACAGCACGCTCCGGTTCTTGTTTCATCAACACAGTACATTTCAATTGTTTTCTTACGATCAGCTTGGACTATCCTGTTAGCCCTAGGAATTCTCCGTTCGGATTCCTTTGTATGAAATGGATTTAAGCACTCTCCTCAGTGCCTATTTTGGGTCGTAGGCCCTGGATGTTGCAGGAAGGTCCGCAGAAAATTTGGTGCAACCTCATACCCTCAGAACAATATGTACTTCACGTGCCTTCAGCCTACTGATCCTTGAACTTTTCCTTGTAACTCACAAACCCTCTCACTCTTACTAACTAACTCTAACTGGAACGTAGATCCCTTTTCTACTTGCCTTAGTTCCCTGCAAATTCTGGGCTATTATCAAAATATTAAGTGTATCTTACCCTTCTGTACCTACAGTAACTGTATATCTCTATCCTATGCACTGTACCATATCCTATACTTTCCTTATACTTTAGCTGAGTGTACAAGAGTTACCTTAGGCATTACCTTTGCAGTATCCACACAGCAGCATCAGTACCAATCATACTTTACATTAGTTACATTATAGTCTATACATCTTACATTTCACATGTCAGAATAAAACGCAGTAAAAATGCATGACAGTATGAACACTACCCAATTGTTGACTACAGGGGCAGGATCAAGACAGCAGCCTTTGTCACATCCGTACATAGTTACAGGAATATAGAGCCGAGGCAGTAACATGGGGCAAGATAAAGACACAAGACAGGAAAGTATTAGGACATAGCAAGATCAAGAAAAGGAGGTTAGGAGTGAATCTTGGTACCCAAGGTGCCAGGCAGGAGCAGAAATAGTTGGAAGTCAGTGCCAGGAGTAGTATAAAGCATGGTTCCGGGCAGGACTGTAGTCAAGTATAGCCTTAGGTCTGGTTCCAGTACAGAACTACAAATTCTAGGCATTGATGAGCTAGGAACAAAGCCACGATTAAAGAACAGGGTGGTGGAAGGCAGTATCCATTGGAAACTGCTCAGTTATTTGTTCATTGGCACTAAGGAATATTGTGAATGGATTTTTCTTTAGAAGAATTCCTAGGTTGCAGAGTACAGAATCAGTGGAAATTAAGTAGATTGTAGACCATGGACTGTTCCCCAGATTTGCTTCTAATTTATTTATTGATGGCACACCATGTCTATAGACCAGTGTCCCTCAACTCCAGTCCTTACCTGTGCAATACTTAGGAAATCCTGAAAACTTGATCTGTTGGTGGCTCTGGAAGGGTTGAGGAACATCAATATAGATATTACCACTATTCTGTGCTAGCTTTGACAAATGGTTGCTACCATTCTATTGAAGGGCTGAGCCCCTACAAATTAGCAGTGTTCACTCATAGCTGACAATATAAGTGAATAGTAACTCTTATTATTGGCAATTGGAATGATAACACACAATGGATAATTAGACGTGTCAAGAGAGGCAACATCTCCTATATAAATTCAGTGACTCACTGGTGACATCTGTTTTTTAATTCTAGTGTTTCTTTTTCATTACCTTCTTTGTCTGACCCAGACTGGCATGGCAACTTCTCCTAGTGAATGCAGACTTTGCTGCCAAGACTACTTTAGTCCCATCCATCAGCAGCTATGTTCAGTATATATAGCAACACAATTACATTTTGACCTTAATTCACATCAGAAGGCTGTGAACAGAGAGTGCTCAGTACACAGTAAGCATGTATGCAGCATGTACGCAGTGCAGCATGTCAGCGATTACAGGGAGTGATTACAGCACACTGAGTGTGTACTGAGCGCTGACTGTTCACAACCCTGATGACACCCCAAAATCTATAAGTGAGTGGCTGCAGGGAAACTATAACTTATTTTTTTCCCTGAAGCTGCACATCCAATTAGACTCCTACACATATTATTAAATAATAAGAAAATGGTTTAAAATGGTATTACCCACTTAATAGCCAAAAAAATAAAATAGTTATAGCTGTTCCACTATTACGTGCAAAAAAATCAAAACAATTGGAGTGGACAAAATGGTTTGAATGTTCCTAGGGGATGGAATTAAGTTTTAGGTGGAAAGGTTGCTACTATAATTGTTATAATGGTAGCAATACCAAAGTAGTCCCACAACTTAAGTAAAGGTCATGTGCAGTATATCATAAAGACCGTAACAAGAAAAGCATGACTAAGTTGATATATTAATGCAAAAGTGAATTGCTTACTTGAAAAATAGATAGTAATGGGCGAATCCGAACAATAAAATTCGGTGTCCGTATCGAACACCTACTGTTCAGGCATGGACCCAGAACACGGACTTCTCCAGGAAGTCCATGTTACTGTTCAGGTTCGGCACCCCAAACATCAGGTATTTCATACACTGTTATCTGCAAGAAACACTGGTGGCTCTGATCAGAGGTAAGATTATTATCAGAGAGCTGCAGCTCCCAAGCTGTCAGATGACTGTGTGAGCCAGCAGCTGTGACAAACAGTAGAGAGTTTACTGCCGGTCACAGAGATGTCAGCTGATGGGAGTACTACTCCCATCAGCCTACGCCTGCTGTCTCTGATAATAAGAAGAGCAGGTGCCGCTGATAGGAGTATTCATCAGCCGGCGCCTGCACTATAAATAAATAATGCAAAAAATTAAGTGGGATCTCTTCTATTTTTGATAACCAGTGCAGGCAAAACTGGCAGCTAAGGGCCACAAGCCCCATCTGTCAGCTTTATCATGGCTAGTTATAAAGAATTACAAAATTAACGGAATAATTTAAAAAAAAAATAGCTTGGGTCACCCCCATTTTGACAACCAGCCAAGCTAAAGCAGACTGCTTGGGGGCTGGTATTTTCAGGCTGGTAAGAGGTCCTAGATATTGCCCCCAGTCTAAAAATAGCAGCCAGCAGCTGCCCCAGAAATGGTGCATGTATTAGATTTTCACGGTGCTCATGGTGATCTCATTGAGGTCACCACAGTTCATCATCTCGGCTCACAGAGAAGTGAAGTTGAGAACGCAGCCTCAGTGACTTGCAGTAACCTTTATTACATTACTGTTAGTCAATGAGGCTCATTCTCAAGTGGTTTTCAGCCTGGACGGTCACATCATGTCACCGTCCAGGTTGTGAACCACATATCGCAGACATGGATTACGGCATGGGACATATTCACTTCGAACAGGTGAGAGATATGGTTGTTTATCATTTTTCTTTTTTACAGGGGATGGAATGGGCGTAAGATGAGTATCATGGTTGTTTATTATTTTCTGTTATTTAGAGGGGACAAGCGCTTTAATGGAATGGGCGTAAGGTGAGTATAACTTTGTTATTTTTAAATACATTTGTAAAACAGAACGTGGATTTTTATTTAAATTAAAGGACTTTATTCTGGGTGTTTTTATTAACAACATTACTATGGGGTTAGTAATGAATAGGCGTCTTATAGATGGCTTTCCATTACTAACTGCTGGGATTGATGTGACGTAACAATTCAAAGGTGACATCAACCCCACAAATATTACCCGACTTGCCAGTGTCACAGGGCAAGTGGGAAGAGCTGGGAAAAGCACCAGAATTGTCACATCTAATAGATACGCCCTTTCTGGGATGGCTGCGAGCTGCTATTTTTAGGCTGGGGAGGGTCAATATCTATGGCCCCTTACCAGCCTGAAAATGCTAGCCCCCAGCTGTCTGCTTGAGCTTGGTTGGTTGGCAAAAATAGGGGGGAACCCCATGCTGTTTTTTAATTTATTCATTTAAATAATTAAAAAAACGGCATGGGGACCTCTCTATTCTTGATAACCAGCCATGATAAACTGACAGCTGAAGGTTGCAGACTTCAGCTGTTAGTGCTTATCAAACATAGGACAGACCTCATGTAATTTTTTGAATTATTTATTAATTTATAGCAGAGGCGCCAGCTGATGAGTACTCCCATCAGCGGTGCCTGCTCTCGCTCAAGGGTTCGCCCATCATTAAAAATAGATAAAAACATAATAAATAGGCACTATAAGGAATCAATAAAAAGTGGGGAACCAGGAAGAAAAGAAAATGGACAAGGCAGCTGGAGACTCCGGAGGATGGTGCAATGCGGATAAGCATATTTAAAAAAATAGTAGAAATAGTTTGATGGAATACATATAATGGAAAGGTGCAGTAATCATTAGTGAATGATACCAGTGGCAGACAATAACGTCAACCCCAAATGAAGTACGCAGTGTGAAAGGTGAGTCAAATTGGCAGGACACGTTGGTTGATACCATGCTTTTCTTGTTAGGTTCTCTACAATTTAATGTTAGTCAAATCAACTTCTAAATGGTTCTCATTAGCTTCTGCTTCTGTACTGCAGACTATAAGATAGTTCTGTTCTTGAAGCAAATAACAGGCAATCAACTTCCATGATACAAGATGCTGAAATACTGGAATTTCAATATTTACATTTATGAATGTTTTTTACTTCACTGTAAAGTGTGGCCATATAAGTTTTTATTGTTAAACTTGGTATTTTACAAGGAGCAGACAAATGAGCTTAATGTAGGAGAAAAAACTACACTGTAGCCCGAAGACAAAGATGTTATCAGCATCTTACTTTACAGCAGTCTGGTGAAGCTATTATGTGTTTAAATACAGTATGCACCTATAACCAGCCACATTGCTTAATGTAAAATATGTGCACCAAGGCATCTACTGTCACAAATTCTAAATGCAGTCCACCAAGTTTTATGGCATTCATTGAATACAGTTCTGTTAGCCATTGTGCACTGCACCTTCTTTGTATGTGTGCAATCATTCGTGAACCATACAGTCTTTGAGCACATATCTTTAGATTTCTATAGAGTGCTACTGCATCTATGAAATGAGTTGCCCACTGTGGGCGATTTCTACTTTTTTTTATTTGAATGGATGCTTTCTTTATTAAAGTATCAAAGAGCATAACCAAATATTTTAGCACACAAAACAAGCATACATTCTCTAGCTGAATGCATGAAAAGCTATAAACACGGCGATCTGTTTTGGCAATCTTGTGATGAGTAGCTTAACCCCTTAACCACCAGAGGTATTTTTGGTTTTGCATTTTCTTTTTTTTTGCTCTCCTTCTTCCCAGAACCATAACTTTTTTTTTATTTTTTGGTCAAAATAGCCATGTGAGGGTTTGTTTTTTGCAGGACGAGTTGTCCTTTTGAATGACACCATTGGTTTTTTACCATGTCGTGTACTCGAAAATGGGAAAAAAATTCCAAGTGCAGTGAAATTGCAAAAAAAGTGCAATCCCACAGTTGTTTTTTGTTTTGCATTTTTACTTTGTTCACTAAATACTAAAACTGACCTGCTATTATGATTCTCCAGGTCATTTTGAGTTCATAGACACCAAACATGTCTAAGTTCTTTTTTATCTGAGTGGAGAAAAAAAAATCTAAACTTTGTTGAAAAAAAAAAATTGCACCATTTTCCGATACCCGTAGCAACTCCATTTTTCGTGATCCCGGGTTGGGTAATGGCTTATTTTTTGCACGCTGAGCTGACATTGTTAATGATACCATTTTGGTGCTGATATGATCTTTTGATCGTCCGTTATTGCATTTAAATACAATGTCGCGGCAACAAAAAAAAAGTACTTCTGGCATTTTTAATTTTTTCTCGCTACGCTGTTTAGCGATCAGGTTAATACTTTCTTTTTAATGATAGATCTGGTGATTCTGAATGCGGCGATACCAAATATGTATATGTTTGATTTTTTTAATTGTTTTATTTTGAATGGGGAGAAAGGGAGGTGATTTGAACTTTTAATTTCGTTTAATTTTTTAAATATTTTTAAAAACTTTTTTTTACTTTTGCATGCTTCCATAGTCTCCATGGGATGATCAGATCGCCTATATGTAGCAGAATTACTCACTTGCCATCCGGCAGTGACAACCATAGAGGTCTGCAGGATACCTCTGGTTGTTATGCCAACCCATCGGTGACTTACGATCATGTGACGGGGGTCACCGAGTAGCGGATTTCTGGTGTGCTTGCCTGAAGCGTGTGTTAAATTCTGCTGTCAGTGTTTGACAGCGGCATTTAATGGGTTAACTGCCATGGGAGGATCGCGATTCCTCCTGCTGCAGTTAGCGGCACATGTAGGCTGTTTAAAATAGCTGACATGTGTGGAAAAGATGTGGGCTCACTGCCAGAGCCCACATCAATAGGTGGGTGTCCGACATCGGCGTACTGTTATGCCCGATGTTGGAAAAGAGTTAAAGAGTAGCTAAACATTCAGGAAGTATTTTCATATATGGCAGACACTTCAATTGCCTGCAGATCAGTGGAAGTCAAAGCCTATGGTATGAAGCCTATGTTTGCTATTAATTCCACACTCCGCTTTTTGCGTGCGCTCAGTTTGGAGCTGTGGACATTCCTGTTTTCTGAGCGGAACGGTTTTTTTTAAGCAATTGGTTCTCTAGACCCACATCTGCACCAATCTGTAGGCAGAGAACCATCCAATTATGAAAAAGCGTTCTAGAAGTTTATTTGCTTTTTAAGAATGTTTATCTTGTTATAGGAAAGGGGTATGAAATGGGTGACATTATTACAGGAAGGAGCCTGGATCTGCAACATTATTGCCATACAGGGGACATTGTCACATGGGGGGAAAACATGTATGTCTTTGTATTGCCAGTGTCCCTGCACACTACCCCCTTCCCTGGCAGGGACGCTGACCACCACGACCTTGCAATCCCTCCTCCTCCTGCTGCTCATGCTTGGGTCTGAGCACTGCTCACTGATTCCTAGACACTGTGCTTAAGGTGCATGCATGTGCGGTCCTGCCCTCTTAAAGGAACAGTGTGTGACATCCTAAAGTGTCTCCAGGCAACGGCTGGGAAATACTTATTATTTAAGGCACCTCAACATTATGTGAGGTGCCTGTGCAACATTGTTAGTCTGTCCCCAAACCATGCTTGCTAGTTCTCAGGTCCCAGTCCTCTAGTTATCCCAAGTGTCTGTGTATCCCTAATCTCCTTGTCAGTCTGTATTACAGCCACATCCACCAGCACTTGCCGTGTCAGCCTGCACATCAGACAAACCCACCTGTAACAGGTGTGCCAATTTAAATATCATTATTTATTATTATAGCGTTATTTATTCCATGGCACTTTACATGTGAGGGGGGTATACATAATAAAAACAGGTACAATAATCTTGAACAATACAAGTCACAACTGGTACAGGAGGAGAGAGGACCCTGCCCGCGAGGGCTCACAATCTACAAGGGATGGGTGAGGATACAGTAGGTGAGGATAAAGCTAGTCATGCAGTGGTTTGGTCGATCGGTGGTTACTGCAGGTTGTAGGCTTGCCGGAAAAGGTAGGTCTTCAGTTTCTTTTTGAAGGTTTCGATGGTAGGTGAGAGTCTGATATGTTGTGGTAGAGAGCTCCAGAGTAGGGTTGATATGTGAGAGAAATCTTGTATGCGATTGTGGGAAGAGGAGATAAGAGGGGAGTAGAGAAGGAGGTCTTGTGAGGATCGAAGGTTGTGTGCAGGAAAGTACTGGGAGATGAGGTCACAGATGTATGGAGGAGACAGGTTGTGGATGGCTTTGTATGTCATGGTTAGGGTTTTGGACTGGAATCTCTAGGTAATGGGGAGACAGTGAAGGGATTGACAGAGGGGAAAGGCCGGGGAATAGCGGGGGGACAGGTGGATTAGTCGGGCAGCAGAGTTTAGAATAGATTGGAGGGGTGCGAGAGTGTTAGAGGGGTGGCCACAGAGCAGGATATATCATCCGGACTCATCTGTATCAGCCATGCCAATCTGTATATCAGCTGGTCTCACCTGTACCAGCCATGCCAATCTGTATATCAGAGGGGGGTCAGCTGCTGTGCATCTCTGATATGTCTTTGATTAGCACCTGGTGTTGATCAAGAGCAAAGCCTCAACCCATCATCAGGGGCTCTAGTGGAATTTCAGTGCTCACCTAGTCACGCCCCTTCAGGCTTTTCCTCAGACCACGGCACAGTGGTTCCACCACTCCCGCTACAGTCTTGACAGGATCTGGAATGCTAATCACAAAAATTACCTAATGGTAGATATCACCAAGGTAAAAAAGATGAAGTGCATTTTCCTTTCATGTAAATTTGTATTTTATTAGTATAAATGCTAAAAGCAATTAAAATAAAAAGGTGCTAGGAAAAAAGAAAAGAGGGAACCAAATCCATAGTATGCATTAAATTAGGGTAATTAATACATATAGGCATTGCAGGGATTCACATTAGCTGACATTTTAAGTCCACAAAGCAAAAGTACAATCCTTGCTGCTTAAATCTGCATGATTTGTTAAACTTAGTGTACCTGTCTCATGTGCTGAGCTATTATGCAGTGACAATTATAAGATGCATTGTCTGCAAGACATTAGTATACAATCATCGAAGTCTAAAAGTGGGTCCACTATTACCTGCCAAGGTGACCATCTGTGCATACAATGGTGTCTCTCTGCCCCGATGCGCGTCTTGCTCTGCTTTTTTGGGAGGTGTGTCAGAGCAGGGGGCTTCCAGGTTGAAATGCTCATGCTGGCCAATGGGGAAAGAGAAAGGGAGGGAGTGAATTATCGAAGCCGCAAATCACTTTTCTGCATGCATCTGCTCAACCCTGCTCGCGTTGTCAATAGTGATCTAGAACTTCGGTCACATTGAAGTCTCCTCGGCGTCACGTGTTGTTCTTATTCATGAATTCTATTTAGGAACACTCAACAAAACTTTTGATGTTATGAATGGAATGCTGGGAAAAACTAAAAAAAAAAAAGGCAGGGAGCCACATGGGGTAGTACAGAGCAACTAAATGGAATCAGATAGGATTGTATATACCAGACAAGATCTTATAGTATTAAGACCAGCAGCGGAAGTGTAGGTTGATAATTGTCTATGAAAATAGGAAGTGAATCCAGATAAAAATACATAAGGATCCATGCTACAGACTGGGGTAAAATATTTATTATATAAAAATAACATGTTTTTTTA
The DNA here is from genome assembly GCF_032444005.1 of Ranitomeya imitator. Classification (NCBI taxonomy): domain Eukaryota; kingdom Metazoa; phylum Chordata; class Amphibia; order Anura; family Dendrobatidae; genus Ranitomeya; species Ranitomeya imitator. Next base: position 79,329,778 of record NC_091287.1, read on the forward strand.
TTTGATTAAGGGGTCGTTCCCGAAACGCATTATTTTTCCTTAGGGTTTTATATCTGAATTCGCTTCCTATTTTCATGTTGTATAGAAGCACATAAACCTTATACTAACATACTGGTATTTATTAGATATGTATGAATTGTTTCTTTTTTTTCATTTGTAATGGTCCCTCAGAGCTGTTCTTTTTTGTTCTTGTTTTCAAGTGAATCATACAATAGTATCTATGAAAAGAAAACTAATAATTTACTCCCCATTTGATTTATGGAAAATATTAGTAAATAAACAGTTGTTAAAGAAAAAATAAAATTGTGATGATAAAGCAAGAGAATTGTGAGGGATACAGCAAAAAATGGTATTAGTAATGAATATTTTACTCATTAGGAACTTTCTATTGTGTTATTATATTTACTTCTTTTTTTAAATATTGTGAAATAATACAATTATATTTACTTATTTTCTATTGTGTAGATGAAAAACTACTGTCCACCTATGTACTTTAGATGCAGTCATTCAGAATCCCATGGATATATTATAAACATTTTGTGAAACCCATGGGCACATTATAGAGAAGTTGGTGCTAATTTCTGATTAATTGATATCACACTGATTTGCTTATATTATTGTGTCAAAGAAAAAAGTGGACGTCCATCTATGAAGACATAATTATTACTACTCAGTGCTGAACATGACTCCTGACCCCTGTGGATACATTGTGCAGAAGGTGGTACTCATTTCCCATAATTGACTTCATGCTGACTTGCTGATATAGTTCATTCTTATGAGGTCGCATGAAGGAGGTTCAAAAACATGCTGTATTTTCCACAGAAATTGAAGCACAAAAAGTACACACATTTCTAGTTTTACACTGTAATTATCTCATGCCTAATATCTGCCTGGAACTTAAAAAAAATAGTTGGAACATTAAAAGTAACTTATTTGTTCTGTAAGTTAAAAGCTAAAATGTTTATTTACATCAAGTAATGTTTTTGACATTATTAGGCATTTATTTTGAATGATGTATGTCATGTGTCATGGTTCCACCTCACAGTGTGTCTGGGATGCAGTTACTGACAGCTCAGCCATCCAATCTGGCACAGGGTCATGCTGAGCTATCGGTGTGTTGATTGACAGCTCGACCGTCCAACCTGAGACTGGGAGGAGCTGGCTGTCTCTAGGCGTTCATTGTCTCAGGCTACTTAACTAGGCTGTTTCTCCCAGACCTCTGCCATACATACATTCAGCTACTGTGTGGTTTGTTCTCTCTGTGCATTGCATTCTGTGTGTTGAACTTTTGTTGCCTGACCTTGGACCTTGTTCTGACTATCTGTCTGTTTAACCCCAGCTGCTCTGATCCGCTATCTCCTGGTATTCTGACCTCAGAACCTTACATGACTACGCCTTTGTCTCATCCTTCTGTTTATGTTGTGCCCTCCTGGCTTCTTACCTCACATTCCTTGACTATTCCATCTCATGGCTTGTCTGTGAGAGGTGACTCAGCATCACATTACGTCTTGCCAAAACGTTTTTCTTTTTCGCTAGTATGGAGCTTGTGTACACGCTATGTGACCGGGTGGCAAATTTGACTCAGATGTCTCGGGATCGGGCTAGGGAATGCCAGAGTCTGGAGTCATCACAATGTCAGTTGCAGGGTCTGATAATTCATTTGATGAATATCTCCTATAGCCCTCCACTGCCAGCAGTGGCTATGACGTCAGTACCCTCTGAAGTACAGTTGATCTCTCCTTCATCTGTAATGGCCCTCCCTGATAAATTTTCAAGAGAGAAAGACCAATTTAGGGTATTTAGGGAGAGCTGTAGGTTATTGTTTACACTGTGTCCCGGGTCGTCAGGGGATGAGTTCCAGCGGGTGGGAATAATTATGTCCCTACTGCAATGGGGTCCTCAGACCTAGGCATTTTTCTTGTCCCCACAATCTCCTGAACAGTTTTTTTTATTGATGCCTTTTGTCAGTTTTAGATCTGATAAATGATGAACTTGACATGATCCAGGTCGCTGAGGTCATGAACCTGGCATTGGGGGTCACACACCTGAGGAGTACTGTACTGAGTTCCAGCAGTAGTCCACTGAAGTTTTGTGAAACAATACAGCTCTCAGGTGCCAGTTGCACAAAGGCTTTTCTGAAAGTCTTAAGCATACTCTGGTCCTTCATGATGCCCCTTGTTCTCTGGTGGAGACCATGACCCAGGCCATACGAATGGACCACAGAATCTATGAGAGATATGATGAACAGCAGGCTGTCCGTTATACTTCCCGGGAGCAGGTCCATTTTCCAGAGGTTGGAATTGACAATCTTTGTGTTCTGGAGAAAAGATGTAGACAAGATCTGGACTATGTCTGTACTGTGGTCTCTCTGAACATTTTCTCAAAAATTGCCCAACTTGTCCTCAGGCTACCAAACCATCAGGAGATCTTCTGAGTCTGGCTGATGGACGAGAAGGTCACCCAGACTCCCAGGTACCTTTTTCTTCCTCTTATAAACTACTGTTAAATACGGTGCTATCCTTCAAGAACCAGGTGTTATCAACATTGGCGTTCATGGACTGTGGGTCTGCTGCTAACTTTATAGATTTGGGCCTGGTTCTGAAGTTAGGGTTAGGGACAGATGGTTTAGAAAGACCCATTCAAATCTTTACCCGTGACACCATTAGCCTGGAATTTGCTCAAGAGGGTAACGCTGGATTTCAAGCTCCAAGTAGGAGCACTCCACTCCGAATACATATTCTGTTTTGTTTTGGATACTTTACCTGTTGGGTTAGTACTGGGGCTTCCATGGGTGCATAGTCACAATCCTGTTATTGACTGGTGTCAGAAGGAAATTGTTAAATGGAGCCCCAGATGTTGCAAGAAATATCTAAAAACTGTACAAATGTGCTCTGCTAGTCTTCCGGGGTATCTAAAAGACTTTAGAGATGTGTTTTCGGAAAAAGAAGAGGAGATCCTACCTCCCCATCTTCCTTTGATTGAACTATTGAATTTATTCCTAATTCAAAATTGCCTAAAGCTCGCCTTTACAAATTGTCTGGGCCTGAACGGACCACCATGAAATAATATTTTAACAAAAGTATATGGAATGGTCTTATTCGTCCTTCCTCCTCCCCTGTAGCTGTCTGATTTTTCTTTTGTGAAAAAGAAAGATGGAGGTCTCCATCCTTTCCTCGATGTCCGAGACCTAAAGAAAATCACATTTTTAAAATACTTACCAACCTTTTGGGGCCAGGGTGTTTTCTAAACTTGATCTTAGAGGGGCTTACAATTTGACAAGCATCTGGAGCACCCGCCAGGGCCGTGGGGTACTCAGGCCAGGTTGGACAGTTCTTAAAGGGGATGTGGTAACTGCAGCAGTGACCCGGTCCGTGGCCCTACGGGTCAAAAGCCTGTGGTACTTGGCAATAAAGATGTTACCTGATGCTTCTTCAGAGTCCACTGGGGCTGTTGGTGATGCCACAGAGTTGGTATAGCTCTCCACAGGTAGAACTAACCCCAGGGCAGGTGTAGTATCAATTATGAGATGATGGTGGTTGTGGTGGGCCGGGCAGGTGTTGTAGAAAGAACACAAAGGACACAGCAAGGTGCAGTTTCCAATGTAACATAGTAACATAGTAACATAGTTAGTAAGGCCGAAAAAAGACATTTGTCCATCCAGTTCAGCCTATATTCCATCATAATAAATACCCAGATCTACGTCCTTCTACAGAACCTAATAATTGTATGATACAATATTGTTCTGCTCCAGGAAGACATCCAGGCCTCTCTTGAACCCCTCGACTGAGTTCGCCATCACCACCTCCTCAGGCAAGCAATTCCAGATTCTCACTGCCCTAACAGTAAAGAATCCTCTTCTATGTTGGTGGAAAAACCTTCTCTCCTCCAGACGCAAAGAATGCCCCCTTGTGCCCGTCACCTTCCTTGGTATAAACAGATCCTCAGCGAGATATTTGTATTGTCCCCTTATATACTTATACATGGTTATTAGATCGCCCCTCAGTCGTCTTTTTTCTAGACTAAATAATCCTAATTTCGCTAATCTATCTGGGTATTGTAGTTCTCCCATCCCCTTTATTAATTTTGTTGCCCTCCTTTGTACTCTCTCTAGTTCCATTATATCCTTCCTGAGCACCGGTGCCCAAAACTGGACACAGTACTCCATGTGCGGTCTAACTAGGGATTTGTACAGAGGCAGTATAATGCTCTCATCATGTGTATCCAGACCTCTTTTAATGCACCCCATGATCCTGTTTGCCTTGGCAGCTGCTGCCTGGCACTGGCTGCTCCAGGTAAGTTTATCATTAACTAGGATCCCCAAGTCCTTCTCCCTGTCAGATTTACCCAGTGGTTTCCCGTTCAGTGTGTAATGGTGATATTGATTCCCTCTTCCCATGTGTATAACCTTACATTTATCATTGTTAAACCTCATCTGCCACCTTTCAGCCCAAGTTTCCAACTTATCCAGATCCATCTGTAGCAGAATACTATCTTCTCTTGTATTAACTGCTTTACATAGTTTTGTATCATCTGCAAATATCGATATTTTACTGTGTAAACCTTCTACCAGATCATTAATGAATATGTTGAAGAGAACAGGTCCCAATACTGACCCCTGCGGTACCCCACTGGTCACAGCGACCCAGTTAGAGACTATACCATTTATAACCACCCTCTGCTTTCTATCACTAAGCCAGTTACTAACCCATTTACACACATTTTCCCCCAGACCAAGCATTCTCATTTTGTGTACCAACCTCTTGTGCGGCACGGTATCAAACGCTTTGGAAAAATCGAGATATACCACGTCCAATGACTCATCGTGGTCCAGTCTATAGCTTACCTCTTCATAAAAACTGATTAGATTGGTTTGACAGGAGCGATTTCTCATAAACCCATGCTGATATGGAGTTAAACAGTTATTCTCATTGAGATAATCCAGAATAACATCCCTCAGAAACCCTTCAAATATTTTACCAACAATAGAGGTTAGACTTACTGGCCTATAATTTCCAGGTTCACTTTTAGAGCCCTTTTTGAATATTGGCACCACATTTGCTATGCGCCAGTCCTGCGGAACAGACCCTGTCGCTATAGAGTCACTAAAAATAAGAAATAATGGTTTATCTATTACATTACTTAGTTCTCTTAGTACTCGTGGGTGTATGCCATCCGGACCCGGAGATTTATCTATTTTAATCTTATTTAGCCGGTTTCGCACCTCTTCTTGGGTTAGATTGGTGACCCTTAATATAGGGTTTTTATTGTTTCTTGGGATTTCACCTAGCATTTCATTTTCCACCGTGAATACCGTGGAGAAGAAGGTGTTTAATATGTTAGCTTTTTCCTCGTCATCTACAACCATTCTTTCCTCACTATTTTTTAAGGGGCCTACATTTTCAGTTTTTATTCTTTTACTATTGATATAGTTGAAGAACAGTTTGGGATTAGTTTTACTCTCCTTAGCAATGTGCTTCTCTGTTTCCTTTTTGGCAGCTTTAATTAGTTTTTTAGATAAAGTATTTTTCTCCCTATAGTTTTTTAGAGCTTCAATGGTGCCATCCTGCTTTAGTAGTGCAAATGCTTTCTTTTTACTGTTAATTGCCTGTCTTACTTCTTTGTTTAGCCACATTGGGTTTTTCCTATTTCTAGTCCTTTTATTCCCACAAGGTATAAACCGCTTACACTGCCTATTTAGGATGTTCTTAAACATTTCCCATTTATTATCTGTATTCTCATTTCTGAGGATATTGTCCCAGTCTACCAGATTAAGGGCATCTCTAAGCTGTTCAAACTTTGCCTTCCTAAAGTTCAATGTTTTTGTGACTCCCTGACAAGTCCCCCTAGTGAAAGACAGGTGAAACTGTACAATATTGTGGTCGCTATTTCCTAGATGCCCGACCACCTGCAGATTTGTTATTCTGTCAGGTCTATTAGATAGTATTAGGTCTAAAAGTGCTGCTCCTCTGGTTGGATTCTGCACCAATTGTGAAAGATAATTTTTCTTGGTTATTAGCAGAAACCTGTTGCCTTTATGGGTTTCACAGGTTTCTGTTTCCCAGTTAATATCCGGGTAGTTAAAGTCCCCCATAACCAGGACCTCATTATGGGTTGCAGCTTCATCTATCTGCTTTAGAAGTAGACTTTCCATGCTTTCTGTTATATTTGGGGGTTTGTAACAGACCCCAATGAGAATTTTGTTACCATTTTTCCCTCCATGAATTTCAACCCATATGGACTCGACATCCTCATTCCCTTCGCTAATATCCTCCCTTAAAGTGGACTTTAGACAAGACTTTACATAGAGACAAACCCCTCCTCCTCTCCGATTTTTACGATCCTTTCTAAACAGACTGTAACCCTGTAAGTTAACTGCCCAGTCATAGCTTTCATCTAACCATGTCTCGGTTATTCCCACTATGTCAAAGTTACCTGTAGATATTTCTGCTTCTAGTTCTTCCATCTTGTTTGTCAGGCTTCTGGCGTTTGCGAGCATGCAGTTTAGAGGATTTTGTTTTGTTCCAATCTCCTCACTGTGGATTGTTTTAGAAATGTTCTTACCTCCCTTCTGAGTATGTTTTCCTGGGTCGTCTTTGTTCGAGTCTAATGTTTTTCTTCCCGTCCCCTCTTCTTCTAGTTTAACGCCCTCCTGATGAGTGTAGCGAGTCTTCTGGCGAATGTGTGTTTCCCAGGTTTGTTGAGGTGTAGTCCGTCTCTGGCGAGGAGTCCATCATACCAGTAATTCACACCGTGGTCCAGGAATCCAAATCCTGGTTGTCTGCACCATCGTCTTAGCCAGTTGTTTGCATCAAGGATCCTGTTCCATCTCCTGGTGCCATGCCCGTCTACTGGAAGGATAGAAGAAAAAACTACCTGTGCATCCAGTTCCTTTACTTTCTTCCCCAACTCTTCAAAGTCCTTGCAGATTGTCGGTAGGTCCTTCCTTGCTGTGTCATTGGTGCCAACATGTATCAGAAGAAATGGGTGGACGTCCTTGGAGCTGAAGAGCTTTGGTATCCTATCGGTCACATCCTTGATCATCGCACCTGGAAGGCAGCATACTTCTCTTGCAGTTATGTCCGGTCTGCAGATGGCTGCTTCGGTGCCTCTCAGTAGTGAGTCTCCCACCACCACCACTCTTCGTTGCTTCTTGGCTGTACTTTTTGCTGTCACTTGTTGCTGTGTGCCCTTTTCTTTTTTGCTTGCTGGTATTGCTTCATTCTTAGGTGTGCCATCTTCATCCTCTACAAAGATTTGATATCGGTTCTTCAGTTGTGTGGTTGGTGATTTCTCCATGGTCTTCTTGCTTCTTTTGGTCACATGCTTCCACTCATCTGCTTTTGGAGGTTCTCTGACACTTTTTGCACCTTCTGTGACCAGTAGAGATGCTTCTGTTCTGTCTAGAAAGTCTTCATTCTCTTTGATGAGTTTCAAAGTTGCTATTCTTTCTTCCAGACCCCGCACCTTTTCTTCTAAAAGGGCCACTAGTCTACACTTCTGACAGGTGAAATTGGATTCTTCTTCTGGTCGATCTGTGAACATGTAGCACATGCTGCAGCTCACCATGTAGGTTGTCACATCTGCCATGTTGCTCCTAGATCCTGCTGACTTGCTGTGTGTTTTCCTTCTTGTGTAATCTACTCAGCCAAGCTCTCTTGCAATAATGTCCTACAGGCAAAAGCGCGCGGTTTGGTGATGCTTTCGAAGCAGCTGGTCCCGGCTGTACCCAACGATCTTCTAGCTTAGGGAGACTTCGCTTCTCCCAGAAGGCACCTGGAATATGCAAATTAGCCTCCTGAAGCTTGAATCCCTGGTTTGGTGATGCTTTCGAAGCAGCTGGTCCCGGCTGTACCCAACGATCTTCTAGCTTAGGGAGACTTCGCTTCTCCCAGAAGGCACCTGGAATATGCAAATTAGCCTCCTGAAGCTTGAATCCCTGGTTTGGTGATGCTTTCGAAGCAGCTGGTCCCGGCTGTACCCAACGATCTTCTAGCTTAGGGAGACTTCGCTTCTCCCAGAAGGCACCTGGAATATGCAAATTAGCCTCCTGAAGCTTGAATCCCTGGTTTGGTGATGCTTTCGAAGCAGCTGGTCCCGGCTGTACCCAACGATCTTCTAGCTTAGGGAGACTTCGCTTCTCCCAGAAGGCACCTGGAATATGCAAATTAGCCTCCTGAAGCTTGAATCCCTGGTTTGGTGATGCTTTCGAAGCAGCTGGTCCCGGCTGTACCCAACGATCTTCTAGCTTAGGGAGACTTCGCTTCTCCCAGAAGGCACCTGGAATATGCAAATTAGCCTCCTGAAGCTTGAATCCCTGGTTTGGTGATGCTTTCGAAGCAGCTGGTCCCGGCTGTACCCAACGATCTTCTAGCTTAGGGAGACTTCGCTTCTCCCAGAAGGCACCTGGAATATGCAAATTAGCCTCCTGAAGCTTGAATCCCTGGTTTGGTGATGCTTTCGAAGCAGCTGGTCCCGGCTGTACCCAACGATCTTCTAGCTTAGGGAGACTTCGCTTCTCCCAGAAGGCACCTGGAATATGCAAATTAGCCTCCTGAAGCTTGAATCCCTGGTTTGGTGATGCTTTCGAAGCAGCTGGTCCCGGCTGTACCCAACGATCTTCTAGCTTAGGGAGACTTCGCTTCTCCCAGAAGGCACCTGGAATATGCAAATTAGCCTCCTGAAGCTTGAATCCCTGGTTTGGTGATGCTTTCGAAGCAGCTGGTCCCGGCTGTACCCAACGATCTTCTAGCTTAGGGAGACTTCGCTTCTCCCAGAAGGCACCTGGAATATGCAAATTAGCCTCCTGAAGCTTGAATCCCTGGTTTGGTGATGCTTTCGAAGCAGCTGGTCCCGGCTGTACCCAACGATCTTCTAGCTTAGGGAGACTTCGCTTCTCCCAGAAGGCACCTGGAATATGCAAATTAGCCTCCTGAAGCTTGAATCCCTGGTTTGGTGATGCTTTCGAAGCAGCTGGTCCCGGCTGTACCCAACGATCTTCTAGCTTAGGGAGACTTCGCTTCTCCCAGAAGGCACCTGGAATATGCAAATTAGCCTCCTGAAGCTTGAATCCCTGGTTTGGTGATGCTTTCGAAGCAGCTGGTCCCGGCTGTACCCAACGATCTTCTAGCTTAGGGAGACTTCGCTTCTCCCAGAAGGCACCTGGAATATGCAAATTAGCCTCCTGAAGCTTGAATCCCTGGTTTGGTGATGCTTTCGAAGCAGCTGGTCCCGGCTGTACCCAACGATCTTCTAGCTTAGGGAGACTTCGCTTCTCCCAGAAGGCACCTGGAATATGCAAATTAGCCTCCTGAAGCTTGAATCCCTGGTTTGGTGATGCTTTCGAAGCAGCTGGTCCCGGCTGTACCCAACGATCTTCTAGCTTAGGGAGACTTCGCTTCTCCCAGAAGGCACCTGGAATATGCAAATTAGCCTCCTGAAGCTTGAATCCCTGGTTTGGTGATGCTTTCGAAGCAGCTGGTCCCGGCTGTACCCAACGATCTTCTAGCTTAGGGAGACTTCGCTTCTCCCAGAAGGCACCTGGAATATGCAAATTAGCCTCCTGAAGCTTGAATCCCTGGTTTGGTGATGCTTTCGAAGCAGCTGGTCCCGGCTGTACCCAACGATCTTCTAGCTTAGGGAGACTTCGCTTCTCCCAGAAGGCACCTGGAATATGCAAATTAGCCTCCTGAAGCTTGAATCCCTGGTTTGGTGATGCTTTCGAAGCAGCTGGTCCCGGCTGTACCCAACGATCTTCTAGCTTAGGGAGACTTCGCTTCTCCCAGAAGGCACCTGGAATATGCAAATTAGCCTCCTGAAGCTTGAATCCCTGGTTTGGTGATGCTTTCGAAGCAGCTGGTCCCGGCTGTACCCAACGATCTTCTAGCTTAGGGAGACTTCGCTTCTCCCAGAAGGCACCTGGAATATGCAAATTAGCCTCCTGAAGCTTGAATCCCTGGTTTGGTGATGCTTTCGAAGCAGCTGGTCCCGGCTGTACCCAACGATCTTCTAGCTTAGGGAGACTTCGCTTCTCCCAGAAGGCACCTGGAATATGCAAATTAGCCTCCTGAAGCTTGAATCCCTGGTTTGGTGATGCTTTCGAAGCAGCTGGTCCCGGCTGTACCCAACGATCTTCTAGCTTAGGGAGACTTCGCTTCTCCCAGAAGGCACCTGGAATATGCAAATTAGCCTCCTGAAGCTTGAATCCCTGGTTTGGTGATGCTTTCGAAGCAGCTGGTCCCGGCTGTACCCAACGATCTTCTAGCTTAGGGAGACTTCGCTTCTCCCAGAAGGCACCTGGAATATGCAAATTAGCCTCCTGAAGCTTGAATCCCTGGTTTGGTGATGCTTTCGAAGCAGCTGGTCCCGGCTGTACCCAACGATCTTCTAGCTTAGGGAGACTTCGCTTCTCCCAGAAGGCACCTGGAATATGCAAATTAGCCTCCTGAAGCTTGAATCCCTGGTTTGGTGATGCTTTCGAAGCAGCTGGTCCCGGCTGTACCCAACGATCTTCTAGCTTAGGGAGACTTCGCTTCTCCCAGAAGGCACCTGGAATATGCAAATTAGCCTCCTGAAGCTTGAATCCCTGGTTTGGTGATGCTTTCGAAGCAGCTGGTCCCGGCTGTACCCAACGATCTTCTAGCTTAGGGAGACTTCGCTTCTCCCAGAAGGCACCTGGAATATGCAAATTAGCCTCCTGAAGCTTGAATCCCTGGTTTGGTGATGCTTTCGAAGCAGCTGGTCCCGGCTGTACCCAACGATCTTCTAGCTTAGGGAGACTTCGCTTCTCCCAGAAGGCACCTGGAATATGCAAATTAGCCTCCTGAAGCTTGAATCCCTGGTTTGGTGATGCTTTCGAAGCAGCTGGTCCCGGCTGTACCCAACGATCTTCTAGCTTAGGGAGACTTCGCTTCTCCCAGAAGGCACCTGGAATATGCAAATTAGCCTCCTGAAGCTTGAATCCCTGGTTTGGTGATGCTTTCGAAGCAGCTGGTCCCGGCTGTACCCAACGATCTTCTAGCTTAGGGAGACTTCGCTTCTCCCAGAAGGCACCTGGAATATGCAAATTAGCCTCCTGAAGCTTGAATCCCTGGTTTGGTGATGCTTTCGAAGCAGCTGGTCCCGGCTGTACCCAACGATCTTCTAGCTTAGGGAGACTTCGCTTCTCCCAGAAGGCACCTGGAATATGCAAATTAGCCTCCTGAAGCTTGAATCCCTGGTTTGGTGATGCTTTCGAAGCAGCTGGTCCCGGCTGTACCCAACGATCTTCTAGCTTAGGGAGACTTCGCTTCTCCCAGAAGGCACCTGGAATATGCAAATTAGCCTCCTGAAGCTTGAATCCCTGGTTTGGTGATGCTTTCGAAGCAGCTGGTCCCGGCTGTACCCAACGATCTTCTAGCTTAGGGAGACTTCGCTTCTCCCAGAAGGCACCTGGAATATGCAAATTAGCCTCCTGAAGCTTGAATCCCTGGTTTGGTGATGCTTTCGAAGCAGCTGGTCCCGGCTGTACCCAACGATCTTCTAGCTTAGGGAGACTTCGCTTCTCCCAGAAGGCACCTGGAATATGCAAATTAGCCTCCTGAAGCTTGAATCCCTGGTTTGGTGATGCTTTCGAAGCAGCTGGTCCCGGCTGTACCCAACGATCTTCTAGCTTAGGGAGACTTCGCTTCTCCCAGAAGGCACCTGGAATATGCAAATTAGCCTCCTGAAGCTTGAATCCCTGGTTTGGTGATGCTTTCGAAGCAGCTGGTCCCGGCTGTACCCAACGATCTTCTAGCTTAGGGAGACTTCGCTTCTCCCAGAAGGCACCTGGAATATGCAAATTAGCCTCCTGAAGCTTGAATCCCTGGTTTGGTGATGCTTTCGAAGCAGCTGGTCCCGGCTGTACCCAACGATCTTCTAGCTTAGGGAGACTTCGCTTCTCCCAGAAGGCACCTGGAATATGCAAATTAGCCTCCTGAAGCTTGAATCCCTGGTTTGGTGATGCTTTCGAAGCAGCTGGTCCCGGCTGTACCCAACGATCTTCTAGCTTAGGGAGACTTCGCTTCTCCCAGAAGGCACCTGGAATATGCAAATTAGCCTCCTGAAGCTTGAATCCCTGGTTTGGTGATGCTTTCGAAGCAGCTGGTCCCGGCTGTACCCAACGATCTTCTAGCTTAGGGAGACTTCGCTTCTCCCAGAAGGCACCTGGAATATGCAAATTAGCCTCCTGAAGCTTGAATCCCTGGTTTGGTGATGCTTTCGAAGCAGCTGGTCCCGGCTGTACCCAACGATCTTCTAGCTTAGGGAGACTTCGCTTCTCCCAGAAGGCACCTGGAATATGCAAATTAGCCTCCTGAAGCTTGAATCCCTGGTTTGGTGATGCTTTCGAAGCAGCTGGTCCCGGCTGTACCCAACGATCTTCTAGCTTAGGGAGACTTCGCTTCTCCCAGAAGGCACCTGGAATATGCAAATTAGCCTCCTGAAGCTTGAATCCCTGGTTTGGTGATGCTTTCGAAGCAGCTGGTCCCGGCTGTACCCAACGATCTTCTAGCTTAGGGAGACTTCGCTTCTCCCAGAAGGCACCTGGAATATGCAAATTAGCCTCCTGAAGCTTGAATCCCTGGTTTGGTGATGCTTTCGAAGCAGCTGGTCCCGGCTGTACCCAACGATCTTCTAGCTTAGGGAGACTTCGCTTCTCCCAGAAGGCACCTGGAATATGCAAATTAGCCTCCTGAAGCTTGAATCCCTGGTTTGGTGATGCTTTCGAAGCAGCTGGTCCCGGCTGTACCCAACGATCTTCTAGCTTAGGGAGACTTCGCTTCTCCCAGAAGGCACCTGGAATATGCAAATTAGCCTCCTGAAGCTTGAATCCCTGGTTTGGTGATGCTTTCGAAGCAGCTGGTCCCGGCTGTACCCAACGATCTTCTAGCTTAGGGAGACTTCGCTTCTCCCAGAAGGCACCTGGAATATGCAAATTAGCCTCCTGAAGCTTGAATCCCTGGTTTGGTGATGCTTTCGAAGCAGCTGGTCCCGGCTGTACCCAACGATCTTCTAGCTTAGGGAGACTTCGCTTCTCCCAGAAGGCACCTGGAATATGCAAATTAGCCTCCTGAAGCTTGAATCCCTGGTTTGGTGATGCTTTCGAAGCAGCTGGTCCCGGCTGTACCCAACGATCTTCTAGCTTAGGGAGACTTCGCTTCTCCCAGAAGGCACCTGGAATATGCAAATTAGCCTCCTGAAGCTTGAATCCCTGGTTTGGTGATGCTTTCGAAGCAGCTGGTCCCGGCTGTACCCAACGATCTTCTAGCTTAGGGAGACTTCGCTTCTCCCAGAAGGCACCTGGAATATGCAAATTAGCCTCCTGAAGCTTGAATCCCTGGTTTGGTGATGCTTTCGAAGCAGCTGGTCCCGGCTGTACCCAACGATCTTCTAGCTTAGGGAGACTTCGCTTCTCCCAGAAGGCACCTGGAATATGCAAATTAGCCTCCTGAAGCTTGAATCCCTGGTTTGGTGATGCTTTCGAAGCAGCTGGTCCCGGCTGTACCCAACGATCTTCTAGCTTAGGGAGACTTCGCTTCTCCCAGAAGGCACCTGGAATATGCAAATTAGCCTCCTGAAGCTTGAATCCCTGGTTTGGTGATGCTTTCGAAGCAGCTGGTCCCGGCTGTACCCAACGATCTTCTAGCTTAGGGAGACTTCGCTTCTCCCAGAAGGCACCTGGAATATGCAAATTAGCCTCCTGAAGCTTGAATCCCTGGTTTGGTGATGCTTTCGAAGCAGCTGGTCCCGGCTGTACCCAACGATCTTCTAGCTTAGGGAGACTTCGCTTCTCCCAGAAGGCACCTGGAATATGCAAATTAGCCTCCTGAAGCTTGAATCCCTGGTTTGGTGATGCTTTCGAAGCAGCTGGTCCCGGCTGTACCCAACGATCTTCTAGCTTAGGGAGACTTCGCTTCTCCCAGAAGGCACCTGGAATATGCAAATTAGCCTCCTGAAGCTTGAATCCCTGGTTTGGTGATGCTTTCGAAGCAGCTGGTCCCGGCTGTACCCAACGATCTTCTAGCTTAGGGAGACTTCGCTTCTCCCAGAAGGCACCTGGAATATGCAAATTAGCCTCCTGAAGCTTGAATCCCTGGTTTGGTGATGCTTTCGAAGCAGCTGGTCCCGGCTGTACCCAACGATCTTCTAGCTTAGGGAGACTTCGCTTCTCCCAGAAGGCACCTGGAATATGCAAATTAGCCTCCTGAAGCTTGAATCCCTGGTTTGGTGATGCTTTCGAAGCAGCTGGTCCCGGCTGTACCCAACGATCTTCTAGCTTAGGGAGACTTCGCTTCTCCCAGAAGGCACCTGGAATATGCAAATTAGCCTCCTGAAGCTTGAATCCCTGGTTTTTGAAGCTTGAATCCCTGGTTTTAGTTTATGCTTTACTTTAGCTTTAGCTTTAACTTTAGCTTTACTCACAGTTCGCCAGTCCACAAACATCAGCCTGATGCTGTGTTCTCCAGGTTAGTCGTCTAGCAAACTCCCAGGCAAATTGTGATGCACCTTTCCAGGACTTCTTTCATATGCCTTTCTCTGGCCGTCTCCCTATGCTGGTTTCCACTTCTCCTGCCCAGCGCCTAACCGATAGTGTTCCAAGCCAGCAGCCACGAACCTCGTCAGGCGACATTCTCTCAGTCCCCTGGAAGCCACAGCCTCCTGTTTCTTTATTGAACTTAAAGTATTGGGGCTGGTCCCCTTACTGCCACCTGGTTCCTCCTTGTCTGGGTGGCTTCTGCACTTTCCGTGGAGGGAAAACTGTTATCTTGGTGGCAGTTGATCGATTCAGCAAACAATCTCATTTTGTTCCTTTGTCAAAATTACCTAATGAAGAGACATTCTCCAGATTGTTTATTTCCCCTACTGAAAGGTGACATGGGATCCCTCTTAACACTTTATCTGATAGAGGAGTACAATTTGTCTCTAAAATCTGGAGAGCTTTTTGTAAAAAACTTGAGATTGACTTGTCATTTTCATCTGCTTACCACACTGAAACCAACAATCAGACAGAAAGGACAAATCAATCTTTGTCATGTAGTAGACTTTTCTTAAACACTTCCCGACATCCCTCATACATATATGATGCAGCTGACAACAAGTTCCCTCCAAGCGCCACATGTGTATAGCCAGCTCAGGAAATGAGTCGGTGCCATCAGCAGCTAGGTTCAGCTATATATTAAAACTCACACCCTGTTGTAATGGTAGTGATTGTTATTTGCACTGATTGCGGATTTTTTATTGTTTAGATGCTTTGCTCAGTATAGACTGTGGCATCCAGATGGTTGTGAGAGGAGGCTCCCTCCCTATTTCACTCAATTGACCCCTGGAATTTGATTGTGGAATGCAATGATTAATATTGCATTCCAAGCCAGCTAAAGTGGCCTGTTAAACCCTGCCATATGAAAAATCTATCAGGCCTCAAGTCAGTGTTGTAAATGTAAAGATCAAAACAAAATAAAGTACGAAAAATGTAATAGAAAATTTAACGGGAGAAACATAGAAGCCCTGTGCATTGCTTAAAAACTGATGCTGAACACTGAACTTTATCTCCCATTTAAGTGAATGAACTGTGGCACTAAACAATGTTCTGCCTCTGCATCGCTTATCTCCAGTAATTGTCAACCAGTTCAGAACAATTTCTTAAAAAAATTATGGGTTGTGTCTCCAGTAGCACACATTGACAAAAAAATGACATTATTGCAATGTTCACTCTGCAACAATTTATAGAAAACGTCTGTTTGCTCAGAATAGTAAATACACTAATAGACAAATTCCTTGAGGGATGTATTTGGCAAAGTAAGGAATCTTTTGGTTAATTTCTGCTATTATGGCACCTTAGGGGCGCTGCACATGGTGCCCACAAACTATTTCAGCAAATCTGTTCTTCAAAAGCTAAATGGTGCTCCTTCCCGTTTGAACCCTGCTTGAATGCAGATATGTATAACTATATACAGGGTATAAAGAAATAAATCTACTTATTATTGTAACAAATTACATTTTTTTAATTTTCTCACAACTAAATGGTAAAGCATTTAGAGAAATACCTATGAGTTAAAGATGTCCATAACAATACTAGATAAATTCTCTTAGAGGTGTAACCTTCAAAATGATGTCACATTTGTGGGGCTTCTGTTGTTCTCACTCCTAAAGAGCACCACAAACCATTCTAACAAAATGTGCACGTATTTCTTATCTGAGCCATGCCATGTGTTCAACAGTAGTTTGTGCCCATATATGAAGTTTACTGCATTCAGTAGATAGTGTGTAACAAATTGTGGGGTCAATTTTTTTCTTTTTACCTCTTGCGAAAATAAAATGGTTCTAAAATAACATTTTCGTGGAAAATATGTAATTTTTAATTTTCATATCCTAAAACTCAGTGAAACACACGTGAATTAAAAATATTCACTATACCCTTAGGCAAATTCAGTAAGGGGTATAGTTTCCAAAATAGAATCACTCTTTGGGAGCGTTTTGCTATTTTGGCACCTCAGGGGCTCTGTCAATGCGACAATCCGTCCACAATCTATTTCAATAAAATTTGCGCTTCAAAAGACAAATGGTGCTCCATTATGAGCCCTTAAATGTGTTTGAAAAAGTAGTTCAGTTCCTAACAATATCTAGAGTCTTGGCATACTCCAGAGAAGGGTATTACAAATTTGGAATTCTTTTTTCACTTCTTACCTCTTATGAAAATGAAAAATGTGGGGCTACCAACATTTTAGTGGAAAAAGTTTTCATTTTCACATTCTTGTGTTCTAAATATCTGTGAAATACCTACGAGTTAGAAATACTCACCACACCTCAGATTTATTATTTGAGGGGTGTAGTTTTCAAAATAGTACTTTTGGGGGGATTTTTAAAGTTTCAGAACCTGAGGGTCTCTGTAAATCCAAAATAGCATTCACATTTTATTCTTGCTTAATTTGTACTCTAAAAGACAAATGACAATTCTTAACTTTTCTGCCCTGCTGTGTACCCAAAACGTTCCTAAAAACATAAGGGATACTGTCGCATTCTAAAGAAATTGAGCAACATACAGTGGGTGAAATAAGATCAACATTTCCTAGTAAATATATTTCTAAAGTTGATATTTAGAAATTTAGAAAGTTGCAGAAGTTTAGAAATTCTTCTGTAGCCACTGCCATCAGTAGGTTTTAAAACAATAAGGTTGTGAAGGTCTTGAGACAGCTCACAGGTTTTACCTTTTATGAGATGTTTCTTGTGTGGCACCTTTGTAATGAGACACTATAGTAATAGTATACACCTTGTTCCAAATTATTATACAAATTGGATTTAAGTGTCATAAAAATTTAATTATTTTGTTTTTCAAATAAACTCATGGATGGTATTATATCTCAGGGCTCAATGGATCACTGAAATCAATCTTAAACACATGTGATAATTAGTTTTCCAGGTGATTCTAATTAAAGGAAAACTACTTAAAAATGTTGTTCCACATTATTAAGCAGGCCACAGTTTTCAAGTAACATGGGAAAGAAAAAGGATCTCTCTGTAGATATTTCCTGAAAACATAAGCGTGATCATCGTACTGTTAAGAGATTTGTGGCTGAATCTGAGCACTGACGTGTTCGTGCTGATAAAAGCATAATGAGGAAGGTTTCTGCTAGGCAAGCTCATCGGATTAAGAGAGCAGCTGCTTAAAAGCCTTTACAAACCAGCAAACAGATATTTGAAGCTGTTGGTGCCTCTGGAGTCCCTCGAACCTCAAGGTGTAGGATCCTTCAAAAGGCTTGCTTTGGTTCATAAATCTACTATTCGGCCACCCCTAAACAGTGTTTACAGGCAGAAACAGTTGCAGTGGGCCCAGACATACATGAAGACTAATTTTCAAACAGCCTTGTTTATTGATGAGTGTTGAGCAACCCTGGATGGTCCAGATGGATGGAGTAGTGGATGGTTGGTGGATGACCACCATGTCCCAACAAGGCTGCGACGTTAGCAAGGAGGTGGAGAAGTCATGTTTTGGGCCGGAATCAAGGGGAAACAGCTGGTAGGGCCCTTTAAGGTTCCTGAAGGTGTGAAAATGACCTCTGCAAAGTCTAAAGAGTTTCTGACTGACAACTTTCTTCCATGGTCTAAAAAGCAGAAACGTGCCTTCAGGAGCAAAATCATCTTCATGCATGACAATACACGATCTCGTGCTGCAAAGAATACCTCTGAGTCATTGGCTGCTATGGGCATAAAAGGAGATAAACTCATGGTGTGGCCACCATCTTCCCCTGACCGCAACCCTATAGAGAACCTTTGAAGTATCATCCAGCAAAAGATCTATGAGGGAGGCAGTTCACTTCAAAACAGCAGCTCTGGGAGGCTATTCTGACTTCATGCAAAGAAATACAAGCACAAACTCTCCAAAAGCTCCCAAGTTCAATAGATGCAAGAATTGTGAAGGTGATATCAAAGAAGGGTTCCTATGTTAAAATGTAACTTGGCCTGTTAGGAGGTTTTGGAGTTAAATAGCTTTTTTGTTCAGTGAATGTGACCTCCTATTGCTAAAAATTCCACAAATGAGCATTTTCATTTCTTTAAAACATATCAAATGTTTAGAAATTCTACTGTGCCTAATAATTTGGAGCAGTGCATTTTGAGTTTTTATTCATTTTCGAGATTATACTGTCATCATTGGGAGGTTTCTTCAAAAAATTTGATGTTTACTCTAACGGGTGATGACTTTTATTAGACTGACTGTCATTTGCACCGACCATTTAGGAAAATCCGAGAAAAATATCATTTCCATAATAATTTGGAACATGGTGTATGTACAGTAAATGGCTCTTATGGTCTGTGCTGTATGCACTTTATTATGAGCCTGACATCCTGGGTCTTTTTAGGACCCATTTAATGTACTACCATTTCATTACCCGCAGCCAGTTACTACTCCACTCCACCACTCATTCTTACATGAGTATTTTCCTCCATTGAATGATCCTACCTACATGAAGCTTAATTTGCCTCATTCTATGCATGGATAAAAAATGGTTTCCCATTACAGTTTACTATTGCTCATATTCATGATTATAAAGATGTTGCTTTGACTGTAAATGTGTATTCATAATGAGTTGAAGTCAACTCACAGTATGTGCTCACAATTTTGGATATCTTCCAGTTAACAAGTAGATATTATAATATTCTAAAATATAGAAAAGGTATAATGTCAGGATTACTGCTTGATTCTGGCACTTGCTGAATACTCTTCTCACGACTGAGACGTTTATTAGAAATGAAGCTGTGCTATACCACTGTTCCCATCAAGGGGCTCCTCTTCTCCCTTTTCATGAATCGGAATACATAGTTTCAAGATTTTTGATATTTTTATGGGCCAAGATGAAAATGTATTTCAAGACTTTGAAGAGCTTTATTGTTTGTCAGATTATATTTCCGAGTCTTTATGGTCAACACGGCAGGATTCTTTTATGGCTGCCATCATTACATATTTTCACTGAAACAACAATCGATGGATAATGTGGCTATTTCACGGGATCCATTTAAGTCTGATTTCTTACTTCATCTCCAAACTGATGAAGAAAATGAGGAAATTCAGCAAAGACAATATAAGTAGTATTGTGTATGATACAGCAATGCATATGTTAGTATGATTGCACCTATTGTACAAGGAAAAGTATTGTTTGGAAAGTGAATAGAAAGAAATTTCGAATTACGTATTCATTGCGGAATATCATTATAATTGGCATTGTATAGTTCCAGGTCACACTGAATCAGGAAAATTGCTTGAATAATGGTGGATGTGGATCAGAGTATGTGGACATGTAGATACACTGTGTAGCTTACTTATAGCTGTGTATAAACCACTTATTAGTAGTCAGATAAATACTTCCAATACTCTCAACATTAATGTTAGAAATATAAATGCTACTTACAAAGTAGAAGGGAGTATTGCAGGTATACATTCATTTGCAAAGTAAGTGTACAATATTTAAATGCAAAGTGGCACTGTTGTGCTTCGGATTTATAGTATGCAGCTCCGCATAGGATTAGCAAATTGTCATCAGATTTGATGTGGATTTTGGGATGGAATTCGCTCTGAAGTCTGTGTCAAAACTGATAAATCTTTGATTTTATACCAAAATTTAAAATGTCCCACAAAATCTGCTAATAGAAGGGCAATAGGGGAAAAGTACAGAGCTTCATAATGTCCAAAGTAGAGTTCGGCAGATCATTAGAAATTCAAACTTAACTTTGCAGAATTGTCCCCCGAAAATTCAATTTTTGCAAATTTGTACTGAAAAACATGTAAATTAAGTGAAAATACTTGTGTAGCACTTTGTACTCTGAGTTGTCTTATAAGTGCATTGAATCTTCTTTGGACCTGCCATTAAAGGGCCACTGTCACCCCCTCCAGAATGCAGCATTACTGCTGCACAAGGTGGCTCTTTTAGTTTTTGGTGCATGTATTCCCAAAATAAAGCGTTTAATTACTTCTCCAAAATACCTGTCTTTCGCCAGGGAGGCAGGTCCTCACCCCCCTGCTTGAAACGCCACACTGCCATCACTCAAATATTCAGGGGCTCCGGGTGCCGCCCCCTCTGCGCTGTTTTAGCTTGAAATCCAGCGCCTGCGCTGTGTACTACTGTGTGGGGCAGGCGCAGTGAGCTCTGGCCGTCTGACGTCACAGCCAGGCTTGCAGACTGCGCCTGTGCGGCCGCCCTGCCTATGAATCCCAGCCCCGTACTGTGCATAATACATAACACACTACGGGGCTGGGATTCCCAAGGTGGGTGGCCGCACTGCCTGCACAGGCGCAGTCTGCAAGCCTGGCTGTGACGTCACAAAAACTAAAAGAGCCACCTTGTTAGAATGCAGCATTACTGCTGCACAAGGTGGCTGTTTTAGTTTATAACGGCTGGAGTGGCCCTTTAAGTCATCTCAATCCATCTGGCTAGGGAACAAACTGATTGCAAGTAGTGGTAATCAACAACATTATTTGGGTGACATGTACAGGTCTAATATTGGACTACTACAACAAGGAAGTGTGCAGGAAACAAAAATACTATTTACAAAGTACACATTTTGAGAGGTAGACAGTTGTGTTTATGGCATTTTTTTTACAGTCTAGTCTCACAATGCAGGAAGTGGTGCAGTTTCTGTCACACATAAGTTTTGGTTTCAGCAAAAGTTTTGGTAGCAAAAATAGCAGTGAGGGGTTTAATACTGCCCTCCTTGTTTGCATCATGTAAAGAATAAAGAAAAGGTTGTTATTAAGGGTAATTTACTGCAGTGTATCACAGATCCATGAATTCACACTCAAACTGAATGACTACACAGCTAAAGCACTTCCCTGTGTAATACTTGAATACTTGGCTTATTATTGGCAGACTGAGACATTAAAATGCAAAAAAAATCACATGCTTATGTAACTCTGAATTCATGTGATTCTACTGGAAGTCACTGTAAGGGCTAGCGGAACGCACCGAGTAGAAATAGATATTTATTATAAATGGTGCGTTCGCAGCCCGGGGTCCACCGTGCAGGAAGAACCTGCTGCTAGTGAATGGTGGCACAATATGGCGGAATAGACTAGCTCTGTTACCTCACAGAGCAGCCGCGAGAGGAAAGCACTGCGCCCTGTTAGCCTCACAGGAGCACAAGCTTACTGCCAAGCTGATAGCAGTCTGTGGTTAAGCAACATGCAATCTCCTCACCGGAGAAGCCGGTATTCTAGGGGCTTATTTCAGCCGGGTCCCTGAACACTCTCATACAATCTCCTCACCGGAGGTGCCGGTATTCTAGGGGCTTATTTCAGCCGGGTCCCTGAACACACTTATGCATAACCACACTGGCGCAAAGCATATATGACTTGATACTAGCGCATGGCCGTGCGGCCATGCGAGCCTTAAATAGTTGCAGCATGTTTAGGACCTTTCAAAGAAGGACCAATGGAGTGCTGCAGCACCTGAGCATGTGACCCTAGATCTCCACTGAGAGATCTCGCCCTGGGCATGCTCAGAGTGCAAAGCAGGATTTAGTCCTAGCAGCTTCAAGGACCTTAGCTGCAGTATCTGATCATGTGACCCTCGATCTCCACTGAGAGATCTTACTCTGGGCATGCTCAGAATGAGAAAAGCAGGACTTAGCCCCAGAAGCGTCCGCTCGTCGCTGCCCAGCACTGACTTCAATGGCAGAAGCAGGAAACGCAGCAGTAACTCTTAGCACAGAGTCAGACTGAGCAAGACGCTGGGATCGACGTCTCCGCTGAGCAGGCTCCACTGCGGCAGGAGAAGAATGGGAGACCACAGCGGAGATGGGCTGAGATTCCCCCTGTGCAGAGGCAGGAACTCGACCCCTAACATTACCCCCCCTCTTAGGGCCCCCCCCTCCTTGGGCCTCGCTACGTTCGAAGGCAGCAATAAGCTGCGGAGCCCGAATGTGCTCAGCAGGCTCCCAGGACCTATCCTCAGGGCCGTAACACTTCCAGTCCACCCAAAAAATTTTTTTGCCACATACCACCTTGCACCCCAAAATAGCGTTCACCTCGAAATCGTCCGTAGGCGAACCCGATGTCTCGGCAGATGACTCAGAAAACCGGGACATGTATACGGGCTTAAGGAGGGACACATGAAAGGTGTCGGTGAAACCAAGGCGTGGAGGAAGGGCCAGACGGTAGACCACAGGATTAACCTGTTCGAGGACCTTGAAGGGACCCAAGTAGCGAGGTGCAAACTTAGTGGACTCTACACGCAGCCTGATGTTACGGGCGGAGAGCCACACTAAATCGCCAGGAGCAAAGGTCGGGGCAGGGCGCCGATGTGCATCGGCGGAGGACCTCATTCTCTCCTTCGAGGCCCGAATGGCATCCTGAGTGCGGTCCCAAATGTCCCTTGCCTCCACTGCCCAGTCTGCCACCCTGGAGTCAGCAGAGGACACGGGCATAGGCACAGGAACCCACGGATGCTGGCCGTAATTAAGGAGGAAAGGAGTCTGACCGATGGAGTCGGCTACAGCGTTATTAAGGGCGAACTCTGCCCATGGTAATAAAGATGCCCAGTCATCCTGCCTGGCAGAAACAAAATGTCGTAGATATGTGACCAGAGTCTGATTGGCCCTCTCTACCAACCCATTCGTCTCGGGATTATATGCGGAAGAGAGATTTAACTCAATGCTGAGAAGACGACAAAGCTCTCTCCAGAACCGAGACGCAAACTGGGGACCCCGGTCACTGACAATTTTGTCTGGCATGCCATGTAGGCGGAAGATGTGTCTTATGAACAACGCTGCCAAGGCCCGTGCAGAAGGTAACCGTGGGAGCGGCACCAAATGCACCATTTTCGAGAAATGATCGGTAATAACCCAAATGACGGTACAGCCGCGAGACTTGGGCAAACCCACTACAAAGTCCATCCCGACCATCTCCCAGGGCCTGTCTGCCACCGGCAAGGGATAGAGTAACCCAGACGGCCGTTGTCGAGGAGACTTATTTTTGGCGCATGAGACACACGCCAGAACGTAATCTCTGACATCTCGGAGCATATGCGGCCACCAGTACGTCCTCGCCAGCAGCTCAGATGTCCTTTTTGTCCCAAAGTGTCCACCCACCCTGGAGGAATGAGCCCAAGAGAGAACCTCCGGTCGCAAATTTATGGGCACAAAAGTCTTGCCCGGAGGCACAGACTCAAGAGACACCGGAGCCACGGTTCTCAAGCTCTCAGAAGGAACAATAAGCCGAGGCTCTCCTTCCTCCTCCTCAGATGACACAACTGTTGTGAATTCTGTGGCTGAATTCACTCCTGTGGTCACAAGTGGTACTGCAGCTTCTGAGCTTCCTCCCTCAGGTGTTCTGGTGAGCTCGTTAACTGCTTCATTACTTAACTCCGCCTGATGCTGCTATCCTTGCTCCTTGTCAATGTTTCAGTGTTGGATCTGAGCTTCTCCTGATTGTTCCTGTGACCTGCTGCTCTGTATAGCTAAGTGCTTTTTGCTTTTTTGTTGCTTTTTTTCTGTCCAGCTTGTCTTTTGTTTTGCTGGAAGCTCTGAGACGCAAAGGGTGTACCGCCGTGCCGTTAGTTCGGCACGGTGGGTTTTTTTTGCCCCCTTTGCGTGGTTTTGCTTTAGGGTTTTTTGTAGACTGCAAAGTTCGCTTTACTGTCCTCGCTCTGTCCTAGAATATCGGGCCCCACTTTGCTGAATCTATTTCATCCCTACGTTTTGTCTTTTCATCTTACTCACAGTCATTATATGTGGGGGGCTGCCTTTTCCTTTGGGGAATTTCTCTGGGGCAAGTCAGGCCTGTTTTTCTATCTTCAGGCTAGCTAGTTTCTTAGGCTGTGCCGAGTTGCCTAGGTAGTTGTTAGGCGCAATCCACAGCCGCTTTTAGTTGTGTTTAGGATAGGATCAGGTGTGCAGTCTACAGAGTTTCCACGTCTCAGAGCTCGTTCTTGTATTTTTGGGTATTTGTCAGATCACTGTGTGCGCTCTGATCGCTAAGCACACTGTGTTTCTGGATTGCCTTCATAACACCTGTCATTAGCAAACATAACAGTACAAGGAGCCTAACTAATGATTCTCAATAGAGGGAAAGAAAAAGTTCTGACATCATTTTTTTTTTTTTTCTGCTCTGTGTTCACTTTTTTTTTTTCCCCTAGACATTTGGGTGATTCTGGACACAGGTGTGGACATGGATATTCAGGGTCTGTGCTCTTCAATGGATAATCTCGTTATAAATGTACAAAAAATTCAAGATACTATTGATCAGAAATCTATGTTAGAACCAAGAATTCCTATTCCTGATTTGTTTTTTGGAGATAGAACTAAGTTTCTAAGTTTCAAAAATAATTGTAAGCTATTTCTGGCCTTGAAACCTCATTCTTCTGGTAATCCTATTCAACAGGTTTTGATTATTATTTCTTTTTTGCGTGGCGACCCTCAAGACTGGGCATTTTCTCTTGCGCCAGGAGACCCTGCATTGAGTAGTGTCGATGCGTTTTTCCTGGCGCTCGGATTGCTGTACGATGAGCCTAATTCAGTGGATCAGGCTGAGAAAAATTTGCTGGCTTTGTGCCAGGGTCAGGATGATATAGAAGTATATTGTCAGAAATTTAGGAAATGGTCAGTACTCACTCAGTGGAATGAATCTGCGCTGGCAGCTTTGTTCAGAAAGGGTCTCTCTGAGGCTCTTAAGGATGTCATGGTGGGATTTCCTATGCCTGCTGGTTTGAATGAGTCTTTGTCTTTGGCCATGCAGATCGGTCGACGCTTGCGCGAGCGTAAATCTGTGCACCATTTGGCGGTACTGCCTGAGGTTAAACCTGAGCCTATGCAGTGCGATAGGACTATGACTAGAGTTGAACGGCAGGAATACAGACGTCTGAATGGTCTGTGTTTCTACTGTGGTGATTCCACTCATGCTATTTCTGATTGTCCTAAGCGCACTAAGCGGTCCGCTAGGTCTGCCGTCATTGGTACTGTACAGTCCAAATTCCTTCTGTCCATTACCTTGATATGCTCTTTGTCGTCATTTTCTGTCATGGCGTTTGTGGATTCGGGCGCTGCCCTGAATCTGATGGATTTGGATTATGCTAAACGTTGTGGGTTTTTCTTGGAGCCTTTGCGGTGTCCTATTCCATTGAGAGGAATTGATGCTACACCTTTGGCCAAGAATAAACCTCAATACTGGGCCCAGCTGACCATGTGCATGGCTCCTGCACATCAGGAAGTTATTCGCTTTCTGGTGTTGCATAATCTGCATGATGTGGTCGTGTTGGGGTTGCCATGGCTACAAACCCATAATCCAGTATTGGATTGGAATTCCATGTTGGTATCCAGCTGGGGTTGTCAGGGGGTACATGGTGATGTTCCATTTTTGTCGATTTCGTCATCCACCCCTTCTGAGGTCCCAGAGTTCTTGTCTGATTATCAGGATGTATTTGAAGAGCCCAAGTCCGATGCTCTACCTCCGCATAGGGATTGTGATTGTGCTATCAATTTGATTCCTGGTAGTAAATTCCCTAAAGGTCGATTATTTAATTTATCCGTGCCCGAACACGCCGCTATGCGCAGTTATGTGAAGGAATCCCTGGAGAAGGGACATATTCGCCCATCGTCATCACCACTGGGAGCAGGGTTCTTCTTTGTAGCCAAGAAGGATGGTTCGCTGAGACCGTGTATTGATTACCGCCTTCTTAATAAGATCACTGTTAAATTTCAGTATCCCTTGCCATTGTTATCTGACTTGTATGCTCGGATTAAGGGGGCTAGTTGGTTCACTAAGATAGATCTTCGTGGTGCGTATAATCTGGTGAGAATCAGGCAAGGAGATGAATGGAAAACTGCATTCAATACGCCCGAGGGTCATTTTGAGTATCTAGTGATGCCGTTCGGACTTGCCAATGCTCCATCTGTGTTTCAGTCTTTTATGCATGACATCTTCCGTGAGTATCTGGATAAATTCCTGATTGTTTACTTGGATGACATTTTGATCTTCTCAGATGATTGGCAGTCTCATGTGAAGCAGGTCAGAATGGTTTTTCAGGTCCTGCATGCTAACTCTTTGTTTGTGAAGGGATCAAAGTGTCTCTTCGGTGTGCAGAAAGTTTCATTTTTGGGGTTCATCTTTACCCCTTCTACTATCGAGATGGATCCAGTTAAGGTCCAAGCCATCCAGGATTGGATTCAGCCGACATCTCTGAAAAGTCTGCAAAAGTTCCTGGGCTTTGCTAATTTTTATCGTCGCTTCATCTGTAATTTTTCTAGCATTGCCAAACCATTGACCGATTTGACCAAGAAGGGTGCTGATTTGGTTAATTGGTCTTCTGCTGCTGTGGAAGCTTTTCAGGAGTTGAAGCGTCGTTTTTGTTCTGCCCCTGTGTTGTGTCAGCCAGATGTTTCTCTTCCGTTCCAGGTCGAGGTTGATGCTTCTGAGATTGGAGCAGGGGCGGTTTTGTCACAGAGAGGTTCTGATTGCTCAGTGATGAAACCATGTGCTTTCTTTTCCAGGAAGTTTTCGCCCGCTGAGCGTAATTATGATGTGGGCAATCGAGAGTTGCTGGCCATGAAGTGGGCATTCGAGGAGTGGCGTCATTGGCTTGAAGGAGCTAAGCATCGCGTGGTGGTATTGACTGATCATAAGAACTTGACTTATCTCGAGTCTGCCAAGCGCTTGAATCCTAGACAGGCCCGTTGGTCGTTATTTTTTGCCCGCTTCGACTTTGTGATTTCGTACCTTCCGGGCTCTAAAAATGTGAAGGCGGATGCTCTGTCTAGGAGTTTTGTGCCCGACTCTCCGGGTTTATCTGAGCCAGCGGGTATCCTCAAGGAAGGAGTCATTGTGTCTGCCATCTCCCCTGATTTGCGGCGGGTGCTGCAAAAATTTCAGGCGAATAAACCTGATCGTTGTCCAGCAGAGAAACTGTTCGTCCCTGATAGGTGGACTAATAAACTTATCTCTGAACTTCATTGTTCGGTGTTGGCTGGTCATCCTGGAATCTTTGGTACCAGAGAGTTAGTGGCTGGATCCTTCTGGTGGCCATCTCTGTCACGGGATGTACGTACTTTTGTGCAGTCCTGTGGGATTTGTGCTAGGGCTAAGCCCTGCTGTTCTCGTGCCAGTGGGTTGCTTTTGCCCTTGCCGGTCCCAAAGAGGCCTTGGACACATATTTCGATGGATTTCATTTCTGACCTTCCCGTTTCTCAAAAGATGTCAGTCATTTGGGTGGTCTGTGATCGCTTTTTGTAAAATGGTCCATCTGGTGCCCTTGGCTAAATTGCCTTCCTCCTCTGATTTGGTACCTTTGTTCTTTCAGCATGTGGTTCGGTTGCATGGCATTCCTGAGAATATTGTTTCTGACAGAGGTTCCCAGTTTGTTTCAAGGTTTTGGCGAGCCTTTTGTGGTAGGATGGGCATTGACCTATCCTTTTCCTCGGCTTTCCATCCTCAGACTAATGGCCAGACCGAACGAACCAATCAGACCTTGGAAACATATCTGAGATGTTTTGTTTCTGCAGACCAGGATGATTGGGTGTCCTTTTTGCCGTTGGCTGAGTTCGCCCTTAATAATCGGGCCAGCTCGGCTACCTTGGTTTCTCCATTTTTTTGCAATTCTGGGTTCCATCCTCGTTTCTCTTCAGGACAGGTTGAGTCTTCGGACTGTCCTGGTGTGGATTCTGTGGTGGATAGGTTGCAGCAGATCTGGACTCAGGTAGTGGACAATTTGATCTTGTCCCAGGAGAAAGCTCAACTTTTCGCTAATCGCAGACGCCGTGTGGGTCCCCGACTTCGTGTTGGGGATCTGGTTTGGTTATCTTCTCGTCATATTCCTATGAAGGTTTCCTCTCCTAAATTTAAACCTCGTTTTATTGGTCCGTATAGGATTTTTGAGGTTCTCAATCCTGTGTCTTTTCGTTTGACCCTCCCAGACTCCTTTTCCATACATAATGTATTCCATAGGTCGTTGTTGCGGAGATACGTGGCACCTATGGTTCCATCTGTTGAGCCTCCTGCCCCGGTTTTGGTGGAGGGGGAATTGGAGTATATTGTGGAGAAGATTTTGGATTCTCGTGTTTCTAGACGGAAACTCCAGTATCTGGTTAAATGGAAGGGTTATGCTCAGGAAGATAATTCCTGGGTTTTTGCCTCTGATGTTCATGCTTCCGATTTTGTTCGTGCCTTTCATGCGGCTCATCCTGGTCGGCCTGGGGGCTCTGGTGAGGGTTCGGTGATCCCTCCTCAAGGGGGGGGTACTGTTGTGAATTCTGTGGCTGAATTCACTCCTGTGGTCACAAGTGGTACTGCAGCTTCTGAGCTTCCTCCCTCAGGTGTTCTGGTGAGCTCGTTAACTGCTTCATTACTTAACTCCGCCTGATGCTGCTATCCTTGCTCCTTGTCAATGTTTCAGTGTTGGATCTGAGCTTCTCCTGATTGTTCCTGTGACCTGCTGCTCTGTATAGCTAAGTGCTTTTTGCTTTTTTGTTGCTTTTTTTCTGTCCAGCTTGTCTTTTGTTTTGCTGGAAGCTCTGAGACGCAAAGGGTGTACCGCCGTGCCGTTAGTTCGGCACGGTGGTTTTTTTTTGCCCCCTTTGCGTGGTTTTGCTTTAGGGTTTTTTGTAGACTGCAAAGTTCGCTTTACTGTCCTCGCTCTGTCCTAGAATATCGGGCCCCACTTTGCTGAATCTATTTCATCCCTACGTTTTGTCTTTTCATCTTACTCACAGTCATTATATGTGGGGGGCTGCCTTTTCCTTTGGGGAATTTCTCTGGGGCAAGTCAGGCCTGTTTTTCTATCTTCAGGCTAGCTAGTTTCTTAGGCTGTGCCGAGTTGCCTAGGTAGTTGTTAGGCGCAATCCACAGCCGCTTTTAGTTGTGTTTAGGATAGGATCAGGTGTGCAGTCTACAGAGTTTCCACGTCTCAGAGCTCGTTCTTGTATTTTTGGGTACCGTATTTTCCGCTTTGTAAGACGCACTTTATTTCCCCCAAATTTGGGGGGGAAATGTGGGTGCGTCTAACAAAGCGGATATACCGCTTACCATTACAGGCTGGGAGGAGGGGGTGTCCGCCGCCGCTACCGCCTGCCGCCGCTGTCGTCCGCCGCCACTGCCGGGGTTGTCCGCTGCTGCCCCGGGTGATGCTGAAGGCTCCGGTGCTGCGGGGGGCTCTGGCGACATTTTGTGAAAGACCAGAGCCCCCCGGCAGTTCTTCCATGCGTTCCAGTATGACTAATTCCGGGAAAATGGCCGCCGGAATCTTGGGAGATGAGATTTCAGCGCTGAGATCTCATCTCTCGAGATTCCGGCGGCCATTTTCCCGGAGTTAGTTCCAGTATGACTGACTCCGGGAAAATGGCCGCCGGAATCTCGGGAGATGAGATTTCAGCGCTGAGATCTCATCTCTCGAGATTCCGGCGGCCATTTTCCCGGAATTAGTCATACTGGAACGCATGGAAGAACTGCCGGGGGGCTCTGGTCTTTCACAAAATGTCGCCAGAGCCCCCCGCAGCACCGGAGACAGCCCTACAGCACAGGAGCCCCCTGCAGACCCCTCATCCCAGCCTGCAGCAAAGGAGCCCCCTGCAGACCCCTCATCCCAGGCTGCAGCACAGGAGCCCCCCTGCAGCACAGGAGCCCCCTGCAGACCCCCTCATCCCAGCCTGCAGCAATGCTCCACTCCTGCCTCCGGCAACGAGCCTGGGACCCTGATCCACCACAACCACAACCCCTGGTAAGTAATAAGACGCATGGATTATAAGACGCCCCACCAATTTATTAAAAAATAGTTTTTTCCTATTTTTCTCCTCAAAATTTGGGGTGCGTCTTATAATCCGGAGCGTCTTACAAAGCGAAAAATACGGTATTTGTCAGATCACTGTGTGCGCTCTGATCGCTAAGCACACTGTGTTTCTGGATTGCCTTCATAACACCTGTCATTAGCAAACATAACACACAACAGAGCGAGAAAGAGCATCAGCTCGAATGTTCTTCTCCCCAGCGAGATAATGGAGAGTGAAGTGGAATCGGGAGAAGAATAAGGACCATCTGGCCTGGCGAGAATTTAGCCGCTGGGCTATTTGCAAATATAGCAAATTTTTGTGGTCTGTAAAAACTTGAAAGGGAAAACGAGCCCCCTCCAAGAGATGTCTCCTCTCTGAGAAAGCCAATTTTATCGCTAGCAACTCCCTGTCCCCGATGGAATAATTCCTCTCCGCTGGTGTGAAGGTCTTGGAGAAGAAGAAGCACGGATGCTTCCGACCATGAGCATCCTTTTGGAAGAGGACTGCTCCAGCACCAACGGAAGAGGCATCCACCTCCATTATAAACGGCTTGTCGACATCGGGACGATGTAGGATGGGAGCGCTAGCAAAATGAGACTTAGTAGAAGAAAAGGCCCTGGAGACCTCTTCAGACCACACTTTGGGATTTGCTCCCTTCTTGGTGAGGGCTACCAAGGGAGCTACCAAAGTTGAGAAATGGGGAATGAACTGGCGGTAATAATTAATGAACCCCATAAAGCGCTGCACCGCTTTAAGTGAATGGGGTTCTTGCCAGTCCATCACAGCCTGTAGTTTGGCAGGATCCATAGCCAATCCCTGGGCAGAGATGATATAGCCCAGGAAAGGTAAAGACTCCTGCTCAAACACACACTTCTCCAACTTTGCGTAAAGAGAGTTTGCCCGTAAGAGGTCAAAGACTCTGCCAACATCTCTCCGGTGGGAGTCAATATCTGGAGAGAAGATGAGAATATCATCCAGATAGACTACGACCGAGGTGGAAAGCATATCCCGGAAGATGTCGTTGACAAAGTCTTGGAAAATGGCTGGGGCATTACAGAGCCCGAAGGGCATCACCAGATACTCATAGTGCCCATCTCTGGTGTTAAACGCCGTCTTCCATTCGTCCCCCTCACGGATGCAAATCAGGTTATAAGCTCCCCGCAGGTCTAATTTGGTAAATACCTTAGCTCCCCGTAGCCTATCAAAAAGCTCAGAAATCAGGGGCAGTGGGTACTTATTCTTAACGGTGATGGCATTAAGACCCCCGTAGTCTATGCACGGACGCAACTCTCCATTCTTCTTCTGTACGAAGAAGAACCCTGCCCCTGCTGGTGACACTGACTTCCTAATAAACCCTCTTGCCAAATTCTCCTGGATGTATTGGGACATAGCCTCCGTTTCCGGGAGAGAGAGGGGATAGACACGTCCCCGAGGAGGTTCTGCTCCAGGCAAGAGATCTATAGGACAGTCATAGGGGCGGTGAGGCGGAAGGGTCTCCGCGGCCTTTTTGGAGAAGACGTCTGCATAGGACCAATAATATTTGGGGAGAGTAGAGAGATCTGCGGGTATCTCAGTGGTGGAAACCTGAACGCACTCTTTCACACATCTGCCCTTACAGGATTCACTCCAACCCAATATCCTCCCAGAGGTCCACTCAATTTGTGGGTAGTGGAAACGGAGCCAGGGTATTCCCAGCAGAATCTCATCCATTCCCTCGGGAAGGACAAGAAGGGAAATAATCTCCTGGTGGGATGGGGACATGGCTAAAGTGAAAGGGACAGTCTGATGTGTGATCTGTAACGGAAGTGTCGACCCATTCACCACTCTAACGGTGACTGGTTTGGCAAGCATAACCAGAGGTATTGCGTGGCGCAGAGCAAAAGCAGAAGACATAAAATTTCCCTCTGCTCCTGAATCCACACAATGCTCTACTGTAAGAGTGGATGTGCCTAACAGGATTGTCCCTTTAAAGGACAATTTGGAGGAAAATGCCGCTGTGTCCAGTGAACCTCCTCCAATGGTCACCAGATGCGATCGTTTTCCCGACCGCTGTGGACATTTATTAGCGTAATGTCCCGGTTGCTGGCAATTTTTACACACCACAGGTACTCGAGCGGTCTGAGACCTAGGTCCCGCTCGAGAAACCTCCATGGCCTCATGGGAGTCGGACGCCATAACAGGAGATTCTAGCGGTTTGGCAAAGGTGGGAGCCAGCCGAAACCTCTGCCTACACTGGGTCCGCTCCAACCTCCGCTCGTTAAAACGGAGATTGATGCGGGTAGCTATAGTAATAAGCTCCTCCAGTGTTGCGGGAATCTCCCTGGTGGCCAAGGCGTCCTTTACATGATCTGCCAGTCCTTTCCAGAACACCGGAATAAGGACTTTATCCGGCCATTCCAGCTCAGAAGCTAGAGTCCGGAATAGGATGGCGAACTGGCTGACCATGGACGAAGCCTGAGTAATTGCCAACAATTGGAGCGCGGTATCGTGGGTGACATGGGGTCCCAAAAAGACCTGCCTCAGAGCGTCCAGGAAGATAGGAGCACTCTGTACCACACGATCACCACGTTCCCAAAGCGGCGTTGCCCACTCCAACACCCTGCCCGACAAAAGAGATAAAATGAATCCCACTTTCGCCCGTTCCGTAGGAAAACGTGCAGCCAGCAGCTCGAGATGTATGGAGCACTGGCTCACGAATCCCCGACATAGCTTACTGTCACCAGCAAACTTGTCTGGAAGCGGGAGATGGGATAAGGTCGGAGCAGGGGTGGCAGCGGACAAACTGGCTGCAGCTGCACTTGCAGCCTGAACAGCGACAGCAGTAACGTCCACAGCTGAGATTGCACGCTCTAGAGCCGCCAACCTACCCTCCAACTGCTGGATGTACCGCTGTAGACGCTGACTGTCCGCCATTTACTAGCCAGATCCTGGCGCTAGTATTATGTTAGGGCTAGCGGAACGCACCGAGTAGAAATAGATATTTATTATAAATGGTGCGTTCGCAGCCCGGGGTCCACCGTGCAGGAAGAACCTGCTGCTAGTGAATGGTGGCACAATATGGCGGTATAGACTAGCTCTGTTACCTCACAGAGCAGCCGCGAGAGGAAAGCACTGCGCCCTGTTAGCCTCACAGGAGCACAAGCTTACTGCCAAGCTGATAGCAGTCTGTGGTTAAGCAACAGGCAATCTCCTCACCGGAGAAGCCGGTATTCTAGGGGCTTATTTCAGCCGGGTCCCTGAACACTCTCATACAATCTCCTCACCGGAGGTGCCGGTATTCTAGGGGCTTATTTCAGCTGGGTCCCTGAACACACTTATGCATAACCACACTGGCGCAAAGCATATATGACTTGATACTAGCGCATGGCCGTGCGGCCATGCGAGCCTTAAATAGTTGCAGCATGTTTAGGACCTTTCAAAGAAGGACCAATGGAGTGCTGCAGCACCTGAGCATGTGACCCTAGATCTCCACTGAGAGATCTCGCCCTGGGCATGCTCAGAGTGCAAAGCAGGATTTAGTCCTAGCAGCTACAAGGACCTTAGCTGCAGTATCTGATCATGTGACCCTCGATCTCCACTGAGAGATCTTACTCTGGGCATGCTCAGAATGAGAAAAGCAGGACTTAGCCCCAGAAGCGTCCGCTCATCGCTGCCCAGCACTGACTTCAATGGCAGAAGCAGGAAATGCAGCAGTAACTCTTAGCACAGAGTCAGACTGAGCGAGACGCTGGGATCGACGTCTCCGCTGAGCAGGCTCCACTGCGGCAGGAGAAGAATGGGAGACCGCAGCGGAGATGGGCCGAGATTCCCCCTGTGCAGAGGCAGGAACTCGACCCCTAACAGTCACTGTATCAAAATGGTGATGTGATCACTCTGTGGCATGCACAGGATGTCAGAATCCCAGTGTGATGACATCATTACATTGCTCCACCCAGGACTCTTTCTACAGGTAGCACTAGGCCCCCAGCCTACAGAATGGAGAGCGATACTGCAGAGAGACCATGTCTCAGCATGCTGTTACAGTTAGGAGTGGTGGTTACTTCAGGTGGGCCCCTCCGAGTGAAGGCCTCAAAATAATCAACTCCTCTTCCATCCCGGTAGCTATGCTACTGTGCATAAGTAATCGGACCCAACCGTCAACAGGAAAGAATAGTAGTAAATGACCACTGGGTACTGGGCAATGAAAACTGAATCTTAACATTTTAAACTTTGTTTCTGGAGAGCATATAATTTAAAAGCATATGGAATTATTTCTAAAGAATCTGCAGTGTGGATTCTAGACGGCCATGAGTTGGGTTCAATAGCATCAATTCATTTTTTATCTGTCCATCATCTCTTCAGTTTCAATAAAATTGTCATGATTTAATTGGATACTTTCTAGTTATGGCAACTCACGTTTTGATTTTATGGCCAATAATAATTAGCTGAGTATCAGAAAGTACATAGATGGTATAAAGAACGATTGAAATTAATTGAACAATTCAGTGTAGAGGAAGATTGTTTTTTTTCCCTTGTCTAAAAATTCTCATTTGAAGAACAAACAGCTCTTCTTGTACCAAAATCCCCCTAAAAGAAACCACTGCTCCGTCTTGATTTTTAAACTGTTCATGCACGTAAAATAGACAATGTGATGATGTCAGATTTTGACTATTTTGGCCAAGCATTGTTTTAAAATTATTCTTCCGAAGCATTGTTTTAAAATGATCTTTCGTGTTAGCTAATGGCAGCCTGCTATCTTGCAACAAAGTGATCTGTGATGCTGGATTTTTGTTGTCTGAGGGTGAGGGTATGTGCACACGTCAGGTTTTTTTCCTGACAAAATCCTGAGAATTCTGCCAGAAATTCGCGTTTTTTTCCGCGTGGATTTCTCGCGGAATTTGCGCGTTTTTTGCGCGGTTTTTGCGGATTTTTTGCGTTTTTTTTTTTTCCTGAAAGTCAGTTTTGCTATTAAATCCGCAAAAAATCCGCAAAAAGAATGAGCATGTCCATTCTTTTTGCGGATTGCGTTTTTTTTGCGGAAAAAAACGCATACATCTGCACAAAAAATGCGGAATGCATTCTAAATGATAGGATGCATAATTTTAGCGTTTTTTATGCGGATTTATAGCGTTTTTATAGCGAAATTCCGCAAAAAAAATGCAAAAAATCCGGACGTGTGCACATACCCTGAAACTGACTGACTCTCATCCTAGCATAAAAGATCATTGTGATTAAAGAGTTTTCTTCTGTTCATTACCTCCAAGAGTTCCAACTGGTAGTATGTAGACAAGAACTGGTAGACGTCCAACTGTCTCTTAGTACCAGTGAGATAGAGTATGTTCCTTCAGTTTATAACCTTCAGTTATGTTTCACTGTCAGAGATTTCACATGGAATTATTAGCTAACAATATCAGGAATTCCTGCAGTTGAAAATTTTAGGATTGTTAATAGTTATTGATTTGCTTGCCTAATGCATGCCATGTTTATCTTGAATATGCATCATAGTATGCTGACAATTATAGTTTTTGGCAAATTGGCATCTTATGTACGATGCAATAATCGAACCTTTTTATTCACAGCTGTTTTCTAATTCATTGTGAACAGATAAATGGATTGGGAATATATATTCTCATGATGATCATTGATTTGCAAAGAGCTAGGCCCACTTACACATTAGACAAATATCAGTCAAACCTTCTGATATCGAAGGGTTAGGCCAACATTGTAAGGTATGGAAACATAGGACAATTTATTGTTGGGGAAATGCCGATCTGGTGTGTCTAATTTCACATAGACTATCCTATTGTCTGTAGGACATAAGTCACCTCTAGACATATCTGACAACAGCCATCTAATAGAAAACACAGAAGTATCGGCTAAACAATCAACCGAACCATTGTTCAGCCAACTACCATCTAATGTGTATGAGGGGCTTTATCAGTAGATCATATCTTGTATGTAGTGGGAAGATATCTTCTGTTTTTCCCTTTCTGTTTTCTATGATATATCTTTGTCAACACCCCTGTCTTTAAATGCTTTGTTAATTCATGGTATTCAATGAATAACCTTAATGTAACTAACTGTCCATCTCTTCTCCAAGATAAATCCTTAGTTTCACAAGTTACCAGCATTTCAGATATTATTTCAGGTGGGAAATTTATAGTCCTCTAAGTTTTTTGAAGTTTTTGACAACTACTTTCAGTAAAAAGATCTTTGCTTTAAAATTTGTATAATTACTTTTCCCAGGTTCACTTAGTTCACAAAGTTTAATGAGTGTCAAACACATGCAGTGATAATGGCTACCGAGAGGGATATATGAAAATGTATGCATGTAACGCTTATCCATGTCATACTTATGAACTCCTAAATTCTTAGCTGGGAATACACTGAAATCTCATCGCTGCACATACTTTACTTGGAGCAATTTTAACTTTTCCCATGTCCATTAGACCTTACAACCTAATCTTGCTTGGCCAATTGCTCCCATGGTGAGATCATTAAGTAAATTATTTCGAGATCAAACAGCCTTCAGTGACAATAGAGTCCCATGTAAGGTAAATGCTTCAAAGATCCCCCTTTCAAATTATAGTTCTACAGGCTATTCATCACCTCTCGGTGGGGCTTGCCCACCATTACTTGGCTTTTGCTCCAGGCTAAGGTAGCACCACTAATTGGCCTTTGTAACAAAACTGACCTGTGGACAGGATAAAACTTGCTTTAAATTTAAAGAATAAAAAAATTATTCAAGGTTAAAAACACATGAATACTGCGAGAACATCGCCATAAAAAGAGAGTGAATGAATGTCTTCCTCTAGGGTTGTTAATTTGAAAGAATGTGGTCATATATTGCATGGTTGAAACAAAAGCTACTTCAGGTATACTGGTCCACTTTCAGCTGATGGACAGCTTGGTCTGTCATTTTCTACATTTCTTTCCAGTTCTTCTCCCTTAAGGACTTTGATCTTTCAGAATAATAGCAGAGGAATGGGTTACTCGCTCCCTACAGGTGCACAGACTTTGTGACAGGTTGCATGGTTTTTTCAGTCAGCCATATGCATAGAAATAGATTTTTGACAAAATTTGTGCATGTACAAATGTTCCAATAAAAGCAGGATCACACCTGACTGAATGGAACAACTTGAAGAATTTGCATAAATTAAAGACAGGTAAATGCAGAAGACTTCCCACTGGGAATTGAGTTTATTGAACTCACAAAGACATTGTGTAGGAGGAAAAGGGAACATAGAAAATGTAAATAGGAACATCAGCTGGTTTATTTGCAGATGAAAGGGTGCACAGTCTGAGTTATTTTAAGCTGAAAGATTCTTGCCAAACTACATTTTATCTGGATTACAATAGGGCATTAAGAGGGCAAAGGGTTTCTCAGTAAGGACTCACCTAGGTCTACAGAAAAAACATGGAGTTCATGACTATATTTACTCCAGGGCAATGGGTTGCATTGTATTTCAGTATTATAACACTAACTGAATTGATATCTCTGGTTTGAAAATGTTTGAGGATTACATGAATTAAAGTTTCCACAGAAAAAGGCTCCTGTTAGCATGAGGGAAAAACAGAACAAGTGAGATGGGGCTTTTGAAGATGTAGGGTAAATCTATCTGCTATCTGCAAATGGGTCCTAGAATATTAACTGTCATAAAAAAGTCTATTACATGCTGGTGGATACTCTTGTCATCAATGCATGGTTGTAACTATTAAAGGGTGTATCCACTACTCGGACAACTATTTTTCAATTGCTATATGTTGCCATATAAAATAAAAACAGCCTATACTCAGCTCCAGTGCTGTTCGTGCAATGTCAGCGCATTGTCTCCCGGGGCTTGTGTAATTTTTAGGCATTGAGATCCCGCCGCTGCACAGGGGGAATCTCAAGCCATGTCTTCTGCTGTCTCCCATTCTTTCCCAGCCACAGAAGATTGTGTTCAGCAGAGACATCAGTCCCAACGCCTTGCTCAGGCTAATGCTGTGCGTTTGGTTGATGCTGCCTTCCCAGGTCCAGCTATAGCAACCAGCATAAGTCAGAGGCGAGCAGACGCTCCTGGGAATAAGTCCTGTTTTCGGCCTTCTTAGTATGTTTGTGAGACGACCACTCATTGGTGGTCAGAGGTCACATGCCCAGGTCCTCAAGCACCTCGTATTGGTTCTTTGGCAAGGTCACAGAAGACTGCGGCTATAAAAGGATCGCACGGCCGCATGGCCATGTGCTAGTATTTCCTAAAATCGTGGAGTGTGTGTGCAAGCGTGAATGTCTCTGGTGCTAGCTCCTAATGATCCCCTACCTTCGTGTTGTGATTGTGTCTGGGTGATTGGAGTATAGAGACAGCATCTGTAGTGGCATCGCTAGTGCTATGCCATGCGATCAAGTTGCACAGAACATGATAGATAGCATCTGGTACTGACGTTCAAAAAACAGAGAAAGAAGCACAGGCCATATACAACGGGGATCACCAATCAATAGAGAATATATTCCAAAACACAGCTTTATTAGGGTATAACACATATAACACAGGACAAAAGGACATTAAAAACATCTAAAAGCACATATTAAACTAGTGCCAAACAAATGGCACATGCCTGTACATACGTAGAAGGGGAGAAAACATATATAATGGTAGTAATAATGACAGACATAAGTGTGCAACTGCTCCTCACAATACTATATAGACAGCATATTCCTAACCATACATAGTGTCAAAACCAACGTACATACTGTACATCCTACAAAGCACCCAAAAGAGTGCGATGATAGAAATAAATGGGTGTAATATAGGTACAAAAGCTCTGGATAAACTTAGAGTGAGGCCTAAAGCCATATAAAAATGCACATATAATGGAAACACTTAAGTAAATGCAGGCAGATAGCACATAAAGCTCAGAATAAGCCAAAAAATTCCTATACCCCAAATAATACGGAGTTGGACCAGCACAATAGCCCTGACTGTCCCGGTACTAGTACAGAAGCATAACACTATGAATGAACACTTAGGTTACATGTAAAACCAACAAGGGAATGCACAACAGTCACCTCCCCAAAAAGTTAGCGGGTATAATAACCCAGATGTACTGACAGGCAGAAAGAGAGCGAGTACCCTACGCGTGTCGCCACTACGGTGGCTTCATCAGGGGTGTATGGTTTTCGCTCCAAATACCTGTGTATAAATACCTGATAATGTGGCGTCCAAGTGGACGCAGCTGTGAAAATTCGCCCGGAAATGGCAGGACAAGCAAAGACAGGTGGCATACAGCGTTATCCATTTCGCATTGCGCAGGCGTCAGCACCCTAGGGGCCGGAAGCCACCGATACTAAGCAACAATAGACAACACTGACCCGCACAATGCCCACCGCGCAGGCGCCGGCATTCCGAAACCGGAAGTGGTCAGCGCCTAGCAACGGTGTAAATATACAGATCACCGGAAAGACCAACAGCATATAATGACAAAGTGCTCACAGCCACCTGGTCTGTGCAGGCGTGAATATGCCAGACCACAGAAATGATAAACAAAATGATGAGGCTGTGATCTCCAGGTATTAGTGCCCACCGCGCAGGCGCCGGCATTCCGAAACCGGAAGTGGTCGGCGCCTGGTAACGGAGGAGGTTTACAGTTCGCCGGAGAGTCCCGGCCAATAACCACTATAAGCTTATATGCAAATAAGCATAAATGAGCACAACTCACATAAAGATCCCCGCAGCATAAAATGCCCTAGTATTCTCAGCTGCGAGATATACGCGGGCATCAGCATATCAGCCCCAGAAGGCATTCCGAAACCGGGGGTAGTCGGCGCTTAGCAACAGTGGGAGTTTACAAATCGCCGGAGAGTGCCGGCCAATGGCAACATATAGCCTATATACAGATGAACAATAAGCGAGCTGAGCCCGCATAGGGTTACCCACAGCATATGGTGCCCTAATAATCTCGGCGGTGAAGTATACGCCTGCAACAGCGTCTCTGCCCAAAAGCTTTTATAGATCTAGGCTATAAACATGAAGCATAAACAATAAAGGAGTTATAGACACCGGAAAGCCCCGGCCAATAGCAGCAGTGGACACACACATATAAACATAAATGATAAATGAGTCAAGCCTGCACAAGAAGTCACGTGACATTTGTTGGCTAGTACTCACAACGGCGTACTCAATGCAGGCCTCGGCATACAGTAACAAGAAAGTCGCAGGCACCAGCAATATATGAGGTGACATGTAGCCCCCCAAGGATAAATTCTCACGGGCATCAGTGTACTCCAACCCGTGGAATATCCGCCTCACTTCGCATACGTCACAAACTGAGATCGAATTTCTGGACCTCAAACTTTATCTGACGGACTCCAAGATCATCACAAGTCTGTACCGGAAGCCTACGGTGACTAATAGCCTATTGCACTTCACCAGCTTTCACCCACAGCACCTGAAAGAGGGGATACCGAAGGGCCAGTTCTATAGGGTCAAGAGGAACTGTACCCGACAGGAGGACTTCTTGAAACACTCTCGTGAACTGACGTCGAGGTTCAAAGAAAGAGGCTACCCTAACAAGGTAATTTCGCGCGCTTACATTGAGGCTAGAGATCAGGACAGGGCTAACTTATTGTGTCCCCGGGCTAAGACCATTGGTAGACCATTGGGGATTATTACTCCCTTTAACAACCAATGGCAGGATGTACGTAATATCCTGTCTAGATATTGGGGGTTGCTTCTGAGTGAGTCCAAGTTGGTACCACATATTTCGCCCAAACCCAACCTGATAGCAAGGAGAGCCAGGAATCTCAAAGATTGTCTTAGTCACAGTCATTTCCACGTCCCACTGTGAGCACTAATGGAGGATTTCGTCTCCGTGGCACTTTCCCGTGTGGAAACTGCAACATTTGTCCGTTTACAGCAGGAGACACCAATGTGACGTTACCTTCTTTGCCTTTCCAGATTACACCTAGAACGTACTTTAACTGCAAGACCAGGAACCTTGTTTATGCCTTGGTGTGTCCGTGCCCTAAGGTTTACGTGGGGCAAACAACACAAGAATTAAGGAAAAGAATCCAGCAACACTTTTCAAACATCACTACGGCAAAGAAGGATAAGATGAAAGGAAAGCCCCTAACGTCGGTTGCCTCACACTACCTCGCGGAACATAATTCTTTGTGGAACAGAACAAGGATATGTGGCTTGGATAAAGTACCCGTTAATATTAGAGGTGGCAACATTACCTCAGAACTGCTCAAACGGGAATCAAAATGGATTTTTGACATGAATTGTGTGACCCCAAGGGGCCTTAACGAGGACTTGCTGTTTACCGGCTTCTACAAGTGTATATGATCATGTGATTTGAGGGGGTGTCTTTGACATTGTATAGGAGTTCCATTTGCCCATACGGACACTGTGGCTGCCAGGGGCATTTCCTGCATACCTATTTTGCATATTGTTGTTATGTCCCTACATTTTGTCTCCACTCTATTTCAGGTGTGGCTTCAGTCTAACTGCCCATATTGTTTTTGACTATTTGGACAGCATATTGCAGTTAATAGCAGGTATCTATATAGACAGCATATTGCAGTTAGCAGTGGGTAAGTATGTTGCTCTCAGGCTTAATCATGTGTACCATTGTATTCCTTGACTATCAGGGGTATTTTGACTCTTTGATATTTAGTCTGTACGTCCCTATACTGAGACTGTGTTTTCATTTATTGTGTCTCCTTTGAGGACCTGTACTATCTCATCTGAACCACATGGATAACACATTAAATCTGGAGTCATTTCATACCTCCTTTTGACAGCTTACTTTATAATTTTCACGGCCATGCTCTTGTATATACCTTGTCTTGTTTGCTTGTCGTATTAATTCAACTTTACCTGCTCCGGCCCTGTGAGTACCCAAATAGGATTGTGAACATACCTTATCATTATATTTCATTTGGTGCTTTCCGCCAGCCCTAATAGTAACATTGTTATGTCACGAGAGCGCTGCAGCCAATCAGCAGCCACTTCAGTCTAATTTTCTCCGGACAAGACTGACATCCGGAAGAAGTGAGATCTGCTGCTACTGCTCTCTGACCTCCTCCAAGTGTCAGGTCCAAAGGAAGTGAGGCCGAAGTGGCTGCTGATTGGCTGCAGTACTCACATGACATAACAATACAAACACACGAACCCCAGAAGACAATGCACTGACATCACAGGAACATAGTGGGCACAGGAGGCAAGTAAAGAATGTTTTTATTTTATGGAAGGAATATAAATTGTGTGTACAATTATTAGGCAAGTGATTCATTTGACCATATCATCATTTTCATGCAGATTTTTCACCTAGAAGCTGTATAACCTTGAATGCTTATTGGATGAAGCAAATAAGGTGATGTGTATTTGTGCAACAAGGGAGATGTGGCCTAAGGATACAACACCCTTTATCAAGGTGCGCAAAATTATTAGGCAGCTTGTTTTCCTCAGCCAAAATAGACCAAAAAGAAATTGAACTGATTCTGAAAATTGTTAAAAGTTTTATAGATGGATGTACATATATGATAAAAAAAAAGATTAATAAAATGGAGAGGGTGAGGGATAACAGAAAGAGCATATGATAGCAAACTCGCCTTGGAGGGATGTGGAAAT
Source organism: Ranitomeya imitator (assembly GCF_032444005.1). Taxonomy (NCBI): domain Eukaryota; kingdom Metazoa; phylum Chordata; class Amphibia; order Anura; family Dendrobatidae; genus Ranitomeya; species Ranitomeya imitator. Next base: position 79,372,623 of record NC_091287.1, read on the forward strand.
ACCAAACACAACCCTGTTAAAAATCCAGACATAGAGGAATTCAGCTGCAGCTACCCCAGATGATGGTCCAGTCCAGGAGCCACCATGTATCAAAACAATCTTTTAATAAAAACATTGCTGAGTGCAACAGACAGACAGATAATATATTCATAAGAATGTATAATAAGAATAGAGGGCTTCCCGTTTCAACATCAGACAGATGTCTTCCTTAGGCCAAACATGTAAGGTAACAGTACAGCAGTCAGGGCTTAAATGGACAAAAAAGGAAGGAAAACAGTCACACACTGGCATCATGGGTTCAAGGGTCAGTGCACATAACAAATAGGAAAATGTACATAATACATAATGCTGGCACATGGTGGTGTGCGGTACAAACTATGAATATAATAATAAAAGCATTCAATGTTAAAATGAGAGCTCTATTAGAAGATTGCACATTGACATCATTGGGTCAGGAGTCACTGCAAACAGGGACATGAGACCACCATGAAAACAAAATAGCCCTATTTTTCCACAAATATGTTTTTTACCCACAATTTTTTATTTTCACAAGGTTAACAGGGTAAAAGAACCCAAAAATTTGTTGTGCAATTTCTTCTGAGTACAACAATACCCCATATGTGGTCAAAAACTACTTTGAAGCACTGTGTACAGTTCAGAAGGGAAGAAGAGCCATATTGGAGTTTACATTTTGCTGGATTGATTTGAGGGTGCCATGTCACATTGGTAGAGCCCCTGAGGTGCCAGAACAGCAGAGCCCCCATAAGTGACCCCATTTTACAAACTACACTGCTCAATTAATTCATCTATGGGTGTAGTGATGATATTGACACCATAGGTGTGTCACAGTATTTTATACCATTGGGCACTGAAGAAAAAATAATTACATTTTTACCACCAAAATCTTGTTTTAGCCCCAGATTTTACATTTTCACACTAGGAAATGGGTAAAAATGACACACAGCCCCCAAGTGCTAGAAGAGGAGAATCTCCCTCAAGTGACCCATTTTGGGATTTTATCTACTGGTGTAGTGATGATTTTGACTCCATGGGTGTTTTCCAGAAACAAGCAGCAGTGGATGTTGCTGAGTGAAAATTGCAAGCTTCCATTGTAGTGCCCAGTACATTGTAGTCACCACCAGTATTTTGTAGTCACCATTACGTTGTAGTGCCAAGTACATTGTGGTGCCAAGCTCATGTTATTGCTATAGAAATACCAAACATGTGGATGCTAAATGCGGTTTAGGCACACTGTGGGCTCAGAAGGGAGAAGGGGCATTTTGGATTTAGGAATGCAGAATTTGCTGAATTTGATTTAGGGGGCGAGGAGCTATATCGCTTTCAAGAGCCTTTGTACTGCCAGTAACATGGAAAACTCCTAGATTTCCATTAACAGGTCACGGTACTGAGCTGGGACTTGCTTTTTTTGTCGATTGAGTTGAAGCATTTGCTGTGAACACTTTACATAACAGTTTGAGATCATATTTATCCTGCGCTCTATGCTGAGCACTTACATCTGTGTTTACATCTAAATCTGAGAGACTTGATTCAGATAAAACTCCCGAGGAATCCATTCACTATAATGCAGCAGCTGAGTTACTCTGAAATCCATCTGGCCTCTGTTCAGCATTGTCCTTTTTTTTAGAAGTTCACAAGGCTGTGGCTGACCACGCTTTATGCATGCCTAAAAAGACGTACACCGCTAGATCATAGGCCAGAAGGCGTCAACAGTGACTCCATCTGCCTCATTATTGGGAATCTTCCGCCAGAGGTTCCATCTGAATCACGTATTTCAGAGATTTACATGGAAACCCCTTAATAAGCACTCAGTATAGAGCGCAGGATAAATGTGAGCCGAGCCTTACTGCAATCTGTGGGAGGCAGAATTAACATATCAACAGCAGTTGAAAAATTGTTATTTTCTTGCGCCGTTCCTCGGGCAGTATATGTAATAAGACTGCTTTATCTTTTGGAGTCTCTACGATTATTGAGATACCAGATTTATATTGAGTTTTTTTATATTTGGCTGCTGTCACACACTAAAAACTGCTTTTTATTGCCAAATCAAGTTTTTTTTCTGTCACCATTAGTGATGAGCGAACGTGCTCGCCACTACTTGTTACTCACCCGAGTATCAGTGCACTTGGTGTACTCGCCGAGCACTGAGCATTTCTGGGATTATTCAGCGGTAACTGGTGTCTCCACCCAGCATTTTTGGCGGACTTTAGAGACCCAATCGCACTGCAGGAATTGTCTGCCAGGCCATGAAAAACCGCAGCCATCTTTGTTGTGGTCGTGCAGTGATTGGCTTGACCGCCCAGCATCATTCCGAGTATAAGAGACCTGGGGCCGCCCTGCTCGCCGCTTTCAGCTCTGTATTCAGAGAGAGTAGCTGCCGAGAAAGAGTCAGAATCGTTAGTGTAGGTCTGCAACTGTTAAATCCACAACTCCTGAGAAACCAACAGTCCTTTTTAGGGCTAATTCGTGAGTCCCGATATTGCAGCACTAGGTAGGCAGGACATAGCATATCGACATCAGTGCAAGGCCTGCAGGCACTGTATGTGTGTACATTGCTCCCACTGCATCCCTCCCAAAGCTCCACAACTGTCTGCTGCTGCTGCAGCTTCTTTACTATATACCTAGTTGCATTTTTTCCCCAAAATTAACCCCCCCCCAAAAAAAAATACAGTCTGTTCTGTCAGACTGAGGCCTGTTTAAAAATCATAGTTTGTCAGGCATACGTAGCATAGTTGTGTGTGCTAGCCTTGTGCCACTCTTTTTTTTTGTGTTTTAAATTCACCAAAAAAGGCCTCATATATCTGCGTGCTCCAAGTTTCGTCATTTTAGGCCATTTTGCCACTGTTTTTGCTGTCTGTTACTCTAATTATATACAGCACTATTTTGCATTTAAAAAAAAAACAGGCCACATATTTGGCAGTGTGGTATTTCCGTGACAGGCCTCATATATCAGCGTGCTCAAAGTTTGGGCATTGTAGGCCGGTTTACCACTTTTTTTCCTGTCTGTTACTCAACTTATATACAGCACTATTTTGCATTAAACTAAAAATATAGGCCACATATTTGGCAGTGTGGTATTTCAGTGACAGGCCTCATATATCTGCATGCTCCAAGTTTAGGCATTGTAGGCCGGTTTACCACTTTGTTTGTGGTCTGTTATTCTAATTATATACAGCACTATTTTGCATTTTAAAAACACAGGCCACATACTTGGCAGTGTGATATTTCCGTGACAGGCCTCATATATCTGCGTGCTCAAAGTTTGCTCATTGAAGGCCGGTTTACCACTTTTTTTCCTGTCTGTTACTCAACTGATATACAGCACTATTTTGCATTAAAATAAAAATACAGGCCACATATTTGGCAGTGTGATATTTCCGTGACAGGCCTCCTATATCTGCGTGCTCAAAGTTTTGGCATTTTAGGCTGTTTTGCCACTGTTTTTGCTGTCTGTTACTCTAATTATATACAGCACTATTTTGCATTTTTTTTAAAATAGGCCACATATTTGGCAGTGTGGTGTTTCTGTGACATGCCTCAGATATCTGCGTGCTCCAATTTTGGGCATTGTAGGCCGGTTTCCCACTTTTTCCTGTCTGTTACTTTCATTATATACAGCATTATTTTGCATGTTTTTAAAAACAGGCCACATACTTGGCAGTGTGGTATTTCCGTGACAGGCCTCAGATATCTGCGTGCTCCAAGTTTGGGCATTGTAGGCCAGTTTATCACTTTTTTTCCTGTCTGTTACTCAACTTATACACAGCACTATTTTGCATTAAACTAAAATTACAGGCCACATATTTGGCAGTGTGGAATTTCCGTGACAGGCCTCATATATCTGCGTGCTCCAAGTTTGCACATTGCAGGCCGGTTTACCACTTTTTTTTTGCTGTCTGTTACCCTACTGATATACAGCACTATTTTGCATTACAAAAAATACAGGCCACATATTTGGCAGTGTGGTATTTCCGTAACAGGCCTCATATATCTGTGTGCTCCAAGTTTGGGCATTGTAGTCCGGTTTACCACTTTTTTTGCTGTCTGTTACTCTACTGATATATGTTAGGGCTAGCGGAACGCACCAAATAATAAGACAGATAGAGTATGGTGCGTTCGCAGCCCGGGGTCCACCGTGCAGAGATGGAACCTGCTGCCAAGTAATGACGGACTATATGGCGGTACAAAGTGAATACACACATGGGTTAACCTCACCCTGTATGAAGGAAGCGAACCCTGTTACGTCACAGGGCCGCGGTACCGCACCAAGAGCGCAAGCAAGGAGTCCCAGAACTCAATCCCAAGACACAGGATTTGAGTACATAGACCTCATGCGCTCGACACCGCTACTGAGGTGTCAGAGTGACAGCAATAGAAGCACGAGAGTGCATGCAGTGCCGCACTGGCGAACGCCACTAACCACCCAGGCTTGGGTCAGGAAAGCGCTGTGAAAGCACAAGGCGCCGCACTGGCGGTCACAGCAATGAGACGCTGTATTGTGTGTTTACGTGCTGATGGCTAAGTCGGGCGCTAGATAGCAAACATACACCTTCCGCGAACAGTCATCCAATAGGGAGGGTTATTTAAAGAGCGACTTACACTCACAACACACACACATATACAAATGTACACTAGTGCATGGCCGTGCGGTCATGCGCAGCTTATATAGTTGCAGCACGTTCAGGACCTTCAAATAAAGGACCAATGGGAAGCTGCTACCAAAGTTTTGCCCTTTCAGGACCTTCCTGGAGGACCAATGGGATGTGCTGCAGTACCTGAGCATGTGACCCTCGATCTCCAATGGGAGATCCTGCCCTGGGCATGCTCAGAAAGAGAAAAGTAGGACTTAGCCCCAAAAGCATCTGCTCGCCGCTGCCCAACACTGACTTCAATGGCAGAAACAGGAAAAGCAGCAGTAACTCTCTGCACAGAGTGAGACTGAGCAAGACGCTGGGACAGACGTCTCCGCTGAGCAGACTCCACTGCGGCTGGAGAAGAATGGGAGACCGCAGTGGAGATGGCTCAAGATTCCCCTTGTTCAAAAGCGGGAACTCGACACCTAACATTATACAGCACTATTTTGCATTACAAAAAATACAGGCCACATATTTGGCAGTGTGGTATTTCCGTGACCGGCCTCATATATCTGCGTGATCCAAGTTTGGGCATTTTAGGCCAGTTTTCCACTGTTTTTGCTTTCTGTTACTCTAATTCTATACAGCACTATTTTGCATAAAAAAAATAAAAAGGCCACATTTTTAGCAGTGTGGAATTTCCATGACAGGCCTCATACTGTATATCTGCGTGCTCCTAGTTTGGGCATTGTAGGCCGTTTTGCCACTGTTTTTGCTGTCTGCTACTCTACTTATATACAGCACTATTTTGCATAAACTAAATTCACAAAAAAGCCCCTAAAAATTGAATGCAGTCTGTTATGTCAGGCTGAGGCCTGTCTGGTATTTGTGTTTGAAAAATCGTAGATTTGCAAGCATACTGATCAGATATTATTTTGCTTCTAATAAATATATTTGTGTTGAGCTTTTGAAATAGTGCAGTAGTCCATTTAAAATGGGCAAGGCAAGGTGCAAGGGATGGGGAAGTGGACGTGATGCTGATGGTGCATGCAGAGGACGAGGACGTGGCCAAGGTGAAAGTGGGCCACAACAAGGACCCACATCTTCCCGCTCTACCTGTCCCAGTTTCAAGGGGACCGCCGCACACCACTATTGAAGCCAGAGCAGTGTGAAACGGTTGTTGGTTGTATAGCGGATAATGCTTCCAGTCACTTAGCCACCACCACCACCACCATGTCTTACACACGGTCAAGTCTGAGTAGCCGTGAGTGTGGCCCGGATATTCCTCACCCTGATCCTCCTTTCTCCCACTATGCCGAGTTCCCTGAGCCCTGCGACAACTGATCCCACACTTGGACACTCTGAAGAGCTGTTCAGTTTTTTATTTCAAGATTCCGGACTCTCAGCTGGTCCACTTGAAGTGGTGACAGTTGAAATCGCATGTAGAGATGCCCAAAGCTTTGACCAGCCCCAGTCACGCGAAGGCGATTGTGGGAAGTGTCAGAAGAGGTGGATGATGATGAGACACAACTGCCAGAAAGTCAGAAGGAGGAGCAGGGTGCAGATGTGGAAGACGAGGTGGTGGATGACTCGCCGCTGCCCAACACTGACTTCAATGGCAGAAGCAGGAAAAGCAGCAGTAACTCTCTGCACAGACTGTGACTGAGCAAGACCCTGGGTCCGACGTCTCCGCTGAGCAGACTCCATTGCGGCTGGAGAAGAATGGGAGACCGCAGTGGAGATGGCTCAAGATTCCCCTTGTTCAGAAGCGGGAACTCGACACCTAACATGACCCCCCCTCCTTGGGCCTCGCTACGCTTGAAGGCAGCAATGAGCTGTGGGGCCCGAATGTTTTCAGCAGGCTCACAGGACCTGTCCTCTGGGCCATAACCCTTCCAATCCACCAGATAGAACTTTTTGCCACGTACCACCTTGCACCCCAAAATAGCGTTCACCTCGTAATCGTCCGTAGACGAACCTGATGTCCCGGCAGGTGACTCGGAAAACCGGGACATGTATACTGGTTTCAAGAGGGACACATGAAAGGTGTCGGTGATACCCAAGCGTGGAGGAAGGGCCAGACGGTAGACCACAGGGTTAACCTGTTCAAGGACCTTGAAGGGACCCAAGTAGCGAGGTGCAAACTTAGTGGACTCAACACGCAGCCTGATGTTACGGGCGGAGAGCCACACTAAGTCGCCAGGAGCAAAGGTCGGAGCGGGGTGCCGATGAGCATCGGCGGAGGACCTCATTCTCTCCTTGGAGGCCCGAATGGCATCCTGAGTGCGGTCCCAAATGTCCCGTGCCTCCACAGCCCAGTCTGCCACCCTGGAGTCAGCAGAAGACACAGGCATGGGCACAGGGACACGCGGATGCTGGCCGTAATTTAGGAGGAATGGAGTCTGACCGGTGGAGTCGGCTACGGCGTTGTTAAGCGCACGGTAGCAAGGATGCCCAGTCATCCTGCCTGGCAGAAACAAAATGTCGTAAATATGTGACCAAGGTCTGGTTGGCCCTCTCTACCAACCCATTCGTCTCGGGATGATATGCCGAAGAGAGATTCAACTCAATACTGAGTAGACGACAAAGCTCTCTCCAGAATCGAGATGCAAACTGGGGACCCAAGTCACTAACAATTTTGTCTGGCATACCGTGTAGGCGAAAGATATGTTTGATGAGCAAGACAGCCAACGCCCGTGCAGAAGGTAGCCGTGGAAGAGGCACCAAGTGCACCATTTTGGAAAAATGGTCGGTGATCACCCAGATAATGGTGCAGTTACGAGACTTGGGTAAGCCGACCACAAAGTCCATCCCAACCATCTCCCAGGGCCTGTCCGCCACCGGCAGAGGGTAAAGCAAACCAGCTGGCCGTTGCCGAGGGGACTTGTTCTTGGCGCAAGAGACACACGCCCGAACATATTCTGCGACATCACGAGCCATATGCGGCCACCAGTACGTCCTCGCCAGTAACTCAGATGTCCTTTTGGAACCAAAATATCCACCCACCCTGGACGAGTGTGCCCAAGAGAGAACCTCCGGTCGCAAACTGGATGGTACAAAAGTCTTGCCCGGAGGCACAGACTCTAGCGAAACCGGGGCCACAGTTCTCAAGCTCTCGGTGGGGACAATAAGCCGAGGCTCCTCTTCCTCCTCCGCAGATGACACAACGGAGCGAGAGAGAGCGTCGGCCCGAATGTTCTTCTCCCCAGAAAGAAAATGGAGGGTGAAATGAAACCGGGAGAAGAATAAGGACCATCTGGCCTGGCGAGAATTCAACCGCTGGGCTGTCTGCAGGTACACCAAATTTTTATGGTCTGTGAAGACTTGGAAGGGAAAACGTGCTCCCTCCAAGAGATGTCTCCACTCCGAGAAAGCCAACTTCATGGCTAGTAACTCCCTGTCCCCGATGGAATAATTCCTCTCTGCTGGTGAGAAGGTCTTAGAAAAGAAGAAGCAAGGATGCTTCCGACCTTGAGCATCCTTTTGGAAGAGGACTGCTCCAGCACCAACAGAAGAGGCATCCACCTCCATGATAAATGGCTTATCAACATTGGGGCGATGTAGGATGGGAGCGCTAGCGAAGTGTGACTTTATGGAGTTAAAGGCCTTGGAGACCTCCTCAGACCACAATTTGGGATTTGCCCCCTTCTTGGTGAGGGCAACCAAGGGAGCTACCAAAGTTGAGAACTGCGGAATGAACTGGCGATAATAATTAATGAACCCCATAAAGCGCTGCACCGCTTTAAGAGAATGGGGTTCCTGCCAGTCCATCACAGCCTGTAGTTTGGCAGGATCCATAGCCAATCCCTGGGCAGAGATGATGTAGCCTAGGAAAGGTAAGGACTCCTGCTCAAACATACACTTCTCCAACTTGGCATAGAGGGAGTTTGCCCGTAGGAGGTCGAAGACTTTGCAAACATCTCTCCGGTGGGAGTCAATATCTGGAGAGTAGATGAGAATATCATCCAGATAGACTACGACCAAGGTGGAAAGCATATCCCGGAAGATGTCGTTCACAAAGTCTTGGAAAACGGCTGGGGCATTACAGAGCCCGAAGGGCATCACCAGATATTCATAGTGCCCATCCCTGGTGTTAAAAGCCGTCTTCCATTCGTCCCCCTCACGGATGCGAATCAGGTTGTAAGCACCCCGCAGATCTAATTTAGTAAATACTCTTGCTCCCCGAAGCCTATTGAAGAGCTCAGATATCAAGGGCAAAGGATACTTATTCTTAACGGTGATGGCGTTAAGACCCCTGTAGTCTATGCATGGACGCAATTCCCCATTCTTCTTCTGCACGAAGAAGAACCCTGCCCCAGCAGGTGACACTGACTTCCTAATGAATCCTCTTGCCAGATTTTCCTGGATGTACTGTGACATTGCCTCCGTCTCCGGGAGAGATAACGGATAGACTCAACCCTGGGGAGGCTCAGCACCAGGCAAGGGATCAATAGGACAGTCATAGGGGCAATGAGGCGGAAGGATCTCCGCCGCCTTTTTGGAGAACACATCTGCATAAGACCAATACTGCTTGGGGAGAGAGGATAGATCAGCGGGTACCTCTGTAGTAGCAACCTGAACGCACTCCCTCTGACACCTACCCCCACAAGATTCGCCCCATCCCAGAATTCTGCCTGAGGACCACTCGATATGAGGAGAGTGGTACCGTAGCCAAGGTATTCCCAACAGGACCTCATCAATTCCCTCAGGAATGACGAGCAGAGATATAATCTCCTGATGAGATGGCGACATGGACAGAGTAAAAGGGATGGTGTGTTATCTGTGAGGGCAGTGTCGACCCATTCACCACTCGTACCGTTACTGGTTGAGCTAGCATAACCAGGGGTATTGCGTGACGTTGGGCGAAGGCAGAAGAGATAAAATTGCCCTCCGCCCCAAAATCCACGCAGAGCTTTACCGAGTGGGAGAATCAGCCTATAATAATTGTCCCTTTAAAGGACAATTTAGAGGCAAACGTCGCCATGTCTAGTGTACCTCCACCTACTACCACTAGACGCTGACGTTTCCTCGACCGCTGAGGACATCTGGTGGCTAGATGTCCTGACTGCAGGCAAACATGACAGACCTTGAGTGCACAAGCGGTCCGGGACTTAGATCCCGCTTGTGACACTTCCATGGCCTCATGTGACTCAGGAACCAGGACCGGAGATTCCAGAGGTTTGGCGAAGGTAGGAGCCAGCCGAAACCTCTTCCTACACTGGGCTCGCTCTAACCTCCGCTTGTTAAAACGGAGGTCAATTCGAGTGGAGACAGTTATTAACTCCTCCAGTGTGGCAGGAATCTCCCTAGTGGCCAGAGCGTCCTTAACGTGATCAGCCAGGCCCCTCCAAAATATGGGGATAAGGGCTTTATCCGACCAGTCCAGCTCAGAAGCTAAAGTGCGGAATTGGACGGCAAAATGACTGACCAAGGACTCACCCTGAGTTAATGCCAGCAGTTGGAGTGAAGTATCATGGGTGACTTGAGGTCCTAAAAAGACCTGTTTCAGAGTGCTCAGGAACAGCGGAGCACTCTGCACCACATGATCGCCACGCTCCCACAGCGGCGTAGCCCATTCCAACGCCCTGTCCGACAAGAGAGACACTATAAATCCCACCTTAGCCCGCTCTGTGGGAAAACGTGCAGCCAGGAGCTCGAGGTGAATAGAGCACTGACTCATGAATCCCCTACAAAATTTGCTATCACCAGAAAATTTTTCTGGCAGCGGGAGGCAAGATAATGTTGGAACAGGGGTGGCAATGGACAAGGTTGCTGCAGCCACGCTAGCAGCCTGTACAGCAACTGCGGTAACATCCACAGCTGAGGTTGAGCTCTCGAGAGCCGCCAACCTACCCTCCAGCTGCTGGATATACCGCAAGGATTGCTGTTTGTCCGTCATTACTAGCCAGACCCTGGCGCTAGTGTAATGTTAGGGCTAGCGGAACGCACCAAATAATAAGACAGATAGAGTATGGTGCGTTCGCAGCCCGGGGTCCACCGTGCAGAGATGGAACCTGCTGCCAAGTAATGACGGACTATATGGTGGTACAAAGTGAATACACACATGGGTTAAACTCACCCTGTGTGAAGGAAGCGAACCCTGTTACGTCACAGTTCTAAAGGTACAGTCACATTTAGCGACGCTGCAGCGATATAGACAACGAGCCGATCGCTGCAGCGTCGCTGTTTAGGTCACTAGGAGACGTCAAACACCGGCAACAGCTGAGCGATGCAGGAGCGATCCAGTGACGTACTTATCGTTCTCACAGGTTGTTCACTCCATTGAAAACCATTGCAGGCATCGTTGCTTTTGCTGTCAAACATGACAAATCACGCCGACCTGATGACCAAATAAAGTTCCAGACTTTCAGCGATGACCAGCGATGTCACAGCAGGATCCTGATCGCTGCTGCGTGTAAAACACAATGAGATCGCTATCCAGGACGCTGCAACGTCACAGATCGCTGTCGTTCTCGTTGGAAAGTTGTTCAGTGTGAAGGTACCTTTAGACTCTATGTGTGTGCTGTTTGTCATTGTAAAACATTAAGGTTTACTGAAACTCTGCCTGTGGTGGTTTGATCTAAATCCTTGTGGCTTTTATATTCTAGGGGTTTATGGCCCCTTGTCTGATGACTCCATGATATCTCAGTTTCACACAACCTTGAATGCTGGCCACTTGAAGGACTGGGTGAAACTAGAGTTACTACATAGTGTAAATCACTATATAAGAGCAGAGAAACATGAATAGGACAGATGCAAAAACTGGGGTACCTGTACATGTACTGTGTGCTCATTCCTGAATAATTGGGGACGCCCATGCAGTGTAGGTAATCTCACAGGGTGTTAGGGGTCGAGTTCCCGCTTCTGCACAGGGGGAATCTCGAGCCACTTCCGCTGCGGTCTCCCATTCTTGTCCAGCCGCAGTGGAGCCTGCTCAGCAAGGACGTCGGTCCCAGCGTCTTGCTCATTCTCACTCTGTTCTGAGAGTTAGTGCTGCTTCTCCAGTCTCTGCCATTAAAGTCAGTGCTGGTCAGCAGCGAGCGGACTTCTCTGGGACTAAGTCCTTGTCTGCATGTACTGAGCATGCCCAGCGTAAGGTCTCCCGTTGGAGATCGAGGGTCATGTGCTCAGGCTCTGCAGCACATTCCATTGGTCCTCTTGGCAGGTCCTAGAAGGGCAAAAGTGCTGTGGCCACTTCCTGTGCTGCTGCTATATAAACTGCGCATGACCGCACGGCCATGCGCTAGTATTGTCTAACTATTGCTAATGTGTGTATGTTGTGAGTGCAAGTCGTCCTTGGAAACCCCTACCCTAGTGAATGTCTGTTCGCGGAAGGTGTATGGCTGCTACCTAGCGCCCGACTTAGCCTACAGCACTAAACACACATCTCAGCGTCCTGTAGCTGTGCCTGCCAGTACGGCGCCGTGCGCCTGCCTTGCGCTTTCCATACCCGAGTCTGGGTGGTTAGTGGCGTCCGTTAGTGCGGCATCGCTCGCACTCTTGTGCACTTATATTTCTTTAGGTTCTCTACACACCCAGTTGCGGTGTTACGCCAGCAAGGGTCTAATCGGGCTCCAATCCCTTCTGGGGTTAAGTCCGCTGACCACTTGCTCGCGCACTAGTGCGGTACTGCGGTCCTGTGAATTAACAGGATCGCTTTCTTCACGCTGGGTGAGGTTTAACCCACGCGTGTATCCTTTAGTGTACCGCCATATTGTCCGTCTTGCTAGCTGCAGGGTCTTTTACCTGCACGGTGGACCTCGGACTGCGAACGCACCTAGTTTCTTACCATCTATACTTGGTGCGTTCCGCCAGTCCTTAACATAATACTAGCGCCAAGGTCTGGCTAGTATGGCGGACATTCAGCAATCTTTGCGGTATATCCAGCAGTTGGAGGGTAGGTTGAAGGTTCTCGAGAACTCAACCTCAGCTGTGGATGTTACCGCAGTTGCTGTAAAGGCTGCTGGCGTGGCGGCAGCAACCTTGTCCACTGCCACTCCTGTTCCGACATTATCCCGCCTCCCGTTGCCAGAAAAATTTTCTGGAGATTGCAAAACTTGTAGGGGATTCGTGAGTCAGTGCTCTATCCACCTCGAGCTCCTGGCTGCACGTTTTCCTACAGAGCGGGCTAAGGTGGGATTTATTGTCTCGCTGTTGTCGGACAGGGCGTTGGAGTGGGCTACGCCGCTGTGGGAGCGTGATGATCATGTGGTGCAGAGTGCTCCGTTGTTTCTGGGCACGCTGAAAAAGGTCTTTCTAGGACCTCAACTCACCCATGATACAGCGCTCCAACTACTGGCATTAACTCAGGGTGAGTCCTTGGTCAGCCATTTTTCCGTCCGATTCCGTACTTTAGCTTCCGAGCTGGAGTGGTCGGATAAAGCCCTTATCCCCATATTCTGGAGGGGCCTGGCTGACCATGTTAAGGACGCTCTGGCCACTAGGGAGATTCCTGCCACACTGGAGGAGTTAATATCTATTTCTACTCGTATAGACCTCCGTTTTAACGAGCGGAGGTTGGAACGAGCCCAGTGTAGGCAGAGGTTTCGGCTGGCTCCTACCTTCGCCAAACCTTTGGAACCCCCAGTCCAGGCATCTGAGTCACATGAGACCTTGGAGGTGACACGAGCGGGATCTAAGTCTCAGTCCGCTCGTGCACATAAGGTCCGTCATGTTTGCCAGCAGTCAGGACGTCTTGCCTCCAAGAGTCCTCAGCGGTCGGGGAAACGTCAGCGTCTAGTGGCAGTTGGAGGAGGTACACTAGACACAGCGACGTTTGCCTCAAAGTTGTCCTTCAAGGGGACAATTACCATAGGCCCATCCACTCTTACGGTCGAGCTATGCTTGGATTCTGGGGCAGAGGGTAACTTTATGTCCTCCGCCTTTGCCCAGCGTCACGCAATACCCTTGGTGATGCTCGCCCAGCCAGTGACCGTTCGAGTGGTAAATGGGTCAACACTACCTTCACAGATTACCCACCAAACCATTCCTTTCACGCTATCTGTGTCTCCATCACATCAGGAGATAATCTCCCTATTAGTCATTCCTGAGGGAATTGATGAGGTCCTGTTGGGGATGCCATGGCTTCGCTACCATTCTCCTCATATTGAGTGGTCCTCTGGGAGAATTTTGGGATGGAGTAAATCCTGTGAGGGTAGATGTCAGAGGGAGTGCGTTCAGGTTGCTACTACACAGGTACCCGCAGATCTTTCCTCTCTCCCCAAGCACTATTGGTCCCATGCAGACGTGTTCTCCAAAAGAGCTGCGGAGACTCTTCCGCCTCACCGCCCCTATGACTGTCCTATTGACCTCTTGCCTGGTGCTGAGCCTCCCCGGGGTCGAGTCTACCCGTTATCTCTCCCGGAGACGGAGGCAATGTCCCAGTATATTCAGGAGAATCTGGCAAGAGGATTCATTAGGAAGTCAGTGTCACCGGCAGGGACTGGGTTCTTCTTCGTACAGAAGAAGACTGGAGACTTACGTCCATGCATAGACTACAGGGGTCTTAACGCCATTACCGTTAAGAACAAGTACCCATTACCCCTGATATCTGAGCTCTTTGATAGGCTACGGGGAGCAAAGGTATTTACAAAGTTAGATCTGCGGGGTGCTTACAACCTGATTCGCATCCGTGAGGGGGATGAATGGAAGACGGCTTTTAACACCAGGGATGGGCACTATGAATATCTAGTGATGCCCTTTGGGCTCTGTAATGCCCCAGCCGTTTTCCAAGACTTTGTGAACGACATCTTTCGGGATATGCTCACCACCTCGGTCGTAGTCTATCTGGATGACATTCTCATCTACTCTCCAGATATAGACTCCCATCGGAGAGATGTTCGCAAAGTCTTCGACCTCTTACGGGCAAACTCCCTCTACGCTAAGTTGGAGAAGTGTGTGTTTGAGCAGGAGTCCTTGCCTTTCCTTGGTTATATCATTTCTGCCCAGGGTTTGGCTATGGATCCTGCCAAGCTACAGGCAGTAATGGACTGGCAGGAACCCCATTCTCTTAAAGCGGTGCAGCGCTTTATGGGGTTCATTAATTACTATCGCCAGTTCATTCCACACTTCTCAACTTTGGTAGCTCCCTTGGTCGCCCTCACCAAGAAGGGAGCAAAGCCCAAGTTGTGGTCAGAGGAGGTCTCCAAGGCCTTTCTCTCGATTAAGTCACACTTCGCTAGCGCTCCCATCCTACATCGCCCCGATGTAGATAAACCATTCATCTTGGAGGTGGATGCCTCATCCGTTGGTGCTGGAGCAGTCCTTTTCCAAAAGGATGCTCAAGGTCGGAAGCATCCTTGCTTCTTCTTCTCCAAAACTTTCACACCAGCGGAGAGGAATTATTCCATCGGGGACAGGGAGTTGCTAGCCATGAAGTTGGCTTTTTCAGAGTGGAGACACCTCTTGGAGGGAGCTCGCTTTCCCTTCCAAGTCTTCACTGACCACAAGAACTTGGTGTATATACAGACGGCCCAGCGGCTAAATTCTCGCCAGGCTAGATGGTCCCTGTTTTTCTCCCGGTTCCATTTTACCCTCCATTTTCTCTCCGGGGAGAAGAACGTTCGTGCCGACGCTCTCTCCCGCTCCGTAGTGTCATCTGAGGAGGAGGAGGAGGAGCCTCGGCTTATTGTCCCGCCTGAGAGCTTGAGAACTGTAGCTCCGGTTTCGCTGGAGTCTGTGCCCCCGGGCAAGACTTTCGTGCCAGCTAACTTGCGACCGGAGGTTCTCTCTTGGGCTCACTCCTCCAGAGTGGGTGGGCATTTTGGGACCAAGAGGACTTCTGAGCTTTTGGCGAGAACATATTGGTGGCCGCATATGGTCCGAGATGTCAAGGACTATATTCAGGCGTGCGTTTCTTGCGCCCAGAATCGGTCTCCTCGGCAACGGCCTGCTGGGTTGCTTTACCCTCTACCGGTGTCAGACAGGCCCTGGGAGATGGTCGGAATGGACTTTGTGGTGGGCTTACCCAAGTCGCGTGGCTGCTCCATTATTTGGGTTGTCACCGACCATTTCTCTAAGATGGTACATTTGGTACCGCTTCCTCGGTTACCCTCAGCACGGGCCTTGGCGGTGTTGTTCATGAAGCATGTTTTCCGATTGCATGGTATGCCTGACAAGATTGTCAGCGATCGGGGTCCCCAGTTCGCGTCTCGGTTTTGGAGAGAGCTCTGCCGTTTGCTCAGCATAGAGTTAAACCTCTCCTCTGCATATCATCCCGAGACGAATGGGTTGGTGGAGAGAACCAACCAGACTCTGGTGACATATTTGCGACATTTCGTCTCCGCTAGGCAGGATGACTGGGCATCTTTGCTACCTTGGGCGGAATTTGCCTTGAACAACGCCGTAGCCGATTCCACTGGCCAAACTCCTTTTCTCCTTAATTACGGCCAGCATCCGCGTGTTCCTGTGCCCATGCCCGTGTCATCCACCGATTCTAGGGTGGCAGACTGGGCGGTGGAGGCACGGGACATCTGGGACCGCACGCAGGATGCCATTCGGGCCTCCAAGGAGAGAATGAGGGTTTCGGCTGATACACACCGGCGTCCCGCTCCGGTCTTTGCTCCCGGCGACTTAGTGTGGCTCTCCGCCCGTAACATCAGGCTGCGAGTTGAGTCCACTAAGTTTGCTCCTCGCTACATTGGCCCGTTTAAAGTTCTGGAACAGGTCAACCCTGTGGTTTACCGTTTGGCCATTCCTCCACGCCTTGGTATCACCGATACCTTTCACGTTTCCCTCTTAAAGCCCGTTCGTTTGTCTCGGTTTTCTGAGTTATCTGCTGGGACATCGGGTTCATCCACGGATGAGTTTGAGGTGAATGCTATTGTGGGAAGCAAGGTGGTACGTGGCAAAAAATTTTATTTGGTGGATTGGAAGGGTCATGGTCCAGAGGATAGAACCTGGGAGCCTGTGGAGCACATTCGGGCTCCGCAGCTCATTGCTGCCTTCGAACGTAGCGAGGCCCAAGGAGGGGGGGGCCCTAGGAGGGGGGGTAATGTTAGGGGTCGAGTTCCCGCTTCTGCACAGGGGGAATCTCGAGCCACTTCCGCTGCGGTCTCCCATTCTTGTCCAGCCGCAGTGGAGCCTGCTCAGCAAGGACGTCGGTCCCAGCGTCTTGCTCATTCTCACTCTGTTCTGAGAGTTAGTGCTGCTTCTCCAGTCTCTGCCATTAAAGTCAGTGCTGGTCAGCAGCGAGCGGACTTCTCTGGGACTAAGTCCTTGTCTGCATGTACTGAGCATGCCCAGCGTAAGGTCTCCCGTTGGAGATCGAGGGTCATGTGCTCAGGCTCTGCAGCACATTCCATTGGTCCTCTTGGCAGGTCCTAGAAGGGCAAAAGTGCTGTGGCCACTTCCTGTGCTGCTGCTATATAAACTGCGCATGACCGCACGGCCATGCGCTAGTATTGTCTAACTATTGCTAATGTGTGTATGTTGTGAGTGCAAGTCGTCCTTGGAAACCCCTACCCTAGTGAATGTCTGTTCGCGGAAGGTGTATGGCTGCTACCTAGCGCCCGACTTAGCCTACAGCACTAAACACACATCTCAGCGTCCTGTAGCTGTGCCTGCCAGTACGGCGCCGTGCGCCTGCCTTGCGCTTTCCATACCCGAGTCTGGGTGGTTAGTGGCGTCCGTTAGTGCGGCATCGCTCGCACTCTTGTGCACTTATATTTCTTTAGGTTCTCTACACACCCAGTTGCGGTGTTACGCCAGCAAGGGTCTAATCGGGCTCCAATCCCTTCTGGGGTTAAGTCCGCTGACCACTTGCTCGCGCACTAGTGCGGTACTGCGGTCCTGTGAATTAACAGGATCGCTTTCTTCATGCTGGGTGAGGTTTAACCCACGCGTGTATCCTTTAGTGTACCGCCATATTGTCCGTCTTGCTAGCTGCAGGGTCTTTTACCTGCACGGTGGACCTCGGACTGCGAACGCACCTAGTTTCTTACCATCTATACTTGGTGCGTTCCGCCAGTCCTTAACACAGGGGTTCTCTGTCTTGGTGCTGCTTCTCTGATATTCCAGACGAATGATGTTTAAATGTCTCTTGGTTGTAATCTAAGTATACTATATGCAGCTAATCTTTATATATATACTTAATCATTATATATATTTAATCCTTAGATATACTTAACCTTTGTATGTTAACATATACAAAAGTGTAAGCACTCATGCTATTCAATCATACTATTCCTTTAATTTAGTACTTTGCAATAAAATTGCATTGTATTGCAAGTATTAGGCTTCTTTAAAGCCATATCTGAACCTGAGTGTTAAAAACATGGCAAATTAAATTGCCAAATTCTCCTGTAAATAATTCTGCAAAGAGGGAACCATCATACCATTAAAAATGCAAGTGGATTTTCCTTGGCCCATCCAGTATGTGGGTTCCAAGGCGTAAGGGGGGGCATATGACCGACTATGCAGCAGGGCTGGCATTACTGCCAATGTGTAAAACAAAGGAGTACGGAAGTACGAAATGCATATTGTGAAGTGGATTTTCATGGGCCCATCCAGTATGTGGGTTCAAAGGCTTATTGGGGTGCATATGAATTGGTAGCAGGGCAGGCCTTGCAATCAATGCAACATTTTTTCAGGAGGACCTCCTGGACATCTTATGAAATAGGTATTGTGGTGCATAGTAATTCTTGGCAGCCCATCCACTCACAGCGTAGGCTACAACAGTCTAGGAGACCCACTGTTTAATAATGGCCCTTTAAGAAGATTAATGCCACCTGATGCACCAGTAAAAATAGGCTCTGTTAGTTTAAGAGTTGCTCCTTCATAAATGAAACAAGATGGGTCTGCTTATGTGTCACACCACATGGCCAGCTAGGGTTGTTAAATGTTACAATGACATTCCCCAGTGAATGCATTTGTAGTGGTTGAAAGCAATGTTAAAGTTGAAAAACGCTTCAAAAACGCTGCGTCTGAACTAATTTCAAGTGGAGGAGGAACATTTCGGGCTGGGGTTAATTATTTGGCCTTACAGGTAAGTCATTAACCTGCGAAGGATGTTCCTTAACATATTTTCCAGCAAAATCAGTTTTGGTTTTATTTTACTGTGTTTTTTGTGGCACCGGGAAAAAGGGCATGAATCTCGGAAAAAATGGTTTCCATAATTTTCAGACGTTTTTAAACCTAAAAAAGGACTCCCGGGGGGATGGCAGTAAAAATACTCGGGTCTCCCATAGACTTACATTGTGCTCGTTGCTCGGGTCGAGTACCCGAGTATACCAATCTGCTCGACCTGAGCATTTTAGTGCTCGCTCATCACTAATCGCCATGTTTTTAATAGCTATAATTTTTTCATATTTCGGCTGACAGAGTCATGTGAGGGCTTGTTTTTTTGTGCGATGAGTTGATGTTTTTATTTGTACTATTTTCGGGCACATGACACTTTTTAATCGCTTTCTGTTCCGATTTTTCGGAAGCAGAATGAATAAAAACCAACAATTCAGGAAGTTTTTTGTAATTTTTTTATTCCACGTCGTAAAATAGATAAGACAGCTTTATTCTTTGAGTCTGTTTAACTAGACATACAACATTTACTTTTTTTATGTTTTGGCGCTTTTACACAATTAAAAGTATTTTATAGAAAAAAGAATTATTTTTGCATCGCTTTATTCTGAGAGCTATAACTTTTATTTTTCAGCTGACAGAGCTGTATGGCATCTTTTTTTGCAGGACAAGATGATGCTTACAGTGATACCATTTTTATTTAAATTTGTAATTTTGATCGCGTTTTATTCCACTTTTATTCGGCGGTATGATGATAAGGCATTGTTTTTTGCCTTGTTTTTTATTTTTTAACTGTGTTCACTGGAGAGGTTAACTAGTGGGACAGTTTTATAGGTTGGATCGTTCCGAACTCAGCAATACCAAATATGTGACATACTTTTATATAAATACTAGAAATAGGCCCGATGCTATTGCATTGGGAGTATGGTGAATTTAACATCTGTGTATGCTTAGTCCCCCACGCAGGCGCAGTAACAGCCGCGCCGTTACCGCACATGCATGGGTAGAGCGGGTAGAGAGCGCAGTTGTGGCTGTTACTGCACATGCACAGGAATAGCGGTGACGTGAATGTCACTTGCGCAGGCGCAGTTCGTGTCCCGCGATCAGTGCTAGCACCAATTGTGAGAGATGCTGTAGGGTGTCAGCTCTCACATAGAGCTGACACGCTAGAGCTCCCATACAGAGCTGACACCTACATTTGATCTTGCCAGCACACAGTGTGAGCCCACGCGATCATGGCACCTTGTATATACTTAATAATAATACGGTAAAAATAATAATAAGAAGAATTATTTATATAGCGCCAACATATTTCACAACGCAACAGTCATAAGTAACAACGTTAACAATACAATAATTAAAGCGAAATAAAATGGCCCTGCTCGTGAGAGCTTACAATCTACAATGAGGTGGGGGAGATACAGAGTACAGGTGTGTATTTACAATGATGTATTTACAATGATGGTCCAGCCATCTTCTGGGGGTGGGGGATAGATGGAGATATACTTCTCTTTGTGGGAACGCAGCTCCCGCTGTACTGTATATATATGGCACATGTTGGGTTAAAAATAATATTAATCAATAAAAATACAAATTGCCTAGTAATTGAGAAGGAGAACAATTCAGATTGGGAATAGCTGCCTACAAATATCTGAAGGGATGTCACAGTGTAGAGAGATCATTCTTATTCTCATTTGCACATGGAAACACGTGAAGCAATGGAATTAAACTGAAGGGGAAAAGATACAGATTAGATATTAGAAAAAAAACTTTTTGACAGTGAGGGTGATGAATGAGTCGAACAGGCTGCCATGAGAGGTGATGAGTTATCCTTCAATGTAAGACTTCAAACAGAGGCTGAAGAGACGTCTGTCTGGGATGTGTTAGTGAATCCTGCATTGAGCAGGCGGTTGGACACGATGACCCTTGAGGTCTCTTCCAACTCTAACATTCTATAATTCTATTATTTTAGCTAAGTATTTTTGAATGCAGATGTTACCTATGAACAAGTGTTGTCTACTTGTTCTCCAATATGCATGACCAGCCATAAAAGGGAACATTATGGTTGCTCACTGCAAGCTAGATATCTAATAGGAGGTATTGAAACCATCTAATAAAACTGTTTGGAATTAGCTGCTATATAAAAAAACGATGGAACTAAAATAGCAAAAAAAGGTATCAATCAAAGACACATACATATAAAGCCAATACATTCCAAGTAGATATTGGAATGGTTGGACCCAATTTCTTTGCTAGTAAAATTGATTTTCATAAATTTCACAGAGAGCATTTGTGAATTTACATTACTGAAACATTTTTCGTTTAATGCTTACTTTCACTAACTCATTTCTTCAGTCAAATTTTAGATATAAGCACAAGTATGATTATTTTGTCTGCTTAACATTTGTATTAACATTGTTAATACAAAGGGTCTAACATATTTTTCAGACTCCTAATCTCTGGACAGGCTTTGTCCAGTATCTTTAAATGTTAAATTAACAGCATCGAATTACTCGAGAAAATATGATAAGCCATTTTCATGCATATCATATTTACTAAAGCTTACAGCAATCCTGGCTCCACTTTAGGTGAATAGCGAACAAAATTGAGCTTGTAGTGCACTTAGAATCTGGATGTAAAGAGAAAGCAGTAGGACATGTGCAGGCATGTACTACGGAGGACAAAGAATGAACTTCAATCTAACATTGCAGCCAGCGGGTAAGGAAAGGGTGAATCAAACACCCGAAAATCCCGCCCCTATGGCTGAAGATTGTTCCCTCCAAATTCAGGTGACAGAGTCCCTTTAAAACTCCATGCAGGTGTTATCCTTGGTCAGATCTGAACACCAGAGTTGCAAAGGAACAGAGCAAAACACCACATTTCCTTCCTTCTTCCCTTCTTTCCTTCCTTCCTTCCTTCCTCCCTTCTTTCCTTCCTTCCTCCCTCCCTTCCTTTCTTTTTTTCTCTTAAACTACGCTTTCTTATTTATTGCCAAAATTATTCAGTACGATGTACAATTATATTACTGAAACTATTAATATGGCCGTAAAGGTCCTAGTACAACAATAAACATGAGATCACCATATGGTATCATATATGTATAGTAATCCTATATGCCAGCACAGAGAAATCAAGTCTTGATACCTTCTGCAAGTAAACCCGGAAATACCCTGGGGGCTTGCCAGCACTCTCTGAGTTTATGCACTTGCTCCTAATACCCCCAGACTAATTTTCATGTGGCTTCAAAACTATATTTCCCTGCACTAGCACATATCAGTTTACAGCAAAGCATATATAGTTTATATATTCATTTATTGTGCACTAAGGTGCCCCAATAACAACCAATTATGTGCAAGAATGTAATTAATTTTTTTTAATCAAATTCAATTGCTAAAATGAATTTTTGCAAAATAATACATGCATTTTAACAAAATTACCTGAACTTGTCCTTATCCTTTAGCAAAAGCATCAACACCATTATGTCCAACTTTACATTGTTCTATCTGTTCACTCCCCCATTTATTGACAGATGTATATTGGATGATTGCTTTTAAGAGACCTGTGTTGTACTTATTGGAAAAATAGATATATCAGTACATTAAAGGTACCGTCACACTTAGCAACGCTGCAGCGATACCGACAACGATCCGGATCGCTGCAGCGTCGCTGTTTGGTCGCTGGAGAGCTGTCACACAGACAGCTCTCCAGCGACCAACGATGCTGGTAACCAGGGTAAACATCGGGTAACTAAGCGCAGGGCTGCGCTTAGTAACCCGATGTTTACCCTGGTTACCATCCTAAAAGTAAAAAAAAAAAAAACACTACATACTTAACTACAGCCGTCTGTCCTCCAGCGCTGTGCTCTGCACTCCTCCTGTACTGTCTGTGTGAGCACAGCGGCCGGAAAGCAGAGCGGTGACGTCACCACTCTGCTTTCCGGCTGACCGACGCTCACAGCCAGAGCAGGAGGAGTGCAGAGCACAGCGCTGGAGGACAGACGGCTGTAGGTAAGTATGTAGTGTTTGTTTTTTTTTACTTTTAGGATGGTAACCAGGGTAAACATCGGGTTACTAAGCGCGGCCCTGCGCTTAGTTACCCGATGTTTACCCTGGTTACCAGTGAAGACATCGCTGAATCGGTGTCACACACGCCGATTCAGCGATGTCTGCGGGGAGTCCAGCGACCAAATAAAGTTCTGGACTTTCTTCCCCGACCAGCGACAGCACAGCAGGGGCCTGATCGCTGCTGCCTGTCACACTGGACGATATCGCTAGCGAGGACGCTGCAACGTCACGGATCGCTAGCGATATCGTCTAGTGTGACGGTACCTTTAGGAAGAAATTCTCTGTTATTACCATTAGTATTGTTTAGAGAACCTTTGATCTGTCTTCCCTATCTATCCTCCCTCCAGACATATCCCTTTTCTAAGAAAGCATTAACAATTCAGATTTATGCAAAATGGCTCTTCAGAAAGTAAGAGGACTGGAATTGTAGTGTATTGACTTTTATTATTGCTACTTCAAATAGATGACACTAGAGTGCCTGTCCTCTTCCTCTCTGAAAAGGATATTTGTATATTTAAATTATCATTATACATTACCCATAAGTCTACTTACTTAAACATGGCACTCTCTACAAATGGAAACTTTATCCCTTAGAACTCCATCTCTGATTTTTGGCAATTATTTTTGTCACTTATTTTTGAGATTAGTGAATCTTTTGTAATTGAAATTTGGAATGCCTGTGAATTAATTTGCCATGAATTGAATATACTGCAAGTCCCCTAAATGGTCTGAAAAGACATGTTTGACACTCAGGTATCCTATGTGACCTCTCAAACATTTATAGCTATTGGCAAACAGATCCTTACCTGTAATAACCAACAATCTGGTCCTCGCACACTAATCTTCATCTCTGAAGCAGTCACACACTATCTATACAATTTGTTCTTTGAATAATGGCTGTAACGCCTTTTCATAGCTTATGCATTTCCTGCTTCTGTTTTTCCACATGATAGACCATCCTGATTACTTGTGCTAAACCATATGAAGTATACAAGGCATTATGGCAAAGCCCACCCTTTCAAGGACATATGAGCTTTTTGGAGTTAATACAATCTTCTGCTATGTTTGAAATGACGATGGCCATTTTAGGTGAATTGGCATGAAGCAAATTCCTAAAAATTCAACAATATTTAGAATTGAGAGTCCTCAGTGGTTGATACCTTTTAATGGCTAACTGAAAAGATGGTAAGAAATTGCAAGCTTTCGAGACTACACAGGTCTCTTCATCAGGCAAAGACTAAAACAAATTCTGAAGAATCACATATTTATGCACAACATAGCACAGAAAAAAAAATCAACATGAATTCCATTAGTATCTGTTCATTTTTACATGCCAATGTGTGTATATATATATATATATATATATATATATATATCTATAGATAGATAGATATAGATATACATATCAACATGTATACTGTATTTTTCAGACCCTAAGACGCACCTAGGTTTTAGAGGAGGAAATTATGAAAACTAAATTGAAGCAAAAAATGTGGTCAATTCTGTACTTAATATCCCCTATCATGGTATATATGGTCCCCTCATCCCCATCCTGATACATATGGCTCTCTCATCCCTACACTGGTATGCATGCCCCCTCATCCCTATCTTGGTATACTTGGATCTCTCATCCCTATTCTGGTATGCATGGCCTCCTCATCCCTATCCTGGTATGCATGGCCCCATCATCCCTATCCTGGTGTGCATGGCCCACTCATCCCTATCCTGGTATGCATGCCCCTCATCCCTATCCTGGCGTGCATGGCCCCTCATTCCTATCCTGGCAGGAATGATTGCCCTCATCCCTATCCTAGTAGGCATGGCTCCATCCCTATCCTGGTATGCAGGACCCCCATCTTGTCCTAGTATGCATGGCCCCATCCCTAGCCTGGTATGCAGGGCCCCCATCTCATCCTCGTATGCATGGCCCCATCCCTATTCTGGTATGATTGGCCCCGTTCCTGGTCATGGTATGCATGGCTACATCCTAATAATTGGCCCCCACCCCCATCATGAAATGCATGGCCCCTTCAGAAAACATAAAAAAATTACACTTACTTTCCGGGCACTCCGTTGCAGCATTTTGCTCAGATGCCAGCAGCTGCTTTATGCTTGTAAACAGCGCATGGCAGGGACATCATGTGCTGCTCATAAACAGAGCACAGCTCCCAGAATGCTCATTGCTCTGCACTAGGGTTGAGCGAAACGGGTCGAACATTTTCAAAAGTCGCCGACTTTTGGCTAAGTCGGGGTTTCATGAAACCCGATCCGACCCCTGTGCGGGGTCGGCCATGCGGTACGCGCCTTTCGCGCCAAAGTCGCGTTTCAATGACGCGAAAAGCGCCATTTCTCAGCCAATGAAGGTAAACGCAGAGTGTGGGCAGCGTGATGACATAGGTCCTGGTCCCCACCATCTTAGAGAAGGGCATTGCAGTGATTGGCTTGCTGTCTGCAACGTCACAGGGGCTATAAAGAGGCGTTCCCGCCGACCGCCATCTTACTGCTGCTGATCTGAGCTTAGGGAGAGGTTGCTGCCGCTTTGTCAGAAGCAGGGATAGCGTTAGGCAGGGTCCATTAACCACAAAACCGCTTGTGCTGCAGCGATTTGCACTGTCCAACACCACCCTCGGTGTGCAGGGACAGTGGAAGTTTTTTTTTTTTTTTTTTCCCCTCAGCGCTGTAGCTCATTGGGCTGCCCTAGAAGGCTCCCTGATAGCTGCATTGCTGTGTGTACGCCGCTGTGCAAACCAACTGCTTTTTTCAAAGCACAAATCCTCTTGTTCCTTCCTTTCTGCACAGCTATCTTTTTTGTTTGTCCACACTTTTTATTTCATTTGTGCATCAGTCCACTCCTTATTGCTGCCTGCCATACCTGGCTGAGATTACTGCAGGCAGGGAGATAGTAGCTGCCTGCCATACCTGGCTGAGATTACTGCAGGCAGGGAGATAGTAATTGTAGGACATTCCCTGTTTTTTTTTTTTTTTTTTTTTTGGTGGGAGATTAAGATTGGCAATTTGGCATTTCTGCTAGAGTGCCATCCCTGTGTGTGCCATCTCTCTCACATAGTGGGCCATAGAAAGCCTTTTCATTTTTCTGTATTTTTTTTTGTGGGGTGTATAAATTCTCCCTGATAAAAATACAGTGGGAGATTAATATTGGCCTTTGGGCTTGTGTGCCAGTCCTGAGTGTGCCATCTCTCTCACAAATAGTGGGCCATAGAAAGCCTATTTTATTTTTTTTTGGGTTTTATAAATTCTCCCTGAAAAAAAGGGAGATTAATATTGGCCTCTGGGCTTCTGTGCCAGTCCTGAGCGTGCCATCTGTGCCAGTCCTGAGCGTCCCATCTCTCTCACAAATAGTGGGCCATAGAAAGCCTATTTAATTTTTTTTTTGGTTTTATAAATTTTCCCTGAAAAAAGGGAGATTAATATTGGCCTCTGGGCTTGTGTGCCAGTTGTGAGCGTGCCATCTGTGCCAGTCCTGAGCGTGCCATCTCTCTCACAAATAGTGGGCCATAGAAAGCCTATTTAAATTTTTTTTTGGTTTTATAAATTTTCCCTGAAAAAAGGGAGATTAATATTGGCCTCTGGGCTTGTGTGCCAGTTGTGAGCGTGCCATCTGTGCCAGTCCTGAGCGTGCCATCTCTCTCACAAATAGTGGGCCATAGAAAGCCTATTTAAATATTTTTTTGGTTTTATAAATTCTCCCAGAAAAAAAGGGAGATTAATATTGGCCTCTGGGCTTCTGTGCCAGTCCTGAGCGTGCCATCTGTGCCAGTCCTGAGCGTCCCATCTCTCTCACAAATAGTGGGCCATAGAAAGCCTATTTAATTTTTTTTTTGGTTTTATAAATTTTCCCTGAAAAAAGGGAGATTAATATTGGCCTCTGGGCTTGTGTGCCAGTTGTGAGCGTGCCATCTGTGCCAGTCCTGAGCGTGCCATCTCTCTCACAAATAGTGGGCCATAGAAAGCCTATTTAAATTTTTTTTTGGTTTTATAAATTTTCCCTGAAAAAAGGGAGATTAATATTGGCCTCTGGGCTTGTGTGCCAGTTGTGAGCGTGCCATCTGTGCCAGTCCTGAGCGTGCCATCTCTCTCACAAATAGTGGGCCATAGAAAGCCTATTTAAATATTTTTTTGGTTTTATAAATTCTCCCAGAAAAAAGGGAGATTAATATTGGCCTCTGGGCTTCTGTGCCAGTCCTGAGTGTGCCATCTGTGCCAGTCCTGAGCGTCCCATCTCTCTCACAAATAGTGGGCCATAGAAAGCCTATTTTTTTTTTGGGGGGGGTTTTAGAAATTCTCCCTGGAAAAAAAAAGGGAGATTAATATTGCCCTTTGGGCTTGTGTGCCAGTACTAAGCGTTCCATCTCTCTCTCTCTCTCTTAGTCAGTGGGCCATAGAACGCCTATTTTTGGTTTTATTTGTTTTCTAAATTCTCCCTGAAAAAATCATTTTATTTTATTTGGTTTCTAAATTCTTCCTGATAAAATCATATTTTTTTTATTATTTTTTTTTCTAAAGTCTCCCTGGAAAAAAAAAAAAAAAAAAAAAAACAGTGGGAGATTAATATTGGCCTTTCTGCTTGTGTGCCAGTCTTGACTCCTGGGTGTGCCATCTCTCTCTCTCTCTCTCTCTCTCTCTCTCTCTCCAATTGTGGTCCATAGAAAGCCTATATTTTTTTTCCTTGATTTGGGTTCCAAAATCTACCAGAGAAAATAACTCCATCAATCATTGGTAGAAAAATATTGGCCTCTGGGCTTGTGTGCCACTCCTGATTCCTGTGTGCGTCATCTCTCAGTCAGTGGGCCATAGAACGCCTATTTTTGGTTTTATTTGTTTTCTAAATTCTCCCTGAAAAAATAATTTTATTTTATTTGGTTTCTAAATTCTTCCTGATAAAATCATATTTTTTTTATTTTTTTTTTTTCTAAAGTCTCCCTGAAAAAAAAAAAAAAAAAAAAAAAACAGTGGGAGATTAATATTGGCCTTTCTGCTTGTGTGCCAGTCTTGACTCCTGGGTGTGCCATCTCTCTCTCTCTCTCTCTCTCTCTCTCTCCAATTGTGGTCCATAGAAAGCCTATATTTTTTTTCCTTGATTTGGGTTCCAAAATCTACCAGAGAAAATAACTCCATCAATCATTGGTAGAAAAATATTGGCCTCTGGGCTTGTGTGCCACTCCTGATTCCTGTGTGCGTCATCTCTCACTCAGTGGCCCATAGAAAGCATATAGTTTGTTACATTTGTTTTCTAAATTCTCCCTGCAAAAATCAATTTTTTTTTTTTGGGGGGGTTTCTAAAGTGTTCCTGAAAAAAATAAAAATAAAAAACAAATAATAGTGTGACATTAATATTAACATTTGTGCTTCAGTGACAGTCCTGCGTGTGGGGCATCTCTCTAATTTGCAGCCACCAAAAAAAGAGTGTGTAACATTGTGCCTGATTTTCGCGGTGGTCTCACCAACCTGTAAAGGGGTAGCTAAATCATACTGAAGTTATAGCTCACCGTGTAAGTTGTGTGACTGCAACAAATAACGTTAGTTTGGTTACGTTTTTAAAACAATGAGGAAGTCTAGTGGAAGAGGTCGTGGCCGGGGGCGTTCATTGTCAGCTGGTAATGAGGGTAGTGGTAGTGGTGGAGCATCAGGTGGTCGTGGGGAAAAAAATATTGCACCTAAGTCTGGAGCTGTGGAGCCAGGTTCGTCGTCCGGCTACACAAGGCCTCGAACGCTCCCTTTTCTGGGATTAGGAAAACCGCTTTTAAAGCCGGAGCAGCAAGAGCAAGTTTTGGCTTATCTTGCTGACTCAGCCTCTAGCTCTTTTGCCTCCTCTCGTGAAACTGGTAAAAGTAAAAGCAGCGCGTCGTTAGTGGATGTTCACGGTCAGGGACAAGTCACTTCCTTGTCCTCTTCAGCAAAAACAACAACAGAGAAGAATGCAGCAGGCGACACAATGGGTTACTCCATGGAGCTCTTTACACATACCGTCCCTGGCTTAGAAAGTGAAGCAGTTAACAGTCCATGCCCATTACAAATTGAATCTGACATGGAGTGCACTGACGCACAGCCACAGCCAGACTACTATGCTGGTCCTTTGACTCAGACCACAACATTGCCCTCGCAGGGTGCTGATCAAGAATCAGACCCTGATGAGACTATGTTGCCCCATCACGAACGCTATACCACCGAACGACACGGTGACACAGACGAAGTTGCGCAGGAGGTACAAGAAGAGTTATTAGATGACCCAGTTCTTGACCCCGATTGGCAGCCATTGGGGGAACAGGGTGCAGGCGGCAGCAGTTCTGAAGCAGAGGAGGAGGAGGGGCCGCAGCAGGCATCAACATCGCCACAGGTTCCATCTGCCGGGCCCGTATCTTGCCCAAAACGCGTGGCAAAGCCAAAACCTGGTGGAGGACAGCGTGGCCATCCGGTTAAAGCTCAGTCTGCAATGCCTGAAAAGGTATCCGATGCTAGAAAGAGTGCAGTCTGGCATTTTTTTAAACAACATCCAATTGATCAGCGCAAAGTCATCTGTCAAAAATGTTCTACTTCCTTAAGCAGAGGTCAGAATCTGAAAAGTCTCAATACTAGTTGCATGCATAGACATTTAACCACCATGCATTTGAAAGCTTGGACTAACTACCAAACGTCCCTTAAGGTTGTTGCACCCTCGGCCAATGAAGCTAGTCATCAACGCAACATCCCTTCCGGCAGTGTAGGACCACCATTTAGCGCACCACCTGCTGTATCTGTGCAGGTATCTTTGCCAGGCCAAAGCAGTCAGGGTCAGGGAATCACCAGTTTCGTAGTAGGAAACACTGCATCTAGGGCACCGGCGGCAACAATACCATCTCCCACCGTCTCTCAGTCTGCCATGTCCACCGGCACCCCCGCTAGTTCCACGATCTCCATCTCTCCAGTCCAGCTCACCCTACATGAGACTATGGTTAGAAAAAGGAAGTACTTAGCCTCGCATCCGCGTACACAGGGTTTGAACGCCCACATAGCTAGACTAATCTCGTTAGAGATGATGCCCTACCGGTTAGTTGAAAGCGAAGCTTTCAAAGACCTGATGGACTACGCTGTACCACGCTACGAGCTACCCAGTCGACACTTTTTTTCCAGAAAAGCCATCCCAGCCCTCCACCAGCATGTTAAAGAGCGCATCGTCCATGCACTCAGGCAATCTGTGAGCACAAAGGTGCACCTGACAACAGATGCATGGACCAGTAGGCATGGCCAGGGACGTTACGTGTCCATCACGGCACACTGGGTAAATGTGGTGGATTCAGGGTCCACAGGGGACAGCAAGTTTGGGACAGTTCTGCCTAGCCCACGGTCTAGTAAACAGTTGTCTGTAGCCGTTCGCACCCCCTCCTCCTCCTCCTCCTCCTCGTCCTCCTGCAGAAGCAAGAGCTCGTCCACAGACCGCAGTCGCACAAACACTCCATCCGCACCTGCCACTGTTGCACACCAGGTCTCCCATTATGGGGCAGCTACTGGCATACGTCAGCAGGCTGTATTGGCTATGAAGTGTTTGGGCGACAATAGACACACCGCGGAAGTTCTGTCCGAGTTCTTGCAGCAAGAAACGCAGTCGTGGCTGGGCACTGTAGATCTTGAGGCAGGCAAGGTAGTGAGTGATAACGGAAGGAATTTCATGGCTGCCATCTCCCTTTCCCAACTGAAACACATTCCTTGCCTGGCTCACACCTTAAACCTGGTGGTGCAGTGCTTCCTGAAAAGTTATCCGGGGTTATCCGACCTGCTCCTCAAAGTGCGTGGACTTTGCGCACATATCCGCCGTTCGCCTGTACACTCCAGCCGTATGCAGACCTATCAGCGTTCTTTGAACCTTCCCCAGCATCGCCTAATCATAGACGTTGCAACAAGGTGGAACTCAACACTGCACATGCTTCAGAGACTGTGCGAACAGAGGCGGGCTGTTATGTTTTTGTGGGAGGATACACATACACGGGCAGGCAGTAGGATGGCAGACATGGAGTTGTCAGGTGTGCAGTGGTCGAAGATTCAAGACATGTGTCAAGTCCTTCAGTGTTTTGAGGAATGCACACGGCTGGTTAGTGCAGACAACGCCATAATAAGCATGAGCATCCCCCTAATGCGTCTGCTGATGCAAAGTTTGACGCACATAAAGGATCAGGCGTCTGCACCAGAGGAAGAGGAAAGCCTTGATGACAGTCAGCGATTGTCTGGTCAGGGCAGTGTACATGACGAGGTACCGGGCGAAGAGGAGGTGGAGGATGAGGAGGATGATGGGGATGAGTATATTTTTAATGAGGAAGCTTTCCCGGGGGCACGGGAAATTGGTGGCGTGGCAAGGCCGGGTTCTGGTTTTTTGAGGGACACAAGTGACGTAGATTTGCCTGCAACTGCCCCTCAACCAAGCACAACCGCAGATTTGACAATGGGAACTTTGGCCCACATGGCGGATTATGCCTTGCGTATCCTCAAAAGGGACACACGCATTACAAAAATGATGAACGATGACGATTACTGGTTGGCCTGCCTCCTTGATCCTCGCTATAAAGGCAAATTGCAAAATATTATGCCACATGAGAACTTGGAACTAATATTAGCAACAAAACAATCAACTCTTGTTGACCGTTTGCTTCTGGCATTCCCTGCACACAGCGCCCGTGATCGTTCTCACACGAGCTCCAGGGGCCAGCAGACCAGAGGTGTTAGAGGGGCAGAAATCAGAAGTGGCGTTGGCCAGAGGGGTTTTCTGACCAGGTTGTGGAGTGATTTTTCTATGACCGCAGACAGGACAGGTACTGCAGCATCAATTCAAAGTGACAGGAGACAACATTTGTCCAGTATGGTTACAAACTATTTTTCATCCCTTATCGACGTTCTCCCTCAACCGTCATTCCCATTTGATTACTGGGCATCCAAATTAGACACCTGGCCAGAATTGGCAGAATATGCATTGCAGGAGCTTGCTTGCCCGGCAGCTAGTGTCCTATCAGAAAGAGTATTCAGTGCTGCAGGTTCAATACTAACAGAAAAAAGGACTCGTCTGGCTACCCAAAATGTAGATGATCTAACCTTCATTAAAATGAACCACAACTGGATTTCAAAATCTTTTGCCCCACCCTGCCCGGCTGACACCTAGCTTTCCTATGAAAAGGTCTTGCCTGTGGACTATTCTGAATGACTTTTCCAATCTCGTAATTTTCTTCACCTGATTGTCCAGCATACGACATGTTTCCACCTCACGAAATGGCCAA
Source organism: Ranitomeya imitator (assembly GCF_032444005.1). Classification (NCBI taxonomy): domain Eukaryota; kingdom Metazoa; phylum Chordata; class Amphibia; order Anura; family Dendrobatidae; genus Ranitomeya; species Ranitomeya imitator. The sequence continues at coordinate 79,404,549 of NC_091287.1, forward strand.
ACTCCCCACACGGGGTCGTGCTATCGCCACTTTGCGCTTGGACCCTTGAGAGTGCTGTTTGTCTGAAGAGGTGGGTGTGGCCGCTTTTGGTCGACGGCACTGCCACTGGGTCCCTCATAGTACAATAAAGTGTCTCTGGCGGTGGTGGTGCGCACCCAACGTCAGACTCACCGTTGTAATATGAGGGGCCCTGTGCCTGTACCGCCGGCCACAAGCCAGTTCCCCCCCCCCAGCTCAAACAGTGCTCTACCACTAGCAAAATTATCTCTCACAGCTTCACCAATGTGTAGTCTAGGCGCTGACATCCTTCAATGCCTGGCACTGACAATACCATTGTTTTGAAATTTTTGTTATGTTAGGCCTTCGAAGCCTGTCTGCGGTCACTCCTTCCACTAGACTTCCACTGACCATACACTGCTGCCCATGTACCCCTGGAACCAATTTAAAGTGCCTACAGCCAGCCCAATTTTGTTATGTTAGGCCTTCGAAGACTGTCTGCCGTCACTCCTTCCACTAGACTTCCACTGACCATACACTGCTGCCCATGTACCCCTGGAACCAATTTAAAGTGCCTACAGCCAGCCCAATTTTGTTATGTTAGGCCTTGGAAGCCTGTCTGCGGTCACTCCTTCCACTAGACTTCCACTGACCAGACCACTGCTGCCCATGTACCCCTGGAACCAATTTAAAGTGCCTACAGCCAGCCCAATTTTGTTATGTTAGGCCTTGGAAGCCTGTCTGCGGTCACTCCTTCCACTAGACTTCCACTGACCAGACCACTGCTGCCCGTGTACCCCTGGAACCAATTTAAAATTGCCTACAGCCATGTGTTAATATTTTAGGCCTTCGATGCCTGTCTGTGGTCACTCCTTCCACTAGGCCTCCACTGACCACACCACTGCTGCCCGTGTACCCCTGGAACCAATTTAAAATTGCCTACAGCCATGTGTGATTATTTTAGGCCTTTGATGCCTGTCTGCGGTCACTCCTTCCACTAGGCCTCCACTGACCACACCACTGCTGCCCGTGTAACCCTGGAACCAATTTAAAATTGCCTACAGCCATGTGTTATTATTTTAGGCCTTCGATGCCTGTCTGCGGTCACTCCTTCCACTAGGCCTCCACTGACCACACCACTGCTGCCCGTGTACCCCTGGAACCAATTTAAAATTGCCTACAGCCAGCCCAATTTTTTTATTTTAGGCCTTCGATGCCTGTCTGCGGTCCATTCTTTCAACTACTACTACACTGACCAGGGCACTGCTGCCCAAGTACCCCTGGAACCAATTTAAAATTGCCTACAGCCATGTGTTAATATTTTAGGCCTTCGATGCCTGTCTGTGGTCACTCCTTCCACTAGGCCTCCACTGACCACACCACTGCTGCCCGTGTACCCCTGGAACCAATTTAAAATTGCCTACAGCCATGTGTGATTATTTTAGGCCTTCGATGCCTGTCTGCGGTCACTCCTTCCACTAGGCCTCCACTGACCACACCACTGCTGCCCGTGTAACCCTGGAACCAATTTAAAATTGCCTACAGCCAGCCCAATTTTTTTATTTTAGGCCTTCGATGCCTGTCTGCGGTCCATTCTTTCAACTACTACTACACTGACCAGGGCACTGCTGCCCAAGTACCCCTGGAACCAATTTAAAATTGCCTACAGCCATGTGTTATTATTTTAGGCCTTCGATGCCTGTCTGCGGTCACTCCTTCCACTAGGCCTCCACTGACCACACCACTGCTGCCCGTGTACCCCTGGAACCAATTTAAAATTGCCTACAGCCAGCCCAATTTTTTTATTTTAGGCCTTCGATGCCTGTCTGCGGTCCATTCTTTCAACTACTACTACACTGACCAGGGCACTGCTGCCCGTGTACCCCTGGAACCAATTTAAAATTGCCTACAGCCATGTGTTAATATTTTAGGCCTTCGATGCCTGTCTGTGGTCACTCCTTCCACTAGGCCTCCACTGACCACACCACTGCTGCCCGTGTACCCCTGGAACCAATTTAAAATTGCCTACAGCCATGTGTGATTATTTTAGGCCTTCGATGCCTGTCTGCGGTCACTCCTTCCACTAGGCCTCCACTGACCACACCACTGCTGCCCGTGTAACCCTGGAACCAATTTAAAATTGCCTACAGCCAGCCCAATTTTTTTATTTTAGGCCTTCGATGCCTGTCTGCGGTCCATTCTTTCAACTACTACTACACTGACCAGGGCACTGCTGCCCAAGTACCCCTGGAACCAATTTAAAATTGCCTACAGCCATGTGTTATTATTTTAGGCCTTCGATGCCTGTCTGCGGTCACTCCTTCCACTAGGCCTCCACTGACCACACCACTGCTGCCCGTGTACCCCTGGAACCAATTTAAAATTGCCTACAGCCAGCCCAATTTTTTTATTTTAGGCCTTCGATGCCTGTCTGCGGTCCATTCTTTCAACTACTACTACACTGACCAGGGCACTGCTGCCCAAGTACCCCTGGAACCAATTTAAAATTGCCTACAGCCATGTGTTAATATTTTAGGCCTTCGATGCCTGTCTGTGGTCACTCCTTCCACTAGGCCTCCACTGACCACACCACTGCTGCCCGTGTACCCCTGGAACCAATTTAAAATTGCCTACAGCCATGTGTGATTATTTTAGGCCTTCGATGCCTGTCTGCGGTCACTCCTTCCACTAGGCCTCCACTGACCACACCACTGCTGCCCGTGTAACCCTGGAACCAATTTAAAATTGCCTACAGCCAGCCCAATTTTTTTATTTTAGGCCTTCGATGCCTGTCTGCGGTCCATTCTTTCAACTACTACTACACTGACCAGGGCACTGCTGCCCAAGTACCCCTGGAACCAATTTAAAATTGCCTACAGCCATGTGTTAATATTTTAGGCCTTCGATGCCTGTCTGTGGTCACTCCTTCCACTAGGCCTCCACTGACCACACCACTGCTGCCCGTGTACCCCTGGAACCAATTTAAAATTGCCTACAGCCATGTGTGATTATTTTAGGCCTTCGATGCCTGTCTGCGGTCCCTCCTTCCACTAGGCCTCCACTGACCTGTCTACTGCGGCCCGTGTACCCCTTGAACCAACCTAATAAAATATTTAAAAAATTAATTTGATTATAAAAAATAAGATCGTGTTGAGATCTCAAATGCAGACATTTTAACAATCAAAACAAACACACAACAAATATCTGGAACTGTACTACAAAGGTCCAACAGCTACAATTTCTTTCTCCTGCAAGAAGTTAACTGAAAGTTTTTTGGAGTTGTTAACACAGATATGGCATCCACCGAGTGTTGTCCTGTCGCGTCTCCTTTAAATTATTTCCAATAAGATGTTAAACTATTAATTTAATAAAATCAATAATTAAAAAAATTATTGAGTAAGTCAAAAGCACATTGCAAATAAACATTAATTACAAATCAAGAAGCATGGCGCGTCCGAGGGTGAGTAGATACCGAATAAGAATATAATCACCCTCGGACGCGCAATGCTTATTTACAACAGCCTTCCTTCCTAAGAATCAGCCCTTCCGTGGTGTAGAGAGAGGTTGTTGTTACACTCCAAGGTGTTCCCCAGGTTGCCTTTCCTGAGCTTCGATCTTCCGGCTCTCGTTTAGTAGCTGTTGGAAACTACGCTGCATTAGGCCTACTAATTGTGTATGGGTGAAACAGTGGCGCATCTGCGGTCCCTCCTTCCACTAGGCCTCCACTGACCTGTCTACTGCGGCCCGTGTACCCCTTGAACCAACCTAATAAAATATTTAAAAAATTAATTTGATTATAAAAAATAAGATCGTGTTGAGATCTCAAATGCAGACATTTTAACAATCAAAACAAACACACAACAAATATCTGGAACTGTACTACAAAGGTCCAACAGCTACAATTTCTTTCTCCTGCAAGAAGTTAACTGAAAGTTTTTTGGAGTTGTTAACACAGATATGGCATCCACCGAGTGTTGTCCTGTCGCGTCTCCTTTAAATTATTTCCAATAAGATGTTAAACTATTAATTTAATAAAATCAATAATTAAAAAAATAATTGAGTAAGTCAAAAGCACATTGCAAATAAACATTAATTACAAATCAAGAAGCATGGCGCGTCCGAGGGTGAGTAGATACCGAATAAGAATATAATCACCCTCGGGCGCGCAATGCTTATTTACAACAGCCTTCCTTCCTAAGAATCAGCCCTTCCGTGGTGTAGAGAGAGGTTGTTGTTACACTCCAAGGTGTTCCCCAGGTTGCCTTTCCTGAGCTTCGATCTTCCGGCTCTCGTTTAGTAGCTGTTGGAAACTACGCTGCATTAGGCCTACTAATTGTGTATGGGTGAAACAGTGGCGCATCTGCGGTCCCTCCTTCCACTAGGCCTCCACTGACCTGTCTACTGCGGCCCGTGTACCCCTTGAACCAACCTAATAAAATATTTAAAAAATTAATTTGATTATAAAAAATAAGATCGTGTTGAGATCTCAAATGCAGACATTTTAACAATCAAAACAAACACACAACAAATATCTGGAACTGTACTACAAAGGTCCAACAGCTACAATTTCTTTCTCCTGCAAGAAGTTAACTGAAAGTTTTTTGGAGTTGTTAACACAGATATGGCATCCACCGAGTGTTGTCCTGTCGCGTCTCCTTTAAATTATTTCCAATAAGATGTTAAACTATTAATTTAATAAAATCAATAATTAAAAAAATAATTGAGTAAGTCAAAAGCACATTGCAAATAAACATTAATTACAAATCAAGAAGCATGGCGCGTCCGAGGGTGAGTAGATACCGAATAAGAATATAATCACCCTCGGACGCGCAATGCTTATTTACAACAGCCTTCCTTCCTAAGAATCAGCCCTTCCGTGGTGTAGAGAGAGGTTGTTGTTACACTCCAAGGTGTTCCCCAGGTTGCCTTTCCTGAGCTTCGATCTTCATGCTCTCGTTTAGTAGGTGTCGGAAAGTAGGCTGCATTAGGCCTAAAAAATGGGGAATGGGGTGGAGAGAGATGGTGTGTTACACTCCAAGGTGTTCTCCAGGTTTCCTCGCCATTGCTTCGATCTTCCGACTCTCGTTTAGTAGTTGTAGAAAACTACACTGCATTAGGCCTACAAAATGGGTATCGGGTGGAGAGAGATGGTGTGTTACACTCCAAGGTGTTCCCCAGGTTGCCTTTCCTGAGCTTCTATCTTCAGGCTCTCATTAAATTGTGGTTAAATGGAACAACTGCATTTGGCGTACTAGTTGGTTTGGGGCCTACTATCGGTGTCTGCCACTCCTTGCTGTTCTCCTGGTTTCCTGTCCTGAAATTCCATTTTCAGCCTCTCGTTAAGTAGTTGTTAATGTTAGACTGCATTTGGCCTACTAGTTGGGTTGGGGCCTACTATCGGTGTCTGCCACTCCTTGCTGTTCTCCTCCACTGAACAAAGCTGTGCCGCCTGTTTACTACGGTTGCCAATTTTGAACTGCATTTCGACTACTTACTGATTTGGCCCTACTCTCTGTGTCAGCCTCTCATTCCAGTTGTCCTCCACTGCAATGCCCCCTGGTTATTCCTGTGTTACCAATTTTGAACTGCATTTAGCCCACTTTATTCTTTGGGCCTATATCTGTGTTTCCACTTCATCGTGCCCATTGCCCAGCCAGTGATAGATGAGTCTGCTGGTACATTGACCCATAACGCAACATTCCCCGTGCACGCTACACAACAACATTGTGACCCTGCTGAAAGTCAGGTTGCTCTTCCCGCATACCATACCACCTTACACGGGGACAAAGAGGAAGGTGCAGATGAAAGTGCAGGTTCCTTCATCAGGTGGGGGGAGGAATACTAGTTGGCGACGTCACTGGCACAGGGCCTCTCATAGTACGCAAAAGTGTTGCTGCCGGTGGGAGGCGCCCCCGCCGTGCAAACACACCGCTGTACTTTGAGGGGCCCTGTGCCAGTGCCAATGCCAACGAGTGGGCCCCCCCTGCTTGCTCAGGATCACAGCACTTGCAAAGTTGAAATACTTACCTCTCCCTGCTCCACTGCCGTGACGTGGTCCAGATTTACTGGGCCCACTAATTACTTGAACCAGCCCTACCCCCCACAACTTTAGCCAAATGACCCCCAATTTCAAATGCCTTCCAATTATTTTAAGGTAAATTACGCTTGACAAGCTTCATTAAGAAGAATGGATGGTTTTGACATTAAAATGGGCACTCTAGGTGTTTTCCTGGCCCCCACTCACTGCCGACTATGCTGCCCCATTGACTTGCATTGGGTTTCGTGTTTCGGTCGATCCCAACTTTACGTCATAATCGGCCGATTTCACTCGACCCGACTTTGGACATAGTCGGGTTTCGCAAAACCCGGCTCGACTCTAAAAAGGTCAAGGTCGCTCAACTCTACTCTGCACACCAGGACTGTGTGCGCAGAGAGCAGTGAGTATTCATTGCTCTTCAGGAGCCCGCACAGTATCAGCCAGAGCCTTCCTGCATCTGCTGGGTGGTCATATGTGCTGCTACTTAAGAGAAAGGAATATTCTCTTCTCTGGGTGTGGAGAGAGGTGAATATTCATCAACTGGCGGCTGACACTATGTTCGCTACTGAGGACCAATGAATACTCACTGCTCTCTGTGCGCACAGTCCCGGTGTACAGAGAAATGAGTATTCTGGCAGCTGTGCTCTGTTTGTGAGCAGCGAATGGCGTCCCTGCCATGCGCTGCTTACAAGCATAAAACAGCTGCTGGCATATGAACAAGATGAGGATGCACCCGGAAGGTAAGTGTAATGTATTTTTTTTATGTTTTCTGATTGGGCCATGCATGCCAGCATGGGCGTGGGTGGAGGTCAATCATAAGGATGGGGCCATGCATATCAGAACCGGGGTTGGGAGCCAATCATACCAAGACACTATTAAAGAGAAATTAATATTCATTGTCCTCCACACCCATGGGCATTGAATGCAGTGAATATTCATTTCTCTTTAGCAGCGGGCACTGGAGTTAGCCACAGTCACCAGCACCAGTCTCCTGTGACCTGCTGCTACGCTGATGCCACTCCCCCACCTTCCCACCACAGCCAGAGTCGGCCTCTAAGATGCACCCCCCATTTTCCTCCATATTTTTGGAGATAAAAAGTACATTTTATAGTCCAAAAAATAAGGTCTACATATATTTACACAGTGGCCTGTAAGAGTTTGGGCACCCTTGGTCAAAATTCCTGTTATTGTGAACAGTCAAGCAAATGGAAGAGGAAATGATCTCTAAAGGGTCTAAAGTTAAAGATGACACATTTCTACACTTTGTATTTTAGGCAAACAAATATATATATTTTCATTTTTCATTTTGAAAATTGCAAAAAGGAAAACAGGTTGATGCAAAGGTTTGGGCACCTTGCATGGTTAGTACCCTGGTAATATCCCCTTTTGCAAGTATCACAGCTTGTAAATGCTTTTTGTTGCCAGCCAAGAGTCTTTCAATTGTTGTTTGAGGAATTTTCATCCATTCTTCTTTGGAAAATTCTTCCAGTTCTGTGTGATTCCTGTGTCGTTTTGCGTGCATTGCTATTTTGAGGCCTAGCCACAGATTTTCAATGATGTTCAGATCAGGGGACTGTGAAGGTCATTGTAAAACTATGAGCTTGCACGTTTTTAGGTAGTTTGTTGTATACTTTGACATGTGTTTAGGATCATTATCGAGTCTGCTAAATCTTTCTGAAGCTCTTTTGCAGTCAAGCGGGGGATCTAGTTTGCCTCTCTAGCAATCCTATGAGCAGCTCTCACTGATATTTTACTTGGTCTTTACTTGGTATCTTCTTATAACCTTCTCCTGCTTTGAGGGCTTTCACCATTTTCAGCAGACCCATGTCTGTTGTTTTTTGGCACAAGGTTAGAGGAAGTTGTTTTTTTTTATAAAGCTGGGAAATTTGCATCATCTGGCCTTTCCTAACGACGAAACTGAATAAGCCAAAACCCGAACAGGCTAATTAAGGTCTGAAGCCTCGGTCAATGTTATCTGAGCACACAAATCACCAATGGTGCCCAAACTTTTCCATAGGCCCATTTTCCTTTTTGTAATTTTAAAATGTAAAAAATGACAATATAAATACTTTTTTTTAAAACTAAAATACAAAGGAAATGTATCAACTTTAACTATTGCCCTTTTAGAGATCATTTAATCTTCAACTTGCTTAAATGTTCACCATAACAGTAATTTTGACCAGGGATACTAAAACTTTTACATTTTACATGTCACAATATATATATACAGCTCTGGCAAAAATTAAGAGACCACTGCAAAATGTTTAGTTTGTCTGATTTTTTTAGTAAAATGTAAATTGTTCATTTATTCTGTAAACTTCTGACAACATGTCTTCGAATTTCCAAGCAATACATTTTGTATCTTTTTTCTGAAAAAGAAAAATGGTCAAAATTAAAAAAAGCACAGTGCTTTCAGATCTCAAATATTGTAAAGAAAACAAGTTCATAATCATTTAGAAACAACAATACTAATGTTTTAACTCAGGCAGAGTTCAGAAATCAAAATTTTGTGGAATAACCATGATTTTTAATCACAGCTTTCATGCGTCTTGGCATGCTTTCCACCAGTCTTTCACACTGCTTCTGGCACAAAAATGTAAGCAGTTCTTTGTTTGATGGCTTGTGACTATCCATCATCCTCTTGATTACATTCTAGAGGTTTTCAATGGAGTTCAGGCCTAGAGATTGGGCTGCCCATGACAGGGTTTTGATGTGGTTTCTCTTAATTTTTGCCAGAGCTGTATATATATATATATATATATATATATATATATATATATATATACATATTACCCATAAGGAATAAGCTAAGGTTTTTTAGCTTAAGCTGGTGCCTGCGTTTGCATCATACTTACAACAGATCATAACAGCCAAAGGGGCTCTCCTAAGTTCTTGTCATGTAACTGGCATTTTGTGTTCCATTTGGAGAAACCACTTGTTATATTAGTTGGGTTACACTATATAATTTTTTTGTTTAATTGGTTTATGGAAAACAGCAGAAAGTTTGTAAATTTTGCTAAAGAAAGTAATACTAATATGGGGCTGAATAATTTTGAGTAAATAAATAAAAGCTAAGATATGGTTCAGAGACCAAGTCTTCTGTTAGAGGACCACTGAAACTACCAGTTGCTCTGTGCAGTTGAATGCAATCAGTTTTCTGTAAATCACTATTTCTGTATAGTTTCTTTGATATCTGCTGTATCTCCCAAATCTGTAGATATGAGAACTTCCAGAAACCCATGTGTACACAAATTTAAAGATAATAACTTCACATCTTAAAAAAAATCTTCCGAGCTCAGTGCATTAATTGTATTGGTCATTAGCAGTGTGTCAAAAATAGTAAATATTCCTGCTGGGAAATGAAAGGATTTCCGATTAAACCTTTCATCATCAGGATGTAGAAAAGTATTACTTTAAGTTTGCAGGAAATATATAACTTGACCGTGATCTTCAGAACTGATTGTTACCTGACCGTGACTTCACTTTTCCACTGTCAAATATTAAATGACTAATTCATTTGTACAGAGCGCAACTTATACACAGGAAGCCAAATACGTAGCTATCCAAAGGCTTCATTGAGTGATTTAGACAATCATGGTAAGTAGTAAATCTGGCTCATGAATTGATAGGTAGATGTCACAGAGAAACAAATCACCGTGTTGATGTAAAGGGGTTTTTCCAGGCTTTAGATATTGATGACCCATTCATAGGATGAGCTAAATCAAACAGTGAACATAACTGTGCAGCAGAGCTCCATACAGTGTGTAATGGCCATTCATGGTTACAATAGCTCAGCTCATAATGATAGGTCATGAACATAGTCATTCTGGAAAACCCTTCAGAAGGTCTTCTGCAGTCCCTCAATGTAACTGCACAGTGCGCACTGTCAGGACTCCCCTCTATTTTTAGCACAAGTGGGCGGTAACGGTATACGATTTGCATACTTGCACCGGCTACATTCTCATCCACTTCTCTGAATCTTCTATGCAGTTTGCCTACTTGCATTCACATGATTGTCGACTTGTTTTGGAAATAGAAGGGAATCCACAGACACATTGCACACTGTCACGAATCGGCAATTTGCAGTCACATAGTCACTGCAAAAAGTTTTCTTTATCCTGGAAAACCGGTTTTAAGGCTTCTGTCAAAATTTTGTAATAACAAAGGGTCACTTATATGAAAAATGTATAAAAGTATACTACTGTACCCAAACTGTCTGTCTGCCCAGACTTGGACTGGTCCAAAGGGGACCAGGAGAATCCTCCGGTTGGACCTTTTGAAGTAATACTAATGAGCAGTGCCATTACACTTGATTCACTATATGCAGAAAAATATATCATGAATAGTGTTGAGCATTCCGATACCGCAAGTATCGGGTATCGGACGATATTTGCGGTATCGGAATTCCGATCCCGAGTTACGATATTTTTGCGATATCGGGAATTGGGATTGGGATGAATATTTATGCGTAAAATAAATATGAATATACTCACCCTCGGACACGCCCTGGTTGTAACCGCTGCAACCGGCAGTCTCCATTCCTAAGAATGTGTGATTGAAGGACCTGCGATGACGTCACGGCTTGTGATTGGTCGCGTGAGCGGTCACGCGACCAATCACAAGCCGCGATGTCATCGAAGGTCCTTCACCCGCTCATTCTTAGGAACGGAGGCTGCCGGTTACACCGCTAAGGTCCAGGGTCCGCCGGAGGGGTGAGTATATCCATATTTTTTATTTTTATTCTTTATTTTTTACATGAATATGGATCCCAGGGCCTGAAGGAAAGTTTCCTCTCCTTCAGACCCTGGGAACCATTCCAGGATACATTCCGATATTTGTGTCCCATTGACTTGTATTGGTATCGGGTATCGGTATCGGCGATATCCGATATTTTTCGGATATCGGCCGATATAATCCGATACCGATACTTTCAAATATCGGAAGGTATCGCTCAACACTAATCATGAAATCATTCAGTAAACAAGCTAGCCAAATTAATATTACATAGAAGCAAAAGTAAATTTGCGTACTAGGGCCAGGTCATTATTGCATGTAGCTGAACAGTACACCTCAAGAATGAGTGTTGTTGGTGGGTTTTTGTAAACCCAGTTCGACAATATGTCTGCCCATATAATGAAACCAGGTATATGAATGATTAATTGGTGTTGAAATTTGGAGAGGCGGGGGCATTTTAACTTTTTGCATTAGCCCAAAAGCTTTAAAGGGTTATTTCCATCTTCATAAATCAATATTGTTGGATAGTGCTTGCACTTTTGAAATGATAGTTAAAATTTTCAGCCTATTTTGAGATATTAACACTTTTCTTTTCTTTACAGTTCATTCTGTTTGGGGTTCATATCATGTCCGGTACTGAACCACAAACACTGACTTCTAAATGGACGTTTATGTTACTGTTTGGGCATGTCAGCCATGTAAAGCTTGTTGAAAGGCTGCAGCACAGCCAATCAACAAGCTTTAAGGCTGGGTGCACTTCCTGCCCAATTTCCAAAGCACCAGGGCAATTGGGAAAAGCCGAGGCTAAGCACCAGAATTGGTACATCGAATGGATGCACCAGTTCGGCTAAGGCCTGGTCTTATTAAGCTGGGAAGCGTGCAATATCAATGGACCTTCCCAGTCCATTAATATCAGCCCGCATCTGTCTGCTTTGCCTTAGCTGGTTATTAATAATAAGGGGGACCCCTTTTAATTTTTTTAGAGTTCCCCTCATGTTTTATAACCAGCAAAGGCAAAGCAGACAGCTGCAGGCTGATCTTAAAAGGCTAGGAAGCTTCATGCTATCTGCCCTTTCCAACCTCAAAAAATAGTTGGTTATCAAAAATACAGGGGACCCCACATTGGGTTTTTTCATTATTTATTATGTTAAATTATACTAGCACTTGAAAGGTTACGTTTTAACAATGAGTGTTTGGTGCATTTTGATAATGCAGATATTCTGCAGCATTTTGCACTAATTAGCTTGTAAATTAGGTTACTTGCATTTTTTCATGGCATTTTTTAGTGAGTTTTTATCTAGTTTTTCTGCTGAAGTTTTGTCTCCCTTTGGTGTTTGGTGTATAAAAAAACTGTTTTTCTTTAGATACTTTCTATAACATAGTTTAAAAAAAACCTTTTATTGATAAAGTCATGGTCAAATTACATGTGTTTTGAAATGTATATGCTTTTTTACCTGCATTTTCCTCATCTCATTCAAGACTACAGGGAAAATCTGAAAACAAAATGCAAATTTACCTCAAGAGAAATTAACATATTTCATATTTAAAACATGCACTCTAGGTCAAGTTATGCTGCATTCAAAAGCACAGTGAATATCAGATTTCTTTAAATCCTATCCATTTTATTGGAATTGTAATATACTGCGCATTTTACATGGCGAAAATACTCAGCATAAAAAATGCACCAAATATTCATTGCTGAAACCTAGCCCAAAAAGGTGCTTTATTATTTTGGCATGTACAGATGTCAAATTTCACAGATGTGCAAGAAAAAAATTGTTTGCCACAAACATTTTTTAGTTAGATAGTAGCAGTTAAATGTCTGGATTTTGGGGAAGTTTTGCATTTTTGAAAAATAATCATTCCCCAGTCACAAAAATGACTGCATGAGAAATGAAAAAACCCAATGCAATCGCTTATGACAAGCAAGTAAACTGTCATGGTTCCACCCCTCAGAGTGTCTGGAATGCAGTTACTGACAGATCAACCATCCAATCTGGTACAGGGGCTGAGCTGTCAGTGTGTTGATTGACCGCTAGACTAACCTATCTGAGACTGTGAGGTGTCGGCTGTCTCACGTGTTCATTATTCCACTTAATGGCCATGCTTCTTAACGGAGCTGAGTTTCCCAGAACACTGCCAGACGTACATTCATCTTGTGAGGTTTGTGTTGTGCTCTGTGCCTTGTGTTCTATACACTCCCTGACAGAAGTTATATCGCTTATCCATGTTATGTGAATAAAAGCTTATAACCTGACGTTAAATTCATCCATTGGTTGTATAAATTATTCTTTTGAAAGCTGAAACCCTCCGAAATGTGGTTTAGTTTAAGAAAATAAATTGGCATCAAAACAGAAATATTGATCAGTTAATGGACACAGAATGGTCAGATTTTGGCAAGACAAAAGTTTTGTCGCCCACAGAAAGTAATGAGATATTCAAACAAATCATTAACTTAAAATACAAATATATGTTGCATAACATTGGTGAATGAAGTTGTGGTGCTATTAGAGTCATATTTAATATTTTGTGTGACATCCATGAGCTTGAAGGACTGCATCCATGCGGTTCAACAATGATTCATATAATTCATTAAGGAAGTCATCAGGAATAGCAAAGAATGCAGTCTTACATTCCTCCCAGAGTTCATCTAGATTCTTTGGTTTTGTCTTCCAAGATTCCTCTTTCATCCTACCCCAAACATGCTCAATGTTGTTCATGTCTGGTGACTGGGCTGGCCAGTCCTTAAGCACCTTGATCTTTTTTGCCTGGAGGAACTTTGTTGTATAGATGGATGTATGAGATGGAGCACCATCCTGCTGCAGAATTTGACCCCTTTTATGATTTGGAATATAAGAGGTAGCTAATACCTCTTTGATATTTTAGTCTATTGATATTGCGTTCCACCTTGCAAATGTTTCGCACACCCCCATACTGAATGTAACCCCAGACCATGATTTTTCCACCACCAAATGTAACTGTTTTCTGGGTGTATTTTGGTCTCCTGCAGTTTTTGCGGCAGCTGTGGTGTATATCTTCTGAAGATTCATCAGAGAAATCCACCTTCTGCCACTTTTCCAGCATCCATCTGTTTAGCAGGCTGTGGGACTTTGCAAATGCAACATGTTTTTTATTTGCCTTTTGTTTAGTGCTGGCTTGTGGGCACTGATTCGACCATGGAGGCCATTTCAAGACAGAATCCTACAAACTGTTCTAGTTGACACAGGGACTTGAGGTGACCAGGCCTGTTGGAGCTCTGTTGCAGTGGAAGAGGGGCTTGCTTTGTATTTTCTAACCAACAAATGTTCCTCCTGAGCAGTTGTCTTGCGGGGTCTGCCAAACCTGGGCTTGTCAAACACATCTCCAGTCTCTTCAAATCTTTTTTTAATTCTTTATACTTGACGCTGAGACACATTAAAGGTGCCAGCCACCTCTGCAGTGGATCTGGTCTTCAGCCTCTTAATAATCCAGGCTTTGGCTGCAGGGTGGATTTTTGGCATGTTGTCAGAGCTCAAGTTGCAGTTCAAGTGAAGGTCTGGGGTGCTGGGTTTCTTTTTATACACACACACTAATTAACCGATCATTTACTGAGCACAGGTGAGGATGTAAACTAGGTTTGGGTGCATTATATGACCAGGCAACAAAACCTTTGTCTTGCCAAAATCTGACCATTCTGTGTCCATTAACTGATCAATATTTCTGCATTGATGCCAATTTATTTTCTTAACCTAAACCACATTTCAGGGGGTTTCAGCTTTCAAAAGAATAATTTATACAACCAATGGATGAATTTAACGTCAGGTTGTAAGCTTTTATTTACATAACATGGATAAGCGACATAACTTCTGTCAGGGAGTGTATGTTTGATCTCTTGCCTGACCTTGGACTGACCTTGGACTTTGTTTTGACTACCCGCCTGTTTAACCCCTTCAGCTCCTCCTGGTACTCTGACCTCAGAACTCTACCTGACTACACTTTTGCTTCTTACTTCTGTTTATGACGTACTCTCCTGGCTTCTAACCTTGGACTCCTTGACCACTCTGACTCACGGCCTGGCCGTGAGAAGTGACTAATGTCAGACTCTGTCTGCCTGACATTGATTTCAGATTTTTTTCTGTAAAACTACTGTGTTGCCTTGCTGCTGCTTTCTAGTGCATTATGAATAAAGAAAGTAAATTATGTAATTATAAATAAAATACAACAGGACAGATGCCGGCTACACCATATTTCTGATAAATCTCACTGGCACTACTGCTGTCACAGCTTCTACACTTATCTCTCTTCCCCACTCAGTTAAATCGCTGTATTATTCACAGACCATTCTCATGTTCTTCACTTTTGCAGGTGTACAATCCATTACTCTCTGGAGTGTTCGTTCAGTGTTTATGGCTTTCTCCGCCTTTCTCTATTACTGAGCTGTGAGCTCCTATATTCTCTCACTATTCTAAATCAACCTACAAAGTCTGCTGCACACCTACTCTTTTACACAGCCTGTGATAGTACCTTCTGATGGACTGTGTTGTACCATGTAATGTGATAGCTGCACGGCATTACAGATCATTGCTGAGGTTATGCAAGCTTTCTGTGGCAGATGCAATCTTTTGCAATGTGTAAAACATCAGCTGGATTGTTTGGAGGCTCTTGTGCAAATCAAATCACAAACTGTTCGAATTCTCAGGGATCTGTGAACTTCATGAAATTTGACTTGGATTCTATTCACATTGCATCAATTCTCTCATTTCTAGTATTTACAAATCCGAACTGTGGGAATAAACCCTTACAAGGTTTGAAAACCTCATTTGGAATGGCAAAAATTTGATCTCTCATGGCTTTCATTGAAATGTGTTGGTCGTAAAAGTAACAATAAAGCAGAGTGGTCGGTATAGAGTGTATATATAATTTTTTTCTAACTGTTGTCCTCAAAGTATGATTTGTGGTACATAGACATTCTGTAAGCACTACAGACTGTCATCTCAAACATACCTTTAATTTACCAGACTACTTTTATGATAAATTTATATAAACGTGTCAATAGCTGACATAGCCGTTACTCATTGTACACTGTAGATCATATCTGTTACTTACGAGGAATGTCCTGAACAAAATTAGCTGCCAGTACTAGCATATTGTCAGCAAAACTGAGAGCCGCTGTGTTATTGGATTGTGAATAGACAGACTCTCTTAATTAATATAAGACCGTTCAGCAGAAATTATGGATTTTGTCCTTTTCAATTTAATGAGCACTAAAGTGTATTCGTACATATATTACTCTGCCCTCACTACAATCACAATGATTCCTTGTTGCGCCATCCCATTTTGAAAAGGGTCCAAATTGTCATATTTTTTTGTTCGAATAATGACAAACTATTGATGTTCCTGAGTTCACAGCAATGATACAACCTTGGATGAAGCCAAGTCAATAGCTTCTGATGTTCACATTAGGGACTTTAAAAATCAATACAGTTTTCCTGTTATTCTTTTATGATTAAATCAATCCATGTTATTTACTCATTGCATAAAGAATAGATCATTGCCACATGCCTAGTCTCCTTCATCTACAGCTCCGTGGTGAGCACAGGAGCTGTTTTAGCTACATACAGAAATACGAGAACATTGTAAAAAGGCACATCTGGAAAAAAAATAGCGCCAATAGGAAAGATTCATTAATCTGAGATATGAAAAACAGAAGATAAATTGTGACAAATATACAGCTTGCTCCGATTAGTCCCAAAAGCTGCCTTTAAATGAAAGCATTACACTTATTGCTATTTTTATTTGTTCATTATCATTTGTGAAATAAATATGAGTGAATCGATTCGAGGGCCGAGGCGAAACAAGTTTGTTTCCGCTTTCACAAAAAAATTCAGATTTGACTGCTGCAAGTCTTTTTAGGAAAAACTACCAAAATGGCTTCATAAGCCTCATGCAATGTCATGATATGTGATGGCTGACAATGGAATAACATCACAAGGCCTCATCTCCATTGATGGCTCCAAAAAAGACTACCCTTTGAAGTGGACTGGTGGACTAAACAATAAGCTGATCGGAGGGACAGCCAAAGGTTGTGGAGAAGTGAGCATAATTTGATTTATATATATACTGTTATAGAGCGTCTCCCTTGGCTGCACACAGAGGTAGACCAGGTACACTGCAGCTTTAAGAACTTCATTTGGTTTTATTTAGCCAGCATAAACCAAGGTGTAGTAAAGAAAATCCAATTCTCTGGGCAAAACAGGAAAACAAAACAAAATGGTGGCAGAACAAACACAGTCCTTCTGTGAGCAGGTTTCCTCCGGCTCACAGCTGACAGAACACACACGGTTCAGGCTCACTAGACCATGCTGCACTTTCCTGGAGTGATTCTTCTCCAGGCGAACACACTGAACACTGGAAGGTCTTTCCTTCAGCCATTTAAGCCCTGACCATGTGACTCCTCAACCACGTGACTGATCACTTGACTGTGACCTCACCAAGGTCCTGTCAGCACACAGTGGTGCTAGTTCTGTAGGTGGAGATATGAGGGGACACTCTCCCACCAGCTCTATGAATGTCCCCCTAATAACCAGCCCATAACACAATTTAATCCTTGCAACACTTACTGTGCTGGAGGAAATAAAACTCTGGATTTTATATCACAGATGCCTTTAAACGTAGTGAAGCATATCTCCCCTCTATTACATTACTAGTGACGCAGTCAATATATATATATATTTATATATATATATATATATATATATATATATATGTATATATATACACTGCTCAAAAACATAAAGGGAACACTAAAATCCCACATCCTAGATATCACTGAATGAAATATTTCAGTTGCAAATCTTTATTCAATACATAGTGGAATGTGTTGACTTGAGAACAATAAAGCATAAAAATGATCAATGTAAATCAAAATGAGTATCCCATGGAGGTCTGGATTTGGAATGAAACAAAATCAAAATGGAAAATCAAATTACAGGCTGATCCAGCTTCAGTGGAAATACCTCAAGAAAAGGAAATGATGTTCAGTTGTGTGTGTGTGTTGCCTCCATATGCCTGTATGACCTCCCTACAATTCCTGGGCATGCTCCTGATGAATCGGTGGATGATCTCCTGAGGAATCTCCTCCTATACCTGGACTAAAGCATCCGTCAACTCCTGGACAGTCTGTGGTGCAGCGTGACGTTGGTGGCTGGTGCGAGACATGATGTCCCAGATGTGTTCAATCGGATTCAGGTCTGGGGAACGTGCGGTCCAGTTCATAGCTTCAATGCCTTCATCTTGCAGGACCTGCTCACACACTCAAGCAACATAAGGTCTGGCATTGTCCTGCATTAGGAGGAACCCAGGGCAAACCGCACCAGCATATGGTCTCATAAGGGGTCTGAGGATCTCATCTTTGTACCTAATGGCAGTCAGGCTACCTCTGGCGAGCACATGGAGGGCTGTGCAGCCCTACAAAGAAATGCCACCCCACACCATTACTGTCCCACTGCCAAGCCGGTCATGCTGAAGGATGTTGCAGGCAGCAGATCGCTCCCCACGGTGTCGACAGACTCTATCACTTCTGTCACATGTGCTCAGTGTGAACCTGCTTTCATCTGTGAAGAGCAATCCTGGTGTTCTGTGGCAATCGCCAAGCATCCTGCACGGTGATCGACTGTGAGCACAACCGCCATCTGTGGATGTCAGGCACTTAGACAATCGTCATGGAGTGGGTTTCTAACCATTTGTGTAGACACATCCACATTTGTGACCTGCTGGAGGACATTTTGCAGGGCTCTGGCAGTGCTCCTTCTGTTCCTCCTTGCACAAAGGCTGTGGTAGCAGTCCTGCTGCTGGGTTGTTGCCCTCCCAGGCCCCCTCCACGTCTATTCCATTTGCACAACAGCATGTGAAATTGATTGTCAAACAGTGTTGCTTCCTAAGTGGACAGTTTGATTTCCCAAAAGTTTGATTTACTTGGAGTTATATTCTGTTGTTTAAGTGTTCCCTTTATTTTTTTGAGCAGTGTATATATATATACTGTATATGTATGTATATATATAGATATATATATATATATATCTATATATATATATAAGCTTCTTCATGACCTTTGACGTATAGGTAAATAATAAGTCATGTCCTATCATTTGATGCGGGTTCCGGCAGTGAGCCTGCACCTTTTCTGGCACATGACAGCTGAATCCACCAGCAGCTGTTAACATGTTAAATGCTGCTGTCAATCTGACCGCAGAATTTAACACGATCACGATGAAAGCGTATCACAAACCCCTCCCATTGGTGCTCCTGTCACAAGATCGCAGTGCGCTGATGGGTTGGCATGACAACTGGAGGTCAGCAGAAGATTCCTTGCTTGTCATTGCAGATCTCCTATGAACATTGAAGCTGAACCCCTGTTACATATAACACAAGCAATCGGAAGATTGCAGCTTCAAGTCTCCTAAGGAGACTATTGAAGCAAACAATAGGTAGAGAAAACATGTTTTCGAAAATATTAAAAAAATTAAAAAACATAAACATTCAATTCATCCCCCTTTTGCCCCATTCAAAATAAAACAAGTAAAAAAAAATCAAAAATACATTTTGGTATTGCTGCATTCAGAAATGCCCAGTCTACCAAAATATAAATTAAATAAATCCAATCGGTAAACGGCACAACGAGAAAAAAATCAATAAGCAATAATTACTATAATAATAATATTAATAATATTATTTTTTTATTGCTGAAACATTAATAAAAAGCAATAACAGGCGATCAAAATATTGTATCTGCTCCAATGATTTCAATAAAAAAGTAAGCTTGGCACGCAAAAAATAAGCTCTCACCCAGCCCTGGATCCCAAAAAATGTTATTCAAACGTAATACTCACCCCGTAAAAACAGCCCTCACATCCCAAAGGATCCCAAGGTCGATAAGGAATTAAACTCTACATTTGTTCAGCTCTATGGAAACCTCAGAGTAGAATGAGACATATTTGATTTGCATTAAATAAATTAAAGGTGTTGTCCAGACTTGGGGCTCAGTGTGCACTGTCAGAATTCTCCGAACCAGACGGCGGAAAATCTCAAGTATGTGATTTGCATACTTCCAGCCACATTCATAGACATGTCCGGCCTTTCTCAATTCATTTGCATTGTGTGAGGCATCGCACATCTAGCCAGTATATGGCCGCATGAATGCAAATTGTATACTTGTGGTGACACGCCATCTCCTACCGACACCAGAAAATATTGACAGTGTGAATACTGCATCTTGTGGGGATTCACAAGTCTGCAGCCACATAGAGACAGCAGTCTCCGAAACGCGTAAGTTAGGTGACCCTCATTGCGTTCCGTAGTCACTCCCAGGCTCCGTTTACGGTCACGTGACCAGTTACGTCACGCAGGTCCTGCACTGCATCCGGACTCACCGCTTTCACTCCACGCGGCGTCTGGCACCACAGGACCCCGTTTCAACCCGGAGGTTAGTTTCAGGTGGCTGCTACCGGCTGGGGCAGCCACTAGTCTGGATTTTTACCTTCAATTCTTACCTGGAATTCACCAGAACTACAGCGGCAGCATCGTGGCTTCCCACTTCACCGAGGAAGTGTGACTTGTGACTGGAGGTAGGAATACCTATGAACATTATTCATCCTACTAACTATTGGTGTTATACAGTGGGGCAAAAAAGTATTTAGTCAGTCAGCAATAGTGCAAGTTCCACCACTTAAAAAGATGAGAGGCATCTGTAATTTACATCATAGGTAGACCTCAACTATGGGAGACAAACTGAGAAAAAAAAATCCAGAAAATCACATTGTCTGTTTTTTTAACATTTTATTTGCATATTATGGTGGAAAATAAGTATTTGGTCAGAAACAAACAATCAAGATTTCTGGCTCTCACAGACCTGTAACTTCTTTATGAGTCTCCTCTTTCCTCCACTCATTACCTGTAGTAATGGCACCTGTTTAAACTTGTTATCAGTATAAAAAGACACCTGTGCACACCCTCAAACAGTCTGACTCCAAACTCCACTATGGTGAAGACCAAAGAGCTGTCAAAGGACACAAGAAACAAAATTGTAGCCCTGCACCAGGCTGGGAAGGCTGAATCTGCCATAGCCAACCAGCTTGGAGTGAAGAAATCAACAGGGGGAGCAATAATTAGAAAATGGAAGACATACAAGACCACTGATAATCTCCCTCGATCTGGGGCTCCACGCAAAATCCCACCCCGTGGGGTCAGAATGATCACAAGAACGGTGAGCAAAAATCCCAGAACCACGCGGGGGGACCTAGTGAATGAACTGCAGAGAGCTGGGATCAATGTAACAAGGCCTACCATAAGTAACACACTACGCCACCATGGACTCAGATCCTGCAGTGCCAGACGTGTCCCACTGCTTAAGCCAGTACATGTCCGGGCCCGTCTGAAGTTTGCTAGAGAGCATTTGGATGATCCAGAGGAGTTTTGGGAGAATGTCCTATGGTCTGATGAAACCAAACTGGAACTGTTTGGTAGAAACACCACTTGTCGTGTTTGGAGGAAAAAGAATACTGAGTTGCATCCATCAAACACCATACCTACTGTAAAGCATGGTGGTGGAAACATCATGCTTTGGGGCTGTTTCTCTGCAAAGGGGCCTGGACGACTGATCCGGGTACATGAAAGAATGAATGGGGCCATGTATCGTGAGATTTTGAGTGCAAACCTCCTTCCATCAGCAAGGGCATTGAAGATGAAACATGGCTGGGTCTTTCAACATGACAATGATCCAAAGCACACCGCCAGGGCAACGAAGGAGTGGCTTCGTAAGAAGCATTTCAAGGTCCTGGAGTGGCCTAGCCAGTCTCCAGATCTCAACCCTAGTAAAAGCAAAGCAATATTACAGGGATCAAAAAAGAAGAAAAACATACCATGCAGTAAACTATTAAAAATATGGCTTTATTCAAGGAAATGCCAATGATTATACAATCATAAAAATTAAAAACAGAAAAAAACAGAAAAAAACAGAAAAAAACCACATCCGCGTAGCAACAGGATTACAGAGTTGTACAAGCAACAGAGCCCCCACAATATCAGGATAAAAATAAAATTAAATATAAATAGACTGTATATCACAACCCTATAGAAAACCTTTGGAGGGAGTTGAAAGTCCGTGTGTTAGGGTTGGCGGAACGCACCAAATATATAATTTATTAAATGGAATTGGTGCGTTCGCAACCCGGGATCCACCGTGCAGGAAAGCACCTGCTGCTAAATAATGGCGGCTCTATATGGCGGTATATACCAACTCTGTTAGCTTCACAGAGTAACCGCGAGAGGAAAGCTCTGTGCCCTGTTAGACTTTCACAGAGGCACAGGCCAACTACCCAGATGTGAGCAGTGAGTGGTCATGCATGCATACAAAACTCCTCGCCGGAGATGCCAGCATTCTAGGGGCTTATTTCAGCCGGGTCCCTGAACACACTTAAACACAATCTCCTCGCCGGAGGTGCCAGCATTCTAGGGGCTTATTTCAGCCGGGTCCCTGAACACATTCAAACACATGACCACATTGGCGCAAAGCATATAGCATAAGACGATACTAGCGCATGGCCGTGCGGTCATGCGCAGTTTATATAGTTGCAGCACAGGAAGCTGCTACTGAAGTTTTTGCCCTTTCAGGACCTTCCAGAAGGACCAATGGAAAGTGCTGCAGTACCTGAGCATGTTTTGCCCTTTCAGGACCTTCCAGAAGGACCAATGGAATGTACTGCAGCACCTGAGCATGTGCCCGAACATGTGGCCCTCGACTTCAAATGGGAGACCCTGCCCTGGGCATGCTCAGTGTGAGTAAACAAGGACTTAGTCCCAGAGAGGCTCGCTCGCCGCAGATCAGTGCATGGTACCATAGGAAAGCCAGAAAAGGCAGTAGTGACCCTATGCACCGAATCAGCCCCAGCAAGACGCTGGAAGCGACGTCTCCGCTGAGCAGAGCCCACTGCGGCCGATACCGAATGGGAGACCGCAGCAGACACGGATCGAGGTTCCCCCTGTGCAGCAGAGGAAACTCGACTCCTAACATTACCCCCCCTCCTAGGGCCCCCCCCTCCTTGGGCCTCACTACGCTCAAAAGCTGCGATAAGCAGCGGAGCCCGAATGTGCTCCACAGGCTCCCAGGTTCTATCTTCTGGGCCGTGACCCTTCCAGTCCACCAGATAAAATTTCTTGCCACGTACCACCTTGCACCCCACAATAGCATTCACCTCAAACTCATCCGTGGATGAACCCGATGTCCCAGCAGATGACTCGGAAAACCGGGACAAATGAATGGGCTTTAAGAGGGAAACGTGGAAAGTATCGGTGATACCAAGGCATGGAGGAATAGCCAAACGGTAGACCACAGGGTTGACCTGTTCCAGAACCTTAAACGGGTCATTGTAGCGAGGAGCAAACTTAGTGGACTCAACTCGCAGCCTGATGTTATGGGCGGAGAGCCACACTAAGTCGCCAGGAGCAAAGACCGGAGCGGGGCGCCGGTGTGTATCAGCCGAAACCCTCATTCTCTCCTTGGAGGCCCGGATGGCATCCTGTGTGCGGTCCCAGATGTCACGTGCCTCCACCGCCCAGTCTGCCACCCTAGAATCGGTGGATGACACGGGCATGGGCACAGGGACACGTGGATGCTGGCCGTAATTAAGGAGAAAAGGAGTTTGACCAGTGGAATCGGCTACGGCGTTGTTCAGGGCAAATTCCGCCCAAGGTAGCAAAGATGCCCAGTCATCCTGCCTAGCAGAGATGAAATGTCGCAAATATGTCACCAGAGTCTGGTTGGTTCTCTCCACCAACCCATTCGTCTTGGGATGGTATGCAGAGGAGATGTTTAACTCTATGCTGAGTAAACGCAGAGCTCTCTCCAAAACCGAGATGCGAACTGGGGACCCCGATCGCTGACAATCTTATCAGGCATACCATGCAAACGGAAAACATGTTTAATGAACAACACCGCCAAGGCCCGTGCTGAGGGTAACCGAGGAAGCGGCACCAAATGCACCATCTTGGAGAAATGGTCGGTGACAACCCAAATAATGGAGCAGCCACGCGACTTGGGTAGACCCACCACAAAGTCCATCCCGACCATCTCCCAGGGCCTGTCTGCCACCGGTAGAGGGTAAAGCAACCCAGCAGGCCGTTGCCGAGGAGACCGATTCTGGGCACAAGAAACGCATGCCTGAATATAGTCCTTGACATCTCGGGCCATATGCGGCCACCAGTATGTTCTCGTCAGAAGCTCAGATGTCCTCTTGGTCCCAAAATGCCCTCCCACTCTGGAGGAGTGAGCCCAAGAGAGAATCTCCGGTCGCAAGTTAGCTGGTACAAAAGTCTTGCCCGGGGGCACAGACTGTAGCGAAACCGGAGCTACAGTTCTCAGGCTCTCAGAAGGGACAATAAGCCGAGGCTCCTCCTCCTCCGATGACACCACGGAGCGGGAGAGAGCGTCAGCACGAACGTTCTTCTCCCCGGAGAGAAAATGGAGAGTAAAATGGAATCGGGAGAAGAACAGGGACCATCTAGCCTGGCGAGAATTCAGCCGCTGGGCCGTTTGCAGATACACCAAGTTCTTCTGGTCAGTGAAGACTTGGAAAGGAAAGCGAGCTCCCTCCAAGAGATGTCTCCACTCCGAAAAAGCCAAATTCATGGCCAGCAACTCCCTGTCCCCGATGGAATAATTCCTCTCCGCTGGTGTGAAGGTCTTGGAGAAGAAGAAGCAAGGATGCTTCCGACCTTGAGCATCCTTTTGGAAAAGGACTGCTCCAGCACCAACGGATGAGGCATCCACCTCCAAGATAAATGGCTTATCAACATCGGGGCGATGTAGGATGGGAGCGCTAGCGAAGTGTGACTTGATCGAGAGAAAGGCTTTGGAGACCTCCTCTGACCACAACTTGGAATTTGCTCCCTTCTTGGTGAGGGCAACCAAGGGAGCTACCAAAGTTGAGAAGTGTGGAATGAACTGGCGATAGTAATTAATGAACCCCATGAAGCGCTGCACCGCTTTAAGAGAATGGGGTTCCTGCCAGTCCATTACAGCCTGTAGCTTGGCAGGATCCATAGCCAAACCCTGGGCAGAGATGATATAACCAAGGAAAGGCAAGGACTCCTGCTCAAACACACACTTCTCCAACTTGGCGTAGAGGGAGTTTGCCCGTAAGAGGTCGAAGACTTTGCGAACATCTCTCCGATGGGAGTCAATATCTGGAGAGAAGATGAGAATGTCATCCAGATAGACGACGACCAAGGTGGTGAGCATATCCCGGAAGATGTCGTTCACAAAGTCTTGGAAAACGTCTGGGGCATTACAGAGCCCGAAGGGCATCACCAGATATTCATAGTGCCCATCCCTGATGTTAAAAGCCGTCTTCCATTCATCCCCCTCACGGATGCGAATCAGGTTGTAAGCACCCCGCAGATCTAACTTTGTAAATACCCTCGCTCCCCGTAGCCTATCAAACAGCTCAGATATCAGGGGTAGTGGGTACTTTTTCTTAACGGTGATGGCATTAAGACCCCTGTAGTCTATGCATGGACGTAAGTCTCCAGTCTTCTTCTGTACGAAAAAGAACCCTGCCCCTGTCGGTTACACTGACTTCCTAATGAATCCTCTTGCCAGATTCTCCTGGATGTACTGGGACATTGCCTCCGTCTCCGGGAGAGATAACGGATAGACTCGACCCCGGGGAGGCTCAGCACCAGGCAAGAGGTCAATAGGACAGTCATAGGGGCAGTGAGGCGGAAGGGTCTCCGCAGCTCTTTTGGAGAACACGTCTGCATAGGGCCAATAGTGCTTGGGGAGAGAGGAAAGATCTGTGGGTACCTGTGTAGTAGCAACCTGAACGCACTCCCTCAGACATCTACCCTCGCAAGATTTACTCCATCCCAAAATTCTCCCAGAGGACCACTCAATATGAGGAGAATGGTAGCGAAGCCATGGTATTCCCAACAGGACCTCATCAATTCCCTCAGGAATGACTTATAGGGAGATTATCTCCTGATGTGATGGAGACACAGATAGCGTGAAAGGAATGGTTTGGTGGGTAATCTGTGAAGGTAGTGTTGACCCATTTACCACTCGAACGGTTACCGGCTTGGCGAGCATCACCAAGGGTATTGCGTGACGCTGGGCAAAAGTGGAAGACATAAAGTTACCCTCTGCCCCAGAATCCACGCATAGCTCGACCATAAGAGTGGATGGGCCTATGGTAATTGTCCCCTTGAAGGACAACTTTGAGGCAAACATCGCCATGTCTAGTGTACCTCCTCCAACTGCCACTAGACGCTGACGTTTCCCCGACCGCTGAGGACCCTTGGAGGCAAGGTTTCCTGACTGCTGGCAAACATGACGAACCTTATGTGCATGGGCAGACTGAGACTTGGATCCCGCTCGTGTCACCTCTAAGGCCTCATGTGACTCGGATGCCTGGACTGAAGATTCCAAAGGTTTGGCGAAGGTGGGAGCCAGCCGAAACCTCTGCCTACACTGGGCTCGCTCCAACCTCCGCTCGTTAAAACGGAGGTCAATACGAGTAGATACGGCTATGAGCTCCTCCAGTGTGGCGGGAATCTCCCTAGTGGCCAAACCGTCCTTCACATGGTCAGCCAGCCCCCTCCAAAATACGGGAATGAGGGTTTTATCTGGCCATTCCAACTCAGACGCTAATGTCCGGAAGTGAACAGCAAAATGGCTGACCATGGTTGAACCCTGAGTCAAAGCCAGCAGTTGGAGCGCTGTATCATGGGTGACTTGAGGTCCTAAAAAGACCTGTTTCAGAGTGTCCAGAAACCTAGGAACACTCCGCACCACATGATCATTGCGCTCCCACAGCGGCGTAGCCCACTCCAACGCTCTGTCCGACAGGAGAGAGATTATGAATCCCACCTTTGCCCGCTCAGTAGGGAAATGTGCAGCCAGAAGCTCGAGGTGTATACCACATTGGCTCACGAAACCCCTACAGGACTTACTGTCCCCAGAGTATCTCTCAGGCAAAGGAAGGTGAGATAGGGTCGGATCAGAGGTGGCAGTGGGTAAAGCTGCTGCAGCCACGCTAGCAGCCTGAACAGCTATTGCGGTAACATCCACCGCCGAGGTTGCACGCTCAAGAGACGCCAACCGGCCCTCCAGCAGCTGGATGTACCCCTGCAATCGCTGTTCATCCGCCATTACTTAGCCAGATCCTGGCGCTAGTATACTGTTAGGGTTGGCGGAACGCACCAAATATATAATTTATTAAATGGAATTGGTGCGTTCGCAACCCGGGATCCACCGTGCAGGAAAGCACCTGCTGCTAAATAATGGCGGCTCTATATGGCGGTATATACCAACTCTGTTAGCTTCACAGAGTAACCGCGAGAGGAAAGCTCTGTGCCCTGTTAGACTTTCACAGAGGCACAGGCCAACTACCCAGATGTGAGCAGTGAGTGGTCATGCATGCATACAAAACTCCTCGCCGGAGATGCCAGCATTCTAGGGGCTTATTTCAGCCGGGTCCCTGAACACACTAAAACACAATCTCCTCGCCGGAGGTGCCAGCATTCTAGGGGCTTATTTCAGCCGGGTCCCTGAACACATTCAAACACATGACCACATTGGCGCAAAGCATATAGCATAAGACGATACTAGCGCATGGCCGTGCGATCATGCGCAGTTTATATAGTTGCAGCACAGGAAGCTGCTACTGAAGTTTTTGCCCTTTCAGGACCTTCCAGAAGGACCAATGGAAAGTGCTGCAGTACCTGAGCATGTTTTGCCCTTTCAGGACCTTCCAGAAGGACCAATGGAATGTACTGCAGCACCTGAGCATGTGACCGAACATGTGGCCCTCGACCTCCAATGGGAGACCCTGCCCTGGGCATGCTCAGTGTGAGTAAACAAGGACTTAGTCCCAGAGAGGCTCGCTCGCTGCAGATCAGTGCAGGGTACCATAGGAAAGCCAGAAAAGGCAGTAGTGACCCTATGCACCGAATCAGCCCCAGCGAGATGCTGGGAGCGACGTCTCCGCTGAGCAGAGCCCACTGCGGCCGATACCGACTGGGAGACCGCAGCAGACACAGATCGAGATTCCCCCTGTGCAGCAGAGGAAACTCGACTCCTAACACCGTGTTGCCAAGTGAAAAGCCCAAAACATCACTGCTCTAGAGGAGATCTGCATGGAGGAATGGGCCAACATACCAACAACAGTGTGTGGCAACCTTGTGAAGACTTACAGAAAACGTTTGACCTCTGTCATTGCCAACAAAGGATATATTACAAAGTATTGAGATGAAATTTTGTTTCTGACCAAATACTTATTTTCCACCATAATATGCAAATAAAATGTTAAAAAAACAGACAATGTGATTTTCTGGATTTTCTTTTCTCAGTTTGTCTCCCATAGTTGAGGTCTACCTATGATGTAAATTACAGATGCCTCTCATCTTTTTAAGTGGTGGAACTTGCACTATTGCTGACTGACTAAATACTTTTTTGCCCCACTGTAATAGACATTGGTGAATATATTAAGAAGTTGCACATTTCACCTATCACCAATATGGGCCACTCCACTCCTTTATTTATTTATTATTGATTCTCTATGGGCTATTATCTAGCGCGTACCTATATGTACTGAGGTACATAATTTTATTGTATTATATATTCACTACCAACTGGGTGTGGAAGTTGGTTTGGTATCGCAGCAAGGACTAATAGTTTTTTAACACTTTTGCGCCACCATTCACATACATTTTAGCACATCTAGATAAGTTCCTTGAGGGGTCTAGTTTCTAATATGGGGTCACTTGTGGGGGTTTCTACTGTTTAGTTACATTAGGGGCTCTGCAAACGCAATGTGACGCCTGCAGACCAATCCATCTAAGTCTGCATTCCATTTGGCGCTCCTTCCTTTCCGAACTCTGCCATGCACCCAAACTGTGGTTCCCCCCCCACATATGGGGTATAAGCATACTCAGGACAAATTGGACAACAACTTTTGGGGTCCAATTTCTCCTGTTACCCTTGGGAAAATACAAAACTGGGGGCTAAAAAATATTTTTTGTGGAAAAAAATGAGTTATTATTTTCACGGCTCTGCGTTCTCACAACACATGTAGATAAGTTCCTTGGGGGGTCTAGTTTCCAATATGGGATCACTTGTGTAAGGTTTCTACTGTTTAGGTACATTAGGGGCTCTGCAAACGCAATGTGATGCCTGCAGACCATTCCATCTAAGTCTGCATTTCAAATGGCACTCCTTCCCTTCCGAGCTCTACCATGCGCCAAAACAGTGGTTCCCCCCACATATGGGGTATCAGCGTACTCAGGACAAATTGGGCAACAACGTTTGGGGCCCAATTTCTCCTGTTACCCTTGGGAAAATACAAAACTGGGGGCTAAAAAATATTTTTTGTAAAAAAAATAAATAATTTTTATTTTCACGGCTTTGCGTTATAAACTGTAGTGAAACCCTTGGGGGTTCAAAGCTCTCACAACACATCTATATAAGTTCCTTAGGGGGTCTAATTTCCAAAATTATGTCACTTTTGGTGGGTTTCAATGTTTAGGCACATCAGTGGCTCTCCAAACGCAACATGGCGTCCCATCTCAATTCCAGTCAATTTTGCATTGAAAACTTAAACGGTTCCCCTTCCATTTCGAGCTCTGCCATGCGCCCAAACAGTGGTTTACCCACACATATGGGGTATCAGCATACTCAGGACAAATTTCACAACAACTTTTGTGGTCCAATTTCTTCTCTTACCCTTGGGAAAATAAAAAATTGGGGGCAAAAAGATCATTTTTGTGAAAAAATATGATTTTTTATTTTTACGGCTCTGCATTATAAACTTCTGTGAAGCACTTGGTGGGTCAAAGTACTCACCACACATCTAGATAAGTTCCTTAGGGGGTCTAGTTTCCAAAATGGTGTCACTTGTGGGGGGGTTTCAATGTTTGGGTGCATCAGGGGCTCTCCAAACGAAACATGGCATCCTATCTCTATTCCAGTCAATTTTGCATTGAAAAGTCAAATAGCACTCCTTCCCTTCTGAGCTCTGCCATGCGCCCAAACAGTGGCTATACCCATACATATGGGGTATTGGCGTACGCAGGACAAATTGTACAACAAATTTTGGGGTCTATTTTCTCCTGTTATCTTTGGTAAAATAAAACAAATTGGAGCTGAAGTAAATTTTGTGTGAAAAAAAGTTAAATGTTTATTTTTATTTAAACATTCCAAAAATTCATGTGAAACATATGAAGGGTTAATAAACTTCTTGAATGTGGTTTTGAGCACCTTGAGAGGTGCAGTTTTTAGAATGGTGTTGCACTTGGTTATTTTCTATCATATATACCCCTCAAAATGACTTCAAATGACACGTGGTCCCTAAAAAAAATGATGTTGTAAAAATGAGCAATTACTGGTCAACTTTTAACCCTTATAACTCCCTAACAAAAAAAAAAAATTGTTTCCAAAATTGTGCTGATGTAAAATAGACATATGGGAAATGTTACTTATTAAGTATTTTGTGTGAATATCTCTGTGATTTAAGGGCATAAAAATTCAAAGTTGGAAAATTGCAAAATTTTCACAATTTTTGCCAAATTTCCATTTTTTCACAAATAAACGCAAGTCTTATCGAATAAATTTTACCACTATCATGAAGTACAATATGTCATGAGAAAACAATGTCAGAATCATCAGGATCTGTTGAAGTGTTCCAGAGTTGTAACCTCATAAAGGGACTGTGGTCAGAATTGAAAAAATTGGTCTGGTCATTAACGTGCAAACCTCCCTTGGGGCTTAAGGGCAAAACTCACAGCTGGGGGCTGCAACCCTCAGCTGTCAGCTTCAGAGAGGGTAGTTATCAAGAATAGAGGGGTCCCCATGCCATATTTTTTAATTATTTAAATAAATAATTAAAAAAAACAGTGTGGGGTCACCCCATTTTTGACAACCAACCTTGCTAAACCTTTGACAACCTGGCACCGTCCAGGTTGAAAACTGTTAATCCCCCAGACATGGGTTATGGCATGGGACAGAGCGACAGACAGGTATGGAATATTGTTGTTTTTATTTTAGTTTTATTACAGGAGATCGAGGACTTTGGTGGAATTAGGCGAGGTCATAAGTATTGTTTAATTAAGATTATTAAAGGACTCTGTCTTTCTTTCAATTAAAGGACTTTATTCTTGCTGTGTCTAAAAGGACTTTATTCTTGCTGTGTCTTTTTTTTACCATATAACTATAGGATTAGTAATGGATAAGTGTCTTATAGATGCCTCTCCATTACTAAGCCATGGACTTGATGTCACCTGACAATACAAAGGTGACATCAACCCCACAAATATTAACCCCACTTGCCACAGCTTCAGGGCGAGTGGGAAGAACTGGACGAAGCACCAGAATTGGAGCATCTAATAGATGTGCTTTTTCTGGGCAGCTGCGGGCTGCTATTTTTAGGCTGGGGAGGTAATATCAATGGCCCTTTACCAGCCTGAAAATGCCAGCCCCCCTTGCTTTAGCAAGGATGGTTGTCAAAAATGGGGGGACTCCATGCCGTTTTCTAAATTATTTATTTAAATACTGTATATACTCGAGTAGGGTTGAGCGAAACGGGTCGAAATTGTTCAAAAGTCGCCGACTTTTGGCAAGGTCGGGTTTCATGAAACCCGACCCGACCCCAGTGGGGGGTCGGCCATGAAGTCGGCGATCTTTTGAATCTGGAATCGGAATTCCGATCCCGATTCCAGATATGTTTAAGATATCGGGAATTGGTATCGGAATTCAGATTAAAGTGTAAAATATAGAATTAAAATAAAAAATATTGCAATACTTACCCTCTGACGCGCCCTGGTACTAACCGGCAGCCTTCCTCCTTCGAATCCGCGCTTCTAGGACCTTGCCGTGACGTCGCGGTGACGTCGCGGCTTGTGATTGGCCGCGCGGCCGCCCATGTGACCGCTCGCGCGGCCAATCACAAGCCGCGACGTCACCCCCGACGTCACCGAAGGTCCTGGAAGGGCTGATTCTTAGGAAGGAAGGCTGTCGGAAGGAAGCAGGGCGCTTCCGAGGGTGAGTATATACCTAATAGGAATATACTCACCCTCGGAAGCGCCCTGCTTCCTTCCGACAGCCTTCCTTCCTAAGAATCAGCCCTTCCAGGACCTTCGGTGACGTCGCGGGTGACGTCGCGGCTTGTGATTGGCCGCGCGAGAGGTCACATGGGCGGCCGCGCGGCCAATCACAAGCCGCGACGTCACCGCGACGTCACGGCAAGGTCCTAGAAGCGCGGATTCGAAGGAGGAAGGCTGCCGGTTAGTACCAGGGCGCGTCAGAGGGTAAGTATTGCAATATTTTTTATTTTAATTCTATATTTTACACTTAAATATGGATCCCAGGGCCTGAAGGAGAGTTTCCGCTCCTTCAGACCCTGGGAACCATGGAAACCCAATGCACTGCATTGGGTTTCGAGTTTCGGCCGACCCCGACCCCGACTTTTTTATAGGATCGGCCGATTTCACTCGACCCGACTTTTCCAAAAGTCGGGTTTCGTGAAACCCGACCCAATCCTATAAAAGTGAAGGTCGCTCAACCCTATACTCGAGTATAAGCCGAGAGTTTCAGCCCATTTTTTTGGGCTGAAAGTCCCCCTCTCGGCTTATACTCGAGACATACCCGGGGGTCGGCAGGGGAGCGCTAGCGGGGGCTGTCTAGTTATACTTACCTGCTCCGGCGCGGTCCCTGCAGTCTCTGCTTCTTCCAGTGCTGCATCTTCTTCCTGTATTGAGCGGTCACATGGTATCGCTCATTACAGTCATGACTGAAAATGAGCGGTAACTGTGACCGCTCAATACAGGAAGAAGATGCAGCGCTCGAAGAAGCAGGGACTGCAGGGACCGCGCCAGGAGCAGGTAAGTATACGGGGAGGGGAGCGCTGCACGATATTTACCTGCTCCTCGCTCCGGTGCGGCTCCGTCTCCAGCGTCATCTGGCAGTGATGCTCAGGTTAGAGAGCGAGGTGACGTAGTCAGTGCGCGCCGTCTGCTGAGCGTCAGTGCTGGAGACGGAGCTGCACGAGGAGCAGGTAAATATTGAAAGCGCCGGCGTCCTGAGCAAGAGAGGTGAGTATGTGATTTTTTAAATTTTTTTATTGCAGCAGCAGCATTCTATATGGCACAGCTTTATAAGGAGCATTTATGGGGTCATAATCAACGGTGCAGAGCAATATATATGGGGCACAGCTTTATAAGGAGCATCTATGGGGCCATAATCAACGATGCAGAGCATTCTATATGGGGCACAGCTTTATATGGAGCATCTATGGGGCCATAATCAACGGTGCAGAGCAATATATATGGTGTTGTGAAAGGTAATTCAGTACCACAATGGACATAGAGGTCAGAACACATACAGTGACCTGACAATAACCCAAAAACATAGATCGAGCTCTGAGACGTGGGAACTCTGCTGACCGCAATCCCTAATCCTCTCCAACCACACTAGAGGCAGCCGTGGATTGCACCTAACGCTCCCTATGCAACTCGGCACAGCCTGAGAAACTAGCTAACCCGAAGATAGAAAATAAGCCTACCTTGCCTCAGAGAAATACCCCAAAGGAAAAGGCAGCCCCCACATATAATGACTGTGAGTTTAAGATGAAAAGACAAACGTAGAGATGAAATAGATTTAGCAAAGTGAGGCCCGACTTTCTGAACACAGCGACGATAGGAAAGGTAACTTTGCGGTCAACACAAAACCCTACAAAAACCACGCAAAGGGGGCAAAAAGACCCTCCGTACCGAACTAACGGCACGGAGGTACACCCTCTGCGTCCCAGAGCTTCCAGCAAGCAGGAAAAAACAAATAGACAAGCTGGACAGAAAAAACAGCAAACAAAATAGCAAAGCGGAACTTAGCTATGCAGAGCAGCAGGCCACAGGAACGATCCAGGAGGAAACAGGTCCAATACTAGAACATTGACTGGAGGCCAGGATCAAAGCACTAGGTGGAGTTAAATAGAGCAGCACCTAACGACTTCACCACATTACCTGAGGAAGGAAACTCAGAAGCCGCAGTACCACTTTCACCCACCAACGGAAGCTCACAGAGAGAATCAGCCTAAGTACCACTTGTGACCACAGGAGGGAGCTCTGCCACAGAATTCACAACAGTACCCCCCCCTTGAGGAGGGGTCACCGAACCCTCACCAGAGCCCCCAGGATGACCAGGATGAGCCATATGAAAGGCACAAACAAGATCGGGAGCATGGACATCAGAGGCAAAGACCCAGGAATTATCTTCCTGAGCATAACCCTTCCACTTAACCAAATACTGGAGTTTCCGTCTTGAAACACGAGAATCCAAAATCTTCTCCACAATATACTCCAACTCCCCCTCCACCAAAACCGGGGCAGGAGGATCAACAGATGGAATCATAGGTGCCACGTATCTCCGCAACAATGACCTATGGAATACGTTATGTATGGAAAAAGAATCTGGAAGGGTCAGACGAAAAGACACAGGATTAAGAACCTCAGAAATCCTATACGGACCAATGAAATGAGGTTTAAACTTAGGAGAGGAAACCTTCATAGGAATATGACGAGAAGATAACCAAACCA
Organism: Ranitomeya imitator; assembly: GCF_032444005.1. NCBI lineage: Eukaryota > Metazoa > Chordata > Amphibia > Anura > Dendrobatidae > Ranitomeya > Ranitomeya imitator. Next base: position 79,438,930 of record NC_091287.1, read on the forward strand.
AATCCCCAACACGAAGTCGGGGACCCACACAGCGTCTGCGATTAGCGAAACGTTGAGCCTTCTCCTGGGACAAGGTCAAATTGTCCACTACATGAGTCCAAATCTGCTGCAACCTGTCCACCACAGTATCCACACCAGGACAGTCCGAAGACTCAACCTGCCCTGAAGAGAAACGAGGATGGAACCCAGAGTTGCAGAAAAACGGCGAAACCAAGGTAGCCGAGCTGGCCCCATTATTAAGGGCGAACTCAGCCAAAGGCAAAAAGGACACCCAGTCATCCTGATCAGCAGAAACAAAGCATCTCAGATATGTTTCCAAGGTCTGATTGGTTCGTTCGGTCTGGCCATTAGTCTGAGGATGGAAGCCGAGGAAAAAGACAAGTCAATGCCCATCCTACCACAAAAGGCTCGCCAAAACCTCGAAACAAACTGGGAACCTCTGTCAGAAACGATATTCTCTGGAATGCCATGTAAACGAACCACATGCTGGAAGAACAATGGCACCAAATCAGAGGAGGAAGGTAATTTAGACAAGGGTACCAAATGGACCATCTTAGAGAAGCGATCACAGACCACCCAAATGACTGACATCTTTTGAGAGACGGGAAGATCTGAAATAAAATCCATAGAGATATGTGTCCAAGGCCTCTTCGGGACCGGCAAGGGCAAAAGCAACCCACTGGCACGAGAACAGCAGGGCTTAGCCCGAGCACAAATCCCACAGGACTGCACAAAAGTACGCACATCCCGCGACAGAGATGGCCCCCAAAAGGATCTAGCCACTAACTAACTGGTCTCTGGTACCAAAGATTCCAGGATGACCAGCCAACACCGAACAATGAACCTCAGAGATAACTTTATTCGTCCACCTATCAGGGACAAACAGTTTCTCCGCTGGGCAACGATCAGGTTTATTAGCCTGAAATTTTTGCAGCACCCGCCGCAAATCAGGGGAGATGGCAGACACAATTACTCCCTCTTTGAGGATACCCGCCGGCTCAGATAAACCCGGAGAGTCGGGCACAAAACTCCTAGACAGAGCATCCGCCTTCACATTTTTAGAGCCCGGAAGGTACGAAATCACAAAGTCAAAACGGGCAAAAAACAGCGACCAACGAGCCTGTCTAGGATTCAACCGCTTGGCAGACTCGAGATAAGTCAAGTTCTTATGATCAGTCAAGACCACCACGCGATGCTTAGCTCCTTCAAGCCAATGACGCCACTCCTCGAACACCCACTTCATGGCCAGCAACTCTCGATTGCCCACATCATAATTTCGCTCAGCAGGCGAAAACTTCCTGGAAAAGAAGGCGCATGGTTTCATCACCGAGCAATCAGAACTTCTCTGCGACAAAACAGCCCCTGCTCCAATCTCAGAAGCATCAACCTCGACCTGGAACGGAAGCGAAACATCTGGTTGACACAACACAGGGGCAGAAGAAAAACGACGCTTCAACTCTTGAAAAGCTTCCACAGCAGCAGAAGACCAATTGACCACATCAGCACCCTTCTTGGTCAAATCGGTCAATGGGTTTAGCAATGCTAGAAAAATTGCAGATGAAGCGACGATAAAAATTAGCAAAGCCCAGGAACTTTTGCAGACTTTTCAGAGATGTTGGCTGAGTCCAATCATGGATGGCTTGGACCTTAACAGGGTCCATCTCGATAGTAGAAGGGGAAAAGATGAACCCCAAAAATGAAACCTTCTGAACACCAAAGAGACACTTTGATCCCTTCACAAACAAAGAATTAGCACGCAGGACCTGAAACACCGTTCTGACCTGCTTCACATGAGACTCCCAATCATCCGAGAAGATCAAAATGTCATCCAAGTACACAAACAGGAATTTATCCAGGTACTCTCGGAAGATGTCATGCATAAAGGACTGAAACACTGATGGAGCATTGGCAAGTCCGAATGGCATTACTAGATACTCAAAATGGCCCTCGGGCGTATTAAATGCAGTTTTCCATTCATCGCCTCGCTTAATACGCACAAGATTATACGCACCACGAAGATCTATCTTGGTGAACCAACTAGCCCCCTTAATCCGAGCAAACAAATCAGATAACAACGGCAAGGGGTACTGAAATTTAACCGTGATCTTATTTAGAAGGCGGTAATCTATACAAGGTCTCAGTGAACCATCCTTCTTGGCTACAAAAAAGAACCCTGCTCCTAATGGCGACGATGACGGGCGAATATGCCCCTTCTCCAAGGACTCCTTCACATAACTCCGCATAGCGGCGTGCTCAGGCACAGATAAATTAAACAGTCGACCTTTTGGGAATTTACTACCAGGAATCAAATCGATAGCACAATCACAATCCCTATGCGGAGGTAGGGTATCGGACTTGGGCTCATCAAATACATCCCGGTAATCAGACAAGAACTCTGGAACCTCAGAAGGGGTGGATGACGAAATAGTCAGAAATGGGACATCACCATGTACCCCCTGACAACCCCAGCTGGACACAGACATGGATTTCCAATCTAATACTGGATTATGGACTTGTAGCCATGGCAACCCCAACACGACCACATCATGCAGATTATGCAACACCAGAAAGCGAATAACCTCCTGATGTGCAGGAGCCATGCACATGGTCAGCTGGGTCCAGTACTGAGGCTTATTCTTGGCCAAAGGCGTAGCATCAATTCCTCTCAATGGAATAGGACACTGCAAGGGCTCCAAGAAAAACCCACAACGCCTAGCATACTCCAAGTCCATCAAATTCAGGGCAGCGCCTGAATCCACAAATGCCATGACAGAATACAATGACAAAGAGCAGATCAAGGTAACGGACAGAAGAGATTTTGACTGTACCGTACCAATGGTGGCAGACCTAGCGAACCGCTTAGTGCGCTTAGGACAATCAGAGATAGCATGAGTGGAATCACCACAGTAGAAACACAGCCCATTCAGACGTCTGTGTTCTTGCCGTTCAACTCTGGTTAAAGTCCTATCGCACTGCATAGGCTCAGGTTTAAACTCAGGTAATACCGCCAAATGGTGCACAGATTTACGCTCACGCAAGCGTCGACCGATCTGAATGGCTAAAGACATAGACTCATTCAGACCAGCAGGCATAGGAAATCCCACCATGACATCCTTAAGGGCTTCAGAGAGACCTTTTCTGAAAATAGCTGCGAGCGCACCTTCATTCCATTGAGTGAGTACGGACCACTTCCTAAATTTCTGACAATATACCTCTATCTCATCCTGACCCTGACACAGAGCCAGCAAATTTTTCTCTGCCTGATCCACTGAATTAGGTTCATCGTACAGCAATCCGAGCGCCAGGAAAAATGCATAGATATTACTTAATGCAGGATCTCCTGACGCAAGAGAAAATGCCCAGTCCTGAGGGTCGCCACGTAAAAAAGAAATAATGATCCTAACTTGTTGAACTGGGTCACCAGAGGAGCGAGGTTTCAAGGCCAGAAATAGTTTACAATTATTTTTGAAACTCAGAAATTTAGTTCTATCTCCAAAAAACAAATCAGGAATAGGAATTCTCGGTTCTAACATAGAATTCTGAACCACAAAGTCTTGAATATTTTGTACTCTTGCTGTGAGCTGATCCACACATGAAGACAGACCTTTAATGTCCATCGCTACACCTGTGTCCTGAACCACCCAAATGTCTAGGGGAAAAAAAAAGGCAAAACACAGTGCAGAGAAAAAAAAATGGTCTCAGAACTTCTTTTTTCCCTCTATTGAGAATCATTAGTACTTTTGGCCTCCAGTACTGTTGTGAAAGGTAATTCAGTACCACAATGGACATAGAGGTCAGAACACATACAGTGACCTGACAATAACCCAAAAACATAGATCGAGCTCTGAGACGTGGGAACTCTGCTGACCGCAATCCCTAATCCTCTCCAACCACACTAGAGGCAGCCGTGGATTGCGCCTAACGCTCCCTATGCAACTCGGCACAGCCTGAGAAACTAGCTAACCTGAAGATAGAAAATAAGCCTACCTTGCCTCAGAGAAATACCCCAAAGGAAAAGGCAGCCCCCACATATAATGACTGTGAGTTTAAGATGAAAAGACAAACGTAGAGATGAAATAGATTTAGCAAAGTGAGGCCCGACTTTCTGAACACAGCGACGATAGGAAAGGTAACTTTGCGGTCAACACAAAACCCTACAAAAACCACGCAAAGGGGGCAAAAAGACCCTCTGTACCGAACTAACGGCATGGAGGTACACCCTCTGCGTCCCAGAGCTTCCAGCAAGCAGGAAAAAACAAATAGACAAGCTGGACAGAAAAAACAGCAAACAAAATAGCAAAGCGGAACTTAGCTATGCAGAGCAGCAGGCCACAGGAACGATCCAGGAGGAAACAGGTCCAATACTAGAACATTGACTGGAGGCCAGGATCAAAGCACTAGGTGGAGTTAAATAGAGCAGCACCTAACGACTTCACCACATCACCTGAGGAAGGAAACTCAGAAGCCGCAGTACCACTTTCACCCACCAACGGAAGCTCACAGAGAGAATCAGCCGAAGTACCACTTGTGACCACAGGAGGGAGCTCTGCCACAGAATTCACAACAATATGGGGTACAGCTTTATAAGGAGCATCTATGGGGCCATAATCAACGGTGCGGAGCAATATATATGGCACAGCTTTATAAGGAGCATCTATGGAGCCATAATGAATGGTGCAGAGCATTCCATATGGCACAGCTTTATGTGGAGCATCTATGGGGCCATACTGAACGGTGCAGAGCATTCCATATGGCAAAACTTTATGCGGAGCATCTATGGGGCAATAATGAACAGTGCAGAGCATTCTATATGGCACAGCTTCATTATGGCCCCATAGATGCTCCATATAAACGGTGCAGAGCATTCTATATGGCACAGTTTTATATGGAGCATCTATGGGGCCATAATGAACGGTGCAGAGCATTATATGTGGCACAGTTTTATATGGAGCATCTATGGGGCCATAATGAACGGTGCAGAGCATTATATATGGCACAGCATTATGTGGAGCATCTATGGGGCAATAATGAACGATATGGAGCATCTATTTTTATTTTTTAAATTCACCTGTAGCTGCTGCATTTCCTACCCTAGGCTTATACTCGAGTCAATAAGTTTTCCCAGTTTTTTGTGGCAAAATTAGGGGGGTCGGCTTATACTCGGGTCGGCTTATACTCGAGTATATACGGTAATTAAAAATATAGCGTGGTGACCTGTCTATTCTTGATATCTAGCCTTGCTTAAGCTGACAGCTGAGGATTGCAGCCCCCAGCTGTGAGTTTTGCCTGTCTGGTTAAGAAAAATACAGGGGAACCCACACCTTTTTTTTAAATTATTTATTTACAGCACAGGAGTGGCTTATGAATACTCCCTTCCACCTCTCGTGCTCTCGCAGTTATTAGCAGCAGCAGGTGTCGGATGATGGGAGCATTTGGTAAACTTTATACCTCCGATCACAGCTGAGCATTCACGCTGTCTTTTGACAGCGTGGAAACTGCGGCTCTCTGACCGGCATAGATGATTTCACCGCCGATCAGAAGTGGTGTTTGCCGCGCTGCCATGCACATGACAGCACAACAAACACCCGGTGTTTGTGCAGCCGAATCCGGACAGTAACCCGGACTTCCTTAGTGAAGTGTGTGTTTGGTGTCCATGCCCGAAGGTGTTCGGTACGGACGCCTTACTTTACTGTTCCGGTTTGCCCATCTTTAATTTTCATTAAACATTTTCTTTCAAGAAGCTTAAAATTTCCAAGACATTTTAGGGTTTTTTTTTTGTTGAGATCCCTGGCAGAGGCTATGTCACTCATATGTTTTTTTCTACTAGATGGTGAAAATGACTAATAATGCATATATAATTATCAGGGAACTTGTTATTAAAGTGTTCTTTACAATCTTAAAATATAATCAACAGTTATTCACACTCATTTCTTACATGTGATAAAATTATCATAATCATTTGTTGTACTTTGCATAAAATAAAAGCTTCATTTAAATGGATCAAATTAACACCTGATAGTTAACAATGGATAATAAATTAAATTTAGATATAATTTAAGTTTATATTAAATTGGAAGTGATTCAGCAAAGAACAAGAACAGCTGGTTATTTTCATAGTTCTCTGCATAGTCATATTGAAACAAATGCTAAGCTTTATGTTTCATGATGTACAGTATAACAAAAAATGGGTTTACAATTTCCAAAACAGAGACCATGCATAGAAATAATTTTCACTGACACCATGATTGGTTAATGAGACATCTCCTTCATGCTGCAGAAGCCTTTATTTAAAAAAAAAAAAAAGTCAGAATTTCCTCTAGAAAATTCGTAAGATTATTTTCTAAATTTCCATTCGATTTTCATCAGACTCCCATCTGTGTGTCCATTTTTTTTTACATCCGCTTGACATCAGTGTGCTATCCATGTGAAGTCTGTGTGATGTCTGTGTGACATCCGTGTGTGATTCATTATCAAATACATTTTCCTTGGTTTAAAAAGTATCTGTAAGAAGTGGATGCTACTTGAATGTTCCGTGTGGGATCCTTTTTTTTATGCACCCAAGACTTGAATGGGTGATTCTCATCTGAGACTTAGGGTACCGTCACACAGTGCAATTTTCATCGCTACGACGGTACGATCCGTGACGCTCCAGCGTCGTAACAATATCGCTCCAGCGTCGTAGACTGCTGTCACACTTTGCAATCTACGACGCTGGAGCGATAATTTCATGACGTATGTGCGATGTAGAAGCCGTTGGTTACTATGCGCACATCGTATACGATATATGTTACACCATGCGATCATGCCGCCACAGCGGGACACTAGACGACGAAAGAAAGTTTCAAACGATCTGCTACGACGTACGATTCTCAGCGGGGTCCCTGATCGCAGGAGCGTGTCAGACACTGCGATATCGTAACTATATCGCTCGAACGTCACAAATCGTGCCGTCGTAGCGATCAAAATTGCACTGTGTGACGGTACCCTTAGAATAAAGTAGTGCATGCTGTGATAGTTTTCTCAATGGAAGTCGAACCAAAAATTAAATCGTTCATCTTAAAAGCCCTATTGAATAACATGGGTCCGTGTGCTGTCTGTGGGCTATCCAATTAGAAATTCGACAGCACACATCCATTTTTTACTATTGTCTGCATGAGCCAGCCATCTCACACTGAGCAGAGCATGAGAACGCGACTGCATGTGACCGGCAGTGAAGTCATTAAGGTTACCGCTGGTCACAGGCAGAGCTTCCCACCCTCTGCTCAGTGTGAGACAGCTGGCATGGTGAGAGGTTGCATCACTGATGTTATCACTCACCAAACCATCCAGATCGTCATGTGACATGGCGATTAATGGATTATCGTTGTAAATGTGAGAATAGCTTTGCTTTTTCATTTACATTTTTAGTGATTAAATGGGTAAAAGATGGTTGAGGAGTTTTTAGTTCAAATAATGGACTAATGTGTGTTTTTTCAATTAAAGGACTTTGTCTGTGTCTTCATTACATTTACATTACATTCGTAATGGGGGTGTCTTAGGGTACCGTTACACTATACGATTTACCAACGATCACGACCAGCGATACGACCTGGCCGTGATCGTTGGTAAGTCATTGTGTGGTCGCTGGAGAGCTGTCACACAGACAGCTCTCCAGCGACCAACGATGCCGAGGTCCCCGGGTAACCAGGGTAAACATTGGGTTACTAAGCGCAGGGCCGCGCTTAGTAACCCGATGTTTACCCTGGTTACCAGCGTAAAAAAAAACAAACACTACATACTTACATTCCGGTGTCTGTCCCTTGCCATCTGCTTCCCGCACTGACTGACTTCCGGCCGGCAGTCAGTCAGTGCGGGAAGCAGACGGCAAGGGACCTGACGGACACCGGAATGTAAGTATGTAGTGTTTTTTTTTTTTTACATTTACGATGGTAACCAGGATAAACATCGGGTTACTAAGCGCGGCCCTGCGCTTAGTAACCCGATGTTTACCCTGGTTACAAGCGAACGCATCGCTGGATCGGTGTCACACACACCGATCCAGCGATGACAGCGGGAGATCCAGCGACGAAAGAATGTTCCAAACGATCTGCTACAACGTACGATTCTCAGCAGGGTCCCTGATCGCTGCTGCGTGTCAGACACAGCGATATCATATGGATATCGCTGGAACGTCACGGATCGTACCGTCGTAGCGACAAAAGTGCCACTGTGAGACGGTACCCTTAGAGAAACCTCTCCATTACAAATCTGCCAGAATTGGTGCCATTTATGGATGCTCCCTTTCTGGGGCGGCTGAGTGCTGATTTTTTTAGTCTGGTAAGTGGCCAATATCCATGGTCTCTTCCTAGGCTATTATTATCAGAATGTACCTGTCTTGTTTATCCTTTTTTGGTTAGTAATTTTACGGGGGATCCCACATTGCTTGTTTTGAAGGTCTCCCCTATAATAACCAGTAAAAGCTAAGCTAACAGCTGTGAGCTGATATTAATAGCCTGGGAACCTTTATGCAGGGCCGGCTCCAGGTTTTTGAGGGCCCTGGGCGAAAGAGTCTCAGTGGGCCCCCCTTTAACACATTCCACAATTCATGATCGCATATAAACACAGCCATTTAGTATATAACACAGCCCACGTAGTATATAGCACAGCCACGTAGCATATAACACAGCCATGTAGTATATAACAGCCCACATAGCATATAACACAGCCATGTAGTATATAGCACAGCCAACGTATCATATAACAGCCCATATAGTATATAGCACAGCCACATAGTATATAACACGGCCCATGTAGTTTATAGAACAGCCATGTAGTATACAGCACAGCCCACATAGTAGTATACAGCATTGCCCACACAGTAGTATGCAGCACAGCCCACACAGTAGTATATAGCACAGCCCACACAATAGTATATAGCACAGCCCACACAGTAGTATATAGCACAGCCCACACAGTAGTATATAGCACAGCCCACACAGTAGTATATAGCACTGCCCACATAGTAGTATACAGCACTGCCCACATAGTAGTATATAGCACAGCCACACAGTAGTATGCAGCACTGCCCACATAGTAGTATACAGCACTGCCCACGTAGTATATAGCAGCCCACGTAGTATATAACACTGCCCACATAGTATATAACACTGCCCATGTAGAATATAGCAGCCCACGTAGTATATAGCAGCCCAGCCCACTTAGTATATAGCAGCCCATGTAGTATATATCAGCCCACGTAGTATATAGCAGCACAGCCCACGTAGTACAGTTATATGAAAAAGTTTGGGCACCCCTATTAATCTTAAGCTTAATGTTTTATAAAAATTGTTTTTTTTGCAACAGCTATTTCAGTTTCATATATCTAATAACTGTTGGACACAGTAATGTTTCTGCCTTGAAATGAAGTTTATTGTACTAACAGAAAATGTGCAATCTGCATTCAAACAAAATTTGACAGGTGCATAAGTATGGGCACCCTTATCATTTTCTTGTGTTAAATACTCCTACCTACTTTTTACTGACTTACTAAAGCACTTTTTTGGTTTTCTAACCTCATTGAGCTTTGAACTTCATAGCCAGGTGTATGCAATCATGAGAAAAGCTACTTAAATTGGCCACTTGCAAGTTGTTCTCCTGTTTGAATCTCCTCTGAAGAGTGGCATCATGGGCTCCTAAAAACAACTGTCTAATGATCTGAAAACAAAGATTATTCAACATAGTTGTTCAGGGGAAGGATACAAGAAGCTGTCTCAGAGATTTAACCTGTCAATTTCCACTGTGAGGAACATAGTAAGGAAATGGAAGAACACAGGTACAGTTCTTGTTAAGGCCAGAAGTGCAAGAAAAACATCAGAAAGGCAGAGAAGAAGAATGGTGAGATCAGTCAAGGACAATTCTCAGACCACCTCCAGAGAGCTGCAGCATCAACTTGCTGCAGATGGTGTCACTGTGCATCGGTCAACTATACAACGCACTTTGCACAAGGAGAAGCTGTATGGGAGGGTGATGCGAAAGAAGCCGTTTCTGCAAGCATGCCACAAACAGAGTCGGCTGAGGTATGCAAAAGCACATTTGGAGAAGCCAATTTCTTTTTGGAAGAAGGTCCTGTAGACTGATGAAACCAAGATTGAGTTGTTTGGTCATACAAAAAGGCGTTATGCATGGCGGCCAAAAAACACAGCATTCCAAGAAAAACACTTGCTACCCACAGTAAAATTTGGTGGAGGTTCCATCATGCTTTGGGGCTGTGTGGCCAATGCCGGCACCGGGAATCTTGTTAAAGTTGAGGGATGCATGGATTCCTCTCAGTATCAGCAGATTCTTGACAATAATGTTCATGAATCAGTGACAAAGTTGAAGTTACGCAGGGAATGGATCTTTCAGCAAGACAATGATCCAAAACACCGCTCCAAATCTACTCAGGCATTCATGCAGAGGAACAATTACACTGTTGTGGAATGGCCATCCCAGTCTCCAGACCTGAATATCATTGAACATCTGTGGGAACATTTGAAGAGGGCTGTCCATGCTCGGCGACCATCAAACTTAACTGAACTGGAATTGTTTTGTAAAGAGGAATGGTCAAAAATACTTTCATCCAGGAGTCAGGAACTCATTAAAAGCTACAGGAAGTGACTAGAGGCTATTATTTTTGCAAAAGGAGGATCTACTAAATATTAATGTCACTTTTCTGGTGGGGTGCCCATACTTATGCACCTGTCAAATTTAGTTTGAATGCAGATTGCACATTTTCTGATAGTACAATAAACCTCATTTCAAGTTGTAGTTTAGTTGTACGAAATGTCCAACTGGGGGTCTGTATGTGGGGGAGACAGGGCAAAAGCTTAGAACAAGAATGAATTCTCACCACCACACAATAAGAGAAAAAAAGAATGGATCTACCTGTGGCAATACATTTTGTCTCCCAAATCATAACATTACGGACATGAAATTACTTGTGTTAAAAGGTAGCTTCAAATCTCAGAGAGACAGAAGAGTATGGGAATATAAACTGATGACGACCTTTGACAGTCTCACTGCAGGAATGAATGTGTCATACGGATTTATGTCTTTTTACATCAACTAAGGAACTTGCCCCTCAGACTATGAGGGGTCATCACAACAGAACCAGACCCAAATAAAATAATCCTTATCTAAGAACTGGCCCAATATTTATGGACATAACTGGATATCACTCATGGTAATTGTGCTTCATGTCACCTGTCTTATCCATGGTCTGTCTTATCCATGGTTTTTCCTTTTTTTTTCTTTGCTATGTTGTGCATAAATATGTGATTCTTCAGAATTTGTTTTAGTCTTTTCCTGATGAAGAGACCTGTGTAGTCTTGAAAGCTTGCAATTTGTTACCATCTTTTCAGTTAGTCATTAAAAGGTATCAACCACTGAGGACTCTCAATTCTAAACATCTTGGTCTCATAATTCCAGACCATAGCGTCTCAATAGTCCATATTTTTCAGCAGGGGGCTTTTCAAGAAGCTTCCATCATGGATGACACTCATGCATGCCATTCATCTGTGGTGTATTGTGTCATTGGGAAACACTCATCCAGGTTTATCTATCTACTTCTACTACTTTAGCTACAGTGCCTTGCGAAAGTATTCGTCTCCCTGGAACTTTTCAACCTTTTCCCACATATCATGCTTCAAACATAAAGATACCAAATGTACATTTTTGGTGAAGAATCAACAATAAGTGGAACACAATTGTGAAGTTGAACGAAATGTATTGGTTATTTTAAATTTTTGTTGAAATTCAAAAACGGAAAAGTGGGGCGTGCAATATTATTCGGCCCCTTTACTTTCAGTGCAGCAAACTCACTTCAGAAGTTTATTGTGAATCTCTGAATGATCCAATGTTGTCCTAAATGCCTAATGATGATAAATATAATCCACCTGTGTGTAATCAAGTCTCCGTATAAATGCACCTGCTCTATGATAGTCTCAGGGTTCTGTTTGAAGCACAGAGAGCATCATGAAGACCAAGGAACACAACAGTATTCTGACAGTTAAGTAAAGATTTGCTGATCTTCATGTAGCCTACATCTTTCTTATTTAAACAAATTATTTACTTCTTCAGGTCTTGTTACATTTCTCTTCCATGGGGTAAAAAAAGGTAATTCTCTTATACTGTTATGGAGTTTGATACTAAAATGATTAGATCAGAGTGATTTAGTGATTTTACTGTCAGATGTTTTAAGAATATTTGTATGCACATTAATTCTCATCATTATTATTCATCCTATTCTAAAATACATTTTTAAAATATATTTACAACTCATGTATAAGGACTGGTTTGGACCAATGTTACTTAACAAGACCATGCAGATGAATGATTTTTTTCAGTGGCAGAAACGGTGTGTTGAATAAATTTGCAGTAGTCATGAGTTTCCTCCTTAAATTAGATGAGAATCATCCATTCAAGTCTATGGATGCGCAAAAAATAATCGGATGCCACAGTATGGCATGTGATTTTTATGGATACATTGCAGTTCTGTAACATAGGAAACTGCAAGTAGTCTTTTAAATGATTGATAGCTACTGTAAAAAAAAACTGAGTTTTTGCAACGTCATTGGCCACCGGTGTTATTTTTCATTTGTAACAATTAGTGAATCGCTTTTGAAGAATGGTCAGCTCACTCCTTTTAAAAATTTCACGTCATTGGAAACCTGAAGCAGTTAAATAAAATGCAAAAGAATGAACATTTGCAGAGCAAGTCATTTTTTAATATAAATGTTCACTCTTTTTAGTATTTATTTACAGTAGCATTTTTCTGGGTGGGTTATGGAGGGTTCAAGCCTGAAAAAGATATCGTGTGCACACAGGGTATGCTCTATCTATCTATTATCTATCTAGCTATTTATCTTATATCTGTTAGGGGTCGAATTCCCGCTTCTGCACAGGGGGAATCTCGAGCCACCTCCGCTGCGGTCTCCCATTCTTATCCAGCCGCAGTGGAGTCTGCTCAGCAAGGACGTCGGTCCCAGCGTCTTGCTCATTCTCACTCTGTTCTGAGAGTTACTGCTGCTTCTCCAGTCTCTGCTATTAAAGTCTGTGCTGGTCAGCAGCGAGCGGACTTCTCTGGGACTAAGTCCTTGTCTGCACGTACTGAGCATGCCCAGCGTAAGGTCTCCCGTTGGAGATCGAGGGTCATGTGCTCAGGCTCTGCAGCACATTCCATTGGTCCTCTTGGCAGGTCCTAGAAGGGCAAAAGTGCTGTGGCCACTTCCTGTGCTGCTGCTATATAAACTGCGCATGACCGCACGGCCATGCGCTAGTATTGTCAAACAATTGCTAATGTGTGTATGTTGTGAGTGCAAGTCGTCCTTGGATACCCCTACCCTATAGTATGACTGTTCGCGGAAGGTGTATGGCTGCTACCTAGCGCCCGACTTTCCTACAGCACTAGTCACACATTGTCAGTTGCTGTGACCGCCAGTACGGCGCCGTGCACTTCCTCTGTGCTTTCCTTACCCAAGCCTGGGTGGTTAGTGGCGTTCGTCAGTGCGGCACTGCATGCTCTTCTGTTTCATTTCACACCCAGTTGCGGTGTTGCGCCAGCAAGGGTCTAATCGGACTTCTATCCCAGTTGGGGTTGAGTTCGCTGACTACTTGCTCGCGCTTTAGGTGCGGTACCTCGGTCCTGTGCCTTAACAGGATTGCTTCTTTCACACTGGGTGAGGTTAACCCACGCGTGTATACTCTAGTGTACCGCCATATAGTCTGCTAATTGCTAGCAGCAGGTTTTCACCTGCATGGTGGACTCCGGACTGCAAACGCATCTATACCATCTGTCTTGGTGCGTTCCGCCAGTCCTAACAATATCTATCTATCTATCAATAGAAAAAGAAAAAAATAAGAGCAGCACAAAAGAAAAGAAAGTCAGGGTGCAAAGCCCCCCAGGCAGATATCAAACTTCAATAATACAACTCCAAAAATCAGAGGCAGCACACCATTTGTAGTGAAAAAATAGCTATTTAATTAGCCCATCTTAGCAACATTTCGGCCAAAAAATGTCAACCTTTCTCAACCTTTCTTGAGCAAGGTTGACATTTTTTTGACCGAAACGTCTCTAAGATGGGCTAATTAAATAGCTATTTTTTCACTAAAAATGGTGTGCTGCCTCTGAATTTTGGAGTTCTTTCTATCTATCAATCTATTTATCTCATATCTATGTAATGTAAAAAAACAGGCGGCACATTGTAGCAATATCAAAAAAGTGGACAAACTTTTAATTAGCCATATATGCTATAAAAGCAAGGCTTCTGCTCCAAAGAGCCTTTGTCAAGCTTTAGAGCCGAAACGTATCAACAAAAATTAAAGCAACACTCCCAAAATAGAAAATTTGGAAAATGTAATAACCCATAGATCCGTTATGAAGGGCTATTAAATTTTTAAAATTTTCTATTTTGGGAGTGCTGCCTTCATTTTTGTAAGTATATTGGAAGATTGGTTTATGCCTGGGAGGCTCTGCATCCCTGCCCCCCCCCTTTTGGCAGGTGCTGCCTTGATTTTTTCTATCTATCTATCTGTCTATCTATTTATGTCAGGAGAACTTCATATCTGGACATACACAAATACTGGCTGATGATCAGATGATGCATAAATACTCTTACTTATTAGGAAAATTGTTTGACCATACTGACTAAGCAGTTTTAACTTTTTGTCCCATCTCTATATCGTCATAGCATTTTAAGCTCTTGTGAGCAGGGCACTTGTTTGAATTGTTAAATTATATGTTACTAAAGATGAGTGAATATATTCAAGTGGAAATTAATTCTACTCAAATTTTACAAAAATCCGCAGTCGCCAAAATTCAGATTTTTTTGGACTACTTGCTTCTATGTGGATTCTACAAAATGGCGGTCTTTGGCAACAATGTTTTTGAACAGTAAAGAGCCACCGAAAGGTTAAAAAATAAGAAAACAAATTATACTCACCTTACTTCTCCATCCTCTCAGCTCATCGCTCATCTGGTCCTCATCGCATCTTCTGAACGCAACAGCTGGGACTTTCGATTCTGATGAGTCATGAGATTGTTCTACAAATGTGAGTGCAAGGTCACTGCAAAGCCATGACATCATGAGAGGAGGGGCCAAAGCGGTGAGCTATGAGCTAAGTATAAGGTTCTTTTATTTTCTACATCTTATGTTTGTTATCCTCTGGGTTCTCTCCAGACCCCAGAACATAATAAGAGACATAAATTCACAGAGAATAACTTCTTTACAAATTGAATTTCCTTGGAGCATTCCCGTGACCAGGAGAATTCGAATTTTGTCTGATCTGCTGATTTCTATGTGTAACTTTGTAATATCGGATATTCTTAGTACATGTACCATCTGAATTGAGAAGTGCTGTGGAATATGTTGGTGCTATATAAATACAATGTATCTATCTATCTGTCTGTCTGTCTGTCTATCTATCTATCTATCTATCTATCTATCTATCTATCTATCTATCTATTCTTGACATCAATAAATAAAAACAATAAAAGCTTTCAAATTTGAGGAACTATTGAAATGCAAAAACTCAACAGTCTGGTTAACTTGTATAATTGATCACTTAACTCTCTTTTACTGTTACAACTTTAAAGCTAAAGTATCCCACAGTTCTCCTACTCCGTGGATTCGGCTGCCTAATATAATGGCTTTGGGTGTATATTTTACAGTAGTTAAGCTAAACACAATACAACTGGTAATGGGTTTTTTATTCTTTTTTATGCATTCATGGCTATTTGAAATCGAAAATTGAGCATAATATTTGATGAATGAAAAGGACAGATTGAAACTCAAAGGTATTCTAAGCATTAACTTGCAGAACAATAAAAGGAACTTAATTATTAGGTCAGTTCTGACTAAAGAGTAAAGATGAGTGTACACATGAGAAATTGCTGCTTGGCAGTCAGTTACTTCTCACAACTGCCCCTTCCTTACACATGAACTCCTGGCTTGTCTGAGTGTTCCTGTATTCTTTATGATAGAGCTGCTGCAATACGCTTCTGACAGAGGCTTATCTCCATCTTTGTGCCCCCCCCCAAAAAAAAAGATTAGCCATTGAATTTTCACATGCCAGATCCTTCTCTCCCCCAACATCATCTGCCACAGAAGAGATGGGAGGTCTCCATACACATTGGATAGTCTGCCAATCTCACCAAAAATTGGCTGCTGTTATCGACTGTTATCCAATATTTACGGGATCATAAAGCACTGCTGTTCTGTCATATTCAAAATGTGATAAGTAGGTATGGGTGAACCCGAACTGTAAAGTTCGGAACCGTACCAAACACATAGTGTTCGGTCACAAGATCCCAAACACGGGTTTCCATGGGAAACTGCATGAACACTGCCGGAAAAAGTCCAAGACTGCCGAGTGCAGTGAATACCGCCTGAAGGTAATGAACAGCTCTGGAAGCTGATGCGGCCAGGAGTAGGCGGGATGGGAGGACGCGTCGCTGGACAGGTAAGTATAATTATAATGTATATTATCTTTTACTGTGGACCCATCTGTAAAGTCCAAGTTAGGGATTCGGACACAAGTTTGTGTCATTTCCGGCCCAGAACTCGAACTTTAGAGAATAACTTGGGAGAACCCGCCAGTCCCAAACATCGGGAGGTTCGCCCATCACTAGTGATATGGATATGGTTGGAAGTAAAGACTATTAATTTCTTATGACTTAGGAAGGTCTTCTTTACTTGCAAAATTCTGAACCTGCACATAGTTTCTATTGTACAACTACAGTGGATGATCATAGAGTATGGTTCTATCAGAAAAGTGCAAGTGCTTTCAGGAAAGTAAAACCACTTCCTTATATAAAGTCAGATAAAACAGTAGTCAACAAATGCAAAAAAATTGCAATTATATAAAAAAAAAGTGCATGTGCTTGAGAGGAGCAACTGTACAGTGTGATGCTGGTAACAAATGGAATCATCTTAGAATAAATTCATTGACAAATATATATTATTCTAGAATGAGCAAAATGTTGTTCAGATCTTTATTTATGTCTCTAATTTTCCATTTCATCACTGGAGTAAAAAGTGAAAATAAAGACAGACACAAAAATCAGCTGACAGACCTCATTAACTTTGATATTGTTTGATGAGTTTCCATTATGGTGTTCTTAATTTTATCAGAAAAATATTGCAGGAATTCTCTAGTAGAAATGTGAGCAGAGACTATTGCACACATAGACAATATGTTGTAGACATATTTTAATCCAGTATAGAATAATATTAATTGTACACCATGTTAGGGCTGGCGGAACGCACCTAGTAAATGTTGAGATAATATAGGTGCGTTCGCAGCCCGGGATCCACCGTGCAGGAGTGAAACCGGCTGTCAGTATATGGCAGCACTATATGGCGGTACAACGCCTGAATAGACACGGGTTCAGTCACCCGGTCTATGTAGGTGCGAGCTCTGTTGCTTCACAGAGTCACCGAGATTAGGATACTGCTGTGCCCTGTTAACCTCACAGAGGATCACAGCTAACTAACAGAGCAGGTAGCATACTGTGGTCATAAAGTCAGCATAGCACACAAACAACTCCTCTCCAGAGGTGCCGGAATTCTAGTGGCTATACACCAGCCCTAAATTCACATACACACACTCCTCTCCGGAGGTGCTGAAATTCTAGTGGCTATACAGCCGATCCTGAACACATGCAGACACAGACCACAAGGTAGCTAAGCTCATAAACATAGGTTGATACTAGCGCATGGCTGTGCGGCCATGCAAACCTTTGATAGAGAGAGCTCTCCAGGACCTTCCTAGTGGTCCAATTGGAACCGCTTCAGGACCTGAGCATCTGACCTCCGACCTCCAATGAGAAATCATCCCCTGGGCATGCTCAGTACCGGAAAAGCAGGACTTAGTCCCAGGGGCATCTGCTTGCCGCAGAACAGTGCTGGTTACAATGGCTAAGCCTGGAAGATCAGCAGTAACCAAGCGCACATTATCTGCCTGAGATAGCCACTGGGACCGACGTCTCCGCTGAGCAGGCTTGCCTGCGGCTGAAGAAGAATGGGAGACTGCAGCTTAGGTGGCTCGAGATTCCCCCTGTGCAGCGGCATGAACTCGACACCTAATACACCATGACCTTGTGTGACCCAGATGAAATTATTTAAGACTTTTGTAAGTTAAATCATTCTGTTGTATAAAATAAGGCATGTAGCTCTATAAAAAACCACACCTTAGTAGATGCCTGAAAGCTGCCAACATACAACTCTGGAGACATGATTGATGTACTGATTCTTACCTCACAAGTCAAATGTTTTCTACCCCCAGAACTACTGTCAATGCATTAAAATGTTTAGTAATATTGATATGGGTGGTGACCAGAATAGGTACATGAGAGACCAAGCTTGAGTCCCCTGCTCATTTCCCTGGGCTAACTTTCATCTATCCAAATTGCTGCTCTGAAACTCCAGGGATTAATCCTGCTATTATTCCAGTTACTTAAAAAAAATTACATCACATTATCAAAGTAACATAAGCAGAATGGCCTTAAACTAGAGATGAGCTGAACTTTTGAAATTTGAATTCGCCAGCTAAGCTGAATTTCAGCAACAATTTGCAAAAAAATCATGGAAATCTCAATATTGGAAAGCTTATAATTGCTCAGAAAATACACGTGAGGCAGAGGAGAGTGAGATAACCCTGCTGACCATAAGAGCGTACACTCTGCAGGAGAAAAAGAGAGAGGATCCTCCTGACCATAAGAGCTTACATTCTACAGGAGAAAATGAGAGAGGATCCTCCTGACCATATGAGCTTGCACTCTATGGGACAGATAGAAAGACAGAGGACCCTGCTGATCATAAGAGCTTACACTCTACAGGAGAAAAAGAGAGAGGATCCTCGTGACCATAAGAGCTTACACTCTATAGGACATAGAGAAAGACAGAGGACCCCACTGATCTTAAGAGCTTAAACTCTACAGGAGAAAAAGAGAGAGGGTCCCCCTGACCATATGAGCTTACACTCTATGGGACAGGTATAAAGACAGAGGACCCTGCTGATCATAAGAGCTTACATTCTACAGGAGAAACAGAAAGCGGACTCTGCTGACCAAAAGAGCTTACTCTCTTATAGGAAAGCGGGGCTCGGGAAATGGAAAACTACTCTGCCATACAAACTGTGCTCCTCTGGGAACCGCTGATCAGTGATGACCCAGGAAGTGCACTCCATTGTACATCCACTAAATGTCATAACAGCAGGGCAAAATACATTGACCCGCTCTCTTATGCTTCAGTAGTGTAGAATATAGTACCAGGCAAATATTTTTCTTTTGTTGTGCCAACCCAGAATTAAATCCCAAAATGGTTGAATTTGAATGAAGCCACAAATTTTTAGTAAATTTAACTCCAATTCGATCCACCACGGATTAATGTGATTACCTTTATCTCAAACATATGTCTCTGACAATTTACATAATGTCAGAACTAAACTGCTGATAAAGCAAATTACACATTCTTCGCTCAGCTAATACAAATAAAATCATTCCTATATAACTTTGTTCTTGATAGAAATGGTTTGATAACAGTATATTAGTTCTTTACTACTTACTAATATTAAAGGGGCATTCACTGCATTGATATTGCTGACCAATATAATTTGAATAGGTCTTCAATATCATATCGGTACCCCACTGATCACGTTTGGCAGTCAATATAAACTGTATACAGAGCTGGAATTTCACAGCTCCGTACACTCTGTAGTGGTTGTTTCTGGGTACTGCAGTTCAGTTTCTATGGGCAGCACGGTGGCGCAGTGGTTAGCACAGCAGCTTAGCAGTGCTGGAGTCCTGGGCTCTAATCCCACCCAGGACAACATCTGCAAAGAGTTTGTATGTTCTCTCCGTGTTTGCATGGGTTTCCTCCTGGGTCTCTGGTTTCCTCCCACATTCCAAAGACATACTGATAGGGATTCTAGATTGTGAGCCCCATCCGGGACAGCGATGATAATGTGTGCAACCTGTAAAGCGCTGCGGAATATGTTAGTGCTATATAAAAATAAAGATTATTATTATTATCCACATTGTGATCCTCAGCAGCACAGTCTCCAATCTCCTCCATTCCTTTTCCAAATCATAGCTGCAGATCTTTAATATATGACCACAGATTTTAAACTTTGGGAGGCCGGATAGCAAATGAGACCCAAAAATTGAAACTCACTTTGATACAATGTTCATTATGCCTGCCATTAGGTCCACTCATGGTTTTGCCCTTACGTCTTCTTGGGGAGCAGAGATTGGAGGCTCTACCGCTGAAAGCCACAGTGTGTGCTATCGCTCTGCTATGTATTGCTTGCGATTGTTGAAGTGCCAGATGGAGAACAGAGCTTTATGCAAGAAAACTATTCCTGCACTAGTGTTTGAACTGTGAGGTTTATTGACTGTTATTCTCAGTTTGATGTAAAAAAAAATAGATGACAGAATTATTGATTTTATCTTTGATTTGGATACATGAATTTTTTTCTAACATTTTTATTTGTGGTCTAGCACTTATACACATTTCCCATTTTTTTTTATTTGCCAGGGCTAAATGTACGGCTGGGAACCTGCATCAGAAAGGGCACTATAAGGCTACATTCATGTAACAGTGCTGTCCATGTACATTGATCCATAGAGTTTTATTGGTAGATACCCACATCAGTTTTAAAAATGGGTCCTTGTCCCCAGTCCGTGAGACTAAAAGCATGACCTATTCTCAGACTAGGCTAGTGTGTGAAAGGGATGACACACTGAAGAAAGACGTTGTACTTGAGAGTTCCAACTGAGATTTATCTGTTTTAACTGAGTCATTGCCAAGAGTCAGTAGATAAAAAAGCATTTAGTCCACTTGCTTCACTAAAGAAAAGGAGGAGAAAAAAATGGAAGCATTTAGGACGCAGCAAAACTACATTTAGGATGACCAATAAACAAAAAATAGGTATTTTTGTCTTAGAGAGTAACCCTCACACAGATGTAGCTTAGTAATCACATTTAACCAAAGAGCTTTCTCGTGTGTGGCAAATACTGGTGCTGTTGACGTCACCAGTACAGATAAGTGCCAATTCTTTGTGAACATGGTTTCTTTGAAGAGCAATTTTAAAATGCTTAGGGCGAAAAAATGCCATATGACACACGTGATTTATAGCTCACCAATTAAAACCGGTCATGACATAACAGGTAGACATTCTGTCGTAAATGGGTTGAAGCATTCGAGCTGTAAACATGAAGAATTTCCTTATATATGAGTGCACTGGTAGGTATTAGTATCAGAATGTTTCCGAAAACGAGCTCTCCAGGCAGGCTTTATTACAACAAAAGCAAGATTGGACTATTCCTCATACACACTGACCCATTTTATAGTAACTTCATCAAAAGTGTTATGGTGCTGTGAATGAAGAGATGTTATCTGATTTCAATGCACATTTCTGGAAAATACTCAAATCTGAAAGGGAGAATTGCAGAGATAACTGCAAGTTTTCTGGCACTATTCAAGACCATTTATCTATGTAGCGGCATTCATAAATAACATAAGCTTGATTCATTGTTGTATTGGAAATCTGAAATCCTGGTATTAAAAAATAGTTACATACTTTGATGGAACAATAAATTTTAATGGCACTATATCAAAATTTCCTTGACTGCTGTTTTGGATGAAGTCGAAAATGTTAGCACTATGAGGGAACAAACTGCTCTTACTAATGCAGAAGATAACTCCCGCTGAAGGCTTTTTCCTGCCGCAGACCCCGGAGCACTGAGAATGTATCACACCAAACTGTCACTTAGAAGTGAAGCCAGAAAATTGTTGTTTCTTGTGGTGTTACTACAGGAAAATCACCTCTCTGGGTTTGCTGGATGCTGCCAAATAAATGACAGCTTAATTTATGCCATTCTAACGCTACATTACTGAGCCATTCAGACACACAGTTAAGTGCACTCCATGTTAGTGCACCGTGCTGCAATCAGAGCAACAGGTTACTGCACAGGGCTCGTTAAAGTGTCTGAAATCCTGATAATGTCTCAGTCACGGGGGTCATAAATGTGCAATTGCAAAAACATTCTAAGTAAAATTGAAATATGAAGTGGTGAAGGCGTTGATATTGAAAGATTGTAGAAATCTAGTGATATTACATGTAGCACACATGCCGATTGTCCTCATTCCTTCATCGATTTTGAGGAAGATTTACTAATATTGTGAAAAATTTAGCTACTTAGGCAGCTTAGAATTAGACTAGATACTGAAAATTTATTACAATGGTTTGCACTGGATTATAAATTTTGTGCATTTTGAGATACATTGGGTACGAAAACTATTCAGACCCCTTTAAATTTTTCACTCTGTTTCATTGCAGCCGTTTGGTAAGTTCAAAAAAGTTCATTTTTTCTCATTAAGGTACACTCTGCACCCCATCTTGACTGAAAAAAACCACAAATGTAGAAATTATTGCAAATTTATTAATAAAGAAAAACTAAAATATCGCATGGTCATAAGTATTCAGACCCTTTGCTCAGACACTCATATTTAAGTCACATGCTGTACATTTCCTTGTGATCCTCCTTGAGATGGTTCTACTCTTTCATTGGAGTCCAGCTGTGTTTAATTAAACTGATAGGACTTGATTTGGAAAGGCACACAACTGTCTATACCTCACAGCTCACAGTGTATGTCAGACCAAATGAGAATCATGAGGTCCAAGGAACTGGCCAAGGAGCTCAGAGACAGAATTGTGGCAAGGCACAGATCTGGCCAGGGTTACAACATGTTAAGCCTCAATCTTATCTCACTAAACCATTCCTTTTCTTAAAAACCACTCCCCTCATCAATTGAGGCTCAAAAAGTGTCTAAATCACTTAAAAATGTGGTGAACAGCAAATGCACCAAAATTATGCCTCAATTTAAATATTAAATGTGAATCATTAATATGTCTTATTGATTGGACATCAGAGAGATAAAGTGGTGCATGAAATTTTGTGAAGCCTTAGGCTATGAGCACATGTTTAGAATTCTTAGCGTTGTTTTAGTGTTTTTTGTCGGCTTCTGCCAAAAAACGCTAAAAACCGCTTACATAAGCATCAGATTGCTTGGAAAACACTAGCATTCTGCAAGCTAATTACGCTTGCAAATTGCTAGTGTTTAGCGGGAATACGCATGCCAATTCCGCATGTGTATTTCCCGTGGCAGGGAGTTGCAGTTTTGCCACGGAAAATTTCCTCGGCAAGTCTGCAATGTGTGCACATAGCCTAAGACTTGTTCAAACAAGTCCTAAAAGTAGATAAAGAGAGCCAAACCAAACAAAAGAGTCAAAAATATTAGACTTTGTGATTTTTAATTGAGGAAAGTAGTAATCGAAAATTTTTAGCAGACAATTTGAAGGTGAAATTATAGTTTGGTGTTTTCAATCAATAGGATGATAATGAGGCGTGACTGGGTGACCTGTTTTATTTAAAGAACAGAGATTTATTACAGTTTAATCTTCACAACACATTTTTGTGGAAGTGAATCGTGGCATAACAAAGGATATTTCTGTGGACCTCAAAAGAGGAGTTGTTGAAGCTCATCAAGCTGTAAACGGTTATAAAGCCATTTCTAAACAGTTTGGACTCCACCAGTCCACAATAAGACAGATTGTGTGCAAATGGAAGACCTTTAGGATTATTATTACTCTCCCAGGAGTGTTATTATTTTACAAAGTAGAGATTGAGAAAGGGTTATCCTGGTATTGGATAACCCTAAAATGGTAAATTAAAATCTTTGCTTTAGCGCATAGTTTTTCTGTTACTAAGATTTCTTGGATGCTTGTTACCTTATATCTTTTTATAGGTTTCAAGTTCACACTTGCGCTTATGTGCGGCCTTACTCTCTTCATACGCAGCAATGCCAAAAGGGAGCATTAAAAAACACGTAAATATAATAAATATCGCAAGCTGTGCGTTAAATAAAATAATGTCATTATAAATCGGTACTTGAGTTATGTTACTAAATGAGGAAATGTTAGTATATGATTACATGTTATATTTTACTGTACATGAAATTCATAAAGCTGGAAAGCCGGAGAACATAAAACTTTTGACTAATGACTACACCAACCCTTGCCAACATATAAGGTAGATAGAGTTGGTGCTATTAACGCCTGAAGCTTCATCAGCTATGTTCCACCTCTTTCCCATAAATTTATATTCCGAGAATACATGTCCTTTATGGCTTGCTAATTACTGGTTGTCTTTGTTGAACTGTCATGACTCATGAATGCATAAAGGTGTTTCCCTTACAAAGATCTTGTAGTGTCTCCATTGTTTAAGATTAATTTCACAGAATATACAGTAAATATATATTATTACACAATACCTTAAAGGATAGTATATATGCCAGTTCCCTCGTGCAGTGATCAAATCCACTAATGAAGTGATATATAGCGATCTGCATTCATTGAGATGATTAAGCTGGAAATAATTAAAGGGGTATTCCAGGCTATAAAAATGATCACCGATTCACTGGATAGGTGATAATTGTTAGTTCGGTATGTGTTCCACCACTGATGATCACTAATGACATAAAATAGTGATATGTCATAATATTAAGTTATCGGAATTTCACTTTAATGCTATAGAGAAATATTTCAGTGTTCTGAATATTTTTTGTAGTGTAGGCTATACTGTTGATTATTGCCATGTCCTTCATACTCGTATTCTTTTGTTTTTATATTATTGCTTTTGTCATTGCAGAGTACACGTTAGTTGTAAAGTCAATTGTTAGTTGTAAATTTAAATGTCTAGGTTCTAATAATCCTAAGTAATATTGGACACATTGCATAGTTGTTATTTCACATTGAAGTTATTCTTCACTGGGTACATGCTTCCAATCTGAGGACAGCATAAAATAGTGGCAAAGATATGATTAGAGAGGTGTATGACTTACTGGGCCTCTTGCTTTATTTTTTATTAAATAACTGTTTTATTTGCTGCATCTCTACTAAACCGCTAAAGTAAAGGTTTATTTCCCTCCACACATAGTATTGATTGGCATCTTTCTGCCAACACTCTGCATAGAGAGAAAGCTGCCAATCAGTGGTGAGGTGGCATGGTGAGCCAGAACTAATGAATATTAATAACTCCATGGCAAGAGCTTATCAATGAGAGGATGTCACGGGTGTGTCTTAGGCTGCAGACTGACGCTGTGCATCTAACTGCAGAAGGTCTCAGCAGTTTGCTTTGCAAACTTCTTCCTGGGCCTTCTGACTTTAAGACCCAGTGGCAACCTCCCCAGCTCTGTACTGTGATGTATATAACTCCCATCTTGCAGCGCGGTTGATATTTCTATTTCCCATTCTGTGTTGTGGCTTGGAGCTGTATTAGTTGGCTATCTTCCTCTCTGGTGATTGGAGGACGTCCATGTTTCTCTCTGAGTCTACTCAAGCTAATTGTTTCTCCTTGTTGTGTATCTCATCTGTCTTTAGTGGTAGTGGGAAGCTAGCGCTCATCCTGTCCATCCTGGTGCAGTGCTTATCACCAGGGTCAGTCAGGGATTAGGTATCCTGCTCGGCGATAGGTGCGGAACCTATATAGAGATGATAGGGCAGACAGGGTGACGTTAGATCTGTCTAGGGGTCTCCACTCCCCCTCTTCCCTAGTGTTTGGCTCCCTTTCCCTTATCCCTTTGTGTTGCACTTAGCCTTTCCTACACATTGCGTGACAGAGGACTAGCAGAGCTGCCGCAGATGAAATTATAGCAAGACAACCAGTAAGTTACACACCACTGGAATCAAAGTTACTGTCTCTACTTTAAGTTGCTCGTGAAAGCTGGTGACAAACTGTGTCAAAGAGTTGTTATTTTTGGTTTAGTGTCACAATTGAAATACACTGTGATTCAGAGCTCATGGACACTGTTGCAATATGGTTCTGTGCAACATGGCTGTAATAAAAGTCTAGTTGGCCAAACTGTGCATCTGTACGGTTTCAGTGGAAATGAGATGTCGAGATCCATTGTAAGTTGACTCCATTGGAAACTCCTATTAGTCCTAAAATTCCATACAAAATGGTATTACAATTGCATTTTTCAGGAGATGAACCGATCTCTGTACTGCTGACACTGCACGCTAAACAGGTGAAGAGTGTGATTTTTTTCAGTGCCTTGAAAAAGTATTCATACCCCATGAACTTTTTATATTTTTACACCCATAAACTTAACTGTATTTTATTAAGATTTTATATGATACACCAACACAAAGTAGCATGTATTTGTGAAATGTAAAGGAAATTATACATTGTTTTCTAATTATTTTAAGAATATATATCTGAAATTTGTGATACGCTTTTGTATTCAGCGTTTTGTAGTCTGGTACACCTAAATAAAATATTAAGTGATCAATTTCCTTTAAAAGTCATGTAATTAGTACAATGAGTCTGTGTGTAATCTATTCTTTATATAACTACAGCTGTTCTGTGAAGGCCTCAGAGGTTTGTTTGGGAACATTAGGGATCAAATAGTGTCATGAAAATCAAGGAACAGACCAGAAAGGTCAGGGATAAAATTGTGGCGAAAAGTAAAGCAGGGTTAGGTTATAAAAAAACAGCCTAAGTTCTGAACATCTCATGGAACACTGTTTAATCCCTCATCCAAAAATGGAAGGAGTATGGCATAACTGCAAACCTACCAAGATATGTCTGACAGCCTAAACTGACATCCCAATCAAGGAATGCACTAATTAGAGAAGTAACCAAGAGATCCTTGGTCATTTTGGAGAAGCTTCAGAGATCCACTGTTCAGGTGGCAGAATCAGTCCACAGGACAACTATTAGTTGTTAACTCCACAAACCTCGCATTTTTGCAATGGAAAGAAGAAATACATTTTTTAAAGCAAGCCAAAAGAAACAGTTTACTAAAAGCCATGTAGGGGACACAGCTAGCATGTGGCTGAAGGTGTTCTGGTCAGATGAGACCAAAGTAGAACTTTTTAAGCTAAAAGCAAAATGCTATGTGCAGAAGGAAATAAACACTATACATCACCCTAAAAATGCCATCCTCACCATCAAACTTGATGGTGGCAGCATCATATTGTGGGGATGTTTTCTTAAGAAGTGACAGGGGAGCTGGTCACAGTTGATGGAAAGATGGATGGAGTTAAATACAGGGCAATCCTAGAGGAAAACCTGTTAGAGGCTGCAAAAGACTTGAGACTTGGGCATAGTTTCACCTTCCAGCAGGACAATAACCCTAAACATACTGCCAGAGCTGTTATGGAATGGTTCGTATAAAAGCATATTCATTTGCTTGATTGGCCCAGTCAAAGTTCAGACCTAAATCTCATTGGGAATCTGTAGGAAGACTTGAAAATTGTTGTTCACAGACGCCTCCATCCAATCTCACTGAGCTTGAGCTAGTTCACACAGAAGAATGGAGAAAAATGTCAGACTCTAGATGTGGAAAGCTGGTGGAGACATACCTCAAAAGACTTGTAGCAGTACTTGCACCAAAAGATAGTCTTACAAGTATTGACTAAGGGGTGCTGAATACAAATGCATGTTACACCTTTCAGGTTAATATTATTAAAATATTTAGAAAAGCATGCATCCTTTCATTTACACTTCACAAATGCTTCCTACTTTACTTTGGTATATCATATACGAGGGGCGATCCAAAAGTAATGATAATCAATACTAAACACAATGAATATAGTCAAAAAATTTTTTTATTTTTTTACATAGTCTCCTAACAAGTCTATACATTTAGTCCATCTCTTTTCTAAACTTAGAATTCCCTTAGAAAAAAATTCTTGATCTTGACCCTCAAAAAAATCCCCAACAGCGGTTATCACGTCGCTATTGTCGTCAAATTTCTTGCCCAGGAGGTGTTTCTTGAGCCGAGGAAAGAGAAAGAAGTCACTGGGGGCTAGATCTGGCCAATAGGGGGGGTGTTCCACCAGTTCAAAGCCCGCTTCTTGAATGGTAGCCATGGCAACTGCAGCTTTGTGAGCCGGCGCGTTATCTTGGTGAAACAGCACTCCAGCCCGCAGTTTGCCGCGCCTTTTCTCCTTGATAGCCTCCTGCAATCTTCTTATTTGTTCTGCGTAGTAGGAGCCCGTAATAGTGGCTCCCTTCTCCAAATAGTCCACCATAATAATTCCTTCAGCGTCCCAAAAAACGGATGCCATAACTCTCCCTGCTGAGCTTGACACTTTGAATTTCTTCGGCGTCGGTTCGTCGGCTCGTTTCCACGTCATCGATTGTTGTTTAGTTTCGGGATCAAAGTGGTGGATCCAGGTCTTGTCCATGGTCAAAAAACGTGACAAAAAATTTTCCTTGTCTGCTTGGAACTTTTCGAGATTTGCTATTGAAATGTCAACTCGTTTCTTCTTTTGCTCGTCAGTTAACATTTTTGGCACCCAACGCGCGGAGACCTTTCTCATATGCAATTCTTTTGCAAGGATTTTTGAATACTGCCATATGAGATCCCTGTGACCTCAGCTACATGCCTGATAGTCACTCTTCGATCTGCCAATACAACTTCTTCAACTTTTTTCACGTTTTCTTCATTGAGGGACGTGGATGGGCGTCCTTCACGATGTTCATCTTCCGTCGATGTTCTTCCCAGCTTAAATTCCTTGGCCCAGCATGCAACTGTGGAATAAGGAGGAGAAGAGTCCCCCAATGTTTCCACCAAGTCGCTGTGTATGTATTTGGTAGTCATTTTTTTCAAGCAGAGGTATTTGATGACAGCTCTGAGCTCGTTTTTTTCCATTTTGATGTTCACTCCTCGGCAGTTCATATTCAAATGAATGTAGCTCCCGGGAATCGTGGTCTATTTAAGTGATTTTTTTTTTTCCTGGACTAGTGGGTACCGAAGAGAGAAGAAAACACTTTATTTTAATTTCTGTGTGCAATAGAAATAACCGATTATCATTACTTTTGGATCGCCCCTCGTATAATCCAAATAAGTTACAGTTACATTTGTGGGTGTAACGTGAAAAAAATTAGAAAAGTTCATGAGATATGAATACTTTTTCAAGAAACTGTATATATTGTGACATATGAAAAAGGACAGACGACTTTAGTTATTATAATGTGAGGAGGTCCAGCCTGGTCTGGCACCATTCAGCACCACTGAATTCTCTTTTAGATGTACCATGTAGAGCCCAAGTATTACAACT
This sequence comes from Ranitomeya imitator, assembly GCF_032444005.1. Classification (NCBI taxonomy): domain Eukaryota; kingdom Metazoa; phylum Chordata; class Amphibia; order Anura; family Dendrobatidae; genus Ranitomeya; species Ranitomeya imitator. The sequence continues at coordinate 79,468,078 of NC_091287.1, forward strand.
TTTAGTGCCAAATAACATTGCTGGGAGGTCAGTTACAATCAATACACTAGACAATTTTGATCTCCAGGTTCCCTGCAAAACCTACAGTCAGTTATGTTGTTATGTAATTATTTATTAAGACTTTTATGTTGTACAGTCATATGCACTGTTTTTCTTTTCTAGCCATCCAACATTTTTCTCTCATTATGCCCTCCAAGTTACAGAGCGTTAATGTAATTCCAGCATCCACAGGTTGTTCTCCTTCATTAATTGTTAGTATGTAGTGTAAAAGTCATTAGGAAATAGGGAAACAGTGTCCAAACACATACATTATTTGCAGCTTTACGGTCACAGGAACAATATCTCCCACTGCAGGTTTCTCAACTTGGCACTTATTGGAAGATGGGGATTCCAACCTGGACTTAATCACACATTTATACTGCAGTGTAATAATCCCCATCTACAGGGATCGTTCCTGTAATTATCACCCAATGACCAGCACTACAATTAAAAATCACAAAGTCTGTTTTGCAAAACAGTAGTAAACAAAAGGAAAAGTTAGGCAAAAGTTATTTTAAAAAAGGCATGTTTTAATGTTTCAAAAAGGAATATACTTGTTGTTAGGAGTCGAGTTTCCTCTGCTGCACAGGGGGAATCTCAATCCGTCTCCGCTGCGGTCTCCCATTCTCCTCCAGCCGCAGTGGAGTCTGCTCAGCAGGGACATCGCTCCCAGTGTCTTGCTCGCTCTCACTCTGTACAGAGAGTTACTGCTGCTTCTTCAGCTCCTGCCATTAAAGTCAGTGCTGGTCAGCGGCGAGCGGACTTTCCTGGGACTAAGTCCTTGTTTGCGCACACTGAGCATGCCCAGAGCAAGATCTCCCGTTGGAGATCGAGGGTCATGTGCTCTGGCTCTGCAGCGCATTCCATTGGTCCTCTTGGCAGGCCCTGGAAGGGCAAAGTTTCTGTGGCCACTTCCTGTCCTGCAATTATATAAACTGCGCATGACCGCACGGCCATGCGCTAGTGTACAATTGAATACGTGTGTTTGTTCTGAGTGCAAGTCGTTCATTAAATACCCCTACCCTATTGTATGACTGTTCGCGTATGGTGTATGGCTGCTATCTAGCGCCCGACAAATCACTCAACGTGTCACACACGTATCAGCGTCTATTGCTGTGACCGCCAGTGCGGCGCCACGCGCCAGTAGTGCGCTTCCTGACCCACGTCTGGGTGCTTAGTGGTGCCTGCCAGCACGGCACAGTTCGCACTTCGGTGCTCTAATTATAATAGTTGCCTAACACACCCTGTTGCGGTGTTGTGTCAGCAAGTGGTCTAATCAGACTTCAATCCTAGTTGGGGTTAAGTTCGCTGACTGCTTGCTCGCCTTCTATGTGCGGTACCGCGATCCTGTGATGCAACAGGATCGCTTCCTTCACGTTGGGTGAAGTTTAACCCACGCGAGTATACTTATGAGTACCGCCATATAGTCCGTCATTACTCAGCAGCAGGTTCTATCTCTGCACGGTGGACCCCGGGCTACGAACGCACCGTACACTATCAGTCTTATTATTTGGTGCGTTCCGCTACCCCTAACACTTGTTTTTCATATGAGCGACTATACCGTCAAAAAAGGTGTGTGTCTATATATACAGTATAAAAAAAACTTCCTTCTCACCCCCCAATGGGGGTGGTCTTTTTTTGTCTTTTCTCATTCTCAGGTTCCCTACCAGAGGTCTGAAAGTTTGAGGGTTCTGCGCAGGATCTTAGTTGTTCCCAGCATTGCGCTTTTCTGGACAGAGAGTTCAGATGTTGCTTCTGGGATCTGTTGTAGCCATTTTCCCAAGTTAGAGATCGCTGCTCCAAGGGCACCTATCACCACTGGAATTACTGTTTCCTTCACCTTCCACATCTTCTCCAGTTCTCCTTTGAGGCCCTGGTATTTCTCCAGCTTCTCATTTTCCTTCTTTCTGATGTTGCTGTCACTTGGCACTGCCACGTCTATTATCATTGTCTTCTGATCCTTGTCTACTATCACAATGTCTGGTTGGTTCGACAACCCCTGTTATGCATTGATTAATGGAAATGAAAAAAAATTGAGAATACTTTAAATATAATCAGAAGAAAGTATTTTGCGTATGTTTTTTCTTTAGCTATCTAGAGAAACAAAGATTGGCAGTGTAAGGCTTAGCGCATGTCCTACCTCTCCTTACAATAAGTTATGTCTCAGGATCCTTGTTATATCTAAGTGGGTTGCCCAGTACTAGAAAACCCCAGTGGAATCAATTCACCACTTTAATCTCCTGCAGGGTGACATTATTGTGCTATGTGCATGTTGCAGCCAATGAATGGCGGCTCATCATCTGCAGTCAATACTTTTGGGTGAAGTTGTCCATCCTGACTAAATAGCCAGTACGCTGCAGTTACAGGAAAATTGGCGCTGATATCGCTGAAGCGGCACTGCTGCAGGAGACGAGTATTTACTGTTTATATTTTAGTTGACACCCTTGATTGAACAGGGGTTATCCAATAGTAGACAACTCCCTTAATCCAGTTAGCTTCCCAGTGTTCATTGGTTTTTAACTTATGGGCACACCAACATATTTCTCTAGCATCCTTACATATAATTAGTCACTGATACTAGAACATATATGTGCACAGTTAATGAAACATGGTCAAACATTGATTTTTGGCTATAAGTCAACTCAGGAGAGATCGTTTTATATTATGCTACCCTTAAAGTGAAGTTTTATAAACTCAAAATATGTATCAATCACTCATTTATCAGGGATTGGTCCTTGTTTTTCACTCTACATTCAATACTCATGCTGTGGGTTTTTAGAAGAATATGCGAAGAAGGCACAGTTGCCTACATCATATCATTATTTGTGATTTTTATATATTTCTATTCTTTATTCAAAGAAAGCAAGATTACTGCTTTATATGTTGTTCTTTTGAAATAGACCGAGACAGAGAAAGAAAAAATATGACATGACAATAGCTCCGCTTGTATATGACCCTCATAGAGCAACAGGAATGCTTAGATCAAGCGATTTAAATGTTAGTGGTTGTGTGGTGAGTAAGTTGCTATGATAGTCTCTTTGATCCGTCTCAAAGAGATTATGGCTGGAGGCCAGCAATAACTACAAAACTACATCCTTCTGCAGACGCTGAATATTTCAGCCATTTACATTTACTGCTACCGGGGATCATAAATTCAGAAATCTTAAAATGTGGCTAGATATTGTCTTCAGAAATGTCTGTGTATTCAAGTTACTCATGATGACGTCACAAAATTACAAACTTGTTACTCCTGGCATTGTAGACTAACCGACTGGTTGCATTTTATTATGTTAAAGTTTCCTACGCATTTAGCCATTTCAGGGCAAGTCTGAATAAAGACTGTGCTGGTCAATAACATTCTATAAAAATTGCATTTAATTATGGTAAAGACACTCGTTTAAACAGCCACGATTTATCACTTGTGGGGGGGGGGGGGGTAGGTTATGTGGCTGTCCTTTTCTGTCATCTGGTATTTGTTGTCAGATTTGACACCAAATTCTTCAAAATGGAGCATGAATTTGATCCAAAGTCAAAAATACTCTTTTTAGCTGTCTAGAACAGTTTTGCGACCTGTTAGTGCCAAAAGTCGCATGTTCAGCAAAATGGTATAAAAATTGCTCCAAAAGATTGGCATACTTAAAAATCAGCCGGTGGGGCATTGTTGGAACTGGAGTGGAGTTAAATTATCTGAGTTTTTAAAAAGTAGCAATTGATGACAGGTGAAAACATCCAAAATCGCAAAACTCCACCCACAAAGTGGAAAGAAAGTAATAGAAATATAGACGAGTACATATAAAATAGACTTTATAAAAGATACAAACAGAATAATAAATTGTGAGCAAACAAAAAAGGGTGCAAATTACACAGAGCCATTGTCTTTCCACATGGTAAATTTTATATTACACAAGTGCTGTTGTGCCTGTGTGCACTGCAGTTCCCTTAGACACTATCAGTGTCGTTGGGTACCAAGAGACATATGATTCCTGACTACCATCTGCAAGCAGGAGGAAGTGCCAAAACTTCAGCTCAATGAAGAGCCTAGCACTGATGTTCTGGCAAGTATTATGGCAAGTACTGTACTTTATGCCGCTGAGTGTGCTCTGCATCCCCCTGCCTGTGGGAGTATAGTCGTTTAAGCCGCTGTGTGTTCTTTGCAACTCCCCGCCTGTGGAGGAGTACTGTTACTTTAAGCTGCTGTGTGTTTTCTAGTAGTCTGAGAAATAAATAATTGGTATCAGCAGTCTCATTGCCATTAGCAGGCCAAAGAAATAATTTGGCAGGAGCTGATGTGTGTTTTCTAGTAGTCTAGAAAAAACAATAATTGTCATCATCCATCTCATTGGCATTTATATGCCAAAGAAATATTTTTTCTGGATGATGGGGGGGTTTAATTGTCTGGAAAATAAACAATTGGCATAAACTGTCTTGCCATTTCTAGGCCAAACCAATAATTTTACTGTGCCGCTCTGCCTATATGAGTAGTGTGTATAAAAAATAAGTATATTCTGACGCAATTGTTTTCAAGTAGTGTATGTACTGTGCCAAAAAGCCTCTGGGAGTACTGTGCCAAAAAGCCTATATGCATACTGTGCCAAAGAGCCTCTTTGTGTACACTGCAGCTGTGTCTGTGATAGTAGTGTGCCTAAAAAAAATATATACTCTGCCTCTGTGTCTGTACAAGTTTTGTTGCTAAAAAATAGTTATACTCTGCACCCGTGTCTTTGAGAGGCCTATGAATAAAAACAAATTTTTCTACTCTGCAACCGTGCCTGTGGGAATACTGTGCCAGAAAAACCTGTGTGTGTACTCTGCACACATCTCTGTGTGAGTACTTTGAAAAAAGCTTCTGTGGGGATACTCTGCAAAACACCCTCTGGTTTTGAATTAGGGTAGGCCACAGAACATTGTGAATGGAAAACAGAAAAAACAAACTGTGATGCAGTCTAACAATGGCTGGGTGCAGCTGGTATACTTGTATATTCAGACAAAGATATGGACAAGTCCTGTGGGATCCACAGCTGGTTCAGTTTAATGAATGTGAGATCACCCACATTGGGTGTGAACAGGCGCATGCACCTTTTCTGTGATCACACCTCCTGCCATGCTAAACGCATGTTACAAGTAGGGATGGGCGAACCCGAACTGTAAAGTTCGGGACCTTACTGAGCACATAGTGTTCGGTCATATGGTCCCAAACACGGGCTTCCATGTGAAACCCACGTTACAGTTCAGGTCCTGTTCAGACTGTAAAAAAAAACCTGAATAATAAACATTAGAATTATATGCGTTCTCCCGTCCCGCTGTCTCCCAGCCGCATCTGCTTCCGGAAAAAGCCGAAGACTGCTGAGTGTAGTGAATATTGCCGGCAGTTAATGGTGGTGTTGGATGTTGCAATGTGCAGAGCAAGTTTTACATATTTTTGCCATGCTAACCATCTCTTTCGCAGTGGTGACGGTGTCTCGGCTGTGTTGGCGACTTCCTCCTCCTCTGCTTTGTGCTTCTACTGAGCCCCAAAGGGAGGACACCTTAAGTAGTGCATCTACCAGCATGCTCTTGTATTCTCACATTTTCCGATCTCGCTCTAGTGACTAGAGTAAGGATTGCACGTTTTACTTATAGTGGGGATCTAGCAGGATGGCCACACAGTAATCAGCACTTCTTACAATCTGTGCAACTCAGCAGTCATTGCACAGGCACAGAAGCGTGTATTGCCTCATGTGTGCCAGACTGCCCAGAAGCAAGGACAAGCCGTCCTTCGTGGGAGGTGTATCATCTGGGTCCTCTATCATCTGTATCCCCCCAGCCACACTCCAGTGAAACCTGTGAGCTGCTTTGAGGACCACCCTGCTGTGAACACGGTTGTTCCTCATCCTCCTCCTCCTACTCCTCCCTTTCCTCCTCCAAAACTGTCCACTGGCTGGATATTTGTGTACCTCTTTGCTGTTGGCACAGGAGCCCATTCTCCAAGACATGTGTGGATATTTGGCCTGATGATGGTGTGAATGGTTCTAGTTCCACCTTCTCTTCCTCCTGTGCCATCATTTTATCCATCATCTCCTGAAGCTTTGTTTCTTTAGGAGGCATAGAGGTGAGATAGTAACGCCGATGAAGTCATCAGTGCTGTCCATGTTCATGGAGTACTCAAAGCAGAGTAAGATGGCACACACGTCCCACATGGAGGCCCACTTTTGGTCTTGAAGTGGTGTAGTTTCACAGAGCGACTCACCCGTGCATGCTGCAGCTGAAACTCCACTGTTGCCTGCTGCTCCTCGCACAGTCTCTCCAGCATATGAAAGGTAGAGTCCCAACTTGCGGGTACATCACATTTGAGGCTGGGGATCAGTAAGGTAAAAGTGATGCTGCACCGCAGACAGGCGAACAGTAGCAAGCTGAGAACACCAAAAGAGTGCAAAGATGGATGATGCTTTCTGACTGGATGAGGATAATGGATGAGGAAGCACAGCAGGAAGAGGAGCAACATAGAGACAACATAGCCAGCCGCGGTGTACAGTAGCAGCCAACCTAATGTCTAGGGACTGGCCTCAGCTCTTTGTAGCAGCTTATATAATAGTTAGGGGCTGGCTGCGGTGCGCAGTAGCAGCCAAATTCATGCCTCCAAACTGCTCACATCACTAGGATGCCTTTACTCCATGTGGGGTATAAAATCTTATCATCCTCTTGGCATCATTAAGGTACCGTCACACTGGACGATATCGCTAGCGATCCGTGATGTTGCAGCGTCCTGGATAGCGATATCGTCCAGTGTGACAGGCAGCAGCGATCAGGCCCCTGCTGTGATATCGCTGGTCGGGGCAGAAAGGCCAGGACTTTATTTCGTCGCTGGCTCTCCCGCTGACATCGCTGAATCGGCGTGTGTGACGCCGATTCAGCGATGTCTTCGCTGGTAACCAGGGTAAACATCGGGTTACTAAGCGCAGGGCCGCGCTTAGTAACCCGATGTTTACCCTGGTTACCATCGTTAAAGTAAAAAAAACAACCACTACATACTTACCTACCGCTGTCTGTCCCCGGCGCTGTGCTTCTCTGCTCTGGCTGTGAGCGCCGGGCAGCCGGAAAACACAGCGGTGACGTCACCGCTCTGCTTTCCGGCCGCTGTGCTCACAGCCAGAGCAGAGAAGCACAGCGCCGGGGACAGACAGCTGTAGGTAAGTATGTAGTGGTTGTTTTTTTTACTTTAACGATGGTAACCAGGGTAAACATCGGGTTACTAAGCGCGGCCCTGCGCTTAGTAACCCGATGTTTACCCTGGTTACCGGCATCGTTGGTCGCTGGAGGGCTGTCTGTGTGACAGCTCTCCAGCGACCAAACAGTGACGCTGCAGCGATCCGGATCGTTGTCGGTATCGCTGCAGCGTCGCTTAGTGTGATGGTACCTTTACACTTCTCCAGTCTGTCCTGAACTCTGCTGCCCTACTAATCCACTTCTGTCCTTGCTACTGCTCCACTTCTTCTCTCTGCTAATCTCTTCATTGTCTGCCAGTTCCACAATGTATCCACTTCAAGCTACTGACACTGACCTACAAAGCAGTACATAATCTTTCTCCCCCATAAATCTCTAAACTGATCTCATGATATCTCCCACTACATAATCTCTGGTCTTTCCAAGACCTCCCTCTCGCCTCCACAATTGTATGTTCCTTATCCAATGGCCTGCAAGACTTATCCCGAGTATCCGACAACCTGCAGAATTCTGTGGTCCAACACATCTGATTATCCCCTACATTCTGAAATTTCAAGTGGATCTTGAAAACCCATGCCTTCAGAACAGCTTACAACCTGCAGTGGCCCCACTGCCGCCTCACCTACACCAGAGCTGCTGCATCCCCCTTATCTACCGTCACCTTCCCCATTATCCTGTAGAATGTAAGGGTACCGTCACACTAAACCGACGCTGCAGCGATACGACAACGATGTCGATCGCTGCAGCGTCGCTGGAGAGCTGTCACACAGACAGCTCTCCAGCGACCAATGATCCCGAAGTCCCCTGGTAACCAGGGTAAACATCGGGTTACTAAGCGCAGGGCCACGCTTAGTAACCCGATGTTTACCCTGGTTACCAGCGTAAATGTAAAAAAAACCAAACACTACATACTTACATTCCATGTCTGTCCCCCGGCGCTCTGCACTGACAGTGAGCGCCGGACAGCCAGAAAGCACAGCGGTGACGTCACCACTGTACTTTACGGCTGGCCAGCGCTCACCAGTCAGTGCGGGAAGCTGAAGGCGAGTGACATGACCAGACACCGGGAATGTAAGTATGTAGTGTTTTTTTTTTTTTTACATTTACACTGGTAACCAGGGTAAATATCGGGTTACTAAGCGCGGCCCTGCGCTTAGTAACCCGATATTTACCCTGGTTTCCAGTGAAGACATCGCTGAATCGGTGTCACACACGCCGATTCAGCGATGTCAGCGGGAGATCCAGCGACGAAATAAAGTTTCAAACGAACTGCTACGAAGTACGATTCTCAGCGGGGTCCCTGATCGCAGTAGCGTGTCAGACACAGCGAGATCGTAATTATATCGCTGGAACGTCACGGATCGTGCCGTCCTAGCGACCAAAGTGCCACTGTGTGATGGTACCCTAAGGCTGCAAGGGTAGGATCCTCTCCCCTCTGTACCTGTCTATCACTATTAGTTTGTTTATTGTAAATTCTATTTGTGTTTTGTATGCAACCTTTCCTTATGTACAGCACCACGGAGTCAATGGTGCTCTAAAAAAATAATAATAAATAATAAATAAATAATAATAAATAATAATAAAAATCCTCTGCATGATATTCTACCTAGTCCTCACCCCTGTCCTACTTTCGTCATCTAGTATAAGTAATGGGATCCTCTGTCCAAAATATATTATTTTTCCTTTATCTTTTCTTTTCCAGTTTTCCTTCAATTTAATCTAGTCTTTCATTTGCTTACTCTTTAGTATTTACATTTACCTTTACTTTATCCCCAAATTGTCTGTCCCATCTTCCATTTGTCCCTAGCTTCACCACTTGCCTCACATACACAGGAGGGATCCAGCCCCTTTTCTCTGCTTCTAGGACTGTATTGTTAACATTGTTACCTATGACTGTTGTGTTTGAAACTGTTAAACTGTAAAGCGCTGCGGAATATGTTGGCGCTATATAACTAAAGATTATTATTATTATATAACATATTATTCCACAAGCGCGTACAGCTTATGTTCAGAGAACTTTAACCGCGTACAATCAGCTGTCAAACTTGGCTATTTCGTGCAGCCACTTAGCACATGCGCAGTTGATTCATATACGTTATGATCATCCAGGCTTTGCGTTCAGCACTTTCTGCCTCTCTCTGGCTTGCAGACTCCTGACGCAGGTGCATACAGATTTCGGCAACAGCCAGCTGCTCAGATGTCTGGCATTAGCCTAACTTCCTCTCCTGGTCTATTTAGACCCGGCTCTCTCCCATATTCCACACACGCAGTGAGACGTCCCATCATTCCCCTACTCACTGACCAGACTACACAGGTACTTCAACTCTGACTGTTCCTTTTACTTGTTTATCTCACTTGTATACAGCCTGTTAATATATTTATTAAGCGCTAATTTAATTTATACATTTCACATACCACTGACACGGTCTTTCACTACGGACAGGTAATACATGTTTTTCACATGTTTTTCTTATTCTGATACTTTTTCCTCCCAATATTCACTCTATTGACATCATGAGCCCTATCCCTTGCAATATTTTGCTTCACCCACCTTTTTTTCTCCTCCTCCTTTTTCTGCCCTTCTTTTCCCCTTTCCTCTTCTTTTCTTCCCTCTTTCCTTTATAGCGCATTTAAAACTACCGTTTTAATTTTTACACTAGATCATTTTCTGTTTCTGTGCATTTATCCTGATACCTTTGGCTGACATTGATTTTCAATTAGGGAATTTTGTCTGCCTTAATAATAAAAGGTAGAAACCTTTTTTTCTGTCAGCTATTCTCTGTCAGTCTGTAATCTCCCCTTTGGGATGTTTATTAATATTTCTGCCCATATATATAATACTATGTCATCTTCTCTCCCACAGTGCCTGTTTTACTTCAAGCGGGAAAATAGCTCTATCTCAATTTATTTCTACAAATCAAATCTGATTCTTGTATTTATATATTATTTTTTCATGGCTAATGTTTAGTAACTCTCATTTTGTATAGACATACCAATGTTCATTATATTTTTTAGACATAATCTGATGTTATAAACATTGTCTTATAGGAATATATAATTTATTACTTATGTTTCTTATATAGATAACTTTGATAAAGGCTGATAGGCCAAAATGTGTGATTTGAATTCTGTTTCACAATAAATACATCACTTTCAGCAAGACTACTAGTTGTGGCAAAGGTTTTTCTTACTATTTTTCTTTCATCATCATCAGAGATGTGCTGTGGTGGTCTGCTGACCATTTGCACTACCCCTCCTACGTACTCATAGTCCAACAGAAGAAGTGGTTGGACGTCAGTACACTCAATTTCTTCAATTTGTAGGCCATGTCCAGGTGGACGGCTCACAGAACCACAGCCAGCAGAGTCATCAAAAAGCGACTACTTGACTGATTTGCAAGTGGGTGAGGTGGATGCCCATGGGGCGCAGGTACAAAATCTGCGCTTTCAGCAAAGGACTGGCTGGAAGACAAAGGAAAGGAACTGAAGACTATCTCAGCCAACCAATCTAAAACCACCTCTATTTATTCTGGCCTCAACATTCCTCCAGCAGTACTCATGTATATGAAATTACACAGAACGTCCTGTGGCCTGTGTGCACCAGAGGAAGGTGTTTCATTTGGGTGCGTAGCAGGCAGTGCTGTGGAATTGGTAAGCCAAACCTCCTACTCTTCAATTTCCTTGACTCCTGACTGCATGACTCCGACTCCAACTCCACAGCACTAGTGAGCATGTGCATAAAGTGCAGCACAGATTCATCTCAACTGAAAGGCAATATCCTTAGATCAGGAATAGAACAGACATTTATAGCAAATTTCATAACTTTCCCAAATACATATGAAAAAACATATAGCACATCCTGCATTGTACTACTGTACCTAATTTATTATGCATTTTAGGAGTCGGAGTCGGTCCATTTTATACCAACGCCACCAAAATGGATACCGAATCCAAATCCACGACTTCGATTTCACAGCCTTGGTGGCAGGCACAGATCAACCACTTCCTCTCCCTCCATGCAGCAGCTACACCAGCAGCAACATAGCCATGTCCCCTATTTGATGCTCTCCTCATTGTTTTGAACTCAAAAAAGTGCAGAGTATTACACAGCCTGTATACAATTAAAAATGTTGAAGGAAAGAGCGCAAATAGTGTCTTATCTGAGAAGGCTAAAAGGTTAATCCATAAGATTGCACTCACCAGATGTAGCTAAGTTGAAGCAATGAAAGGATTTGCTGCAGCAGATCCACGAGTCCAGGAAGGACCAGCCATTAGATACAGATTGGGAAAATTGTGATAAATTTCTGCGCTGTTTAATCACTAGAATTCCAGAATTATTAGCACATGTGGCTTTATTATTCTACGGGTTTCAGAGTTCAAGACTCCTTCATCAGGAAACACCACAGGAACATCAGGAGTATTGAACTCTTGGCTCTTGGACAACTCTTCTGATAAATCTTTTCACTCCCCTTTCTGAAATCTGGTGAGGAGCATCTGATCTTGGCCAGTTTATGGAGAAATTATGTTCCACTTGTGGATTATGACCACAACAATGCTCACTGGAACCTTCAGTAGTTTAGAAATTCTTCTGTAACAAATGTGATCAGTATGTTTTACAACAATAAGGTTGTGAAGGTCTTGAGACAGCTCACTGCTTTTACCCATCATGAGATTGTTTTTGTGTAGCTTTTTGATAATGAGACACCTTTTTATAGACCATTAGTTAAACTAGCTGATATTATTTTTTACTAACTGACAGGATTGATTTCTAATTACAGTACTAATAGATTTCAGCTGGTGTCATGACTTTCCATGACTTTTTGAACCTTTTTCTTCATGTGTTCAATACTTGTTCCCTGTGTCATTTTTCATAATTACATATAAATAGAGATGGGTGGACACCTGGATGTTTGGGTCCAGTGGGTTGGGGTACCAGAACAGTACCTGGACCCGAACCCGGATTCCATTCACTTGAAAGGGGGGCCTGAACCTCCAGTGTTTGCCACACTGTCTTGTGCATGTCAGCGCAGCAAATACTGCTTCCGATTGGTGGTAAAATCATGACTGCCGGTCAGACAGCTACAGTTCCCACACTGTCAAAAGACAGCTTGAGCCTGCAGCTGTAATCGGAGGTATAAAGTTTACCTCCCATCATTGGTGTCAGCTGATGCACATGACAGCGCAACAAACACCCGGTGTTCAGGGGGTGGAACCCGAACAGTAACACGGACTCCCTGGTGAAGTCCGTGTTCTGTGTTTGTGCCCAAACTGTAGGTGTTCATTAGGGACGCCAAACTTTACTGTTCGGTTCACCCATCTCCACACATAACTTAATTTATGGACTTCTTTGGTTTGATCTATTTGCCCGTGTGGATTGGATGGGTTGTTACTGACATCTGGTGAGAATTTCATGTCAATATCTCTTTTAGAAATATATTTACGTAGATGTTCAATATTTATTTTACTCACTGTGTACATATACAGTGGCATGTAAAAGTTTGGGCACCCCTGGTCAAAATTACTGTTATTGTGAACAGTTAAACAAGTTGAATATTAAATTATCTCTAAAAGGCCTAAAGTTAAAGGTGACACATTTACTTTGTATTTTAGGAAAAAAATATATATATAGTCATTTTTTTCATTTGAAAAAGTGCAAAAAGGAAAATGGGTCGATGCAAAAATTTGAGCACCCTTGGAGATTTGTGTTTTCAGATAACTTTGACCAAGGTTTCAGACCTTAATTAGCCTGCTAGGAATATGGCTTGTTCACTATCATCATTAGGAAAAGTCCAGATTATGCAAATTTCCCAGCTTTATAGAAACTCAGCATCCTTTAACATTGTGCCAAAAAAGCAGCCATAGGTTCTTCTAAACAGCTTCCTATCATGCAGAAAATGAAAATGGTAGCGGCTCACAAAGCAGGGGAAGGCTGTAAGAAGATAGCAAAGAGTTTTCAAGTTGCCCTTTTCTCAGTTTGAAATGTAATTAAGAAATGGCAGTTTACAGGAACAGTGGAGGTCAAGATAAGGTTTGGAAGACCAAGCAACATTTCAGTGAGAGCTGCTCATAGGATTGCTAGAGAGGCAAATCAGAAGCCCTGCTTGACTGCAAAAGACCTTCAGAAAGAGTACATTGCTCTACTTCTTTAGAGACACCTGCACAAATATGGCCTTCAAGGAAGAGTCATCAGATGAAAACTCACCATAAATTTCAGCGTCGGAAGTATGCAAAAGAACATCTAAACAAGCATGATGCATTTTGGAAGCAAGTCACGTGGACCAATGAGGTTAAAATAGATTTTTTTGGCCACAATGATCTATGGTTTGTATGGAGAAATGGATGCAATTAAATTTCAAGAAATTCTTGATGCACACATAACACCATCTGTAAAAAAAAGCTGAAGTTGAAAAGAAGATGGCTTCTACAAATGGATAATGATTCTAAACTCCCATCAAAATCCACAATAGACTACCTCAAAAGGTGCAAGCTGATGGTTTTACAATGGCCCTCACAGTCCCTTCATCTGAATGTCATTGAAAATCTGTGGCTAGACCTCAAAATAGCAGTGCACGCAAGACAACCCAGGAATCTCACAGAACTGGAAGAAGTTTCCAAGGAAGAATGGACGAAAATCTCTGAAACAAGAATTAAGACTCTTGTCTGGCTACAAAAAGTGTTTACAAGCTGTGATACTTTCAAAACGGGGTGCTACTAGGTGCTAACCATGCAGGATGCTCAAACTTTTGCATTGGCCCATTTTTTCCCTACAATACAAAGGAGATGTGTCATCTTTAACTTTAGGCCTTTTAGAGATAGTTTCATCTAGCTTAACTGTTCACAATAACAGTAATTTTGACCGGGAGTGCCCACAGTTTTACATGGCACTATATATATTAATGTGTGTATATATATATATATGTATATATATATATATATATATATATATATATATATATATACATATATATATATATACATATATATGTTTATTTTCTAAATGACATTTTTTCCAATTTATTACAAAAATTTAATTGTGAAATTTGTCATTTTCACACTGGTCACTGAGGATTTTTTTAAACCCTACCTTCTTTCTGTTTCAATATATTTCCATTATATATTTCCATGTACATAGCCTCAAAGAACAAACTTCAACCTTGTCTTTTGTATTAAAATATCTAATGAGCATGTGCAAAGGCCATAGTGAACAGAGGGAAAGCAGGGTTAGATGTGACATCAAGAATTGTGGTAGGCGGCTCCTGCGTTATCCCTGTCATTCTAATCCTGCCTTTGATGATATGATATGCCTTGCTGAAAATTTTTCCAGAAAGGACAGGAAGTATGAGTCTATAAAGCACACAAAGTACACACCAATATAGATGAATATTGTTCTAGTTGGTTAGAACTAGATCACAAAATGCCACAAAAATTGAAATGGAATTTAAAATATAGAATGGATTAGTTCTAGATTTGCAATTTTAAAGATTTTTTTGTTTTGTTTTCCCTTCTTACATTGGTGGATTTTGCACCAGATTCATTAAAATGGGTACACAATTTTGATGAGATGTCTCAAATACAGAGATGCTAAAGTTTTTCCCTTTGTGTGCATTTTTAGAATAAAAATAAAAACAAGATGCTTTCAATGAACTAGAAAATTTTGCACATTAGTTTTCAACTACACAAAAAAATAGAGTAAAATTGTGCAAACATTTTGTAACATTTTGAAACATCACAAATGATGAATTAGGCTGAAATATCTGGATAACCAAAACCATGTCCATAATGCTGAACAATATTACTCAAACAAAACAAAGTAAATTTAAATTTGAAAGGTGTAAATTAAACAATGAAACGTAAAAAAGTCTCTAACATTTTTACTCCAGAAAATATAAAAAAACATTGATGAATAGGCCCATTGTATCTAAAACAGCAATAATAATAGCACAGCTCAATGTTGTATTATTTTTTAGTATTAACATCATGAGGATTATTACTAGTAGTATGATGCCATCAGTATTTCAACTATGTTCTTGTAAAAATGTATCCTGTGCAGGTATCATACTGTGCAAATACTGTATAAGTAATTCAGCCGGAGAAGTGACTGGTAAATTGTGTTTCTTATATTTCTTTAGACTACTCTATCTGCTATCACAAGACAAGATGGACAGTTGTACCAAAATGATTTCTTATCTGGCAAAAGTTTTCAGTACAGCTTGACAAGTGGAGCTCTCGGCAAATTAGATTGTCTGATGAACAATTTCAAATTGATGGCCTTTATTTACCCTCTTCTTCACCGACGTTTTGTTATCACAAACGTCTTCAGAATTTCTTCAGATGAATACTGATAGTGTACTGGGACAATACCTGAGACGATATCTTCCCAGTAAAAGCCTCATTATCATGCCAACAGTACCTGCCTTCATTCTAGCGACAGGTATCAAAGTAGCATGTTGGTTCATAGGACTGTATATTGGAACTTGTTATACATATTTCCAAATGAATATTGTATTAACGTGCAGATACATAGGTATTCCATTATAACTATATTCATTAATATTCAAATATATTTGAGTGGAATTGAATTCTGCTCAAATTTTACAAATATCTGTATTCACCAAAACGCTGATTTCTTCTCATTCACTTTCATGTGTGTTCAGCAAAATCTACTGAACTGTAAAGGGCCATCAAAAGGGTTAAAAAATAAATAAAAAAACATTCCTTATACTCACCTCTAGTGATGAGCGAGTATACTCGTTGCTCGGGTGGTTTTCGAGTATTTGTAACTGCTTGCTAGGGAATCCCCACATGTAATCAAGCTGTCTATCAGCTGTAAATCATACAGCTGAGACAATGAAAACTAAATCTTCGAGCAGTTACAAATACCCGAAGACCACCCAAGCGTGCTCGGGAAAACCCGAGCAATGAGTATACTCGCTCATCACTACTCACCTCATTTCTCCGGCCCCTCAGCTCTTCACCATCACCTGTCTGTGCTCTCTGCATCTTCTTTCCGATGCTGCTTGCGGTGGAATCGCAGGGTCTCTTACGCTATGCTGGGACTTCTGACTCTGATAAGGCCTGGGAGAGTTCTATGTATGTCCACGTAAGGTCACATCACACGTGTTGTCATTACATTTTATGCCCTTACACACAATCCTCCCAAGATTCATCAGAGCCGGAAGTTCCAGTTTAGTGTGAGAGGATTCCAGCGCAAGCTGTGGTGTTAACAAGATGCAGGGAGCACCAGACAGATGATATTGAGTAGCAGAAGATGCCAGAGAAGTGAATGGTGAGGTGAGTATAAGGTTTTTCTTTAATCCAGATCATATAAAGGGATGTTAAATTTGAGAAAAATAACTTCAGTGAATGGAAATTCATGCAAATTCAAATTTTACCTTATCTGCTCATCTCTATTCATTATGTCAATGGTATTAAGAGAGCTGAATCAAGCAATAGAGTGTTAGAGCTAGCGGAACGCACCGAGTAGGCTATGTGCACACGTTCAGGATTTCTCACAGAAAATTCCTGAGAAAAACCGGACATTTTCTGCAAGAAATCCGCAAGAAAACGCATGCGTATTTTCCGCGGTTTTGACGCGTTTTTGCCGCGGTTTTGACACGTTTTTTTATGGACACTTCCCAATGCATTTTGTAGTGTGAAATCCGCAAAAATACTGCAAAATGAATGAACATGCTGCATTTGTTACAGCGATGCGTTTTTTTCGTGGAAAAAAACGCATCATGTGCACAAAACATGCGGAATTCATTCTAAATGATGGGATGCTTATTGTATGCGTTTTTTTGCGGTTTTATAGCGTTTTTATCGGGAAAAACCGTGAAAAAACAGAGAAAAAAACGCAACGTGTGCACACAGCCTAAATATAGATGATGTTATTGGTGCGTTTGCAGCCCAGGGTCCACCGTGCAGGAGGAACCTGCTGCTAGTAAGTGGCACTATACGCGAACTCTGTTACCTCACAGAGTCGCTGATATAGAAAAAGGACTGTGTCCTGTTAAGCTCACAGGAGGACACAAAAAACTGCAGAACAGATAGCAGTCAGTGGTCACACAGTCATGAAAGCACACAACCAATTCCTCACTGGAGGAGCTGGTATTCTAGTTGCTTATTTCGGCCGGGCCCTGAATACATGCAACCAAACTCCTGACCGGAGGTGCCGATATTCTAATGGCTTTTACAGCCGACCCTGACCACAGGCATTCATGACCACAGTGGCACAAAGCACATAGCAAGGATTAATACTAGCGCATGGCCATGCGGTCATGCAAACCTTTTATAGCTGCAGCAACTACAGAACCTTCCCAGAAGGACCAATGGGAATAGCTGCAGTACCTGAGCATGTGACCCTTGATCTCCAATGAGAGATCTTACCCTGGGCATGCTCAGAAGGTTAAAAGTAGGACTTAGTCCCAAAGACGTTTGCTCACCGCTGACCAGTACTGGCTACAATGGCAGAAGCTGGAAAGGCAGCAGTAACCCTTTGCACAGTGTCAGACTGAGCGAGATGCTGGGACCGACACCTCCGCTGAGCAGGCTCCACTGCGGTAGGAGAAGAATGGGAGACTGCAGCGGAGATGGCTCGAGATTCCCCCTGTGAAGAGGCGGGAACTCGACCCCTAACATAGAGGGAAAACCTTAAAGGGGTTGTCCTCTACTAGGAGAACCCCTTCTTAAACTAAATGTTTGGCTAAGATAAACTAATAAAGTCTATACTCACCTTCCAAGATGGCTCCTTTCCTGCGGTGTCGTCACTTGCTCTCACCAGGGCTGTGATGCGTAATGCCAGCACCCAATCAGCGCTGGTGTCACTGTCTCCGCCTTTGGACAAACTGAACATGAAGAGGAAATTCAGGCTGCAACTCAAACAGGATTTCGTCTTTATATTCACTCCTCCGGAATGGAACCAAGACGGGAGGTGAGTATAGAATTTATCATTTTAGTGGGGTCAAACATTTATCTCAAAAAGGGGTTGTCCTAGTAGTGGACAACTCCTTTAAAATAGCTAGAATTTTATATAATGTTTTGATCACCATAATCATTGTGCCTGTTTTGTCTTGTCAATCCAATGTGAGATGCAATAACAAACTGTGTATACAGTGTGCACAGCTGCGTACACTATGTACTAACAGTGACCACAGGACCTGATGACAGCTGATCTGTGGAGGTGTTTGGTGTGAGCCCCCCACCAATCTGATATTGATTTACCTATCCTAAGGACAGGTCAGCAATATTGGAGCCCCTGACAATCCTGTAAGCTGACCAAATTATTGCTAGAATAGTGATAAAAAAGTTATGAACATCAATATTTCGTTGCATTTATGGTTGTAATATGACTAACAGGTATGGACCCAAAATGCTGCAAACCAGGGTAAATGACAGATTCTTGGAGTCTTTAGCTTTGGACTTGAACAGTAAATCTGATTGCACACATAATATAGATGTAGACAGCGCTCCTCATACATCCCATGAACATGCAAGTGTAGAGTGACCAAGCCAGTTTACCATCATAATTTAACTTTTTCCACATTCCATCATTGGTAGTGAATGAATGAATCTTTCATGAAACCAAAAGATCAGTCCAATCAATCATGCTTTCCCCATATACCTGAGATTGTCAGCTGACAGCATTTATAGCATTGGGTTACATTCTGTAGGAATGTATTGTCAGTTAAAATGAGTATATCAGCCAAAATACGAATTTGCCTGTTCACACAGATTTTCACGGGAAATTCAAATCTGGTGAACTTAATCTCCCTTATAATTTTTCCAGACTCTGGCGCATAATAAACGTAGAATGCAAAACAAAAGAAACCCTGGCTGTCACCGCTGCGAGCGTCTGCCTCTGTCCCTAAGAATGCAGTGAGTGAAGGACCTTTCATGACGTCACGGTAGCGGTCAGGTGACCGGTCACCTGACCGCGACGTCATCGAAGGTCCTTCACTCACTGCATTCTTAGGGACAGAGGCAGACGCTCGCAGCGGTGACAGCCAGGGTCCTTCGGAGGGGTGAGTATATCCATATTTTTTATTTTTATTCTTTATTTTTTACATGAATATGGATCCCAGGGCCTGAAGGAGAGTTTCCTTACCTTCAGACCCTGGGAACCATCCAGGATACCTTCCGATATTTGTGTCCCATTGACCTGCATTGGTATCGGGTATCGGCGATATCCGATATTTTTTTGGATATCGGCCGATACCATCCGATACTTTTGAATATCGGAAGGTATCGCTCAACACTACTAGCTACTATAAATGTACTTTTGTTTTTTAAAAATACAAAAAAATCCTCAAAATTCAGAGATTTAACATTGACTATCTACTTAACCCCTTCATGACCCAGCCTATTTTGACCTTAAACACCTTGCCGTTTTTTGCAATTCTGACCAGTGTCCCTTTATGAGGTAATAACTCAGGAACGCTTCAACGGATCCTAGCGGTTCTGAGATTGTTTTTTCGTGACATATTGGGCTTCATGTTAGTGGTAAATTTAGGTCAATAAATTCTGCGTTTATTTGTGATAAAAACGGAAATTTGGCGAAAATTTTGAAAATTTCGCAATTTTCACATTTTGAATTTTTATTCTGTTAAACCAGAGAGATATGTGACACAAAATAGTTAATAAATAACATTTCCCACATGTTTACTTTACATCAGCACAATTTTGGAAACAAAATTTTTTTTTGTTAGGAAGTTATAAGGGTTAAAATTTGACCAGCGATTTGTCATTTTTACAACGAAATTTACAAAACCATTTTTTTTAGGGACCACCTCACATTTGAAGTCAGTTTGAGGGGTCTATATGGCTGAAAATACCCAAAAGTGACACCATTCTAAAAACTGCACCCCTCAAGGTACTCAAAACCACATTCAAGAAGTTTATTAACCCTTCAGGTGCTTCACAGCAGCAGAAGCAACATGGAAGGAAAAAATGAACATTTAACTTTTTAGTCACAAAAATTATCTTTTAGCAACAATTTTTTATTTTCCCAATGGTAAAAGGAGAAACTGAACCACGAAAGTTGTTGTCCAATTTGTCCTGAGTACGCTGATACCTCATATGTGGGGGTAAACCACTGTTTGGGCGCACGGCAGGGCTTGGAAGGGAAGGAGCGCCATTTGACTTTTTGAATCAAAAATTGGCTCCACTCTTTAGCGGACACCATGTCACGTTTGGAGAGCCCCCGTGTGCCTAAAAATTGGAGCTCCCCCACAAGTGACCCCATTTTGGAAACTAGACGCCCCAAGGAACTTATCTAGATGCATAGTGAGCACTTTGAACCCCCAGGTGCTTCACAAATTAATCCGTAAAAATGAAAAAGTACTTTTTTTTCACAAAAAAATTCTTTTAGCCTCAATTTTTTCATTTTCACATGGGCAACAGGATAAAATGGATCCTAAAATGTGTTGGGCAATTTCTCCTGAGTACACCAATACCTCACATGTGGGGGTAAACCACTGTTTGGGCACATGGTAAGGCTCGGAAGGGAAGGAGCGCCATTTGACTTTTTGAATGAAAAATTATTTCCATCGTTAGCGGACACCATGTCGCGTTTGGAGAGCTCCTGTGTGCCTAAACATTGGCGCTCCCCCACAAGTGACCCCATTTTGGAAACTAGACCCCCCAAGGAACTTATTTAGATGCTTAGTGAGCACTTTAAACCCTCAGGTGCTTCACAAATTGATCTGTAAAAATGAAAAAGTACTTTTTTTTCACAAAAAAATTCTTTTCGCCTCAATTTTTTCATTTTCACATGGGCAGTAGGGTAAAATGGATCATAAAATTTGTTGGGCAATTTCTCCCGAGTACGTCGATACCTCATATGTGGGGGTAAACCACTGTTTGGGCACTCGACAGGGCTCGGAAGGGAAGGCGCGCCATTTGACTTTTTGAATGGAAAATTAGCTCCAATTGTTAGCGGACACCATGTCGCGTTTGGAGAGCCCCTGTGTGCCTAAACATTGGAGCTCCCCCACAAGTGACCCCATTTTGGAAACTAGACCCCCCAAGGAACTTATCTAGATGCATATTGAGCACTTTAAACCCCCAGGTGCTTCACAGAAGTTTATAACGCAGAGCCATGAAAATAAAAAATAATTTTTCTTTCCTCAAAAATGATTTTTTAGCCTGGAATTTCCTATTTTGCCAAGGATAATAGGAGAAATTGGACCCCAAATATTGTTGTCCTGTTTGTCCTGAGTACGCAGATACCCAATATGTGGGGGTAAACCACTGTTTGGGCGCACGGCAGGGCTCGGAAGGGATGGCACGCCATTTGGCTTTTTAAATGGAAAATTAGCTCCAATCATTAGCGGACACCATGTCACGTTTGGAGAGCCCCTGTGTACCTAAACATTGGAGATCCCCCAGAAATGACACCATTTTGGAAACTAGACCCCCAAAGGAACTAATCTAGATGTGTGGTGAGGACTTTGAACCCCCAAGTGCTTCACAGAAGTTTATAACGCAGAGCCATGAAAAAAAAAAAAAAAATTATTTTCTCAAAAATGATCTTTTAGCCTGCAATTTTTTATTTTCCCAAGGGTTACAGAAGAAACTGGACCCCAAAAGTTGTTGTCCAGTTTCTCCTGAGTACGCTGATACCCCATATGTGGGGGTAAACCACTGTTTGGGCACAAGCCGAGGCTTGGAAGTGAAGTAGTGACGTTTTGAAATGCAGACTTTGATGGAATGCTCTGTGGGCGTCACGTTGCGTTTGCAGAGCCCCTGATGTGGCTTACCAGTAGAAACCCCCCACAAGTGACCGCATTTTGGAAACTAGACCCCGAAAGGAACTTATCTAGATGTGTGGTGAGCACTTTGAACCCCCAAGCGCTTCATAGAAGTTTATAATGCAGAGCCGTGAAAATAATAAATACGTTTTCTTTCCTCAAAAATAATTATTTAGCCCAGAATTTTTTAATTTTCCCAAGGGTAACAGGAGAAATTTGACCCCAATATTTGTTGTCCAGTTTCTTCTGAGTATGGTGATACCCCATATGTGGGGGTAAACTACTGTTTGGGCACATGCCGGGGCTTGGAATTGAAGTAGTGACGTTTTGAAATGCAGACTTTGATGGAATGCTCTGCGGGCGTCACGTTGCGTTTGCAGAGCCCCTGATGTGCCTAAACAGTAGAAACCCCCCACAAGTGACCCCATTTTGGAAACTAGACCCCGAAAGGAACTTATATAGATGTGTGGTGAGCACTTTGAACCCCCAAGTGCTTCATAGAAGTTTATAATGCAGAGCCGTGAAAATAATAAATACGTTTTCTTTCCTCAAAAATAATTATTTAGCCCAGAATTTTTTATTTTCCCAAGGGTTACAGGAGAAATTGGACCCCAAAAGTTGTTGTCCAGTTTCTCCTGAGTACGCTGATACCCCATGAGTGGGGGTAAACCACTGTTTGGGCACACGTCGGGGCTCAGAAGGGAAGTAGTGACTTTTGAAATGCAGACTTTGATGGAATGGTCTGCGGGTGTCACGTTGCGTTTGCAGAGCCCCTGGTGTGCCTAAACAGTAGAAACCCCCACAAGTGACCCCATTTTAGAAATTAGACCCCCCAAGGAACTTATCTAGATATGTGGTGAGCACTTTGAACCCCCAAGTGCTTCACAGACGTTTACAACGCAGAGCCGTGAAAATAAAAAATCATTTTTCTTTCCTCAAAAATTATGTTTTAGCAAGCATTTTTTTTGATTCACAAGGGTAACAGGAGAAATTGGACCCCAGTAATTGTTGCGCAGTTTGTCCTGAGTATGCTGGTACCCCATATGTGGGGGTAAACCACTGTTTGGGCACACGTCAGGGCTCGGAAGTGAGGGAGCACCATTTGACTTTTTGAATACGAGATTGGCTGGAATCAATGGTGGCGCCATGTTGCGTTTGGAGACCCCTGATGTGCCTAAACAGTGGTAACCCCTCAATTCTACCTCCAACACTAACCCCAACACACCCCTAACCCTAATCCCAACTGTAGCCATAACCCTAAACACAACCCTAACCGCAACACACCCCTAACCACAACCCTAACCCCAACACACCCCTAACCATAACCACAACCCTAATTCCAACCCTAACCCTAAGGCTATGTGCCCACGTTGCGGATTCGTGTGAGATATTTTCGCACCATTTTTGAAAAATCCGCGGGTAAAAGGCACTGCGTTTTACCTGCGGATTTTCCGCGGATTTCCAGTGTTTTTTGTGCGGATTTCACCTGCGGATTCCTATTGAGGAACAGGTGTAAAACGCTGCGGAATCCGCACAAAGAATTGACATGCTGCGGAAAATACAACGCAGCGTTTCCGCGTGGTATTTTCTGCACCATGGGCACAGCGGATTTGGTTTCCATATGTTTACATGGTACTGTAAACCTGATGGAACACTGCTGCGAATCCGCTGCCAAATCCGCACCGTGTGCACATAGCCTAATTCTAAAGGTATGTGCACACGCTGCGGAAAACGCTGCGGATCCGCAGCAGTTTCCCATGAGTTTACAGTTCAATGTAAACCTACGGGAAACAAAAATCGCTGTGCCCATGCTGCGGAAAAACTGCACGGAAACGCAGCGGTTTACATTCCGCAGCATGTCACTTCTTTGTGCGGATTCCGCAGCGGTTTTACAACTGCTCAAATAGAAAATCGCAGTTGTAAAACCGCAGTGAAATGCGCAGAAAAACCGCGGTAAATCCGCCATAAATCCGCAGCGGTTTAGCACTGCGGATTTATCAAATCCGCAGCGGAAAAATCCGCAGAGGACCAGAATACGTGTGCACATACCGAAACCCTAACCCTAGCCCTAACCCTAACCCTACCCCTACCCCTAGCCCTAACCCTAACCCTACCCCTACCCCTACCCCTAGCCCTAACCCTAACCCTACCCCTAGCCCTAACCCTAACCCTAGCCCTAACCCTACCCCTAACCCTAACCCTACCCCTAACCCTACCCCTAACCCTAACCCTATTCTAACATTAGTGGAAAAAAAAAAATTTCTTTATTTTTTTATTGTCCCTACCTATGGGGGTGACAAAGGGGGGGGGGGGTCATTTATTATTTTTTTTATTTTGATCACTGAGATAGATTATATCTCAGTGATCAAAATGCACTTTGGAACGAATCTGCCGGTCGGCAGATTCGGCGGGCGCACTGCGCATGCGCCCGCCATTTTGGAAGATGGCGGCGCCCAGGGAGAAGACGGACGGGACCCCGGCTGGATCGGTAAGTATGATGGGGTGGGGAAGGACCACGGGGGGGGGATCGGAGCACGGGGGGGGAATCGGAGTGCGGGAGGGGTGGAACGGAGCACGGGGGGCGTGGAACGGAGCACGGGGGGGCTAGAATGGAGCACGGGGGGGTGGAACGGAGCACCGGGGGGGGTGGATCGGAGTGCAGGGGGGGTGATTGGAGCACGGGGGGTGATTGGAGCACGGGGGGAGCGGACAAGAGCACGGGGGGGAGCGGAGCACTGGACGGAGGGGAGCCGGAGCAGTGTACCGGCCAGATCGGAGGGCTGGGGGGGCGATCGGAGGGGTGGGGTGGGGGCACACTAGTATTTCCAGCCATGGCCGATGATATTTCAGCATCGGCCATGGCTGGATTGTAATATTTCACCCGTTATAATGGGTGAAATATTACAAATCGCTCTGATTGGCAGTTTCACTTTCAACAGCCAATCAGAGCGATCGTAGCCACGAGGGGGTGAAGCCACCCCCCCTGGGCTAAACTACCACTCCCCCTGTCCCTGCAGATCGGGTGAAATGGGAGTTAACCCTTTCACCCGATCTGCAGGGACGCGATCTTTCCATGACGCCGCATAGGCGTCATGGGTCGGAATGGCACCGACTTTCATGACGCCTACGTGGCGTCAAAGGTCGGGAAGGGGTTAATAAAGTTTGCATTTTGCAAGCAATTTTTTTGCACATTTGTTTTATTATTCACAGTTTATACATGTTCATGCCACACCAATATAGAGCCCTGTTACAGGTGCTGGCTTTTTAGTTGCATAACAAGTCACATTTAGGCGCATTTCTTTCATGTCAATTTTGTTAAAAAATAATTTTAAAAAATGTTTAAAAAATGTAGACGTTTAACTGTGTAAGTCTGTTTTTGCATACCTATTTTACTAGCCCAATTTGACAACCATGCATGCTACTATATAGTCATGGCTACTACAACAATTGCTTTATGCAGTTATACTTACCTACCTGGCAATTCTTGTTACATCCTTTTTGGCAACAGTTGAATAACTGAGTTTGAAAAGATTGTCAAAAGTTAATTATAATGTTGAACAAAATGTATGGTAAAAAAAGTTACAATGGAGTATAAAATGTGAGAAATAAAAATAAAACATAATTCGGCTAAGAATATGGGAGCTGCTAGTAGCAGCTAAAGCACCACCATTTATATTAACATCAGTCACCAAAGCATTAGCATTACCAAATGCAGGCTACAATTGGAATAATTTGCCTACAGCAAGCATAGTAAAGAGGAGGAAGTCAAGGGCATTATGAAATACATTGCACATCACTCCTCTTAGTTACACAGAATGAGGTTACCTCTGACAGAAACATCATCAGTTTGAGTCAGTATTCTTCAAAGAATGGCCTGGCTGATCACAAATGGCAAAGAGGGATCATTTTTGGACTATTATTTTTAATTTTAGAAAGTCTGCAAGTGTGCTGTATTATTAATTGAGCTGTTTGTTACTACTGGTTACAATCCATTGCTATGGTGAGTTCACTTTGACATTACAAAGTATAAGTAATGTTGAAGAGTTGGAAAAGGGTTAGATAACATCCCATGATATTTTAGAGTCTTAGGGTACCGTCACACAGTGGCACTTTTGTCGCTACGACGGTATGATTCGTGACGTTCCAGCGATATCGTTACGATATCGCTGTGTCTGACACGCAGCAGCGATCAGGGATCCTGCTGAGAATCGTACGTCGTAGCAGATCGTTTGGAACATTCTTTCGTCGCTGTATCTCCCGCTGTCATCGCTAGATCGGTGTGTGTGACACCGATCTAGCGATGCGTTCGCTTGTAACCAGGGTAAACATCGGGTTACTAAGCGCAGGGCCGCGCTTAGTAACCCGATGTTTACCCTGGTTACCAGCGTAAATGTAAAAAAAAAAAAAAAACAGTACATACTTACATTCCGGTGTCCGTCAGGTCCCTTGCCGTCTGCTTCCCGCACTCACTGACTGCCGGCCGTAAAGTGAAAGCAGAGCACAGCGGTGACGTCACCGCTGTGCTGTGCTTTCACTTTACGGCCGGCAGTCAGTGAGTGCGGGAAGCAGACGGCAAGGGACAGACACCGGAATGTAAGTATGTAGTGTTTGTTTTTTTTTACGCTGGTAACCAGGGTAAACATCGGGTTACTAAGCGCGGTCCTGCGCTTAGTAACCCGATGTTTACCCTGGTTACCCGGGGACTTCGGCATCGTTGGTCGCTGGAGAGCTGTCTGTGTGACAGCTCTCCAGCGACCACACTACGACTTACCAACGATCACGGCCAGGTCGTATCGCTGGTCGTGATCGTTGGTAAATCGTATAGTGTGACGGTACCCTTACACACATCTTTTTAAGGCAGTTGCAGGCTTTGCAATATTGTGATTCATAGTGAATTTCATTTGCTTTGTCAATTTCAGTTGCTTTGTTTCACATTAAATAATGATTGTGAGAAGGTCCACACAATAAATCTTTTCCCTCCCTCACTTCCATTATTGTCAGCAGCTCATCCATATTTACAAAAAAGGAATATGATGGGAAAACCAAAGATAATTTTTAGGTTCTGATAACAGATGTGCTCAGGCAGACTAAGGCTAGGTTCACATTGCGTTAGTGCAGTCCGTTTAGTGCATATGCTAACGGACTGCGTTAACGCAATGTCCAAAAAGGGATCGCATTTAGCGATTGCGCTACCGCAGATGCCCGATTTGCGCTAGCGAGAACGGACCCAAAAACGCTGCAGACAGCATTCGAGGTCCATCACAAAATAACGGAGCATCGCTAACGCATGCCAAAAATGGCATGCGTTAATATGCGTTACATACCCACTAACGCAATGTGAACCTAGCCTAAGCCTGTGTAAGAGAAGGCTAAGTTAATGATCTTGGTTCTTGTCTTAAAACATAATATTGATATTCAAAGGAAGTTTTCAAATGTACAAATTAAGGTGAATTACATTTATAATTGAAATAAAAATTAATGTTAAATTCAGCTTTCAAAACCAACACCACTTCTGCACGGACAGTTCCAATTGTTGTGATGAGGGCTGAAATAACTACATCTGCAAAATATTTAGACGTGAGGGTCCTCAGTGGTTGATAACTTTTAATAGCTAACTGAAAAGATGGTAACAAATTGCAAGCTTTCGACACTACGCAAGTCCCTTCATCAGGTAAACACCTGCGTAGTCTCGAAAGCTTGCAATTTGTTACCATCTTGTTACCTGGCCTCCACAGTCACCAGACCTGAACCCAATCGAGATGGTTTGGGATGAGCTGGACCACAGAGTGAAGGCAAAAGGGCCAACAAGTGCTAAGCATCTCTGGGAACTCCTTCAAGATTGTTGGAAGACTATTCCCAGTGACTACCTCTTGAAGCTCATCAAGAGAATGCCAAGAGTGTGCAAAGCAGTCATCAAAGCAAAAGGTGGCTACTTTGAAGAACTTAGAATATAAGACATATTTTCAGTTGTTTCACACTTTTTTGTTAAGTATATAATTCGACATGTGTTAATTCATAGTTTTGATGCCTTCAGTGTTAATGTACAATTTTCATAGTCATGAAAATATAGAAAAATCTTTAAATGAGAAGCTGTGTCCAAACTATTGGTCTGTACTGTCTATCTTTCTTGTACATCTGCAAAAGACATTTACTTATTACAAAAGTGGGAGAGGTTAGAGATTGGAAAGGTGAAACTTTTTTTTTAATTATTGTAACACATATGCATTTTGTTACAGTATTTAAAAAAACGGAAAATCCTTTTAATATGAAATAATGAACCCGAAATATAATTTAAAACATATATTTTGAAAAACACCAATGCTAGCGGAAACACATAAATATAGCTCCAAGGTTCATAAAATGTTTCTATAAGTGTGGTCACAACGGTAGTATGCTTTTATGGCTATGTTTAATAGTTATAATATACTGTTCTATATTTCTTTTATACTACAAAAATAGAATTTGACTGAATAATAGGGAATTTATCAGATTGCATAAAAAATATCTTCCTGGATCTTTTCTTCCTTGCGCCTATTCCTATAACAAGTTTTTTGTAACTTTTAGATAATTTCATTCAGCTTTGTAGTTAATCGTGCACCTCCATGGGCTGTGTTTGGAAACCGTACATAAAGCCCTTTATATGAACACTTGGAATAGACAAATATCAAAGGATTATTTCACTGGTTTCTGAAGACATTTCAAAGGCACTTGTTTTATTGCAGTGTCATTTTGTTTTGCAGATGTCCAGCACTCACCTGATTGTCCCTTTATGTCTTATCCTCCTGATCTAAATGCCGTGTCCCTTTGATCTTTTTTAAAAGTGACGCTTTGTTCATATCTAGAAAATAACTTCCCAACTAGAGTTTAACGCAGAGCCAGACACATTACCTCTTTTGTTAAACTTTACGGTGGTAACAAAGATCACATGACCCTGTTGTCTTCTTGATTAAATAAATTCCTGCGGCCACTTTTGTAGTAAAGTTCCTCTTGTAAATGATTCCATACAGATGTTGCTTACAACAATCAACATATAGTTGGGTACTTGGTTTTACACATATTTCATTTTCATCAAATTTCCATTAATTTGGGTCAATGATGTAAGGATTTTTTAAGCAGGATATCATGCCATGATTAAGAACTATATTCTTCGAAAAGCGTAAGTTTCAACTTTTTCTGAATATGTTACCGTATTCTGTGATTGGCTTTGTCCTAATTTAACCAATAAATAAGGAATTTTACTCACACATGTGCTGGATTGCATTTTGGAGTCTCCCAGGATCCTGGATGTTCCTTGCCCCTTTCTAGCTTCACCAGTGAGCCAGCAGGTTCCTTGCACTCTGCATGAGTGGGCTTAAGGAATTATTCTGGTGAGCTACCTCTTTGTTGTTGTTTATTGTATCAGTTAGTTTGGGTTCAAAAACCATAATTCTGAGTTTTGATTGTTTTTCTCATTATGCCCTTTACCACGTTAATTAATTTTATATTTTCATAGACTTTTGTGAACAGGAAGATACCACATATATTTATTTTTTTCATTATTTTGTTATTAATAGTTGAGAAGGGGCGTAATCTATTTTTTTCATACTTTTTAAAACTTTTTTTTATTTTCATTGTATTTTGTAGTCCCCTTAGGGGACATAAACCTGTGATTATCTGACGGCTTATACTTTATACAACAGTACCACAATACTGCTGTGTATAGTAAAAAGTTATGGCCTCCTGACTTTTATAGAAGTAATGTCATGTCATGACATGCGCAGGGGTCTTTAGCAGAACCCCTTCTGTCATGGAAACACAATAACAACTGCATTTTGAGCCCTGATGGGTGTCTAGAACAATGTGCAATCCGAGCCTCACGCTATAAATGCCACTGTCAGAGACTGACACTAGTATTTAACATGTTAACAGCAGTGCTGCACTATAGGCTGTTCAAAGCAGATAATGGCTGAATAAGGGTACCGTCACACAGTGCAATTTTCATCGCTACAACGGTACGATCCGTGACGCTCCAGCGTCGTAACAATATCGCTCCAGCGTCGTAGACTGCTGTCACACTATGCAATCTACGACGCTGGAGCGATAATTTCATGACGTATGTGCGATGTAGAAGCCGTTGGTTACTATGCGCACATCGTATATGATATATGTTACACCATGCAATCATGCCGCCACAGCGGGACACTAGACGACGAAAGAAAGTTTCAAACGATCTGCTACGACGTACGATTCTCAGCGGGGTCCCTGATCGCAGGAGCGTGTCAGACACTGCGATCTCGTAACTATATCGCTCGAACGTCACGAATCGTGCCGTTGTAGCGATCAAAATTGCACTGTGTGACGTTACCCTTACACAGCCATTAACTGCCGGCAAAGATGTGGGCTTAGTCCCAAAAAGGGGACCCAACAAATAATGTACTAGTACCGTATGTCTTATGTCAGGAAAGGGTTCTAGTGAAATTGGAGAGCTTATAGAAGCGCTTCTTCTCACATTGTGGTTTTAAGACTTGACTCGACAGTATGAAGTTTTGAGTAGCTCCCATGAAAAAGTCACTTCAAAAAAATGAAATGTCAGTGTTTTTCAAAACCTCATTGGAAAACAAAGCTAAAAAAATTCATTGACATTAATAGGAAAACTAATAATTTGGAGGCCTAGGTCTACGCTGTCTCCAATACCCTGCAAGCAAATAATTATCTCTCACTTTTACACCTTCACCTAACCTCATCTACAGACCTGCTCTAAAAATTAGATTCCTCCTATTAAAACATAAAACATGCTGTGCATCCACCTTCTCACACTACCTCTCCCCCTCCCTGCTCCTCCTTAATGGGAACCTGTCACCCCCCCGGCATTTTTAACTGAAAGAGCCAACTTTTATTTGTGGTCCCTTCCAACGCTGCAATATTCGTTTTTTGAATTTGCCTGCATTACCTGTAGTCTGTCTGGGGGGCATGTCTTTTCCCCCGGACACAAATGCCTCCCAGCCATCACTCCGCCCCTCCGTGCTTCGGGCGCTGCCTCCTGTGCCTTCATTAACGTCCCCGGCGCCTGTGCTGTAAGTTCCTTTTTCGGGCATGCGCAGTTTGCTCTGCCCTTCAACTCCCATCAGATGATGGAAACTTACAGCGCAGGCGCCGGGGAAGTTAATGAAGACAGAGGAGGCGGCGCCTGCGCACGGAGGGGCCGAGTGATGGCTGGGAGACATTTGTGTCCGGGGGGAAAATACATGCCCCCCGGACAGACTACAGGTATGGCAGGCAAAATAAAAAAAATGAATATTGTAAAGTTGGAAGGGACCACAACTAAAAGAGCCACCTTGACTGAATGCAGCATTAGTGCTGCACAAGTGGCTCTTTTAGTTAAAAACGTCTGTGGGGGGGTGACAGGTTCCCTTTAATGCTGGTGACATATCTCCAAATCCTAAACCTCCTCAGCTAATACCCACCATTATTTCTCCTTGTTATCACTCTCCAGCATTGGTGACAATGAGGGGATTTATTAATACTATTTTTACAGACGGTCCAGTATCTACCAAAGTGCAATATGTACCAAATTCTTGTTTATTTGTTGTAACAAATTGTTTTCTTTTTTTTTGTGCAATTTTGTGTTACATTGCAATAAATGCAACAAACATTTTTGCTGTTTAGTTCATGCGCACGTTTCCTTTAGTGTTTTTTTTGTTGCTCTAATGTTGTTATATTTAATACTGAATCAACACCAGTGATAGATTTTTAAATATGCTTTCAGAATGGTGTTTGGCTTACAAGTAAAGTTGGGCACATTTATTGCAAATTACTTCTACTTGAAAATTTTATATTTTCCAGAGAGCAGATTTTTTTGTTAGTTCCACCAACTGCCATCTTTCTGACCCACAGAGGTCTGGCTAAAGTTTAAAAAAGAAAAAAAAAACCCCTAATACTTGCATCACTATTCAACATCCAGACTCCTCCGCTGCACCTTGTCCCCTATATGGTCCTTGCTTCCTCTTCTTACCACCACCGTCACCTGAAAACCTGGGCCTCATGATACTAGGCCTGACTTCCAGTCATGACCAGGCCCAAGACGTTTCTGCGCATGTGCGTTACAAGGTAGTGGCAACATCGCCATTTCATAACATGTGCCACAACCATATGGTCCAATGGGCCCCGATGCAAAATTTGGACCTGCCCCCCCACATGTTGGTTAGATGTATTGCCCCTTGTAATATTTTTAAATATTATAAAGACATAAGTGTGTTGCACCCCGTCACCGTTTATGTAGTAATATCCCACCTCACCCAGAGCCAATTCTACTATATTTTTCCCACTTTCTGGTATATATATACCTCAACCTGGCCCTATCCTGATATATATGTCCCCCATCCTGGGCTCCGTCCTGGTATATATGTCCCCCATCCTGATATGTATGTGTAAATCTAGGTTAAACTGGGTAAGTGGGAAACAAAGGGCACAATAGGGTAATATCCTTTCAAGGGAGAATAGGAGAGTGCTGGCTATGATGGGATTGTGACAGGCACAACTCCCTTGTAGGCATGAAGAAAAATAGCTTCTGTACCGTGGCTGGTGGATAAATCCTCCAGGAGATATTGGATTCAGTTGGATGTGCATCCTTGGATTCACATCCAGCTGAAATAGGCGCCAGCGGTCCCCTTCTCACACTGTCTCAGTTGCACCCTCTCCGGCTGTCATTGTTACTCCTCTGTCTAGGCTCAATCTTTTGGCTGTGACTAGACTCAGGATGACCCTGCACATCACGGCAGTCACGACTTAGTGTGATGATGTCTGAGGTTTCCATGCGCGATGGCAGTAAGAGGTGCTGTGGAACGTTCAGAAGACAGTGAGCAGTGAGGTGAGTATTGGTCATTTTTCTTTCTTCATCTTATATGTGGAGTTGGGAAGGAATTTTTTTCCCCAAAGTGGAGCGTACTATTTGCCACATGGTTTTTTTTTTGCCTTCCTCTGGATCAACATGTTAGGGCTGTTAGGTTAGGCTATGGGTTGAACTAGATGGACTTAAAGTTTTCCTTCAACCTTAATAACTATGTTACTATGTTACTATGTTATGCTTATTATGTTATGTGGTCTAACAAGAATCAATGCACGGTGAATACATTTTACTGGGAATCAAATTTCCCGAAAAATTGTACAGATTTGGTAAATTCGAATCTCGTCAGATCTTCTCTTTTCAGCTTACATTGTGTTTTTACTTGTTGAAAGTCTATCTTCTTGTATAACTCCTTATGTCTGATAAATTGCATGGTACCTGTGCTTATTAGACGTCAAGTACTTTGTGTACCATCATAGCCACAATTATAATACATGAGTCCCAATATGTATATATCTGTTAGGCAAATTCTACTTGCCAAAAATGTAGTGGCTGAATCACAGAGCAGTCTGTAGTGCTCCACTAAATAACCGCTTTCTAATTAGCATGTTAATTATTTGAACAAACTGTAAATGTCTGTTTGAAAGGTACTTGAAAGCGGTTTGTTTGCTGTCACTCTTAAGTGGGCTGCACATTCCCACTAGCAACTTGTTTACACTATTAATTCGCTTAGCAAACATTTTCTCTGTAGACAGGGCAGACAGAAGCTGCTGGAGAGCACTTGTAAAGAGAGCCTCTTGCTCAAGCATGGGCAGATGAGGAGGCTACAATCTGAGTTCCTTTCATAGAAATAATGGACTCTTTTCTTATCTAATCGTCTTATCTGATTGAGGGAAAATCAAAGGTAAAATTCTGAGGACATAGAATTAAAAGACAAATGAGATGTCATAATTATCAAAGTGGCTAATTAAGCTGTTCAAGTAGGTGACATAATTACTTGTCACACTCATTTTTCCTTTTTTTTTTCTTTTCTCATTAGTACTGTCTCCTCCTACCACCACTGTGAAAATCACAGAATCAACGTTATGTTGATTCAGATCTTTATGGATGCCACATACTATTAGAATTTACTTTCTAAAATTGCAATATGACATACTGTAGGTTAAATAAACTTTGTGTAATATGTTGAAATATTTAAAAAATGAATAATACAAATTATCTAAAAAAAAATCTGAAATAGTAATAGATAAAAAGGATAGAAAAATGAAAAAGAAAAAGACTCCAGCTTTGCATTGATAACTTATAAATGTACAAGTTTATAGATTTTTGATTGAAAGATGATTGCAGAATTGAGTGAGGTCTTTTAAAATTGTAAAATGTATTTATTTTATTTTTACTCGCTTAGGCTACATTCACATTTGCGTTGTTGGGCGCAGCGTCGGCGACGTGACGCAACCGACAACGCATGTATACAACGCAGCGTTTTGCGACGCATGCGTTGTCATAAGATCCTACAGATCAGGAATTTTGGCACAGGGAAAATGCTACAAGTAGCGTCCTCTGCGCCCTGTCTTGTGCATCTATGTGACGCATGCATCGTAAAACGCAGTACAACGCATACTGGTGCATGTCCATGTGCCCCCATGTTAAAGATAGGGGCGCATGACGCATGCATCGGTATGCGTAGGCGACGCTGCGCCCAACAACGCAAATGTGAACATAGCCTTATATAGTGTAATGACACCTAAGGTGTCACTGGCGCTACCCAGGGGGTGCTATCAGGTGGCGCATGACTGAGTACAGGGAATGCAGGCAGAAGGCATGCAGTACACAAGGACCTTAGACTAGTTTAGTGAGCACAGGACCTGGCACTGAGCGATCACTTGACCGGGGCGGAGCCACTGCATGTGAGTGCAGGGAAGGACACTGAGCACACAGAGCACAGGGCAAAGACAGTAAATGTGGTCAAGAAGAGCCGAGAGTCAGAGGCCAGGCAAACGCCCAGTACCTAGGGACAAAAAAAAGAGTAAACGTGGACAAGCCAAAGGGGTCAGATAATCACGAGAGACAGAGCAGTATGAAAGCAGGATACAGAGGCAGAAGTCAGGGGACAAATCGAGTCATACACAGCAAAGCACACAAGCACACAGTCACACGTTTAACGATGAGTCACCTGCGTCAGCAACCACTAACCGAGTATACGGAAGTATCACCGACACTAAATGCAGGTACTGCCAACATTAAATAGCCACCTCAAAACCAAAAAGAGGCGAACTGAATTAACCCCGACCTGACCAGGATGAAGGGGGATCCATTCTGTCCAGAGTCATGACATATAGTTCCCTTAATTCCAAAGCGCTTTACAGACATCAGCATTAGTGTCTCCATTGGGGCTCACAATCTAAATTTCGTATTTGTATGTCTTTGGACTGGGGGAACAAAACCCAAGTACCGTGAGGACATCCATGAAAACACGAGAACATGCAAACTCCTTGCAGGTGTTGTCCTTGGTGGGATTTGAACCCGGGATGGCCCAACGATGCAAAGCAACAGTTCATCTGAGTCACCATAAAATTGAAGGAACTGAATTGATAAGTGTTATCATTGCAACACAAACCAGGTGAAAAGGTTGTCTTTTTTATTGCAGAATGAATTCTGTTCTGGTAAATAATGATCTGCTGTCTTCAATACAAATATAGATATATGTTTTGATGGATCTTAAATCAAGTAACTCAACAAGAAATTTCAGTCACTAAAGGCCCCTTCACATTAAGCGACGCTGCTGCAGCGATAACGACAATGATCCGGATCGCTGCAGCGTCGCTGTTTGGTCGCTGGAGAGCTGTCACACAGACAGCTCTCCAGCGACCAACGATGCCGGTAACCAGGGTAAACATCGGGTAACTAAGCGCAGGGCCGCGCTTGGTAACCCGATGTTTACCCTGGTTACCATCCTAAAAGTAAAAAGAAAACAAACAGTACATACTTACCTACAGCCGTCTGTCCTCCAGCGCTGTGCTCTGCACTCCTCCTGTACTGGCTGTGAGCGTCGGTCAGCCGGAAAGCAGAGCGGTGACGTCACCGCTCTGCTTTCCGGCCGCTGCTACAGCCAGTACAGGAGGAGAGCAGAGCACAGCGCTGGAGGACAGACGGCTGTAGGTAAGTATGTAGTGTTTGTTTTCTTTTTACTTTTAGGATGGTAACCAGGGTAAACATTGGGTTACTAAGCGCGGCCCTGCGCTTAGTTACCCGATGTTTACCCTGGTTACCAGTGAAGACATGGCTGGATCGGTGTCACACACGCCGATCCAGCGATGTCAGCAGGAATCCAGCGACGAAATAAAGTTCTGGACTTTATTCAGCGACCAACGATCTCCCAGCAGGGGCCTGATCGTTGGTCGCTGTCACACATAACGATTTCATTAACGATATCGTTGCTACGTCACAAAAAGCAACGATATCGTTAACAATATCGTTATGTGTGAAGGTACCTTAAAAGCAGCATGATAAGTATCCCCAGAAGAAGCTAAAGGCGAAACATTCCCCTCAATAGGCTTTTTCTAGACTTTGTTTTTTTGGGGGGCTGCATAAAATTGTCAGGAATTAATGAAATATGAACACATTTACATGGGTCATGAGTAGTGTTGAGCATTCCGATACCGCAAGTATCGGGTATCGGCCGATACTTGCGGTATCGGAATTCCGATACCGAGATCCGATATTTTTGTGATATCGGGTATCGGTATCGGAAGTGTAAAATAAAGAATTAAAATAAAAAATATTGTTATATTCACCTCTCCGGCGGCCCCTGGACATCAGCGGGAGGATCCGGCGTCCGGCACGGCTTCTTTCTTCAAAATGCGCACCTTTAGGACCTGTGGTATGACGTCCCGGCTTCTGATTGGTCGCGTGCCGCCCATGTGACCGCCACGCGACCAATCAGAAGCCGCGACGTCATTCCTCAGCTAAAGTCCTAGAATGAGCGCCTTCTAGGACCTGAGGAATGACGTCGCGGCTTCTGATTGGTCGCGTGGCGGTCACATGGGCGGCACGCGACCAATCAGAAGCCGGGACGTCATTCCACAGGTCCTAAAGGCGCGCATTTTGAAGAAAGAAGCCGTGCCGGACGCCGGATCCTCCCGCTGATGTCCAGGGGCCGCCGGAGAGGTGAATATAACAATATTTTTTATTTTAATTCTTTATTTTACACTTTAATATGGATCCCAGGGCCTGAAGGAGAGTTTCCTCTCCTTCAGACCCTGGGATCCATGAGGATACATTCCGATACTTGATGTCCCATTGACTTGTATTGGTATCGGATATCGGTATCGGCGATATCCGATATTTTTCGGGTATCGGCCGATACTATCCGATACCGATACTTTCAAGTATCGGACGGTATCGCTCAACACTAGTCATGAGTTTGCAATAGTTCCATCATAGTAAATTGTAAATTGTCTGAACCGATAAGCTGTTATTTATGTGGCTGTGCATTTTATATTTACTTTTTGTATACTAATATAGTTAATCTTAATAAAATTCTAAAAATACGGAATAAGTTTCAACCTAATATAGAAATGTATTTGTTATTCCTTTGTGCTTTTGCTCCATTCTATTATGTTTTTAAAAAATGAACATATTTAATCATTAATTTGGTTAAAATAAATGTAGACATTAATTAATGCAAATTATACATACTAATGAATATGTCAAAATGAAACCATGTCACACTGTATATTTGCAAATTAAGTGTTATATTTATTATAGTATCCTTCAAAACTATAATTTACGAGTAGCTGCCAACAGTGTGTTTTATTAGATGTTTTGGTCTCTCTTGGACTTTCCACAATGGCTCCATAAGGATATTGCCTTTTTGCAGATGTGAGTGACTTAAATCATCATTACTCAACTCATAGGGCAGTTAAGTAAGGTCTGGGACTGAAAAATTGAATACATTTAATGCTCCGGATAGAAAAAATTAATTATTGTTTTGAAAGATACTATAATAATTACATCCTAATTTACAAGATTAATCCACAATGTGAGATGGATTTATTTTAAGATAAGCATCAAGTCATCCTTTTTCTATTGATTACTACCACATATCCCCTATCCAATATGTGTGAACTAGAAATGAGATTGCTTTGATATAGAAGTAGTAAAACAGTCAAACTTTTATTTCTATGACAAGTTTTATCTTCTATATAATCCAACGTTAGTTCCCAATTCATCATATTTTATTAGTAATTGTGTATATTTAATAATCTTTACCACCCTTTACTTTCTATAACCTGCTAAAAGATGTGCAAGAAAGGAAGTGAAAATGTATATTATGATGCTCTGAGGCTTGTATGAAAAATCTGTAACAGGCCCCCTACATACCATGTGCTACCTGTAATACAAGTGTCTTTTTACACTCTTTAACATTGGGATTGCAACGCTAAGAATTAAGACGCACATCTTTACAAATCAAAGAAGTAGCAGATGTTGGTAAAATTTGTAAATCATTTTTCAAGCACCTTGCTCCAATCTGTGGCATGTGGGAGGAGCATAAAAGCAAAATTGAAAGAAAATTTTTTAGCAACATGAGACCTCAAAAATAGAAACAAGTCTTGTGGGCTGATGCCTTCTGTTCATTAACATTCTAGTTATCGCAGTTTGTCACAAACGGAGTAGGAAAAAATCCTTGAATTGAGAGACCTTGGTTTATTTCTCTAGCAGATTGCTATGCGCATAGGTCAGGATTTCATTCCTGTTCAACATTGCATGTCCCAAGGTTTGTTAGAACAATGACAACCTACTATGACAGCAAAGGGTGTACAGGGGCAAATTCTGTATAGATAGGTCATCAGATTATAAGAATGGTGCATAGCGAACCATTAATGATTCATTGACCTCACGCCACCCCAGGCTATGGTGGTGCAAAGCATTATGGCAATCAAGGGTTAAATGAAGGTCTACCCTCTTCAGTAATGAGTCCTGCTTTTAGGTACCGTCACACTTAGCGACGCTGCAGCGATACCGACAACGATCCGGATCGCTGCAGCGTCGCTGTTTGGTCGCTGGAGAGCTGTCACACAGACAGCTCTCCAGCGACCAACGATCAGGGGAAAGACTTCGGCATCGTTGAAACTGTCTTCAACGATGCCGAAGTCCCCGGGTAACCAGGGTAAACATCGGGTTACTAAGCGCAGGGCCGCGCTTAGTAACCCGATGTTTACCCTGGTTACCATCCTTAAAGTAAAAAAAACAAACGCTACATACTTACCTACCGCTGTCTGTCCCCGGCGCTCTGCTTCTCTGCTCTGGCTGTCAGCACAGCGGCCGGAAAGCAGAGCGGTGACGTCACCGCTGTGCTCTGCTTTCCGGCTGCCCGCCGCTCATAGCCAGAGCAGAGAAGCCCAGCGCCAGGGACAGACAGCGGTAGGTAAGTATGTAGCGTTTGTTTTTTTTACTTTAACGATGGTAACCAGGGTAAACATCGGGTTACTAAGCGCGGCCCTGCGCTTAGTAACCCGATGTTTACCCTGGTTACCAGCGAAGACATCGCTGAATCGGCGTCACACACGCCGATTCAGCGATGACAGCGGGACCTCAACGATCAAAAAATGGCCCAGGCCATTCCGACACGACCAGCGATCTCACAGCAGGGGCCTGATCGCTGCTACGTGTCACACATAGCGAGATCGCTACTGAGATCGCTGTTGTGTCACAAAACTTGTGACTCAGCAGCGATCTCGCTATGTGTGACGGGTGTTGTGAGTTCTGTTTTTGGGCTCCCTCTGGTGGTTACTGTATTTGGTCAAGTGGAAGGGTTATGGTCAGGAGGATAATTCTTGGGTGGTTGCCTCTGATGTTCATGCTGATGATTTGGTCCGCGCTTTTCATAGGGCTCATCCTGGTCGCCCTGGTGGTTCTCGTGAGGGTTCGGTGACCCCTCCTCAAGGGGGGGGTACTGTTGTGAGTTCTGTTTTTGGGCTCCCTCTGGTGGTTACTGATGGTACTGAGTGATTTGTGTTCTGCTGTCTCTGGTGTCCACCTGTTCTATTAGCATTTGGGAGTTTCCTATTTAACCGGGCTTTCTTGTCATTTCCCCGCCGGCTA
The DNA here is from genome assembly GCF_032444005.1 of Ranitomeya imitator. NCBI lineage: Eukaryota > Metazoa > Chordata > Amphibia > Anura > Dendrobatidae > Ranitomeya > Ranitomeya imitator. Next base: position 79,507,989 of record NC_091287.1, read on the forward strand.
TCAAGGTTATCAGAGTGTTTTGTTACCTCAGCTTCTGGCTTCAGTAATCTTCAGGACAAGCTAAGTTTTTTATTATCTTGTTCCACGTTTTGCTTTATTTTTGTCTTGTCCAGCTTGCATATAATTGTTTCTTTGCTGCTGGTTGCTCTAGTGGGCTGTAATTGCTCCTCATGTTCCATGAGTTGGAACATGAGTTCAAGTAATTACAGGATGGTTTTTTGAAGGGTTTTTTGCTGACCGCGCAGTTTACTTTTGTATCCTCTGCTATCTAGTTTTAGCGGGCCTCATTTTGCTGAATCTGTTTTCATACTGTGTATGTGCCTTCCTCTCATTTCACCGTCATTATATGTGGGGGGCTGCTATTTCTGTGGGGTATTTCTCTGGAGGCAAGAGAGGTCTGTGTTTCTTCTAATAGGGGAAGTTAGATCTTCGGCTGGTGCGAGACGTCTAGGACCAACGTAGGCACGTTCCCCGGCTATTGTTATTTGTGTGTTCAGGTTTAGGGTCGCGGTCAGCTCAGGTTCCATCACCCTAGAGCTCGTTGGTGCTTGTCCTTTTGTGATTCCCTGCCATTGGAATCATGACAGTATAGCCGGCCAAAATGTTTTCTCTCCTCTGAGGTTGCTGCCTAGCCTTAATTGCAGCCTGGCTGATTTTTTTTTTTTTTCCTCTTAATCCTTGAATGGCTCTGACCTTAGCTGTTTATCATGGACGTCCAGAGTTTAGCTTCCAGCTTGAATAATCTTGCTGCTAAGGTTCAAAATATACAAGATTTTGTTGTACATGCTCCTATGTCTGAACCTAGAATTCCTATTCCAGAGTTCTTTGCTGGAGATAGATCTAGTTTTCTGAATTTTAGGAACAATTGCAAGCTGTTCCTTTCTTTGAAATCTCGCTCTTCTGGAGACCCTGCTCAGCAGGTTAAGATTATTATATCTTTCCTGCGGGGTGACCCTCAAAATTGGGCATTTGCATTGGCACCAGGGGATCCTGCGTTGCTTAATGTGGATGTGTTTTTTCTGGCATTGGGTTTGCTCTATGAGGAACCTAACCAGGAGATTCAGGCTGAAAAAAGCTTTATTAGCTCTCTCTCAGGGGCAAGATGAAGCAGAAATATATTGTCAAAAATTTCGGAAATGGTCAGTGCTTACTCGGTGGAATGAGTGCGCCCTGGCTGCAAAGTTCAGAGATGGCCTTTCTGAGGCCATTAAAGATGTTATGGTGGGGTTCCCTGCGCCTACGGGTCTGAATGAGTCTATGAATATGGCTATTCAGATTGATCGGCGTTTACGGGATCGCAAACCTGTGCACCATTTGGCGGTGTCTTCTGAACAGGCACTTGAGAAAATGCAATGTGATAGAGTTCAGTCTAGAAGTGAACGGCAAAACTATAGGCGGAAAAATGGGTTGTGCTTTTATTGTGGTGATTCAGCTCATGTTATATCAGCATGCTCTAAACGCACAAAAAAGGTTGATAAGTCTCTTGCCATTAGTACGTTACAGTCTAAGTTCATTCTGTCTGTGACTCTGATTTGCTCATTATCATCCATTTCCGTCGATGCCTATGTAGATTCAGGCGCTGCCCTGAGTCTTATGGATTGGTCATTTGCCAAGCGATGTGGGTTTAGTCTTGAGCCTCTGGAAGTCCCTATTCCTTTGAAGGGAATTGACTCTACACCTTTGGCTATGAATAAACCTCAGTACTGGACACAAGTGACCATGCGTATGACTCCCGTTCATCAGGAGGTGATTCGCTTCCTGGTATTGTATAATTTACATGATGTTCTAGTACTTGGTCTGCCATGGTTACAAACTCATAATCCAGTCCTTGACTGGAAAACAATGTCTGTGTTAAGCTGGGGATGTCAGGGGGTTCATGATGATGCACCTCCGATTTCTATCGCTTCATCTACTCCTTCTGAGGTTCCTGTATTTTTGTCTGATTATCGGGATGTTTTTGAGGAGCCTAAGCTCAGTTCGCTTCCTCCTCACAGGAATTGCGATTGTGCTATAGATTTAATTCCTGGTAGTAAATTTCCTAAAGGTCGTTTGTTCAATCTGTCAGTGCCAGAGCATACTGCTATGCGGGATTATGTTAAGGAGTCCTTGGAAAAGGGACATATCCGTCCATCTTCGTCCCCTCTGGGAGCAGGTTTTTTTTTCGTGGCCAAAAAAGATGGGTCCTTGAGGCCTTGTATAGATTATTGTCTTTTGAATAAGATTACCGTAAAATATCAGTATCCTTTGCCTTTGTTGACTGATTTGTTTGCTCTCATTAAGGGGGCTAAATGGTTCACTAAGATTGATCTTCGGGGTGCGTATAATCTAATACGAATAAAGCAAGGTGATGAGTGGAAAACCGCATTTAATACGCCTGAGGGCCATTTTGAGTATTTGGTAATGCCTTTCGGACTTTCTAATGCTCCTTCAGTCTTCCAGTCCTTTATGCACGATATTTTCCGTGAATATCTGGATAAATTTATGATTGTGTATTTGGATGATATTTTGGTTTTTTCTGATGACTGGGAGTCTCATGTTCAGCAGGTCAGGAAGGTGTTTCAGGTCCTGCGGGCTAATTCCTTGTTTGTAAAGGGCTCAAAGTGTCTCTTTGGAGTCCAGAAGATTTCTTTCTTGGGGTATATTTTTTCCCCTTCTACTATTGAGATGGATCCCGTCAAGGTTCGGGCTATTTGTGACTGGACGCAGCCTGCATCTCTTAAGAGTCTGCAGAAGTTCTTGGGCTTTGCTAATTTCTATCGTCGTTTTATAACTAATTTTTCTAGTGTTGTTAAGCCTTTGACGGATTTGACTAAGAAGGGTGCTGATGTTGCTGATTGGTCTCCTGCGGCTGTGGAGGCCTTTCAGGAACTTAAACGCCGGTTTTCTTCTGCTCCTGTGTTGCGTCAGCCTGATGTTTCGCTTCCTTTCCAGGTTGAGGTTGATGCTTCCGAGATTGGAGCGGGGGCGGTTTTGTCGCAGAGAGGCTCTGATTGCTCAGTGATGAAGCCATGTGCGTTCTTTTCTAGGAAGTTTTCGCCCGCTGAGCGGAATTATGATGTGGGTAATCGGGAACTTTTGGCCATGAAGTGGGCATTTGAGGAGTGGCGTCATTGGCTGGAGGGTGCTAGACATCGTGTGGTGGTCTTGACTGATCCCAAAAATCTGATTTACCTGGAGTCTGCCAGGCGTCTGAATCCTAGACAGGCTCGTTGGTCACTGTTTTTCTCTCGTTTCAATTTTGTGGTTTCATACCTGCCAGGTTCAAAGAATGTGAAGGCGGATGCTCTTTCTAGGAGTTTTGTGCCTGACTCCCCTGGAAATTCTGAGCCCACTGGTATCCTTAGGGATGGGGTGATTTTGTCGGCCGTCTTCCCAGACTTGCGACGTGCTTTGCAGGAGTTTCGGGCGGGTAAACCTGATCGTTGTCCGCCTGAGAGACTGTTCCGGATAGTTGGACCAGTAGAGTCATCTCCGAGGTCCATTCTTCTGCGTTGGCAGGTCATCCTGGAATATTTGGTACTAGAGACTTGGTGGCCAGGTCTTTTTGGTGGCCTTCCTTGTCGAGGGATGTGCGTTCTTTTGTGCAGTCTTGTGAGGTTTGTGCTCGGGCTAAGCCTTGCTGTTCTCGAGCCAGTGGATTGTTGTCACCTTTGCCTATCCCGAAGAGGCCTTGGACGCACATTTCCATGGACTTTATTTCGGATCTCCCTGTCTCTCAAAAAATGTCCGTCATCTGGGTTGTGTGTGACCGCTTTTCTAAAATGGTTCATCTTGTACCCTTGCCTAAGTTGCCTTCCTCCTCTGAGTTGGTCCCTCTGTTTTTCCAGAACGTGGTTCGTTTGCATGGGATTCCGGAGAACATCGTTTCTGACAGGGGATCCCAGTTTGTGTCTAGATTTTGGCGGACGTTCTGTGCTAAGATGGGCATTGATTTGTCCTTTTCGTCTGCATTCCACCCTCAGACGAATGGCCAGACGGAGCGAACTAATCAGACCTTGGAAACTTATTTGAGGTGTTTTGTTTCTGCTGATCAGGATGACTGGGTTACCTTTTTGCCGCTGGCCGAGTTTGCCCTTAATAATCGGGCTAGTTCTGCTACCTTGGTTTCTCCTTTCTTTTGTAATTCGGGGTTTCATCCTCGTTTTTCCTCTGGTCAGGTGGAGCCTTCTGATTGTCCTGGAGTGGACATGGTGGTGGATAGGTTGCATCAGATTTGGAGTCATGTGGTGGACAATTTGAAGTTGTCCCAGGAGAGGGCTCAGCAGTTTGCTAATCGCCGTAGCCGCGTGGGTCCTCGACTTCGTGTTGGGGACTTGGTGTGGTTGTCTTCTCGTTTTGTTCCTATGAAGGTCTCTTCTCCTAAGTTCAAGCCTCGGTTCATCGGTCCTTATAGGATCTTGGAAATTCTTAACCCTGTGTCGTTTCGTTTGGATCTCCCGGCATCGTTTGCTATTCATAATGTGTTCCATCGGTCGTTGTTGCGGAGGTATGAGGTACCTGTTGTTCCTTCGCTTGAGCCTCCTGCTCCGGTGCTGGTGGAGGGAGAATTGGAGTATGTTGTGGAGAAGATCTTGGATTCTCGTGTTTCCAGACGGAAACTCCAATATTTGGTCAAGTGGAAGGGTTATGGTCAGGAGGATAATTCTTGGGTGGTTGCCTCTGATGTTCATGCTGATGATTTGGTCCGCGCTTTTCATAGGGCTCATCCTGGTCGCCCTGGTGGTTCTCGTGAGGGTTCGGTGACCCCTCCTCAAGGGGGGGGTACTGTTGTGAGTTCTGTTTTTGGGCTCCCTCTGGTGGTTACTGATGGTACTGAGTGATTTGTGTTCTGCTGTCTCTGGTGTCCACCTGTTCTATTAGCATTTGGGAGTTTCCTATTTAACCGGGCTTTCTTGTCATTTCCCCGCCGGCTATCAAGGTTATCAGAGTGTTTTGTTACCTCAGCTTCTGGCTTCAGTAATCTTCAGGACAAGCTAAGTTTTTTATTATCTTGTTCCACGTTTTGCTTTATTTTTGTCTTGTCCAGCTTGCATATAATTGTTTCTTTGCTGCTGGTTGCTCTAGTGGGCTGTAATTGCTCCTCATGTTCCATGAGTTGGAACATGAGTTCAAGTAATTACAGGATGTTTTTTTGAAGGGTTTTTTGCTGACCGCGCAGTTTACTTTTGTATCCTCTGCTATCTAGTTTTAGCGGGCCTCATTTTGCTGAATCTGTTTTCATACTGTGTATGTGCCTTCCTCTCATTTCACCGTCATTATATGTGGGGGGCTGCTATTTCTGTGGGGTATTTCTCTGGAGGCAAGAGAGGTCTGTGTTTCTTCTAATAGGGGAAGTTAGATCTTCGGCTGGTGCGAGACGTCTAGGACCAACGTAGGCACGTTCCCCGGCTATTGTTATTTGTGTGTTCAGGTTTAGGGTCGCGGTCAGCTCAGGTTCCATCACCCTAGAGCTCGTTGGTGCTTGTCCTTTTGTGATTCCCTGCCATTGGAATCATGACAGACGGGGCCTTTTGTCTTGGATGCAATGATTGTTATACATTGGTCTGTAGACCAATTGAGTAGTGATGAGCGAATATACTAGTTATTCGAGATTTCTCAAGCATGCTCGGGGGGTCCTCCAAGAATTTTTTAGTGCTCAGAGATTTCATTTTTCTTGCCGCAGCTGAATGATTTACATCTGATAGCCAGCATAAGTACATGTGGGGATTCCCTAGCAACCAGGCAACCCCCACATGTACTTATGCTGGCTATCAGATGTAAATCATTCAGCTGCGGCAATAAAAACGAAATCTCCGGGGCACTAAAAAATACTTGGAGGACCCCCGAGCATGCTCGAGAAATCTTGAGTAACAAGTATAATCGCTCATCACTACACTTGAGTAATGCCATGAAGAGGCCTTCGCGAGTGAACAGCGAGCATTACATTGGTCATACTCCTGGGATTATGGTGTGAGATGGCATAATGTACGTTAGCCAGATTCTCTAGTTTTCTTTCCAAGTACACAAAACAGCTTAACCTCTTCACGACCTTGAGATTTTCCTTTTTTGAGTTTCCATTTTTATTCTCCCTTTCTTCCCAGAGCCATAACTTTTTTTTTTTTCAATATGGCCACGCGAGTGCTTATTTTTTGCAAGACAAGTTGTACTTTAAAATGACACCATTGGTTTTTCCATATAGTGTACTGGAAGACAGAAAAAAATTAAGTGTGGTGAAATTGCAAAAATGTGCATTTCCACAATTGTTTTTTGTTTTGCTTTTTTCACCATGTTCACTAAATGCTAAAACTGACCTGTCATTATGATTCTCCAGGTCATTACAAGTTTGTAGATACCAAACATGTCTAGGTTCTTTTTTATTTAAGTAGTGAAAAAAAATCCAAAGTTTCTAAAAAATAAAAAGTCACGATCTTCCAAGACCCGTAGCTTCTCCATTTTTGTGATCTGGGGTGGGATTGAGTAAGGGCTTATTTTTTGCACGTCGAGCTGATGTTTTTATTGCTACCATTTTGGTGTAGATACAATCTTTTGGTCACCTGTTATTACATTTTAATGCATTATTGCGGCGGCCAAAAAAACGTAATTGTGGCGTTTTGATTTTTTCTCGTTACGTCGTTTACCGGTTGGATTAATTTTTTTTATATATTGATAGTTGGGTGAATCTGAATACGGCAATACCAAATATGTGGTTTTTTTAAAGGATCGAATGGGGGGTGATTTGAACTTTTATGTATTTTTTATTTTTTTTATATTTTTAAAAACTTTTTTTGATTAACTTTTTACTTTCTTCAATAGTCTCCATGGGAGACTAGAAGATGCGATCTTCCGATCTCTTGTGTTACACAGAGCAGGGTGGATCGTGATTCCAACGGCGGCTGTTAAGGGCACATGTAAGCTGTTCAAATCAGCTGACATGCTGAAAAAGTTACAGGTTCAGTGCCGAAGCCCGCAGCAAACAGGGGGAGCCCACCTTAAGGGGTCAATGTTACATTGATTAGGTTGTGGAGCATTTCTCAAAAGTGTCCGAAGAGCTTTTTTACAACACAATGCCATACTTCATGATGGTCATGCAACGGTGAGCAGCCTGCAGTGCCTAAATGTTCTATTATGACCTGCAGCATCTCAGCACTTGTCCCCCATCAAGCACATGTGGGACATCATTGGTCGACAGTTGCAAATGGAGCTTCCAGCAGCAGATCTTTATGATTTTCAATCAGAGTGCATTCAGCTTGGCAGACAACCAGTAATGACCTCATTAATAGAATGCCAAAGCAAATAAGGGCATATATTTCTGCATGTGATGCTCATACTTGATACTTGCGTTGCTGGGGTCCTGGCTTGAAATCCCACCAAGGAAAAATCTGCAAGGAGTTTGTATGCTCTCCCCGTGATTGCGTGGGTTTCCTCCAGGTTCTCTGGTTTCATCACACACTCCAAAGATATGGATATTATTACTGATAGGTAATATAAAGCCCCAATGGGGACAGTGATGGCAATAATTTGGGTAAAGCACCGTGGAATAGTACAGTGGTGCTACAAAAGCAAGTGAAATAAAAACATAAATATTGTTGCTGTGATTTCAATATTTCCATAACTTTTACTTTTGGGGTTGCAATGTCATTGATGTGGCAAAAGTCTGTGATTCTTGCACGGACCAGGTTCCTGGTGCAACTTTGACTCTTCCACCAATTACAGCTACTTATCAGGGCAATGCCAATTTTTTAAGACATTTCTTGCTCTGAGAAGTGGAAGTCTGATTTTCTTAGACACTTTGGGAAATAGGTCTGAAAAAATAAGTAGAACATGTTTATTACAGCAGAAGTATCTACTGCATCACTCATAACAGCACATGGGCAAAAATACACAGCTGAGGATTTTAAAATATAAGGAAAATTCTTTTTCAACGTTTGCCATAGTAAAAACACACAAAAGTCAAGCATCTATTAGGGATTAACAAAAATGGGCACAACTATCGTAATAGACTTGTAGTTTGTCAGCTAAATGCATTCATCTGGGTGCCACTTCCTTTGACTATTGCCTTTGAAAATGACTCAATCATTAGAAAATTGGTGTAATAATTAGCAAAATTAGTAAAAAAAAACAGTGTAGAAGGTGTTTCTACACCATTTCCTTGTAATAATCACATTTCATGTTACATGTGAGACAAATAGATATATTGTATTTCAGATCTTGGTGATTTTCTCAATGCATAATCAAGAATGAAGCATCTGACATAAAGTAAAACATTTGGATTGTAATAACAGACATTTAGGATTCTTTCGTATATTTCTGTTTTTGTCTATAGTACAATTTTCAGAGATGAACAATTCTCAATTCAGCTTGTGTAATCACTCAATAATTGGTTTTGTGGAAAATGATTATTACGGCATAACAAGGTTTTCTTCAATATTTCTGACTTTTAATAATTGGGCCAATACTAGTAATGAACAGAAATGCTCATTGCTACACAAAGAGATTTTCCAACTGCTTGGTCTGTGGCATAAATGGAAGACTAGGGACCCTATAGCAAAGACAAAAATAAGCCCTTAAAGGGATGGTCCGAAACTAACATTTATTTTATTCCTAAATGTCTGACTATTTAACGTAATAATCTAATCTTTTTTCTAATATACTTTAACTAAAAATTCCCTATCAGTCCTAAGTGCTTTATGTCTTTTAACCTACTTCTGTTTGATGACGCTTCATTTGAGAACCCCCAGTGCACGCTGGGATACTCAAACGAGTCATCATCAGGGAGCAGAGGCTACAGTCACATATGTTTCACTTGTTGCTTAATCAGGGGGTTGTCTACTACATCCAGTCACTAAATCAACAAGGGAAATGTACATCAGGTTAGGTGAATCCCTATGGTTCTTTAGGCAGAGGATAAAACATTTTACTATCTTTTTGTACCTATGAATTATTATTATCATTGACATTGATCCTTTTTATTATATTTTTACACCCTAACCCATGGATGTCCATTTTTAATACAGTATTTCCCTGACTTTATATAACTTTGTATAACATGGTTTCTATAATGATTTAATAAAATATTATACTTTATTATATAAAAAGGTGTGACATAATTTCTGTAAGCTCATATAAATATAAATATGTTGAAGTGCACGCTTTTCAATTTATATGAATGTATAGCAAATAGATTATCTTATTGCAGTTAGTAACATACACAATTCATTCCCCAAATGGATAACTGACTCAAACAGAAGCAGATGGGCCCTATTGATTATTAGGTTCCATAATGTGTCATTTTTAGAATGCAAAAAAGTCCTTTGCCTAAAACTGAACTAAAAGAGTTATAATAACTAATGTAAATATGGTAGATAAAATGTTTTACACATGTAAATTTAAAAATACAGAGATTTTAAATTAATAAGAAAAGAATAAATTAGTGATGAGCGAGTGTGCTGGATACTTGGGTTTTCCGAGCATGCTCGGGTGGTCTCCGAGTATCTTGGGCTTTCTCATAGATTATGTTTGTGTCGCTGCAGCTGCATGATTTGCGGCTGCAAGACAGCCTGAATACATGTGGGGATTCCCAAACAAACAAGCAATCCCTGCATGTGTTCAGGTTGTCTTAAGGTACCTTCACACATAACGATTTCGTTAACGATATCGTTGCTTTTTGTGACGTAGCAACGATATCGTTAACAAAATCATTATGCGTGACAGCGACCAACGATCAGGCCCCTGCTGGAAGATCGTTGGTCGCTGGGAATGATCAGGACCTTTTTTTGGTCGCTGATCACCCGCTGTCATCGCTGAATCGGCGTGTGTGACGCCAATCCAGCGATGTGTTCACTGGTAACCAGGGTAAATATCGGGTTACTAAGTGCCGGGCCGCGCTTAGTAACCCGATATTTACCCTGGTTACCATTGTAAAAGTTAAAAAAAAACACTACATACTCACATTCCGATGTCTGTCACGTCCCCCGGCGTCAGCTTCCCGCACCGACTGTGTCAGCGCCGGCTGGCCGTAAAGCAGAGCACAGCGGTGACATCATCGCTGTGCTCTGCTTTACGGCCAGCGCTCACAGTCAGTGCAGGGAAGCTGACGCCGGGGGACGTGACAGACATCGGAATGAGAGTATGTACTGTTTTTTTTTTTTTTTACTTTTACAATGGTAACCAGGGTAAATATCGGGTTACTAAGCGCGGCCCTGCGCTTAGTAACCCGATATTTACCCTGGTTACCTGGGGACTTCGGCATCGTTGAAGACAGTTTCAACGATGCCGAAGTCTTTCCCCTGATCGTTGGTCGCTGGAGAGAGCTGTCTGTGCGACAGCTCCCCAGCGACCACAGAACGACTTACCAACGATCACGGCCAGGTCATATTGATGGTTGTGATCGTTGGTAAGTCGTTTAGTGTAACGGTACCTTTAGAGCCACAAATCATGCAGCTGCAGGGACAGAAACATAATCTGCGAGTACGCCCAAAATACTTGGGGAAAACCCAAGCATGCTCGGAAAACTCAAGTAACCAGCACACTCGCTCAACACTAGGATGAATGTGTTAACAAAAAAGGCAAACGTTGCACCAAATGTGCCTCAGTTGAACACATGGCATAATAAATTCAGGTTAAATCACTAGGCATGTTAGGGTATGTTCACATGCCGCGTTTTTGCATCGTTTTTGTCTGCACCAAAACCCAAAATGGTGGCAGGAAAAACAGAGTGTACAATAACCATTTTTGTGCATTTTTTTGCAGCATTTTCACTCATTAATTTTAATGGGGGCAGAAGTCCTGCAAAATTCCAGGAGAATTGAAAAGATGAATCTTGGCAAAAATATAGGGGTCCTCAAAAGATGAGTGGAAAAAAAAATGCAGAGTGTGACTGAGATTTCAGAAACCTCATTGATTATGCCAGTAATGTAAAACACTGTGGACTTTACCCAAATACGCCGTGGAAAATATGCATAAAAAATGCCGCATATGACTATAACCTTAGGCATATTTTTTTACTTATGTCTGCTCATGGCTGTTGTGCAGTTCACATGCAGCAATATTTTGTACCAATAATTTTGAGACAACATTTTATTCTTAATAATTCACCTTTTTCCCCCACACTTTAGAAAAATCTCAAAGTATTATAAGTTGTATTGTACATGTCTCATACTACATTTTGGCCACGATTAATCAAGCAGTTTGTACCATAATTCTGGCTAATTAGTTTTGAAACGACACAACAATTTTGCGCAATTCATAATTGTGCTTACATTTTGCCATTTTTGCGCTTTTATTTTTGCCTCCCCTTCTTCCCAGAACTACAACTTTTCTATTTTTCTGTTAATATTGCTATATAAGGACTTGTTTTTTTTTGTGAAACGAGTTGTACTTTTGAATGACGCCATTGATTTTACCATATAGTGTACTGGAAAAGAAGAACAAAAATTCCAAGTGTGGTAAAATTGCAAAAAAAGTGAAATTCCACAATTGTTTTTTTTTATTTACTATTCACTATATAGTAATACTGACCTGACAATATGATTCTCCAGGTCATTATAAGTACGCAGAAAGCAAACATATATAGGATTTTTAATTTAAGTAGTGAAAAAAAATCCAATATATGTAAGAAAAAAAAATTGCTTTCATATCCATTTTCTGAGACCCTTAGCATTTTCATTTTCGGGATCTGACATTTTTATTGATACCATTTTTGGGTAGATGTTTTGATTGTCTCTTATTGAAATTTATTGCAATGTTGCACTAGCAAAAAACTGTAATTCTCACATTTTTTGTTTTTTTCTCGTTATGCCATTTAATTATTTGATTAATCATTTTATATTTTTAAAGATCGGGCATTTCTGAAGTTGGTGATACCAAATAAATGTGTTTTTATTTTTTTAATTGTTTTATTGTCAATAGTCTCTGCTGTCCAACTAATCTACCTGTCTTCCCGCTACTCCCCAGCCTCTCCCCTATGCCAATCCCTTCACTGGCTTCCTATCTTTCAGAGACTCCAGTTCAAAACCCTTACTATGACATACAAAGCCATCAACAACCAGTCTCCACCATACATCTGTGACATGTACTTACCTACACGCAACCTCCGATCCTTTCAAGATCTCCTTCTCTACTCCCCTCTTATCTCTTCTTCCCACAACCGCATCCAAGACTTCTCCCGTGCTTCCCCATACTCTGGAACTCTCTACCCCAACACATTAGACTCTCTCCTGCCATAGAAACCTTCAAAAAGAACCTGAAGACTCACCTCTTCCGACAAGCCTACAGCCTGCATTGATCCTCAACCTAGTGAACCGCCACACGATCAGCTCTACCCTCTCTTAGTGTATCCTCATCATCCCCTGCAGACTGTGAGCCCTCGTGGGCAGAGTCCTCCCTACTTCTGTACCTGTTAGTGCCTTGTTTTTTGCTCAGGTTTATTGTATTTATCTATATTTTCCCCTTTTCACATGTAAAGCGCCATGGAATAAATGGCGCTATAAAAATGTATAATAATAATAATAGGGTGAAAATGGGAGTGATTTGAACTTTTGTTTTTTTTATATTTTTTTAAACTTTTTTACTTTTACTGACTTCAATAGTCTCCTTAGGAGACATGAAGGTGCGATCGTCACTGCTATGTATAGCAAAAGTCAGGATCTTCACAGGAGATTCACAATGACCAGTGTGGTGGCGTCTGCAAACCCCAGGCTGTCATGACAACCCATCGAAGATAACATGGCAGGGGCAACTATGGGCTGGATTTGTGACATGTTTCCGTCCAGCCTGTGTTAAATGCTGCTGTCAGTGATTGACAGCGGCTTTTAACTGGTTAACAGTCGCTGGTAGATCACAGATCCACCTGTGCTGTTAGATGCACCATTAGGACAGCCATCAAGTGCGGGGAAAGATGAGGGCTCAGCGTTGATGATCGCATCAAAGGCAGAGACACGATCTTTGGAGTACCTACCGTAAATGCCAAAGGTCGTGAAGGGATTTAAGAGGTTGTCCAGGACTTTAACATTGATGGACTACCCTTAGGCTAGTGCAGAAGGCCATAGAATCTCTTATCCGAGAGAATCGGGGCAAATATGTTAATAACACTTCAGAGTTTGGTCAGAGTATGAGCATAGAGTGCTCTGATTATCTCAGATGAAATGCTGGAACTGCTCAGTTGTAAAGCCAGGTGGTGCACATCTGCCACCCATTGATTCAAATAGTGCAGTATCTAGCGTGCCCACTATTCTGTTGATGGAGTTCTGATGTGCAGCTCTGCAACTTGGCAGTTGCCAACATCGGGAACATCTGATCTGCAGGGGTGCCCAGTCTTGCATCCCAACTGATCAGCTATCGATGACCTATCCTAAAGATATGGCATCAATGCTAAAGTCCAGGACAACCCCTTTAAACATCATTTATATTACAAAAGTGGTTTAAAATATGACAGAAACATGTTTGCTTTTAGTTTCAACTTTTAGGGCACTAATCAATTTCTCACTATTGCAAGCCATATTTAAATGTACAGGTTTGTGGTAAAACTCTACATAATAGACCCCCTGCTGGAGATGTAGCTAAAATTTAGATAAATATGCTATAAAAATATTTTTTCTTTATTCTATACACATCAACTAGGATGATCACAAAATCAATAGTCCTGTAGGGATTACCAAATATTATACTGTGTCACAAATAGATGCAGCCTAAGCTATCCATAGAGTCCTCCAGCTAATTAGAAAGATTACACTGGAGTTAGATGACTTCACTTACAAGACCTAGAATCTTATTGAGGGATAAATCAGATTTATATATTCAGCAGCGAGATGAATGTTTGACCAGAAAGGATTTATTACTGGTCATATCGCCTCCATATCTATTCCAACAGAACAGATAACTGTTTAATCTTTGCAGCATATGATGACAAACCAGAACTCCAGCTGCTGCTCTTGGTAATGCCCATATTCCGTTGCTTTATTTTATTTTATTTTTTTCATGTCTCCACATTTCCTCCAACAAAAATTAACAGCAGCTGTGGCAACGAATGTCTGATTGATGGCTTACAGATCCAGATGGCAGAGTCTAAAAATGTTTTTTGCCTTGAACCTGCGACTGTCTCAGATGCTATTATTCATATCCAGTTATACACAGCCCTCTCCACTACTTCACTGGCTTAGAGGTACTAATCATGGCTACGTTAATGGCAAATGATGTTCTGGGATTACCTGCAGGTGAGCAGATGGCTGCAGATTTCAGGAGGCAGATTGTCTTAGCCAGAGATACATTTATGATATCATTACCAAATCACAAGTTCAGGTTTAGCAGAAAAAAAATTTTCCTCTTCACCCTTTCTATATATACCAGCCGAAACACCGAAACCACTCACAAGTGAATAACATTGATTATATCATTAAAATGGCACCTGCCAAGTGGTAGGAAATTCTAGGCAGCTGATAAACATAGTTCTTGAATTTGATTTGTTGGATACAGGAAAAATGGGCAAATTTAAGAATGTTAGTGACTATGATAAGGGGAAATTCTGATGGCTACATGACTGGGTCAGAACATCTCCAAAGCAGCACACCCGTGGAGTGTTGCCAGTTTGATGTCGGGAAGAGGAGTCAGTCAATTGGAAACAGGATGATGGGTGCCCAAATGTCAGTGATGCACATTGGGAGGGATGTCTAGTCTGTCTACTCAGAAGAGGTGCTGCTCCATAAATACGGATAGGCCTGCTTAGACGTAGATTGGTGAAAGTTGACACTCGGATGATGCACTATGGCAAGAAGACAAGCCCGCCGAATCAATTTGATGCTCAAGACAATGTTCTACTGGAAAACCTTGTGAATGTTGTTTTGACACATACCTCTCAGTTGTACATTGCTGTTGACCAAACAGATCTCTTCATGACAATTATCGGTATTACCTATATGAGTTTCGATACAAGTGTTAATCACATACGTTAGGGCTGGTGCCATCCAAAGCTGAAGACGACAAAATTATTTAAATGTTACCAGATTACCACAGTTGTTTGTATGTCATGTATTTTTCACCTTATGATGTATATAGTCACTTGTGTACCAGTAGGTATTGAGTTGACATCCATTTTGTCTACAACTATAGTCTCTACTAGATGTTGGCCCGATTCAAAAGCATCAGGTATTCTAGAATATGTATGTATGTATGTATGTATGTTGTGCTGCCAGTGGTGTTTAAATCCCGCACTAATATCGCTGATTGGCTGATATCCGAGACAGACAGACAATTAGACCCTTAGACAACACAATGGCGGCACTTGACAGCAGTGGAGGACAATGATGATTCCAGAATTCGCGGCAGACTGTGCCCATCGCTGATTGGTCGAGGCCGGCTGGCCTCGACCAATCAGAGACTGTGCCCATTGTGTGGCCTGGCGGCCTCGACCAATCAACGACGCGCACAGGCCAGCCGGCCTCGACCAATCAGCAACGCGGGATTTCCAGGACAGACAGCCAAACCCTTAGACAATTATATATATATATAGATGCCTAGCTGAACTTTGATGCGATGAATGTCCATTGTCTTTTTTTATTTAAATTTATAAAGCTTATATTACCTGCCCTTTATGACACAAAGCTGCGGAGTTAAATATTGATTACTATTTCTAGATGCACAGAGTTGATATCATATTGGTCTACTTGATCAGTCATGTATGTATCTTCTACGATCTCTTCATCTGTCTGTCTCCTCCTGCTTGGTTTGTCGCCTTTGCCATTGTGTCAGTTCGTTCTAAATCATATTTGTTAATAAATAGATTTATACTTTTCTACCAATCTATGGCTTTCTATCTTTGTTTCTATACAGGATTTACATATGTTTGTATCAGGTGTTAGTAGCCAAATAACCCCTTCCATGTTATGTACATATAAATTATTACTTACGGTTACAGTTCAGTATGTTAATTGTTGCTTTACCTTTGATATTCAATATTTTTAAGTATATACAAGTGGTATACTAACAATATCAGACAAGTTATTAACAATATAGATAATTGGTTTGTCTATAAAACAGATTTTTAAAAGTTTGGGCAGCATGATGCCTAAGTGATCAGTACTATGACATTGCTGTACCAAATCTAGCCAAGGGCATCTAGGTGGAGTTTGCATATTTCCCTAGTGTTTGTTTGCGTTTTCCCTAGGTATTTTGATTCCCTCCTACTCTAAAAAAAACATCCATTGATTAACAGGTTAATTGTCTTGCTAAATTTTGTTGTGAATTTGAGATGCTGACATAAATGGTGGCAATCTCTATCAAACAGAGTGAATCTCTTTATTGAAATATTCATAGACCCTTGTTGTGAGAGTAGTCACTAGACAGGGGCAACATCAAGAGTTTTCTATTGCTACAGTTTTAATAAGAACTGTCATACACATTCTCAATATATTTTTCATCTGATGTATTTGTTGCATTACAGTTATATGAAATCGCATGCAAGGTACATGCTCAGTGGGATTTGTATGTATGTGGCCTGTTTCGATTAATGTTTTAATTTAGTCCTCATGCACACAGTAGATCCATGTACAAAGAGCTTGGGTGGGGGCACAGGGAGTCCCCCTATAGCACTTTAATATGGAGTCATGAGAACGTTTTAGCTTTCTTTGAAACAACGCTTCTGATGGAGCCTACTACCATGTTTTTTTACTGTCAAACTCATATCTAAAAGAAAAACCACCATATGCCTCCTAATGATATTGGACTCATACAGAGGTACTTTTATGGTCCCTGTATTACAGCTCTTTACAACTCAGAGGAGGTTGGACTCTTCCAGCATAACTTAAATTGTCACTATTGTTTTAACAAACCCCATATGTAAATGAGCTGTTCAAAACAATGGGCCAGACAATGATCAATATGGGAATCTGCCTCAAGAGCCCCCTTTCATTTGAACTAATCTCCAAGGACAGATTCTCATGCAGATCAATGCGCAGCCCATAGATCATAAAAGCTAATTTACACAATAAGCATAGATTTCTCTGGAATAAGACATCAGATCACAGATATCAAGGTATCACTTTATTCAACTTCATGTGAAAGAGCGGAATGAGGAATAGTGTGCAAGAGTGAAAGAGAGAAACATTCACATAGAGATCCATGCTGAAGTTTTGAAGCAACTGTTTACTTAATCACAGTGCTGTTTCATATTCACACAGCTCAGTATTTCTGAATGATGTCCTCCATACTGCTGCTTCCAAATGTGCTACATACAGATGTAGTATTTTTTAACATAAAAAACGTATCATGATGCAGAAAGTTACCCTTGAGGGGTGTATTTATCAAGACTGGTGTAGCACAAGTATAAGGTGATAATTTTATGAGGAGGGAACGCTAATTAATACATTTGGTGCATCTTCTGAGTTGAGTGTGCTTCTGTGCACTGCTCTATAAATTCTACTTCACTCAATGACTGGAATAGCATTTGTGCACCACCACATTATGCCAGGTCCGAGCATTCCTACATGAACAGTTTCCTAGAAAGTGGATTGGTCATCGTGAGCCAGTTGAATGGCCACCAAGGTCTCTCAATCTGACCCCCTTAGACTTTTATCTCTAGGGTCATCTGAAGGTAATTGTCTATGCTGTGAAGATACGAGATGCGCAGCATCTGAAACAACGGATGCTGGAAGCCTGTGCTAGTATTTCATCTGCGGTGTTGCTATCAGTATGTCAAGAGTGGGAGAAGAGGGTTGCATTGACAATCCAACATAATGGGCAGCACTTTGAACACATTTTATAAGTGGTCATAAACTTGTTAATAACTCATGAAAGAATAAAGTTACATTAAAACCAAGTACACCATTGTTTTTCTAGTGAAATTCTCAATAAGTTTGTTGTGTCACATTACCCTCTTCCCATTAAAATAATAAAGTTGGATCCAAAATGGCCAACTTCAAAATGGCTGCCATGGTCACCATCCATCTTGAAAAGTATTCCCCCTCCCATATACTAATGTGTCACAAACAGGAAGTTGATATCACCAAACATTCCAATTTTATTTAGGTGTATCCACATAAATGGCCCACCCTGTAGAATCATCAATATATACTGTTCCTAAAGGAAAAGAATGAGCAGTTAGATAAGAAAGGTAAGCCTTCATTACAATTGTAAAGTAGAAGAGAAGCAAACTCAAGCCCAAAATTAATATACTTTTATTAATGTGAATCTTAAGAAATTCACCTTTGTGCATTGTATTTTAGAATCAATGAATAGAATATATGTAGTACTATATATACATTGACCCCTTACTCGATCCTAAACAGAACATAAATATGAATTTGTGAATTTCTTATTGGAAATAACCTTATCACATGAAATCTGACCCTACCTTTCTGATTCATGATGGAAATATTTCACCAATCTTTTGACGTTTTTCTTTCCGTGAGAGGAAGGTTAAAAAAAACTCCTGTAACCCTTTTAATGCAGTAAATAAAATTGACGTAAAAATTTAATTGCATTTGTTGTGTATGCCCTGTAGAATGAGACAAGCCAGACAGATGTTTTCTTAGAAAAGACAATTACATTGCATGATGCCAGAATGCTCAGAATAGTTCACAAGTCTTTGTTATGAATAATATTTGCTTCACCTAGACTGTTTTGAGCTGTGATGAGAAGAGAAACCCATATGAAAATGAGAAATGTGTTTATATATTTAGGTATTACATGGTTGCACCAAAGTAGCAAGGGTATACTTCCCATAGAGAAATCCCATGTGGCTGCTATAGCTCCTATCCACAGGTCTTACAATGTTGGCAGAAAAGAGTGTAGAAACGTAAGGGGTTGTCCGAAACCTAACTAAATTCAATATCATTCCCTATTTCATGTAAAAAATAAATAAGCACTTTTCTCATATACTTTAATAACAAAAATCCCTACCCTTTCCAGTTTACTCTACTGGTTGTTTGTTTGTATTTTTACTTTCGCTGATATTCTGTTTGAGTCTTCCAGCATTCACTTGGGATTCCCAAATGGGATGTCATCAAGAGGCTGGCACTTGAGTGACTGTCGAAGCTGCTGTCTGCACAATGAAACAGACTGATGACCCTTTTAGGAGCTGGGCCATACTGACCATGATCCTGTTTTCAGTACCAACACAAGCGCAGTATGCTGTCCTTGTTCGCCACTGTGCTACTTTCATTGTGAACTGAGAGAGCACTCCATTGCAGGCTCCAATTAGAAGTGACAAGTCGGCAAGAGAGCGCTCTCTTGCTGGCTCATCACTAACAATGCACTACCTTGCCAGCTACTATTACAAGTGATGAACCAATAAGAGATCATTGTTTTGCCGACTCATCACTTATCTTTAGAGCTGAAAAGGGAGAGCATTGTCAGTGTGCAATGAACATAACAAAGTGATGAGCAGAAACAGCATACTGAACATGGGTTGGCACTGATAACCTGCACATGCTCAGTATTACATACAATAGTCCAGCCCTGAAAGGGTTGTACCAGATGATGATATGTTTCATGGCGGAGACACAGCGCTAGTCAATGTTGGCGGACTCAGGTGGAACGTCATCAGAAGTAAGAAAAAAAATCCCAACTATGAAGTTAGAATAGAGAAGGAAGGGTAGGGATTTTTTAATTGTAGAATGGTACAAAAGTGCTTAGTTTTTTACATTGAATAGACAGAAAATCAAATTAACTTCAGCTAGGACAACCCCTATATTCTAAGGGTATTAGAAAGGAGATAAGGGCACACAAGCACAAAAATTTACAGTCTTGGGAGCTGTGCAGTATGACAGTGTTTACCAGCTCCAAAAGGGAATTATTTTACTATATACCAGAGGGACTACTCACTTCTACCTACAGGACAGTATATTTAGCACACTAGTCCCCTCAACATGTTTCACCTTGTTAGCGGCCTCATCAGGGGATGGGACACAGGCTTGAATGAGACACCAGTGAATGATGAGACATCATTCAAACCTGTGTCCCATCCCCTGATTGCGCCGCTAACACAGTGAAACATGTTGGGGTCTAGGGAGCCAAATATACTAATTCTGCCAGCTAAGTAGTAGCATCCCGGGGTACTACGCACAATACCAATACAGAGAGCAAAAAGCACTTTAATATAAAAATAATTTAGGCAGATAAAGGACTGAATTGTATACCCTAAATTGTTCACATTTTAGAAGCAAATTAAAAGTTACATTTTCAAACCTTCTAGTGAGGGTTTATTTGGGGTTCTCCCCAATTTAGCAAAAGAAAACAAGCACTACTCACTTCTGTTTCCTAGATCCAATATTTTTGTGGATATTTTTTCACTTGTGTGAGATTTCTACAACTGTGCAATAATTGAGACAATTAAAGATTAGCATATCTTTTTAAGCATGAATTATTTTCTGTCCATGATGATTTTCCCTAAAAATTATAATTGCGGCAAAGAAATTTAAATGGATCTCAGTACTGGACTGGAGAATAGAGAGAGAACGAGATAAATATTTCAATATGATATGTACTGTATGTTCCACTTATTCCGTGCAACCTGGACATGGAACTTAACTCTGCCATAAAAACTGCCAGCCCTGTGCCCAACTGTGCTTCTCTGGGAACCATTGTTTTCTAATGGTCCAGGCACTGACTACCAATATACAAGGTATGTCATAGCTGCGAGGAATTATGGGGAAGTCAGCCACACAAAATGAGATTAGCTTGCTCATTGGAGCTTCTGCAGTATGAGAAACAATGACTGTAAGTTTTTTCTTTTCAAATTACTAATCGAATCTGAAAATGCTCAATGCAGCAGCGGCGTGAATTTACACTTCCTCCCTCCCCCGGCAGGGATGCCAACTCACTCAATGCACTTCCTCCTCCTGCTGCTGCTGCCCAGTGTCTGTGCACGGCTCTCAGATACCCGGGCACTGTGCTTAGGGTGCATGCCAAAAGTGTCCCCAGCCAATAGCTGGGAGACACTTATTATTTAAGGCACCTCCACCTGTTGGGAGGTGCCTGAGCAACATGCATACCCTGCTTATTACATGCTTGCTAGTTCTCAGTTCTCA
The DNA here is from genome assembly GCF_032444005.1 of Ranitomeya imitator. Taxonomy (NCBI): domain Eukaryota; kingdom Metazoa; phylum Chordata; class Amphibia; order Anura; family Dendrobatidae; genus Ranitomeya; species Ranitomeya imitator. The sequence continues at coordinate 79,528,985 of NC_091287.1, forward strand.
GTTCTCAGTCTCAGGTGCCAGCCTGCACCTGCCATGTTCACCAGTATATCACCAGTACCTAACTGCATCTGCCAGTGCCTGTCTGTGTATCAGTCGTACCATTCTGCACCTCTCGTGCCCATCTGTATGCCAGCCATTCCTGTCTGCACCTGCCAGTACCCGCCTGTCTACTTGCTGTTCCTGCCAGCATATTCTGTTCCTGTATTCCTGCTGTGTCTGCCTGTACTAGCCTAGCTTTCCCTTTCTAGGCTGTTCCAGCTCCGTGTCTTTGGGAGTCAGCTGCCGTGTGTCTGAGGTCTGTCCTGCAGTAGCAACTGTTGTCCATCTGGAGCCAAGTTTAATCCCACCATCAGGGGCTCTGGCAAAGAGTCAGGGGTTCACCTAGTTATACCCCTCCAGGCTGTCCTCAAACCATGGCACCACCACTATATCTGCTCTTGAATTTGAGTGGAACCATGAATTTCAGGAAATTCAACTCAAACTTGATTGTCTATGGAGCCAGCTGCTTATCTCTATAGACAATGTATTGTGAAAAACACTTCTCTAAAGTAGCTGCCATCTACTGTAGTTATCTTTGATAAAAAATAATAATTTAATCATAGTTTAATTGTTGCTATTGCAGCAACATATTTCTCAATACCTTTTTACAATGACTACAAGGGCAGAGATGAGTGTTTGCCATAAAGCATGTGACTGAACACTGCAGACAGTACCCGGAGCACAAGAATTGGCTTGCATCAAGAAATGCCCTCAAGGGATGAACACAGAACACCTTTGACGCCAGTTACTACTGTTCATGTCTGTGTTTATCAAGTCAAATGGCAAGACTCTGAAAATAGCTGCTTTATTAGCCAAAGGCTCTTCCGTCGTCCTGTATCACAGGTAGTTTATATGACTGAGATTCACTGCCGTTCTTATCATGCAATCTTAGTGTGCATAAGCAGAAACACGATGTTATTTATGTTCTCAAGTGACAGGACTATATTGCTTTATCTTTTTAACCATTTTTCAATCCAATCTGCCTTTCTAGTAGGTTTCACACTTCTATTTACATCCAACAGAAGACCAAGTTGAAGAATATTACAGTATTGCTGCTTACATGAGTAAATAGAGCATTACATAAACTCTTTTGTTTTTTCATTCTTGCTTAAAATGAAATATTGATATGTAGATAGATAGTATCTGTGTATGTCCACATATAAAGTGCTTCTTAGATAGATAGATAGATAGATACTGTAGATAGATAGAGGGTTTGGACACTACTTGTTTTTTGTTCATTGCCTATCTGTAGGATAGGCCATCAATATCTGATCAGCGAGGTTGTGAGGAAGGAAGAGTGACTCTCACACGAAATGTCTGTCAACCAATTTTTGTCTCCACAATCTGCAATGGAACCATAATGAAGCTACATTTTAACATGTAGTGGGGAGTGCACCAATATCTCCTCATTTTGTATTAATTTGTACTTTTTGTGGGTGAGCACCATCAAGGCGGTTTGCTAGCTGCTGAATCCTGATGTTACAACTATTGCTGCTGAAATGCAATAATATGAATGGAATCGGATCAGTGCCAGATCCCTGTCATTCTATATACATTGAATAAAGGGACTGGCCATTACTTTTTATTAATGGTCTATCTTCAGGATTGACCTTCAATATCTGATCAAAGGGGGTGCAGAGGCAGCAACTCCCTCCTTTATCTCTATAGTTGCCATGGCCAGGTACACCAGATCTATCCCCTATTCAGTTGAAAAGGGAGTGGATATGCAGTTCCTGGCAGAGGACATGATAGAAATGATGGAGCTGCTGTGTTCCAGCAATATTTGAGATTTTCAGTTTGGCACTGGTTAAGGCTGATGGGCAGGGGTAGCAGGTTTCACATCCCCACCAATCAGATATTAATCGCTTATCCCAAGTATAGGCCATCAATAAAAAGTGGTGGCCAACCTTTTTAAGCTCTGTTAAATACCGTATATAACTTATAGTTTGCTCACATCTGCATTGTGTAACCTGTCATATTTGCAAATCACAATGGAGTGCAAAATCAAATGTATGATATACATGATATGCATTCATATGATTTACACATCACTAAATCCGAAAAAACTTGGCACTCTAGATGAATAATTATCATATGCAAAAGGTTTATTGATGTGCATCCATAAAGGCAAGCCGAACATTTTCGGTCCACATCCGGACCTTCATCAGAACATTTACCCAGCGACTCCGGTCGCATGACAAGTGCGCCTACGTGGACAGGACTTCTTGCTGCATCCAGGCTACCCTACCAATATTGGAATTTATAGAGACAGGATTAACGTTTCTCCCTGCACCATATCTCTTATATTTGTTCTGAGAAAGGTCCGGATGTGGACCGAAAACGTTCGACTTGCCTTTATGGATGCACATCAATAAACCTTTTGCATATGATAATTATTCATCTAGAGTGCCAAGTTTTTTTGGATTTGGATTTATTGGGCTCGATACCCTACATGAGCACCTACTCTATACACTACTACGAGTGCCGTGTTGTTCTATCATTACACATCACTAAAGTGACATAAATTTACACAGAGTACAAATAGTATAATGGGCCTCTGACAAACTTTCCACTACAGGCAACCAACCAGATAGAGACCCTACTTTGAGTCTCTTCATTTAAAAAAAAATGTTTGTAACTTCAGCAGCAGTAGCAACAGCAGGCACAGAAGCCATGACAAAGGTGTCACAGATTAAAATAACACAAGATCAATGCATGACACTAATACAACACCATTGCCTACTCTGCCCAATCTGCGACTGGGGTGCAAAAGTAATTGGAGATGCATGACTTGTTCATTTTGATGAAAGTTAGGCAGTCTACACTTTCAGGGAACAGCTGGATGAGTTTATCCATCAGGACACCACCAGCAGCACTGAAGACACATTCTGAGAGAATGCTTTCTGTCGGGCATGGCAAAACCTCCAAGGCAAGACAGGTGAGCTCAGGCCACTCTTCCATTTTCGAAGACCAAAATGCAAAAGGGTTCAAATTACCCCCAATGGCATTGAACCACTCCAGTCGTTCACAACATGTCAGACTTGTACTTTGCTCTGCTGGTGCACCAGCTGGTCTAAAGAATGCGTTAAAGGAGTTGCAGAAATTGCAGTTGCAATGCAATGTTTTTGCAGTGACGCCTTGACATTCCCAGGGTTGGAAGTCTAGAACTGCGATGCACACTGTGTGTCTCACTGCTGTCTTGGGGGAAACCATTCTCAAGATTGTCTACAAGCGTGTTTCGATACTCCAACATGCGCATGTCCCATTCCAGGGGGAAAGCATCTGGAAAAATTTAGTCTTGTACCGTGCCTCTAATAGAGTGGTAACCCAGTAGTCAGCACAATTTCTAACCCTAAGAATAAGGGCATCATGTTGAAGATGAAGTGCAGCAAAAAGGCACGCATGTGTCAGGTGCTTTCATGAGATCCAAGTCCATGGTGTGTTGGTGGCGGGATAACACTAAAGCTTTCTTCCTTCGTCTCTTCTCTACAATCATGGACAACAGACAGTAGATCATTATCCTCTTCATCACCTCTTCCTCATTGCACTCCTCCATTTGTTCCTCAGCTTCAATAAAGAAAAAGTGATCAGCTCACCTATCCTCATGTGTACAGGATCCCACAATCCAGAGGGAAATAGTCCATGTAGAAAAAGAAATGGATTCAGCACCTCTGTTAAAATCACAGGCTTTATTTCATGCTTTAAAACATAGATTCAGAGTAAAGTTCACACTTGACATGGATTATGTATCATATTAAGGAGACAGTCCCACGCGCAATTCAAAAACAGGGTTGATGCATTATGAAGCTATGCTTCTTAATCATAACTTGGGATTTTAACAGAGGTGCTGGATCCATTTCTTCTTTTTCTACATGGACTATCTCCTGTACCTTCAATAACAGTTTGTCTGGTACCATGAGCCCTCTTCGATCACTGTAATTCACCCTCCCATGGCATCCGGCTTTGCAATGACAAGCTGGAAATTTATTATCCCTTCAGCATCCTTCTCTGCTTCCACATCTCCCTCTGGGACCACCACCTCCTTACGCAGACTATTCAAAGTGTGCTCCAGCATGTAGATGACCGGAATAGTGATGCTGATGACGGCATCGTCAGCGCTAGCCATCTTAGAAGCCATTTCGAAACTGTGCAGAAGGGTACAGAGGTCCTTCATCTGTGCCCACCACTCCATAAGTGTAATTTGCACCATGTCCATACTGCATTGGCCCAGGAATTCCACCATGTTGGCACATCGCAAATCAAATGATTAACCGGTAGGCCAAAAGACCTCTGTAGCCATGCAAGTCGACCTGTGGGGTGCATCGGCAGAAGTGAGCACACAGCAACTGTGCTTTTTAAAGCAGCGCATATGAGGCCGGATAGTGGCGGAGAAATTGCTGTACCACCAGGTTGAGAAAGTGAGCTTTAGGTTCTCACAGTTATAGCACATGGCCTTCACTGGCTCCAAGTTCAGTGGGGACAGTCATTGCTCTAACGTGGCCTGGATAGCTATCCACAACTCTTGAGGTGTATGACTGCGATCTCCAAAGCATATTAATTTTAACACTGCCTGATTACGGTGAGCCCTGGCTGCGCAGTATGGAGCTGGAGGGGATTCTCTCTGCACTGTTGAAACACATGTCTCATTAAGGCAGAGGTTGAGGGCACGGGTGGAGGCCCTAGTTGAGATGGAGGAGGCAGAAGCGAGAGAGGTAGATAGAGAGGTTTGTTCCACAAGCCCAGGGGATTCCAAGACTTGTGGAGCAGCCCCTTGACTGCCTACCGCCACAGCCAACAGAGTCACCCAGTGCCCAGTGAGTGAGATGTAACATCCCTGCCCATGTTTGCTCGTCCAGGTGTCAGAGGTGAAATGCACCCTGGCAGACATAGATATTTTCAGGAAACGGGTTATTCTGTCTGCTACATGCTGATGTAGCGCAGTTACAGCTTTCTTGAAGAAGTAATGGTGACTAGGCAACTGGTACTGGGGACTGCGACGGCCATCAACTTTCTGAAACTGTCTGCATCTACCAGGCAGAAAAGCTGCATTTTCGTGGCCAACAGATTGGAGAGGGTGGAGTTCAAGTTCTTAGCTTTGGCATGTGTAGGAGGAAACATTCATTTACATGACCACAACTGCGGGACCCAGGACTGACTGCTGTGCTGAGAGAGGGTGGAGTATGGTGAACAGGACAAACTGCTGGACTGTGAGTGAGGTGCAGGTGGAGATGTTATGGTGGATTGAGAAAGATGTGTTGTGTCCGGTGAAACAAAAACAGGCATCTCCACTTCTGTAACAGCTGACAGGCTCTCTCTCACCCCAACTGTAGAGCTAAAGATGTGGCTGTTCTGCGGCCGGAGACCTGTGTGAGAACTCTTGCCATGGTAATGGAGGAGGAAGAAGCAGCATATGTGGTTGATGGGATGGATGGTGGTTGGCGAAGCCCGCTAATCCACATTTTAGCGCAGTGTGATTGCCAGACTTAGTTATTTTGATCGTGCATGTGCCAGTTCATGCATGTAGTAGTCAAATTATTGCAATTTTTGCTTCTACTAAGTAATTTTGGGCAAAGTTGACAGATAATTTGAGTTGGGTCATAAAAAAAGGCCCAGGCTAGGCAACCCTTGCTGCCCCTGCAAATTGCAAACTCACGACCAGTGCTGTCCACAGCTTTGCCAGATCTAGTATTACTGTCTCTTTTTAGTTCTGTTGATTCTGTCCATTCAAGAATCCTCACTCCCTGAATAAGCCCAAACCTGGTTTTGTTCTTTTTATGGTAGATGTTTAGAAAAACATCATTAGGTTTACTTCACACACTTTTAGAACAGCATCTTAAAATGCTTGTTAAAAAAAACGTAACAAATTTCCAGATTATTATGGCGTTTTTTATAGGCATTTTTGGTATTTTCTTATTCTGTTTGTTAACATGCGTTTTTTCCTTGTGCTTTGAAGTCCTTGAGATAAACCTGTGGGAAAAATGGGAGACAAAATGCCATACCCCTAAAAAATCTATATTTAATGTAAGATCCCCAAACAAAAATGTAGTGCTGAGATTCTCTAAAACTGCTGAGTGGGAAACCAAACTTCTCTAGCACAATGGTTTTTTTCTACAACTTCCAGGCCAGCAGTTTCTTTCCAAAGTTCTCTACTCTATACTTTTACATAGTTACATAGTTACATATTTTCCGGCGTATAAGACAACTGGGCGTATAAGACGACCCCCCAACTTTTCCAGTTAAAATATCAAATCTTATTAAAAGTCGGGCGTCTTCTTACACGCCGTGTGTCGTCTTATAGGGCAGATGACCAAGGTGCATATAGTGGGGGGAGTGGTCCTGATGACGAAGAGAGGGGGCGTCTCACAGGGAAGGTGTAAGTGGAGTATCCCCCTATTACCTCATTGTGGCAGCGATGCTCTCTGTGCTGGGGGGCAGCGGCTCCTCTTTGTGCAGCGTGGGGGCTCTGTGCTGGGGGGCGGCAGCGGAAGCTCTTTGTGCAGCGTCGGGGCTCCGCTGGCATTTCCTCAAAGCCCGAGATCTGAATCTGAGCATGCACCGCCCCCAGTGGCCATTTTCCCAGAGGCCTCCGCATCGCAGCAATGGAGCTGCCGGTGCCTCCAGTCTTTGAGGAAATGCCGGCAGAGCCCCGACGCTGCACAAAGATACGCCGCCGCTGCCCCCCAGTACAGAGCCCCAACGCTGCACAAAGAGAAGCCGCCACTGCTGCCCCCCAGCACAGAGACCCCATGCTGGACAAAGAGAAGCTGCCACCCCCCAGCACAGAGAACATTGCTGTCACAATGAGGTAATAAGGGGATACTCCACTTACACCTTCCCTGTGAGATGCCCCCGGAGTATAAAGGCCCCGTCACACATAGCGACGCTTAAGCGATCCCGACAACGATACGACCTGTCAGGGATCATTGCTGGGTCGCTATATGGTCGCTGGTGAGATGTCACACAGTGCGATCTCCCCAACGACGCAGCAGCGATGCGGCGACCTGTAGCGACCTGTAGCGACCTGTACAACGATGCTATTTCATGATGATTCAATGGGACGTCCTGTCAACGAGGTCGTTGGTAAGGTGTCAAACACAGCGATGTGTGCTACCCAGCGAGACCTCAACGATCAAAAAATGGTCCAGGCCATTCCGACACGACCAGCGATCTCACAGCAGGGGCCTGGTCGCTGCTACGTGTCACACATAGCGAGATCGCTACTGAGGTCGCTGTTGCGTCACAAAACTTGTGACTCAGCAGTGATCTCGCTAGCGATCTCGCTATGTGTGACGGGGGCTTAAGATGACCCCCAACTTTTAAAAAGATTTTCAGGGGTTAAAAGGTTGTCTTATATGCCGGAAAATACGGTAGGTTGAAAAAAGACCTAGGTACATCAAGTTTAACTTTTCACCACCAATTGTACATTTTGTCACTAATTTAACTGTAACTTGCAATGTTATCTGTATCGAGGAAATCATCCAGCCCTTTTTTTTTTAAAGTGTTGTAGTAATTCTAATTACTAGGGACTAAGCTATCTAGAATAAATATCCATTGAGATTCTCTTCTGGACATTTGTTTAATAAAATCTCCCCCTCTCCAGTTTTGATGCACCATATGAATTCCACAGAACTGGACATCTTTAAGTGATTGTCCATGTTTCTCTCTAACATGACATGAGAAAGGGTGTCCCATAAAGCCTTTTAAATATTCTTAAAATGTTCTTTCATTCGCTCACTGAGTTGTTGTTTCGTGCGGCCCACATACAATTTTTTACAGGGGCATTGGATTATATAGATTATCAAAATTGGAGAGGGGGAGATTTTATTAAACAAATGTCCAGAAGAGAATCTCAATGGATTTTATCCTAGATAGCTTAGTCCCTATAGGCCTTAATTGTGAACTAGAATTATATGCCTTCTAAATACTACCTGGAGCAATGTGCACTACTGTCCTATGAGACATATCATAATGTTCTTTGATATAGACAACTGACATTTGGACAAAATAAGATGTGACTAATATTATCAGGATTATTGACACTGTTTAGCTCACCAGCATAGTTGGCAAAATAAAATAATAAAATAATACTAGTAGTAAGGTAATTGTCATCATCATTATGATTGACACCCTAGATGTGGAAAGACCATGGGCATAGATATCCAAATATATTTTCCCCCCTTCAAATCCTGGGATGTATTAATATAAGGGGTCATTTTTAAACAACATTTAGAGCAACATGTATTTTTAAACGTAACTGTAGCTTAAAACTTAATCTTAGCTTTTTTAGAGATTTTTATTCTATTTATAATAAAAGTACAGGGTGGAGCGCGGTAATTTGCTTTTTTGCACTGCATGCTGTGGCGGCACTGTCGGTCGAAGAGAGGGGAGAGTGGGTGTGGCTTACAGTGGCTGATGGGAGATTTGTATTCCTCTGCCTTTCAGTTGCCATCATGCAGTGGACACGTGAGGAGAGGTCATTTTGTGTTGAAGCGTATTTTTCAAATGCCCACTCGATCATTGAAGTGCAGCGTGCTTTTCGTTTACAATTCGCTGTTCCTCCACGCGGACGTGTTCCTGGACGGCAATCAATTGTAAATTGGGTGAATGCATTCAGAACAGCAGGGAATGTGTCATGTGTACGAAGGGGACCTGAGAGAAGGATTACAACACCACAAAACATCGAGAGAGTTAGAGCAGCAGTACTGCAATCTCCGAAACGCTCTGCTCGGAAGCAATCATTTGCTCTTGGCATTTCAAGACGTTCTCTCCACCGGATTCTTCATGATGAACTGAATTTTCACCCGTATAAAATGTGCGTGGTCCAACATTTGTCAGCATGGGACTATTTGACACGGCGGACCTCTTGCGAAGACATGTTAGCAACGATACCCCGTGACGCAATTGTGTTTTTTTCTGATGAGGCACATTTTCACCTCAGTGGGTGTGTAAACAAACAAAATATGCATTAAGGTACCGTCACACTAGACGATATCGCTAGCGATCCGTGACGTTGCAGCGTCCTCGCTAGCGATATCGTCCAGTGTGACAGGCAGCAGCGATCAGGCCCCTGCTGTGCTGTCGCTGGTCGGGGAAGAAAGTCCAGAACTTTATTTCGTCGCTGGACTCCCCGTAGACATCGCTGAATCGGCGTGTGTGACACCGATTCAGCGATGTCTTCACTGGTAACCAGGGTAAACATCGGGTAACTAAGCGCAGGGCCGCGCTTAGTAACCCGATGTTTACCCTGGTTACCATCCTAAAAGTAAAAAAAAACAAACAGTACATACTTACCTACAGCCGTCTGTCCTCCAGCGCTGTGCTCTGCTCTCCTCCTGTACTGGCTGTGAGCGTCGGTCAGCTGGAAAGCAGAGCGGTGACGTCACCGCTCTGCTTTCCGGCCGCTGTGCTCACACAGACAGTACAGGAGGAGTGCAGAGCACAGCGCTGGAGGACAGACGGCTGTAGGTAAGTATGTACTGTTTGTTTTTTTTTAACTTTTAGGATGGTAACCAGGGTAAACATCGGGTTACTAAGCGCGGCCCTGCGCTTAGTTACCTGATGTTTACCCTGGTTACCGGCATTGTTGGTCGCTGGAGAGCGGTCTGTGTGACAGCTCTCCAGCGACCAAACAGCGACGCTGCAGCGATCCGGATCGTTGTCGGTATCGCTGCAGCGTCGCTAAGTGTGACGGTACCTTTACTGGAGTGAAACAAACCCCAGAGAAGTTCACGAGAGACCTCTGCATTCGGACCGCGTCACTGTGTGGTGCGCCATATCACGAGTAGGCATCATTGGTCCTTACTTTTTTCAGGCTAATGGTCATGCCATAACTGTGAACTCCGAACGGTACTTGTCTATGATACAGGATTATTTTCAGCCGGCTCTTGAGGCAATGGAACTAGAGGATACATGGTTCCAACAGGATGGTGCCACTGCACACACAGCGAGGGTTACCATGAATTGTTTGAGGCAAATGTGTCCTGGACGGCTTATCTCTTTGAGGGGAGATGTGAACTGGCCAGCACGCTCACCAGATTTAGCCCCATGCGATTTTTTCCTTTGGGGTTACCTGAAGTCTAAGGTGTATATCAACCGTCCCAACACCTTGGAAGACCTAAGGAACAATATTGAAGCTGAAATTGGCAGAATACCAGTGGACATGCTTGTTAGAGTTCATGAAAACTTCAGAAAACGTATGCAACAGTGTGTGGATAGCGAAGGTCGACATTTGCCAGATACACTATTTAAAACCATGTAATTTAAAAATTCCATTACTGTTCAGTATAATTAAAATATAAAATAAATTTTTCTAATGATCATAATTTTTTTATTTCATTCCCAAATCAGCAAATTACCGCGCTCCACCCTGTATATTTTAAATTATTTCATTGAATATTCAATCTAATTAAGTAATACATTAAACAATTTCTTTTGCTGCAGGGCTAAAATGTAGTTTTGGTATGTGGAGGGTTAATGGCGGTAGGCAGGAGAATTGGCCGATCCTAGTATATAAAAAGAGCAACCAACAGGGAGGCCGTAACCCTGACGAAGAAGTGCAACACACTTTGAAATGCCTTGGTTGCTTTCTGGCCCTAGCTACACTCCGTAGACCAGTGAACGTCACATGCGGTCGAGCGGCTGAGCAGTAACAGCCATCTCTCCCTTTTTCCTTTCCTCGTGTAACCAGGGACGCCACCGGCCGGGACGTCTATGGCTCTGCACGCATTAGCAATCTTCCTCCGCCCATCGCACAAACCCTTGGGTGGTACACGCACAGCCTTTAGCCACCCAGTTCTGCACGAACCTGCAGTAAACTTCCATCCACCCGGAGGGCGGCGGTGTGCACTTGCACATTATCCAACTCTTCACTTGCCAGATTAGAAAGCTCAATCAAACTAACCTCCGTGAACTCATAAGGTATATGGAGCATTCAGATGTGCAATTGCTAACGGAATTTATGTACAAAGTGTCAACTAATATAGTTTGTAAGGCGATATTAGGTCTATTGGCCTTTGTTAGGAATTATTGAATAATATTAGGCAGCAGTGTTCAATCTGAATCACACTTGGGAATGGGTATATATATTTATTTATCCGAGTAATTAGCCTCAATTAGACCCTTTATAGTGCGGTATTTCTATTTACTATTATCCATTTTTATATAACTGAAGGAAATTGGCACACTATCCGTCTAATACCAGCAGCTTTTTTCTTCTTCGTTTTTCAGAGTGTGTATAGCGCCAGTGTGGTCTTCAATATTTTATAATTGAACATTGATAAATCTTTTGGCAACAATGGTTCACTCCTTGGCCATTGTTCTTTCCTTAACTTCGGATGTTTTTCTAGGTTACTTTGTGAGTTCTTACATTAATTTCTGTCCTGTCTTTAAAGTCCTGTAATTTTTAAATTCCAGACGTTCCTGAGAAATAGGCAATCCAACAGGCTTTTTTGCTTTTGATAATATTGTTAATGCTCAAAAGCAAAACTAAAAAGATGCTGTGAAGCTCCAAATGTATTGCCTAAACCTGTTTATGTACTTGTGCCAAGTGGATTTAAAGGGCCGTAGAAGGGTCTTTAAAACCTAGATTTTAACAACCTTTGTATCATCTTTTCTGCAATTTTGTTTAATAATAATATTTATGAAGACACTTTATGATGGCTACTTTTTTGTCATGGTAATATTCATTAGATTAAGCAAAAATATGAAGAAATATAGTAATGTTGCAATTTTCACACTGGCCGCGGGAGCTCCTATATACTCATATTTTCTGTCCTTCCAGTAAAAGTTTTTTTTAGCATGACTCCATGTTATCAGAGGCAGGACTACAATGACAGGTAACACCTCTATAAACAACTGACCTCCACCCCCTCCCTTCACAAATGACATGTGCACATGCTCATTAGATCTTTCAATGCAAAAAAGAGGGTTGTGGTCTGACCATTGTGGCTTTGTACATGTATTGTTTCCTAAAACAACAGGATGATAGTGTCTAAAAAATCCCCAGTGGCTAGTGTGAAAATTGCAAGATTTCTGTTTTTTTTAATACAGATTGTCACATTTAGAAGAATAAAAAAATGGATTTGTTATTAAATACATTCAACACAAAAACCTGACTAAAACAATAGGTCACCTTTTTATGATAGCTCCCATTTAAGGCTCCCCTACATATTAGATTAATATCAACCTTAACCACCAGCTGGTCAGTAATTGTTTATGGGGCTCTTCCAACTCTTCCCTGACAGATGGTAACAAAGATGAAGATCAGGCATGTTGAATTACAAAATCAGATCCTTTTTGTTCCCACAGGAGATGAAACACCAGACATTACAAATGTCTGGCAGCTGCTTACTTCAATCTCTATGCTTGCCATTGAGATCCCATGCGTCATGTGAGCCAACTATGTGTATTTTGGGGGTTCAAGAGTGATAGCTGTCTAAAAGGGTTTTAGAAAACCCTTCCTTCTGGTACCGTTTGATATAAAAAAATCAAACTACGCTTTACCCAGCTTCCATTTGTCCAGTACTAAGTCCCTGCTGTTGCTCCTTGTCCATCGACAACACTACAGAAACTCTGAGCTTAATGATTGGCTCCAGCACTGATCACGTGACATCAGCACTATAGACAATGGGACAATGGGAGCAGTGCTGGAGACTCAACACTGAATTCTGCATCTCTCTCTGCCATAATTGATCAGTCATTATCAAAATTATCAATTCTCAGTTAAAATATGTGTTCAGTGGAGACAAATTATTACACTATTGAGATGGCGGCTGCTACTGATAAGATTGTATCCAGATAGGATTCTGAGGAGGAAGGTGGAGCTCGGTCTCTAATTCCTCCCTCCTGCCATCTTCATAGAATCTTATCAGTAGCAACCACAATCTCCTATCTCAGTGATGGGAAAGTCTTCACTGAATACAGATTTTACCTCAGATTTAAGGATTTTGATAATGACTGATCAATTATGGCAGAGAAAGAAGAAAATCTCTCTGATAAGATATAATACAAAGTTGCTTATTCTCACATGTACTATTGATTTATGGAATAAAAATTCAATTGGTGGTTTCTCTTTAAGGAGACTGTTTCATTTTAGATTGATGATACAAGTTTTAAATAACATTTTTCACTTAACAGATGCAATATTAATAGATAAACTGTTGTGTGTATTTGGGTCACTTTGTATATTATATGGACGTTTTATGCGTTAACTAGGTGCCATAATATCGGACATTAGATGGGGACATGTCAAGGGGCAGCACTTTACAAAATTCTAAACTTTTGATCTTTCAAGTACATAACAATGTACTTTACAATACTTTTTTTATAAAGCTGCTTGATGCCACTATCACCATATACCTATTTATGTTAGCTATGGTAAGAAGAAATATAGTAAAAAAAAGAATCAGAAATCAACACTTCCCACATTATATTTTTCTTCATTTCTTACAAACTAGTAATTTATACAACATGATCACAGGAGTCACATGAAGTTAAGATGACTTTGCTCAACAACATCAAACACAAGTCGGTTGTAAATCACCAAATATTCAGGTGAAAGGAGATGCAGGAACTACTCACCCTATACAGTTCACTGCCTGAATTTCTAACAAATGAACTTTACAGAATGTGGAGAAATGACTTACAAAATACTTCACTAAAATATTCCTGATGACTTCCCGTAAAATACAGTATGGACTGTTCTGAGGATGAAAATAATTCTTCATAGGGTTATCAAGAGTTAATGAGGCAAGTAGTCACTAGATGGCTTCTCCACTTAGGAATATGTGTCAGTTTGACTTCTACAAATAACCTTACAATCTTTTATGTCTCCTTTATTAGCTGAGATAAAAGATCAAGCCTCATTAAGGAGTATATTACTGATCCAGAAATAAAATAAAGCTGAAACTTTAACTTAGCTGTATTAGTACGTTTCATAAAGGCTGTAGTAAACATGTTCAGTGCAGAAACTCAGCCCACATCAGATCAATGTCCAATTGAAAACTATATATTATACTACTAAATACTCTCTGAATATTATACAAAAGCTTTCATAAATTATTTCATGCATAAAAACAGAAAAAAAAGTGTATCTGTAAAGTGAACGTGGGCAGTAGTCATGGCCGAGCTGCTGCTCCACTGCACCCTGGTACTTTACAGGAAAACCATATCCTAGTCCCAGTGTGCTGTCAGGTGTGGGGCGCATCACACTCACTTGGAGGCCGCAGGTCTCCGCTGCCTCCAGGCCTCCATCTCCAGGAACTGCTGCACACAATTCAGGGGACACCAAGTTCATTTTAACAAGCACATGTTTACTGGACAGTTCAAGTTCATCAGACTGTAAGATGTGAGATAGGACACAACACTTCTTGTTCCTTACTTCCTTAGCACAACACATCTTCAGCCCTACCATCCGTTCCACCTGTACTATCCCTACACTCGCTAGCTCCGTCAGCCCCAGGGATTTCCTGTCCAGTTTACAGTGCACCCGGGATCTGTCACCTTCCCTTCACATGAAGGACATGAGGCACCTTTTAGCTCCTATATCGGGCCTTGACCTCCTGATGTTGCCAAAATGTTCACATGAAATTTTAGTACAGCGTCCTACTGCATTGAACATGCTGGTCCTGTCAGTCAACTGCACTTGAACTGGACCTAGTTACTGTGCTTCCCTATCTGTGTCACTACCAGGAAGTGCCTGCTTTCCACTAGCACTATCCCCCTCCCACTGTGGGCTCGTCCTAAAAATAACTGCATCTTATCCTATACCTTCAGCTAACAACAGTTATTATCCTATAACAGTATGCACTAAGCCTGTTGTCCTTGTCTTATGTCCTGTACTCATACTGTACACTATCAACATTATACATTACTATACTAACAATACTTATGCTACACCATATCACATTACACACTAAATGCATAGGAACACATGCCACTATTCACATTACACAATATTGACGTGATTGGTGTCTTCAGAGGGAGGAAAACAGTTGCACGGTCCACCACTCTTACATATCCGTCTCTCCAGACCTAAGAGCATAATAGATGTAAAATGCAAAAAAAAAACCTTATGGTCACCTCACCGTTTGCTTCTCTGGAACCCCCATCCCTCACCATCATCATCACCCATGAGGTCATAAAATTTTTGATCCCCTCACACTAGGCCAATACTTTTGGCTCTCATGAAACTCAAGAGGACTTGTGTAATCGAATGAAATGTCACTATATTAACAAGAGGTCAGTGCAAGCAGCTGTGATAAGAAGATTCTAGTGAGGATGGGTGATGGTGAAGAGAGGAGGGGCCAGAGAGGTGAGTGTTAGTCCAGAGGCTGCCATTTTGCTGAATCTGAGTGGAAAGAAATGTAAAAAAATCTGCATTTTGGGGAATGCAGATTTTTTATAAAATTTGAGTGGAATTCAATTTCACTTGAATATAGGAAAGATACATACTGTATATCTTGGTACCGTGCTAGCCAGTGGATAGAAAAATATTTAGAATTGAGAGTCCTCAGTGGTTGATACCTTTTAATGGCTAACTGAAAAGATGGTAACAAATTGCAGGCTTTCAAGACTGCTCCGGTCTATTTGCTCATCTCTAGTGACCCTTTTTGAAAATGTGTGCATGTCCTAGTGATCGGGTCCCCAGTGATCAATAAGTTATCACCTATAGGCTGCAAATCATCTATTCAGATAGGAAGAGGACTAGAACTCTAGTACCACCTTTTGGAAGTAGCAATCCTAAAAGTCAATGTCGACCCTTTAACGAGCCTTGTCACATGACTTAGGATAAAAGCTATATCAGAATCTCAATTTGCAGGCACTTTATTTCGGGGTACTGCCCCCCTGGTTTGGCTGAGTGATAGGCATCTGAACGGGATCCAAGAAGTATCGATTCTCCTTGCGGAGAGTGACATGTTAACAAGTCACCCTCCACAAGGAAGAACGATACTTCTTGAATCCCACCTATAGGTTATATTTTGGTTTCACCGGATACCCCTTTCATAGATAAAATCCCGATTCTTATTAAAGGGGTATTAAAATCTATTAACTTCTAAATGTCCTCAATAGTAGGCTCTTGACACTTTGCAAATACATGAATACTGCATCTTCTGAAGTGGTGAAACGTTGTCGGGTGTGGGGAGGACACAGCACTCGCCAAGTCTTCATTTTGGATTCTAAGGCTAGGTATTAAACGTGTTACTATTAGTCTATGGTTTTGTACCCTAGGTGGTTTCTCTTATTTGGGCATTTCCTTTCTCTTTAGGTGTTAGGCATACTACCACTTTGATTACTATCGTGTTTATTGGTTATGCTGAGCAGGCACCCTGTATAGATAGATCGACATATCTTGTTTCTCATTTCTAAGAAATGTATACCCTCCCATTTATGTTCAGGACAGCATATATTCATGTTTATTTCACTTGCACTTTATCTTGGCCTTTACATTTGGCCTATGTTCCTTAAACATATATGTGCTCTTCTGATGATAAACGAGGGGTGGGTATTTCATTTCTGTTGCCTAGTCCTGGAGACATATATCAGATTTAATTGGATGTTAAATTGGATGCTAAATTCTTGAACTGTGTCCAGTATGTTGTATGTTAGTCTTCAACTGTGCAAAAGAAAGACTGATTTTGTACTTCACTACAGTGCAGTGGAGCAAACATTTTCAAACATTTTGAAAAGTATTAATCAAATTATGAATTAGTTGCATCTGGGTAATGGAAACCATGCCCAAATTGGCAAGTAAGACGAAAATTTTTTTACAAAGACTGGAAAAACGTGTGCAAAAATGGCTTAAAAGTAATAACGAATTTGGGATAAACATAAAAATGCCTAAAAGACAAACTTTTGCTTTAAAGAGAGGCTCAAAATGAATGATGAATCGGGTTTTATCTTAATTAGTAATCCAGGAAGCAGTTTAAAACTGTGCAAGAAACACGAAGAAGATGGCAGATCCAAGATGATTTCCCCAATCAAGCTCAGCATGATTGACATATTTAGAAGAGACCTGTCAGCCAAGGCATGGAAAAAGAGTGGGGAGTCACAACTTTGAGTCTTCTCTCAATTTTGGCTCATTTGTAAACTATGGAGCACATTTATCGAGCTACATGCATCAGAATTCTAGAGATATGTGTGCCAAATAATTGGCTTTCATGACTTATGCCATATTTCTAATGTCTTATAGACATTTTGTATGTTTTGCTTTAATAAGGGTGTGGCCTTACCCATAGGTTGTGGCTTATCAGTAAAGGGGCATTTCTTAATGTGCATCACAATGAACCAGAATTGTGGTGTACATGCTAACATGATTAAACAGTATGCTCCTTAGCTCCCTCTAGTGTTGGCTGCAGACAGCTGGAATTTTATTGCAACTAATTAACTATGCATAGGAGTGGAGATTGGTATTATGAAAAACAAAACCTCAGACCCATACAAGTAAATTAGTAAACTAATCAACACAGACTAATCAACATATTTCCATAACTATATAGTATTTAAAGCCATTCACTTTAAAGAGACATTGTTCTTAGCTTGTAGACCTTCAGCTTTTAAAGAAACAGAGCATATGAGAAAGGTATTTAGCCATATTTAAGTTATTTTTTAACCACAAAAAAAACATAATCAGTATTTTGAATGCGCTCTAATTAACATATCATAAGGAAAACATCAATGACAGTCTCCATCATTGCTTGCTGCTCATGATTCCTCTGTCATCTTTGTAAATGGCTGCAACACAATGTAGTGCTAAACATATAAGAGGGACAAAATGGAAAATACGGCAAACAACTGAGCCCAATAACGTGGCACGGAAAGAGGTTTTCCAGCACTTTGTTGATAGCAATTCTTTGTTCCCTCTGCAGCAGAACACTTTCCCAGATTGCACTTTAATTATCCTGCACTTTCTTCAAAGGAGATATGTGTTGGCTCAATGCCAGCATTAGCTAAGATTCCTCTTGTCACTACAGTGTCTAACAGCATGTACAGAACAATATCCCAATTAGATCTTTAAGTGCTGGAAACATGATATACAGAGCATTCTCCTCTTGACACTGAAAGTTTAGAAATGGAGAGCTAAGGTGAAAGCCTCTTTTTTAAGCTTTGTTCAAATGAAATGTACGGGTAAACAGGTAACTTGCAGTGTGGAGTGTGTCTATAAGAAACCATGGACTTGTTACTGCCAATGAATACAAGTAACGGAAAAGCTTCTGACAGTAAACACATGAGATACATGTTTAGCAGAGAACTATAAGTCATTGCCTCAATGGTCATGTAATGGTTATCAACAGCTAAAGAGAAAAAAGCCAGCTCACCGAGTAGCCACCGCAGGTGCACGGAACTCCACGTAGATCAGCGTGGTCATCAAATGAAGAAAAAAAGAAAAAGTCGTTTCAGCTCCATATAAATAAAATCCAGGCTTGAAACTTTATTTTGCCAATATAAAAGCAGTGGAGACATGCTCTCCGGACGCACACCGGGACACAAACAGCTGTTTGTATGGAGCTGGAACGACTTTTTCTTTTTTTCTTCATGTAATGGTTATATCCGCAAGACTGTTTAGTGTATATGTCAAGAAAAAAGCTCCTGAAGTATACATCAAACAGAAGGTGCGACATATGCAAGTGCCATTTATTATACATAGGCAGTGATGATATCTGCTTACATTGACTTCATGTGCTGTTCAGGAGCTTTTCATGATGCATTTGTTAAATTTATGCAATAATAATAGTCTATGTAAAAAACTGTATGACATCTGACACAAGCATCCGTCATTCACTGGTTATTAGGGCACATATTTATCAAATACGTCATGAAAATCTCATAGGGTATTCGTTTAAGGTATGGCTGTTATGGATGTCATATTGTGGATTTTATCATCTGTAGGCTACTTTTATGGAAAAGAAAACAAAATCAATGCTTATCAGATTCTTTTAATTTCATTGAAGGGGTTTTTCCATGAATAAAGTTAACTTTAATCAACATTTCAATTAATAGAGCTTGATAAATAATAAGTTCCACAATTGGATATGTTCAAATAAAATGTTCCTGTGCTGAGATAATCTTATAACTGTGCCCCTGCTGTGTACTGTGTAATGGTTGTGCCTGACCGTACAGGAACATGGTCTGATCATAGCACAGCTCCTGCGCAGGGGAGGAAGCAAAAGAATATACAGATAGCACAGCACGGGATCACAGCTGATTAGTTATGTGAGGTAAAACAATGTCACTGCCTGTTTTTGAACAATGTTTTACTTCACAGAAAGAATCATCCGCAATCTCATGCCGTAATGTCTAAATCTGTCTGATTTTGTTCCTGAAAAGTCGGACGAGTGTCATGCGTTTTTCATGTGAGTACAATCCAATTTTTAACACCTAGCATCCATATGACATCCCATTTCCATATGATTCTGATCCAACTGCAATGCGATTTTAACATGAGCTTTAACATAGAGCAATTCTCTGTCATTTACACATTGTTTTCAAAGGAAATATCCTTCAAGAGAGATATATATGTAGTGTGGAAAGTATTTAGTCAGCCCCCAATTGTGCAAGTTCTCCCACATAAAAAGATGAGAGAGGCCTGTAATTGACATCATAGGTAGACCATAACTATGAGAGTCAAAATGAGAAAACAAATCCAGAAAATCACCTTGTCTGATATGGAAAGATTTATTTTGCAAAATTATGGCAGAAAATAAGTATTTGATCATGATGTTGCCACCCCCATGCTTCTCAGTAGGTATGGTGTTCTTTGGATGCAACTCAGCATTCTGTCTCCTCCAAACACAACGAGTTTTGTTTCTACCAAACAGTTCTACTTTGGTTTCATGAAACCATATAACATTCTCCCAATACTCATCTGGATAATCCAAATGCTCTCTAGTAAACTGCAGATGGGCCTGGCCATATACTGGCTTAAGCAGTGGGACACGTATGGCACTGCAGGATCTGAGTCCCTGGAAGCATAGTGTGTTACTGGTGATAGCCTTTGTTATGGTGGTCCCAGCTCTCTGCAGGTCATTCGCTAGGTCTGTGGTTCTGGGATTATTGCTCACCGTTCTTGTGATCATTTTGACCCCACGGGGTGAGATCTTGCATGGAGCCCCAGATCGAGGGAGATTATCAGTGGTCTTGTATGCCTTCCATTTTCTTATTATGGCTCCCACAGTTGATTTCATCACACAAAGCTGCTTGCCTATTGCAGATTCAGTCTTCCCAGCCTGGTGCAGGGCTACAATTTTGTTTCTGGTGTCCTTCGACAGCTCTTTGGTCTTCACCATAGTGCAGTTTGGAGTGTGACTGTTTGAGATTGTGGACAGGTATCTTTTATACTGATAACAAGTTCAAAGGTGACATTACTACAGGTCATGAGTGGAGGACAGAGGAGCCTCTTAAAGAAGAAGTTACAGGTCTGTGAGAGCCAGAAATCTTGCATGTTTTTAGATGACCAAAGACTTATTTTCCACCATATTTTGCAAAATAAATATTTCCAAATCAGACAAGGTGACTTTCTGGATTTGTTTTCTCATTTTGACTTTCAATAGTTGTGGTCTACCTATGATGTCAATTACAGGCCTCTCTCATCTTTTTAAGTGGGAGAACTTGCACAATTGGTCGCTGACTAAATACTTTTTTCCCACTCTATATGCATCTATAGATATATGAATGTGTATAAATATATATATATATATATATATATATATATATATTAGATAGATAGATAGATAGATACTGAAAGCGATATAAATATGTGAGTGAGATATTTATAGCAGATATTTATAGCCTGGGTAAGGGGTAGTACAATGGAACCTCCCAGGCTATTAATATCAACTCACAACTATTATTGAAATAGGGAAACCACCCAAAAATTATGTAGGATCTCTTTCCCAGACTAAAAACATTAGCTCTCGGCCACCCTAGAAAAGGTGCATCCATAAAATTCACCAGTTCTCACACTTTGACTCTCTCTTTCCACTTGCCCTGATGCGGTGGCATGTGGGGTGATAGTATTGGGGTTTATGTCATCTTTCTATTGTCAAGTGACATCCAGCCCAGGGGTTAGTGATGGAAAGGAGTCTATAAGGCATCCCCTTTACTAACTCCATTGTCAAATTGTAAAAAAAAAGTAACATTCAGAATGAAGTCTAAAGTTTATTTAAAATAATGACATAGACTCCTTTATTGAATCTAAATGTACCAAAAACACTTATACTCACTTCAACACCCAATCCACTGAAGCCAATGTCCCCTGTACAAGAAACACTCTTTTTCTTCCTCCACTGCCCAGGAGCTGTGGTATGATCAGACTATGTTCCTGTATGGCAAGACTCAATTAGACTCATTACACATCACATTGCAGGGGAACCTTTATAAGATTATCTCAGGAACATTTTTTTCACACAGTCATTTGTTGAACTTATTTTTATTCCAAGAACTATTGGTTATACTTCACTTTGTTAATGAGAAAACTCCTTTAAGACTGATACATCTCCCAAAAAATTTAAGACAGATCGAATATATATATATATTAACCTTTGTCTGACAGGTAAAGGCCTATGAACGCATTTAGGGTGTGCACTAGTTCTCAGCTAATTGTATAAAAATCAAATGCGGAACCTCAG
Organism: Ranitomeya imitator; assembly: GCF_032444005.1. Classification (NCBI taxonomy): domain Eukaryota; kingdom Metazoa; phylum Chordata; class Amphibia; order Anura; family Dendrobatidae; genus Ranitomeya; species Ranitomeya imitator. Next base: position 79,550,647 of record NC_091287.1, read on the forward strand.
GTGAATTTTTTTGTTAACTTGTTTTGCCACAAATTGATTTACTATGAATCATAAGTTCTCCAATTGCCCTTAAAAAACATGTATAATTTCCTGTGACTGTATCCAATCAACTTCAATCCACAGGTACTTCTCACAAAATTTGAATATTGTCATTAAGTTAATTTATTTCAGTTCTTTAATTCAAAAAGTGAAACTCATATATTATATTGAGTCATTACAAACAGAGTGATCTATTTCAAGTGTTTATTTCTGTTAATGTTGATGATTATGGCTTACAGCCAATGAAAAACCAAAAGTCATTATCTGAATAAATTAGAATACTTTATAACACCAGCTTGGAAAATGATTTTAAAATCTGAAATGTTGGCCTACTGAAATGTATGTTCGGTAAATGCACTCACTACTTCGTCTGTGCTCCTTTTGCATCAATTACTGCATCAATCTGCATTAATGCGGAGTTGCATGGAGGCGATCAGCCTGTGGCACTGCTGAGGTATTATGGAAGCCCAGGTTGCTTTGATAGCAGCCTTCAGCTCGTTTGCATTGTTGGGTTTGGTGCCTCTCATCTTCCTCTTGACAATACCTAATATATTCTCTATGGGGTTGAGGTCAGGTGAGTTTGCTGCCAATCAAGCACAGTGATTGTTAGGGTTGGCGGAACGCACCGAATATATTTATTAGGTAAGATTGGTGCATTCTCCACCCGGGATCCACCGTGCAGGAAAGAACCTGCTGCTAAGTGAATGGCGGCACTATATGGTGGTACAATGAGATTTCACACACGGGTTAACTTCACCCTGTGTGAAGGAAGCGATCCCTGTTAAGTCACAGGGTCGCGGTACTGCACAGAGAGCGCAAGCAAGGAACCACAGAACTCTATCCCAGGACACAGGATTAGAGTTAGTGTAGACCTCTTGCGATCGACACCACAATTGGGGTATCAGCGGTAACTATTATGCACAGAAGTGCATGCTGTGCCACACTAGCGGACGCCACTAACCACCCAGACTTGGGAAAGGTAAGCGCTCTAATAGCGCACGGTGCTGCACTGGCGGTCACAGCAGTAGACGCTGCTTCGTGTGTTAAAGCTGTGAGTTCAGCCGGGCGTTAGATTGCAGCCATACACCTTACGCGAACAGTCATACACAAGAGATGGCTTTTTTAAGGAACGACTTGCACTCATCAACACACACGATAACAATTGTATACTAGCGCATGGCCCTGTGGTCATGCGAAGCTTATATAGCTGCAGCACATTCAGGACCCTTCAAAGAAGGACCAATGGATTTGCAGCAGTACCTGAGCATGTGACCCTGGATCTCCATTGAGAGATCTTGCCCTGGGCATGCTCAGTGTGAGCAAAGCAGGATTTAGTCCTAGCACCTTCAGGACCTTCCTGAGCATGTGATCCTAGATCTCCACTGAGAGATCTTGCCCTGGGCATGCTCAGTGTGTGCAAAGTAGGACTTAGACCCAGAAAAGCCTGCTCGCTGCAGATCAGTGCAGGGTACAATAGCTGAGCCTGGAGAGGCAGTAGTAACCCTTTGCCCCGTACCAGTCTCAGCGAGACGCTGGGAGCGACGTCTTCGCTGAGCAGGCTCCACTGCGGCCGATGCAGAATGGGAGACCGCAGCAGACATGGATCGAGATTCCCCATGTGCTGCAGAGGAAACTCGACTCCTAACAGTGATACTGTTGTTTTTAAAACAGGTATTGGTACTTTTGACAGTGTGGACAGGTGCCAAATCCTGCTATAGAATGAAATTTCCATCTCCAAAAAGCTTGTCGGCAGAGGGAAGCATGATGTGCTCTAAAATTTGCTGGTAGACGGCTGCGCTGACTTTGGTCTTGATAAAACACAGTGGATCTACACCAGCAGATGACATGGCTCCCAAACCATCACTGATTGTGGAAACTTCACAATAGACCTCAAGCAGCTTGGATTGTGGCCTCTCCACTCTTCCTCTAGACTTTGGGACCTTGATTTCCAAATGAAATGCAAAATTTACTTTTATCTAAAAACAACACCTTGGACCACTGAGCAACAGTCCAGTTCTTTTTCTCCTTGGCCCAGGTAAGACACTTCTGGCGTTGTCTATTGGTCATGAGTGGCTTGACACAAGTAATATGACACTTGTAGTCCATGTCCTGGATATGTCTGTGTATGGTGGTTCTTGAAGCAAGGACACCAGCAGCAGTCCACCCCTTGTGAATCTCCCCCAAATTTTTGAATGGCCTTTTCTTAACATTTCATCTGATTTCAGGATAGTGGCACCAACACGCGTAGCCAAAACACCTTGTCCGGAGGGGGTGAGCCAGGAAAATTGCTGTATATCAGCCTGACAGCCTGTATTAATGGTGTTCTGCATATGTCCACATGTAAACTGCAAACAAAGAAAAAGTATGCAGCACTCACCAAGGCATGTGAAATTTCAGTCCTTTATTCTTTCAGATCAGATGGTCAAGTGCATAGGCGTGCGGAGGGGTGCGAGGAGAGGATGAAGTGGACGATGGCTGTTTTGCATTTCCATGTTCCACCCGGACACATTGAAGTGTGGAAACGCTAACACGGCCATTGTCCACTTCATCCTTTCCTCGCACAACTCCACATGCCTATGCAACTGACCATCTGATATGAAAGTCACACAATAAAGAACTGAAATTTCACATGCCTTGGTGAGTTCTGGATATGTTTTCTTTGTTTGAGCTTTCCTTAACAATCCTTTCATGGCTGCGGTTATCCCAGTTGCTTGTGCACGTCTTTCTACCACACTTTTTCCTTCCACTGAACTCTCCATTAGTATGTTTGGACACAGCACTCTGTGAGCAGCCAGCTTTTTTTAGCAATGACCTTTTGTGACTTAACCACCTTGTGGAGTGTGTCAATGCCTGTCTTCTAGACATCTGTCAAGTCAGCAGTCTTCCCCATGATTGTGGAGCCTACTGAAACAGACTAAGGGACATTTTTAAACACTTAGGAAGCCTTTGCAGGTGTTTTTTGTTAATTATTCTAACTTACTGAGATAATGACTTTTGGGTTTTCATTGGCTTCCCTGTACCCGCAAAAGGACATTTAATCTCTTGAGGAAGGCTTCCTTAAGCCGAAACGTTGAGAAAGAAAGTGTATGTCCATTAAAGTGTACAGAAAATGTCCCTTTTTTTGGAAATCTTATGTTATAGCATATATTGCTGAAATTTGCTGGAAAATAAACCATAATCTCATTTGGACCTCATAGTGTGCCGGAGTTTTTTCATCTATTCATTGGCTGTAAGTCATGATCATCAACATTAACAGAAATAAACACTTGAAATAGATCATTCTGTTTGCAATGACTATAATATATATATATATGTATATATATATATATAATATATGAGTCTCACTTTTTGAATTGAAGTTCGCAAATAAAATAACTTTTTGATGATATTCTAATTTTGTGATAAGCACCTGTATGTAATCCAAAAGCAGCTTTAGTATCAAAGTGACCACGGCATATAAGGCTGTGAGTGAATGCATGGTAGCTTTTCTTCATTGCTGTGCTGTCAAACATATTATTTGTACAATTTTTTCAGTATTTTATGGCTTTCTCTAGCTATTTTTTTAATCAAAAATAGTGTTATAAAGCACCCTATGTTATTTAGATGAACTTTTGCATTTTACTTGTTTAGTTACCGCAGGGTTTATGTTCATTTTGTTTCTTGTAGGTTTTGTATGCTTTATGGCCAATGTGAACATTCGTTTATGTGCTGCATGTAACTTAAACCAAGCTCAATTTTTTGCACTTTTTCTTTTTTTTTTTTTGCATTTTGTGCAAGCCAGGGTGTGGCCTCCCAACCTTGAGCTGGAAATCTTGAGCTGGAAATTACATTTAAAAGCTTACCTAGGCTGGTGTCCACAGGTTAGGACCCGGTCCTTTATCTGCCCTTTTTCACACACTGAGGTCAACTTTGATACATGGTAAGGTTTTTAATATTAGACAGCGTAGGACCATCCCGATCAGGGTCACCTTGCCAATGATGGGATGGCTTTTATGCTATCTTTGATCAAAAACAGTGTTTCTAAGAACCTTGAGTTATTTAGATGCATTTTTGCTTTTAACTTATTTAGTTACAGCACAGTTTATGTTCATTTTGTTTCTTCTAGGTTTTGTATGCGTTATGGCCAATGTGGACATGCGTTTATGTCCTGCATGTATACCAACTTAAACCAAGCCAATTTTTTTGTGTTTTTCTTTCTATAACTATATCTATTGCTAATCTGTGTTTATTTATAATTAATTTATTTATTAACAGCCTTCAGCTCGATCTCTAGTCATGGCGGCTTGATGGATGTAGGAAGATTGGTGTTGTGTAAGCCTAGATAGATCCACCAGGGTCTTCTCCACGTTATCTTGATAGTATCAATCCATCGGGTTGCTGGTCTTGCTTTTCATCTTGTTCTTTCTATTCTTCCAACCAAGATGTCCTTCTTCAGTGATTGCTATCTTCGTATGATGTGTTCAAAGTAGGCAAGTCGTAGCTCGGTGATCCTTTCTTCAAGTGACTTGTCTCACTTCATTTGTTCCAGCATCTTTCTCCAGCACCACATTTGGAAGGTGTTGATTCTTCTTCTGTCTTAATTCTTTATCGCCCAGGTTTCACATCCATATGTTATTACTGAAAAAAACAAACTATGTAAGAGCTGTGTCTTCATCGTCAGTGAAATGTTTGATTTGAAGACCTTGTCCAGTGACTTCATTGTTTGTTTAACCATAGCTATTCTCTTTTTGACTTCCGGTGTCATCGCTGTATCTTGAGTGATCATTGGTCCAAGTAGGTTAAAGTCCTTTACAACTTCCAGTTCGTTGTTGTCCATTTCAAGTTTGTCCTCATCGTACCTGGAAGTAGGCAATGTGTTAGTCTTACTTTTCTTTGAGTAGGAGAACCATGCTCGAACTTTAAATCTTGACACTTCTTAATAAGTTCTTTATTTCATCAATGCATGTTGCTATCAATGTTGTTTCATCTGCATAGTTAAGATTGTTGATAATTTGTCCTGAAATTTTGATTCCTTCTTTTTCGGCAAGTCCAAGCTTTTGAAAATAGCTTTTGCATATAAATTGAAGAGGAATGGTGACAGGATGCAGCCTTGTCTGACGCCTCGCTGTACTTTTAACCATGCCATGCCATGTGTTCCATTGTAACTGTTGCTTCTTGGTCAATGTAAAGTTTCCTAATGAGACTAATCAGATGATTCAGCACACCCTTATCCTTCATGATATTACAAAGTTTCTGGTGACTAACTTAGTTGAAGGCTTTGTTGTAGACAATGAAGCAAAATAAACTTACTTATTGTATTCTTTGGCCTTTTCCATTATCCATCTAATGTTAACTATTACATCTCTTTTTGGAGGTCAGCGATCGTTACTTCGAAAACAAGGCCAGGAGCATACTGTGGAACTGATAATGGATTTTTGACAGCAAAGATTAGAATCAAGCTGTGCAAACTGACTAGACAAAAGGTCGTTTCCAACTTTGATTTGATCAACATATCATACGTTTATTGGAACAGTCTGCACTGTATTTGGATGAAAGAAAGCCTGAGGAATTATGAATACATATAAAGACTATTATTACTGAAGAAGCCAGAAAGTCAATAAACAAAACGCAGATGAGACCCCGGCAGCCATGATTAATAGAAGAAACCCTAAAGATCATTAAAGAAAGACGAATAACAAAAGCAAAAGGTAACAAGCAAGATGAAGATAACATCAGTAAAAAAATAAAGAGAGGCATTCAAGCAGACAAAGAACTTTATTACTAAAAGATATGAGCAGAGATAGAAAGCGAACATCTGAACAGCAAGACCAGGAAGGCACACCAAAAGATGAAAGAGATGCGCTGAAAGTTTCAACCAATAGAGGGAATGTTGAAAGACACAAAAGGGAACAAACTAACACAGTCAGAACAGATCAAGGAAATATGAAAAATATACATAGAGCTCCTCTACAAGAACAGCTAAGTGATAAAGGAAGAAACTGAGACTGGAAATGATAGGGAACCGAATGTTAGGGGTCGAGTTCCCGCCTCTGCACAGGGGGAATTTCGGGCCATCTCCGCTGTGGTCTCCCATTCTTCTCCTGCCGCAGTGGAGCTTTCTCAGTGGAGACGTTAGTCCCAGTGTCTCGCTCAGTCTGACTCTGTACAAAGAGTTACTGCTACTTTTCCTGCTTCTGCCATTGAAGTCAGTGCTGGGCAGCGGCAAGCAGACGCTTCTGGGACTAAGTCCTGCTTTTCTCGTTCTGAGCATGCCCAGAGTAAGATCTCTCAGTGGAGATTGAAGGTCACATGTTCAGCTAAAGCCATTGGTCCTTCAGGAAGGTCCTGTAGGTGCTCAGGCTCTGTGGCAGCCTCTCATTGGTCCTTTTAGGAAGGTCCTGTACGTGCTGCAACTATTTAAGGCTCGCATGGCCGCACAGCCATGAACTAGTATCTTTCTATGTTATGTACTTTGCGCTAGTGTGGTCATGTAAGCTTGTGTTCAGGGACCCGGCTGAAATAAGCCCCTAGAATGCTGGCACCTCCGGCGAGGAGAATGTGTGTGTATGTATTCAGGGACCTGGCTGAAATAAGCCCCTAGAATGCTGGCACCTCCGGTGAGAAGTTTTGTGTGCATGCATGACCACTGACTGATCTCAGTTGGGTAGTTAGCCTGTGCCTCTGTGAAGTCTAACAGGGCACAGTGCTTTGCTTTCACGGCTACTCTGTGAAATAACATAGTTAGTTACTACTGCCATATAGTTCCGCCGTTTGCTAGCAGCAGGTTCTCCTGCACGGTGGACCCCAGGCTGCGAACGTATCAATTTAAAAAAAAATCTATATTTACTCGGTGCGTTCCGCTAGCCCTAACACTGAACATCTTGAAAGACGAAGTCGTTGCTGTGATAAAGCTTCTGTCAAAAAACAAACTACTGGATGTGACAATATTCCAATAGAGCTAATAAAGTTTTCTGAAGGAGCAGTTGATGTCATCACATGCCTGTGTCAACAAATATGGATATCTGGTAAATGGCTCAAGAACTGGACAGATCTGTGTTTATTCCTATTCTGAAGAAGGAAAATGCTACTGAAAAACTATTGGACTATTGCACTCATACCTCATTCCAGGAAATTACTACTGAAGATCCTACAAAGACGGCTACAGCCTTACTTTGACAAACAGCTATAGTAGGAAGAAGTGGTATTCAGAAAAGACAGGGGAACAAGAGAAGTAATTGCTAACATTAGATGGATAATGGAGAATTTCAAACCATACAAAATGGAGATCTATATTTGCTCTCTTATATACATGCTATGATAATCCTTCCTTATTGGCTGTGCTGTATCTTGTGATGTGACATCTATAAATGCTGCAAATGCTGCTCTGTTGATGCAAAAGGCACAAAATATTTCATAAAGAGTTACCTTCAAAGGAACTTGTTACATTGAAAATGTAGTCTGATCTGATCACATAGTAGAGCTGACAGATTGAGCAGTTTTATATATAATTTTGTAGAAGATCTATTATAACTTGCAATTTATTAATCTAAATATCTTCTCACTCTGGGCTTAAGCGTCCAGTGGGTGGTCCTACGCAATGATGGATCTGTTTACTAAGAATGGGCTTCTAGACAAATCTGACAATTAGAGATAAGTGAACTGATCCACGGAGGATCAAATTCAAGTCTAATTTTGTGAAATTTGCGGGTTCCACATGAATTCAAAAACTTTGAGATTTGTAATTCTTAAAAAAAAACTTTTGTGGTACCCTTTCCCTCTCTGGTGAGGCATCAATGAGTGGGCTAATGTTATTTTACATTGTTGGTCCTGAGATTGAGATTCTCACCAATTTATTCACTTCAAATCGAATTTTGAGGGAAACTCAGACAAAGGAGGCATAGGCAAATTTCAAATGATACTTTAATTTCTACTGCCAATCACTGACTGGGACCACCCATTGGATTCCTAAATTCAGTGAGCCAATATTTAAATCAATAAGTTCCAAGTTATTTTATTTTTCTCTACAAAACTACACATCAATCAGCTCATCTCCTTCTGTCCTATAACATGCTACCTGCTGATCAGATTACATTGTCGTTTTAAAGGGAATCTGTCAGTAGGATCAACGCTCCTAAGCTGTCTATATGTGCATGTAGATCCTATTAATCTGATTAAAATGATACCTTTAATATATGCGATCTGATATCTTATTCCGGAGAAATCCACAGTTATCCTAAGAATTAAATGAGCTGTTAAGATCTCTGGACTGGACACTGATCTCCCTGAGAATCTGCCTAAGGAGCTTATTTTAAATGAAATGGGGCATTAAAGTGTGAGGCATTGAGTTGAGGAGAGCAGACTGTCAGTAATTAAGTCTCACACTGGTAAAGCCCTCTTTAATTTAAAATAGTCTCCGGAGGCAGATTCTAATGGAGATCTATGCCCAGCCCAGAGATCTTAACAGTTAATTTACATATTAAGAAAATTGTGGATTACTTTGGAATAAAACATCAGATCACATCTTTTAAGGGATCATTTAATTCAAATTCTTATGACTTACAAGGCCGTATATATGGCATAGGAGCATTGATCCTACTGATATATTCCCTTTAACTACAGTAGACTTGCTTTGCAATGACTGTAACTATGGAATTTACTAAATCATATATATTTTTTATTCACTCAGAAAAATATTCAGTGACCGAAGTACCTTATTCTGTAATGTTAGATGTGCACATATGTTCAAACAAAGGTGAAACACTTTTATGTTTACTTGCACTTGACTGGCAAATTTGTCATTGTATTTAACAATGACATAAAAATTCATATTAAAACCCATGCATTTAAATGTGCAGGCACCAAATATATAAATATCCATTCAAGTGTTGAAAGGCCAGCAAGCAATTGTGTAATGAATTCCCTACAATGCTTTCTATTATACAAGACCAAATCCATTCGGTTATCAATAGCTAAACGCTAGCAACATTTGTTGTCCAGTTGTTAGACAAGCATCATTTCATTTACACAATGGCAGGGAATATTTAAATGTAACCAAGAAGAGATAAGTAGTTTGAGAACACGGCTGCTGTGAGGTGCTGCGGAGACCAACCACTAAAAGAGATTAATATGGACCATTTAATATATGTAAATGTTGGTATATTTTTTTTCAGCACGGGAAGGGTAAGTGAAATAATGGCTATGCACATAATGCACAGTACCATTTATTTTGTTCTGCTATTATTTAGTAGCTAATTATGTGAGGAAATTGAACAAATTGAAATAGAACAAAGCCTTACAAAGCCTCGTGACATAAAAGCTGTCAATTTGTTTATACTACATAAAATGAAATTAATAAAATGTGTAAAACGAATAGTAGAATAGAGAAATTAGTCATGTTGTGTTCCTGTGTATTTTTAACAACAGAAAAGAAAAAAAGAGGCTATGAAATATTTGTATTTATGATAGCCAAGAAAGACACAACTGGCACAAACGATGCATACTATGGCTCCAAAATGTTTTAAATGTCCAATAACTAGAGATAAGTGGATCAATCTGCAGATGATTGTGTGCAAGTTGGATTTCCTGAAATCCATGCTTTCACGCCAATTTGAACATTTTAAGATTCAATTGATGGTTCTCAAAAACAAATTTGCTGATGAAGCATCAGAGAGCAGGCTAATGTAATTTTGCGTTGCCACTCAAGCTTCTCCATAATGACTTGTAGCTATCACATCTTGCTGATTACCACACCTTGTACAGTGGTGATAAGTACCTGGGCCATCACATGTCAGAGGGTCCCAGTGGAGCACAGTTTGTACTGCAGAGTCGTTTTCCATTTCCTGAGTCATTGTGTAGGTGTCTCTCCTGTAGAGTATAAGCTCTAATGGTCGGCTTCGTCTTCTGTATCTTGTAGAGTGTAAGCTGTTATGAGAAGATCAAGGGGCTCAATGGATGAGGGGGATCCTCTAAGCCCAATTTCCAGAACATGGCCAACGGCATTGGTGCAGCAAATTGGTGAGTACAGGGACTAGAAACAGTAGGTAGATAGGTGGAAAGCTGGAACCACAGGCAGGTGTAGGATATCAGCAAACTGCAAGCAAGCAGATAGAGAGCGGGAAACCACAGGCAGGCGAAGGATGTCAGGAAATCGCAGGCAAGCAGAGGACGTCAGGAAACCGCAGGCAAGCAGGTGAACTGCAGGAAGCTGCAAGCAAAATAGCTGGAGGGCAGGACACCACAGGCAGGTCGAAGACCTCTGGAAGATTCAGGCAAGCAGATGGTGTGCAAGAAACCGAAGACAGGCAAAGGATGTCAAGGAGCTGCAGGCAGGTAGTGCAATACTGGAAACTACAGGCAGGTAGCAGAAGATACTCTGGAGTAATGGAAAAGTCATCAACCAAAGAAACCGCACACAGCCAGGAACACATCATTAAAAATGCTGGCACAGAGAAGAGGTCCTGAAGACCCATGGACATGTAGCTGACAGAACTTCGAAGTCACAAGAAGAAGCAGAAAAGTAGGTAATGGCACCAGAAGCTGCTGGTCTACGAGAGATGACCTGCAGCCCACATCCAGGTTGCTGCAAATCTAGTCAGATTAAATACCAACACCCGGGGGTCATCTCTGCATTGACTTACAGTTGAATATAATAAAATTCTCTGCATAAAGCAAATTTGAACAAATTGCAAGTGAATTTGAGAGGATTGCAAAAAAAGAAAAAATGCCACACTGATGAAGATGATGCAGCAGTCAGAGAGTGGACTCAGAGTCAGGTTGGTTGGGCTTCCACATAATGCCTTGCAGCGGTCACATCACTTGGTCTAGCACAGCCAATCAGGGTGGACTGAAGAAGATGAGGGTAGGGAGTGCAGCAGCCATTTTTGGATTTCAGGTATTGGAGGACAGAGTACACAGCTCATTCCACATCATTCCACATAGGGACTGAAAAGGCCTAAATATGACTGGGGTGTACTACTACAGTGTTGAAGCATTTTGAAAATGGGAGTAGTAGCCTCAGTCTGCAAATAATAATATTAAGATTCAAGTGCTAGAGAGGCCCAGGACCTGCAGAGTCAATGAGACTGTGAATTGATTGATATGATAGACTGCAGCATCAGCACTTTTATAACAACATTTTTTAAATCTTGACACACTGCAAACGATGTGGGCTGTTTAATACTCCTGTGTCCTAATTTTGCTACTGAACAAACATCCTAAAATCAAAGCTGAAAGCGTGCTTTCAGATATAGACAATCCATAAGCAATATTTTTTGCATTTCTCTTGCCTTTTCATTTGTATATTTTTTACAGAAAAATCTCCACATTCCTGAAATTTAAATGTAACTGTGTACCTCAAAAAGTGTAAATGTTTGAAAAATATATATTTTCATTCGACATTTCCTTGTTGTAGTAGTCAAATATTACACTCTTACATGCCACCCTTTTGATAAAGCCAATGCGAAGCACGCGTCAGGGGGTGGATCTGGTTCCTCGGCACCTGGTTATTTCCATCATGGGTAAGCTACTTAGCTGTTAAGGGCACTTTTTTCTTTTTTCTTCCTCTTTGTGGGGGCATATTGCCACTGTGGCAGCCTCAGGGAATTCAGTATAAAATGTGTACTTCGCTTGCATGATTGTTAACATTGGGGTCTACTTTAGGTCCAAATGCGTTATTGACATACAAGGTGCATACCATATGCTGTTGAAACTTATAGTGCTTTATATTAGTACCATGATGATGTTCATCATTACCGTATATACTCGAGTATAAGCCGACCCGAGTATAAGCCGACCCCCCTAATTTTGCTACAAAAAACTGGGAAAACTTATTGACTCGAGTATAAGCCTAGGGTGGAAATGCAGCATTTACCGGTGAATTTCAAAAATAAAAATAGATCATTATTTCCCCATAGCTGTGCCATATAGTGCTCTGCACCGTTCATATTTCCCCATAGCTATGCCCCATACAGTGCTCTGAACCGTTCATTGTGCCCCATATATGCTCGGCACCGTTCATTATTGTCCCATAGCTGTGCCCCATATATGCTCGGCACCGTTCATTGTGCCCCATATATGCTCTGCACCGTTCATTGTGCCCCATATATGCTCTGCACCGTTCATTGTGCCCCATATATGCTCTGCACCGTTCATTGTGCCCCATAGATGCTCTGCACCGTTCATTGTGCCCCATAGATGCTCTGCACCGTTCATTGTGCCCCATAGATGCTCCACATAAATCTGTGCCACTGCTGCTGCTGCAATAAAAAAAAAAAAAACACATACTCACCTCTCTTGATTGCAGCTCCCGGTGTCCGGTCCCGGCGCCTCCATCTTCCCGGCGTCTCTGCTCTGACTGATCAGGCAGAGGGCGCCGCGCACACTATATGCGTCATCGCGCCCTCTGACCTGCACAGTCAGAGAGCAGATGCCGGGAAGATGGAGGCGCCGGGAAGATGGATCGGCGCCCGGCGGCTGGAACGCGGACAGGTGAATATAAAATACTTACCTAGTCCCGCCGCTCCTGACGCTGCCCCTGCCGTCACAGCTGGTCTTCGGTGCCGCAGCTTTCTCTATCAGCGGTCACCGGCACCGCTGATTAGAGAAATGAATACGCGGCTCCACCCCTATGGGAGGTGGAGCCGCCTATTCATTTTTCTAATGAGCGGTCCCACGTGACCGCTGAAGAGGGGAAGAAGCTGCAGCACAGAAGCCCGTGGGACAGCAGGGACAGCGCGAGGATCGCTGGGACTAGGTAAGTATGCCTCAGCGCCCTCTCCCCCTCACCCGCCGACCCTGCCGCCCACCTTGACTCGAGTATAAGCCGAGAGGGGCACTTTCAGCCCAAAAATTTGGGCTGAAAATCTCGGCTTATACTCGAGTATATACGGTATGTTGTTTATGCCTTGGACCCAGGTGCTTCTCTCTAGGGTTTAATGTTCTATGTTTGTGCTTCATTTTTTATATATTTTGTATTATTATATGTAATAAACTATATTCATTTTTAAATTTTGTGTATGGAACTCAATTGTTTTTGGTTAGTGACATTTCCTTGTTGTAGTAGTCAAATATTAGATTACTACAGTGTAGTGTCTTGATAAGTAGGTTGTTGCTTACCATACTCAAAAGTGGTCTACTACAGTCCTAGAAAATCTCAGAGTATTATACACAAATTGTCTGGGCAATTAAAGGCTTTTAACTGTTGAATAAATTTCCCATAAATCATTTTTGGGGTAAATTTGGCAATGCTGGCAAATTCATATTTCAAATGATCCACTCTTTGCTATAGCTAATAGCTTCTGTAAGTTTCTTTTGGCATTACTAAAATACTAAAGTGACCTTGGAAGAACTTTGGGTTTTCTTTCTGTTATACTGTCACATTTAAGATAATAGAGCTAATACTTTCTCATTGATGAGAACATATCTGGTACTTCAATTTCAAGAGTTAAAAGTTAGAGAAATATCTTTCTTTAAAGGTGTTTTCCAGAATGAATAAAATGACCATCGTTAAGATTTGGCATAATTAGGAGAAGCCAGGAACATACACTCCATGCCACTGCTCTGGACGCTGCAGAAGAAGTACCAATCCATTATGATAATGGGAATGAGGGTCTAGAGTAGAGGGTGTTTACTCATAGGCCCCTGTTCAGTAGGACCTGCAATTTTCTTGCCGATCATGATGAGGGGATGTAGTGGAGTCATACATTCCTTATTCATGAAGAGGTGCACGCTTCTTCATTAATCAGGAGCATCTCATGAGTAGCGTGTGCTACACCAGAAATCTTACTGCAGTCAAAGACTGGAGTGAGATTTCTGGCGTATGCAATACCACAGCTTGTCATGAATTGGAGGAGCTATGGCATAAAGCCCCTGACACACCCTTTTCCTGCCCCAGCTACACGCATTTTGGCAAAGGTGGGGAAACTAGCATGAAAACTTTTTTGGCATAAATGCTTTGGTGAAACAGGGCCATAGAGTGAGGTCTCAAGAGGGGGAACTCTGATATTAATTTTTACTTATAATGTCCACTATTTTGCAGATTTAAAGAGGTTGTCTGAGATATGTAACACAGGCAGCCTAGTGCAGAAATAATAAAATAATGCTCACATTGCATCGTTAATGTAAACAGTATGCCGGTGAGAATCAGTACTAGAACAGAGGGTATTAGTTAATTGCTCCAGTGCTATCACTACCTGTGTGCTGTGATAACCACTTATTATACAGTTTTTATGTATTATCTAGAGGCCACATGATTCTTCAGTGGCAGATCATGAATTATATACTAGGTGCATACAACATTTGAGAAGGCAAAAGTGTTTTTTTACTAGTTCTTCCGTTTCTCCAGGGCATTCGTTCTTGCTGGCCAACATTCATATGGCTCCATGATCAGTGAAATATTCTAAAGTCGCATTGACAAGCTCCCAGTGTGTTATCATAGCACTTATTCAGAGATCAAAATGGGATTGACTATGAGGCCACACTCTCCGACTCTCCATCTATACAGAATCTTTAATTTTATTAATAATCTGTTTGACATCATTGCACTCCCGGGTAAAAATACTAATACACTGCTAGATCTATCCAAAGTCTGTTAAATTAAATAGAGATCCGTACCATACAATGAAGTGATAGTGTCATATTGGTACAAAATATCATGACATGTAATGAGTTACATAATAATTCATATCATATAATGAAAACATAGTGTCATATGTACAAAATATCAGAACATATAAATGAGTTAGATAATAAAAAATCCTTAACTATTAGGCTTAATCAATATAAAAAACTTGATAAATTTTTAAAATTATACCTTATACCTATACAGATTAAATAGAACTATGATATATTACATATAAATTTAAAAAGAGACTATGTTGTACATAATAGCAGTATTATACTAATTGGTATAAGTATACTACTCCTGGACTAAGTATTTCATTGCGAAACGCGCGTTGGGTGTGGTGGGTCCCTAGCCTCTTATACTGCTGGTAACATAGTAACATAGTAACATAGTTAGTAAGGCCGAAAAAAGACATTTGTCCATCCAGTTCAGCCTATATTCCATCATAATAAATACCCAGGTCTACGTCCTTCTACAGAACCTAATAATTGTATGATACAATATTGTTCTGCTCCAGGAAGACATCCAGGCCTCTCTTGAACCCCTCGACTGAGTTCGCCATCACCACCTCCTCAGGCAAGCAATTCCAGATTCTCACTGCCCTAACAGTAAAGAATCCTCTTCTATGTTGGTGGAAAAACCTTCTCTCCTCCAGACGCAAAGAATGCCCCCTTGTGCCCGTCACCTTCCTTGGTATAAACAGATCCTCAGCGAGATATTTGTATTGTCCCCTTATATACTTATACATGGTTATTAGATCGCCCCTCAGTCGTCTTTTTTCTAGACTAAATAATCCTAATTTCGCTAATCTATCTGGGTATTGTAGTTCTCCCATCCCCTTTATTAATTTTGTTGCCCTCCTTTGTACTCTCTCTAGTTCCATTATATCCTTCCTGAGCACCGGTGCCCAAAACTGGACACAGTACTCCATGTGCGGTCTAACTAGGGATTTGTACAGAGGCAGTATAATGCTCTCATCATGTGTATCCAGACCTCTTTTAATGCACCCCATGATCCTGTTTGCCTTGGCAGCTGCTGCCTGGCACTGGCTGCTCCAGGTAAGTTTATCACTAACTAGGATCCCCAAGTCCTTCTCCCTGTCAGATTTACCCAGTGGTTTCCCGTTCAGTGTGTAATGGTGATATTGATTCCCTCTTCCCATGTGTATAACCTTACATTTATCATTGTTAAACCTCATCTGCCACCTTTCAGCCCAAGTTTCCAACTTATCCAGATCCATCTGTAGCAGAATACTATCTTCTCTTGTATTAACTGCTTTACATAGTTTTGTATCATCTGCAAATATCGATATTTTACTGTGTAAACCTTCTACCAGATCATTAATGAATATGTTGAAGAGAACAGGTCCCAATACTGACCCCTGCGGTACCCCACTGGTCACAGCGACCCAGTTAGAGACTATACCATTTATAACCACCCTCTGCTTTCTATCACTAAGCCAGTTACTAACCCATTTACACACATTTTCCCCCAGACCAAGCATTCTCATTTTGTGTACCAACCTCTTGTGCGGCACGGTATCAAACGCTTTGGAAAAATCGAGATATACCACGTCCAATGACTCACCGTGGTCCAGTCTATAGCTTACCTCTTCATAAAAACTGATTAGATTGGTTTGACAGGAGCGATTTCTCATAAACCCATGCTGATATGGAGTTAAACAGTTATTCTCATTGAGATAATCCAGAATAACATCCCTCAGAAACCCTTCAAATATTTTACCAACAATAGAGGTTAGACTTACTGGCCTATAATTTCCAGGTTCACTTTTAGAGCCCTTTTTGAATATTGGCACCACATTTGCTATGCGCCAGTCCTGCGGAACAGACCCTGTCGCTATAGAGTCACTAAAAATAAGAAATAATGGTTTATCTATTACATTACTTAGTTCTCTTAGTACTCGTGGGTGTATGCCATCCGGACCCGGAGATTTATCTATTTTAATCTTATTTAGCCGGTTTCGCACCTCTTCTTGGGTTAGATTGGTGACCCTTAATATAGGGTTTTCATTGTTTCTTGGGATTTCACCTAGCATTTCATTTTCCACCGTGAATACCGTGGAGAAGAAGGTGTTTAATATGTTAGCTTTTTCCTCGTCATTTACAACCATTCTTTCCTCACTATTTTTTAAGGGGCCTACATTTTCAGTTTTTATTCTTTTACTATTGATATAGTTGAAGAACAGTTTGGGATTAGTTTTACTCTCCTTAGCAATGTGCTTCTCTGTTTCCTTTTTGGCAGCTTTAATTAGTTTTTTAGATAAAGTATTTTTCTCCCTATAGTTTTTTAGAGCTTCAATGGTGCCATCCTGCTTTAGTAGTGCAAATGCTTTCTTTTTACTGTTAATTGCCTGTCTTACTTCTTTGTTTAGCCACATTGGGTTTTTCCTATTTCTAGTCCTTTTATTCCCACAAGGTATAAACCGCTTACACTGCCTATTTAGGATGTTCTTAAACATTTCCCATTTATTATCTGTATTCTCATTTCTGAGGATATTGTCCCAGTCTACCAGATTAAGGGCATCTTTAAGCTGTTCAAACTTTGCCTTCCTAAAGTTCAATGTTTTTGTGACTCCCTGACAAGTCCCCCTAGTGAAAGACAGGTGAAACTGCACAATATTGTGGTCGCTATTTCCTAAATGCCCAACCACCTGCAGATTTGTTATTCTGTCAGGTCTATTAGATAGTATTAGGTCTAAAAGTGCTGCTCCTCTGGTTGGATTCTGCACCAATTGTGAAAGATAATTTTTCTTGGTTATTAGCAGAAACCTGTTGCCTTTATGGGTTTCACAGGTTTCTGTTTCCCAGTTAATATCCGGGTAGTTAAAGTCCCCCATAACCAGGACCTCATTATGGGTTGCAGCTTCATCTATCTGCTTTAGAAGTAGACTTTCCATGCTTTCTGTTATATTTGGGGGTTTGTAACAGACCCCAATGAGATTTTTGTTACCATTTTTCCCTCCATGAATTTCAACCCATATGGACTCGACATCCTCATTCCCTTCGCTAATATCCTCCCTTAAAGTGGACTTTAGACAAGACTTTACATAGAGACAAACCCCTCCTCCTCTCCGATTTTTACGATCCTTTCTAAACAGACTGTAACCCTGTAAGTTAACTGCCCAGTCATAGCTTTCATCTAACCATGTCTCGGTTATTCCCACTATGTCAAAGTTACCTGTAGATATTTCTGCTTCTAGTTCTTCCATCTTGTTTGTCAGGCTTCTGGCGTTTGCGAGCATGCAGTTTAGAGGATTTTGTTTTGTTCCAATCTCCTCACTGTGGATTGTTTTAGAAATGTTCTTACCTCCCTTCTGAGTATGTTTTCCTGGGTCGTCTTTGTTCGAGTCTAATGTTTTTCTTCCCGTCCCCTCTTCTTCTAGTTTAACGCCCTCCTGATGAGTGTAGCGAGTCTTCTGGCGAATGTGTGTTTCCCAGGTTTGTTGAGGTGTAGTCCGTCTCTGGCGAGGAGTCCATCATACCAGTAATTCACACCGTGGTCCAGGAATCCAAATCCTTGTTGTCTGCACCATCGTCTTAGCCAGTTGTTTGCATCAAGGATCCTGTTCCATCTCCTGGTGCCATGCCCGTCTACTGGAAGGATAGAAGAAAAAACTACCTGTGCATCCAGTTCCTTTACCTTCTTCCCCAACTCTTCAAAGTCTTTGCAGATTGTCGGTAGGTCCTTCCTTGCCGTGTCATTGGTGCCAACATGTATCAGAAGAAATGGGTGGACGTCCTTGGAGTTGAAGAGCTTTGGTATCCTATCGGTCACATCCTTGATCATCGCACCTGGAAGGCAGCATACTTCTCTTGCAGTTATGTCTGGTCTGCAGATGGCTGCTTCGGTGCCTCTCAGTAGTGAGTCTCCCACCACCACCACTCTTCGTTGCTTCTTGGCTGTACTTTTTGCTGTCACTTGTTGCTGTGTGCCCTTTTCTTTTTTGCTTGCTGGTATTGCTTCATTCTTAGGTGTGCCATCTTCATCCTCTACAAAGATTTGATATCGGTTCTTCAGTTGTGTGGTTGGTGATTTCTCCATGGTCTTCTTGCTTCTTTTGGTCACATGCTTCCACTCATCTGCTTTTGGAGGTTCTCTGACACTTTTTGCACCTTCTGTGACCAGTAGAGATGCTTCTGTTCTGTCTAGAAAGTCTTCATTCTCTTTGATGAGTTTCAAAGTTGCTATTCTTTCTTCCAGACCCCGCACCTTTTCTTCTAAAAGGGCCACTAGTCTACACTTCTGACAGGTGAAATTGGATTCTTCTTCTGGTCGATCTGTGAACATGCTGCAGCTCACCATGTAGGTTGTCACATCTGCCATGTTGCTCCTAGATCCTGCTGACTTGCTGTGTGTTTTCCTTCTTGTGTAATCTACTCAGCCCAGCTGGTCCCGGCTGTACCCAACGATCTTCTAGCTTAGGGAGACTTCGCTTCTCCCAGAAGGCACCTGGAATATGCAAATTAGCCTCCTGAAGCTTGAATCCCTGGTTTGGTGATGCTTTCGAAGCAGCTGGTCCCGGCTGTACCCAACGATCTTCTAGCTTAGGGAGACTTCGCTTCTCCCAGAAGGCACCTGGAATATGCAAATTAGCCTCCTGAAGCTTGAATCCCTGGTTTGGTGATGCTTTCGAAGCAGCTGGTCCCGGCTGTACCCAACGATCTTCTAGCTTAGGGAGACTTCGCTTCTCCCAGAAGGCACCTGGAATATGCAAATTAGCCTCCTGAAGCTTGAATCCCTGGTTTGGTGATGCTTTCGAAGCAGCTGGTCCCGGCTGTACCCAACGATCTTCTAGCTTAGGGAGACTTCGCTTCTCCCAGAAGGCACCTGGAATATGCAAATTAGCCTCCTGAAGCTTGAATCCCTGGTTTGGTGATGCTTTCGAAGCAGCTGGTCCCGGCTGTACCCAACGATCTTCTAGCTTAGGGAGACTTCGCTTCTCCCAGAAGGCACCTGGAATATGCAAATTAGCCTCCTGAAGCTTGAATCCCTGGTTTGGTGATGCTTTCGAAGCAGCTGGTCCCGGCTGTACCCAACGATCTTCTAGCTTAGGGAGACTTCGCTTCTCCCAGAAGGCACCTGGAATATGCAAATTAGCCTCCTGAAGCTTGAATCCCTGGTTTGGTAACCTGGTAACGTTACCTTTACATATTGGTCTATTGTGTCTGTTATAATTTAAAGTACCGTAAATCTTTTATGAATAGTATACTTTTATAATTTAGCATAGTACTGCTATCATGTACAACATAGTGTCTTATTAAGTTTATATGTACTATATCTTAGTTCTATTAGTTCTATAGGGAGTCACAAAAACACTGAACTTTAGGAAGGCAAAGTTTGACCAGCTTAGAGATGCCCTTAATCTGGTAGACTGGGACAATATCCTCAGAAATAAGAATACAGATAATAAATGGGAAATGTTTAAGAACATCCTAAATAGGCAGTGTAAGCGGTTTATACCTTGTGGGAATAAAAGGACTAGAAATAGGAAAAACCCAATGTGGCTAAACAAAGAAGTAAGACAGGCAATTAACAGTTAAAAGAAAGCATTTGCACTACTAAAGCAGGATGGCACCATTGAAGCTTTAAAAAACTATAGGGAGAAAAATACTTTATCTAAAAAACTAATTAAAGCTGCCAAAAAGGAAACAGAGAAGCACATTGCTAAGGAGAGTAAAACTAATCCCAAACTGTTCTTCAACTATATCAATAGTAAAAGAATAAAAACTGAAAATGTAGGCCCCTTAAAAAATAGTGAGGAAAGAATGGTTGTAGATGACGAGGAAAAAGCTAACATATTAAACACCTTCTTCTCCACGGTATTCACGGTGGAAAATGAAATGCTAGGTGAAATCCCAAGAAGCAATGAAAACCCTATATTAAGGGTCACCAATCTAACTCAAGAAGAGGTGCGAAATCGGCTAAATAAGATTAAAATAGATAAATCTCCGGGTCCGGATGGCATACACCCACGAGTACTAAGAGAACTAAGTAATGTAATAGATAAACCATTATTTCTTATTTTTAGGGACTCTATAGCGACAGGATCTGTTCCGCAGGACTGGCGCATAGCAAATGTGGTGCCAATATTCAAAAAGGGCTCTAAAAGTGAACCTGGAAATTATAGGCCAGTAAGTCTAACCTCTATTGTTGGTAAAATATTTGAAGGGTTTCTGAGGGATGTTATTCTGGATTATCTCAATGAGAATAACTGTTTAACTCCATATCAGCATGGGTTTATGAGAAATCGCTCCTGTCAAACCAATCTAATCAGTTTTTATGAAGAGGTAAGCTATAGGCTGGACCACGGTGAGTCATTGGACGTGGTATATCTCGATTTTTCCAAAGCGTTTGATACCGTGCCGCACAAGAGGTTGGTACACAAAATGAGAATGCTTGGTCTGGGGGAAAATGTGTGTAAATGGGTTAGTAACTGGCTTAGTGATAGAAAGCAGAGGGTGGTTATAAATGGTATAGTCTCTAACTGGGTCGCTGTGACCAGTGGGGTACCGCAGGGGTCGGTATTGGGACCTGTTCTCTTCAGCATATTCATTAATGATCTGGTAGAAGGTTTACACAGTAAAATATCGATATTTGCAGATGATACAAAACTATGTAAAGCAGTTAATACAAGAGAAGATAGTATTCTGCTACAGATGGATCTGGATAAGTTGGAAACTTGGGCTGAAAGGTGGCAGATGAGGTTTAACAATGATAAATGTAAGGTTATACACATGGGAAGAAGGAATCAATATCACCATTACACACTGAACGGGAAACCACTGGGTAAATCTGACAGGGAGAAGGACTTGGGGATCCTAGTTAATGATAAACTTACCTGGAGCAGCCAGTGCCAGGCAGCAGCTGCCAAGGCAAACAGGATCATGGGGTGCATTAAAAGAGGTCTGGATACACATGATGAGAGCATTATACTGCCTCTGTACAAATCCCTAGTTAGACCGCACATGGAGTACTGTGTCCAGTTTTGGGCACCGGTGCTCATGAAGGATATAATGGAACTAGAGAGAGTACAAAGGAGGGCAACAAAATTAATAAAGGGGATGGGAGAACTACAATACCCAGATAGATTAGCGAAATTAGGATTATTTAGTCTAGAAAAAAGACGACTGAGGGGCGATCTAATAACCATGTATAAGTATATAAGGGGACAATACAAATATCTCGCTGAGGATCTGTTTATACCAAGGAAGGTGACGGGCACAAGGGGGCATTCTTTGCGTCTGGAGGAGAGAAGGTTTTTCCACCAACATAGAAGAGGATTCTTTACTGTTAGGGCAGTGAGAATCTGGAATTGCTTGCCTGAGGAGGTGGTGATGGCGAACTCAGTCGAGGGGTTCAAGAGAGGCCTGGATGTCTTCCTGGAGCAGAACAATATTGTATCATACAATTATTAGGTTCTGTAGAAGGACGTAGATCTGGGGATTTATTATGATGGAATATAGGCTGAACTGGATGGACAAATGTCTTTTTTCGGCCTTACTAACTATGTTACTATGTTATTTCACCTATATAGGTATAAGGTGTAATTGTAAAAGTTTTCCAGGTTTTTTTTTACAGTGATTAAGCCTAATAGTTTAGGGGCATTTTATCATTTAGTTCATTATATGTTCTAATATTTTGTACATATGACACTACGTTTTCATTACATGGTATGAATTAAGAAGCAAAGCCGATTACTATAAGGGCTTCTTATTATGTAACTCATTGTGACACTATGTCTTCATTGTATGGTATGAGTCTCTTTTTTATTTAACGGACTTTAAATAGATCTAGCAGTGTATTATACAATATTTTGTACTCCACTATACCCTCCTCTTTTTCCTGTGTTTGCATTCCCCTGTTTTTATATACTTATATGATTCTTGTCTTATATATATTTTTTAAATGTATTGTGATAAAGATATTTTTAGCCTTATAAAAAGCCTAATTTCTCCTAGTGTTAGTTTTACATATGCTTTTTTGTAGTAATTATTTAGGATTTAAGGCTATTGGTGTATTTAAATGTGCTGAAAGGTGGTTTGTAAACCAACTAGAAATGAGGAAATTTTTGAGTGGAATTTTTGTTCAACCATAGGAAAAAAAATCATTTTTTTTTAAATACAGATTTTTGTAAATTTACTTTGTACAGATTGACAACCGTAGACTGGCAGCAAAACTTTTTAAAAAATGTAACTTTACTCACTGCTCTCCTCTCTGGCCCCTCCACTGATTGCTGCTCGCTACCCGGTTTCTGGTCCTCAGAGCTATCTCTTCTTTTCCACATTGCGTGCTGCATCTCCCTGGCTATTCTCTCTAGGCCGGGACTTCTGGCCAAGACTTGCCCCAGAAGGTCATCGAAGATTGCTTTTTATGATGCATGGACCTGTGATGAGCAATGACCTCCAAAACCTGGAAATCCCTGTCTAGAGTGAACAGGTCGGAGATGCGACAGAGGAAGAAAGAGGGCTGGATGGTGGGCAGTGCTGCTCACTGCTCATCGTCTGGTCCTCAGGGCATCTTTTTTTCTGCTAATGAGATTGTCATCCGCTGGACCTTTGGAGCTAATTGAACTAGGGACTAGAAATAAATGGATATATTCAAATAAAATTGAATTCTACTTGAATTTTACAGAAATCTGCATATACCAAAAAGCAGGTTTTTTTTCTCATTTTCTTCTACATGGCTCCAGCAAAATTGTGGCTGCTGGCTACGATTTTTCAAAACCATAATCTTCATCAAAAAGTTGGAAAATAATAAAATGAAGACTTATATTCACCTTACCGCTCACCTTCAACTCCTCCGCTCTTCATCATCATCCATTCAATTCTCATCACATCTTCTGATCTCTGCCACAAGCTCTGAAATCCATGGCTTGAGTCGTGACATTATGTTGTCTTCAACTTTTGAGCTCTTGCAGATTTCATCATTCATGGTGGTGATCAGAAGATGCGACGAGAATTGGATGGGTAACAGCGAGGAGTGGAGGTTCTGGAGAGGTGAGCAGTAAGGTGAGTATAAGCTATTTTTCTATTGTATATCTTACATTAATTATGTGCTTGGGTCTGGAGAGACCTCAAAGCATATCAAGGGACAATCAATTTCTTGGACACTGGTGGGCCAGTCTAACTTTGGGTGAGAGAATTTGTGAGTGCTGCAGTGACAGTAGTAGTAACGATATAGTTTCTGGTTACATGTATAAAAATATAATGAAATATTTAAAATTACTTTTTATTAACACTGCAGAATAAAATACTCAGGAATTTATATTAACTACAAATTTTTATTATTATAGCGATAGATGCTCAACGCTACTTACTACCTTCAGCTGTAAGGAAATGACCATAATATATAGTAAAGTATAATCTTAATGTCTGTTATAAGATTACTTCGGGAGAAACTAGTAGACTATTTTATACCCTTGTTTTAAGGCTTCTGATAAAAAAATAACTTTAACCATAGCCGCTGTAATATTTTTTTGCTTTATTCTGTCCAGGTGTTTTTTTTTAATGTTGCAGTGAAGAAATATGTTTAAAATGTTACTGGGTCCTGATGATGACAGGTCGTAAGACAGAAAATCTGTGATGACCCTTCTCCTCACTATTCATTTATCTGCGAGGTGGTATCTCCTGATAGATTTCTCCTGCGTGATTTATTGCTGTAAAAGACTACATAGAAATGGGCTTTTGATAAAATTGTTCAAGGATTCTTGTACAATATATCCTAATCTTCAGATGTACACTACAGGATGTTTTGCTTTTTTAAGCTATAAATAACCACCGATAAATGTTATAATAAATCTGCACATTTAAGGCACCGCTTGTGGAACAGCATCATAAAGCGGGTATCTTCAATGTTATCAGCAACTGCAATATCTCTAGAGCATAGCACTCAGTTGAAGGCCCATATTAATTAGCTACAATAACAGAAGGCCCCCCAAAAACATTTTACATCTTCATGGCAGCAATAACAAGTAATTATACAGAATTTTGTTTTGGTGTACTGTTTTTTTATGGTAGTTGGCACTTCTGGCAATTTATTTTCATCACCGGTTATTTTTTCACCATCCCTGATAGATTTATACAAAAGATAGATAGATAGATAGATAGATAGATAGAATACAAAACTGACTAGCATCTCCTAACAGAAGGAAGCAAATGTGAACAGGCACACACTGTCACCCCCTGGACGAATGTAAGCTATTACTATGAAAATATTTAGAATTGAGAGTCATCAGTGGTTGATACCTTTTAACCCCTTCATGACCCAGCCTATTTTGACCTTAATGACCTGGCCGTTTTTTGCAATTCTGACCAGTGTCCCTTTATGAGGTAATAACTCGGGAACCCTTCAACGGATCCTAACGGTTCTGAGATTGTTTTTTCGTGACATATTGGGCTTCATGTTAGTGGTAAATTTAGGTCGATAATTTTTGCGTTTATTTGTGAAAAAAATGGAAATTTGGCTAAAATTTAGAAAATTTCGCAATTTTCAAATTTTGAATTTTTATTCTGTTAAACGAGAGAGATATGTGACACAATATAGTTAATAAATAACATTACCCACATGTCTACTTTACATCAGCACAATTTTGGAAACAAATTTTTTTTTTGCTAGAACGTTATAAGGGTTAAAATTTGACCAGCGATTCCTCATTTTTAAACAAAATTTACAAAACCTTTTTTTTAGGGACCACCTCACATTTGAAGTCAGTTTGAGGGGTCTGTATGGCTGAAAATACCCAAAAGTGACACCATCCTAAAAATTGCACCCCTTAAGGTACTCAAAACCACATTCAAGAAGTTTATTAACCCTTCAGGTACTTCACAGCAGCAGAAGCAACATGGATGGAAAAAATGAACATTTAACTTTTTAGTCACAAAAATGATGTTTTAGCAACAATTTTTTTTATTTTCCCAAGTGTAAAAAGAGAAACTGGACACCAAACATTATTGTACAATTTGTCCTGAATATGCCGATACCTCATATGTGGGGGGAACCACTGTCTGGGCGCACGACAGGGCTCGGAAGGGAAGGAGCGCCATTTGACTTTTTCAATGAAAAATTGGCTCCAATCTTTAGCGGACACCATCTCGCGTTTGGAGAGTCCCTGTGTGCCTAAACATTGGAGCTCCCCCACAAGTGACCCCATTTTGAAAACTAGACCCCCCAAGGAGCTTATCTAGATGCATAGTGAGCACTTTGAATCCCCAGGTGCTTCACAAATTGATCCATAAAAATGAAAAAGTACTTTTTTTCACAAAAAATTTTTTTAGCCTCAATTTTTTCATTTTCACATGGGCAACAGGATAAAATGGATCCTAAAATGGTTTGGAAATTTCTCCTGAGTACACCGATGCCTCATATGTGGTCACAAACCACTGTTTGTACACACGGCAAGGCTCGGAAGGGAAGGAGCGCCATTTGACTTTTGAATGAAAAATTAGCTCCAATCGTTAGCGGACACCATGTTGGGTTTGGAGAGCCCCTGTGTGCCTAAACATTGGAGCTCCCCCATAGTGACCCCATTTTGGAAACTAGACCTCCCAAGGAGCTTATCTAGGTGCATAGTGAGCACTTTGAACCCCAAGGTGCTTCACAAATTGATCCGTAAAAATGAAAAAGTACTTTTTTTCACAAAA
Source organism: Ranitomeya imitator (assembly GCF_032444005.1). Classification (NCBI taxonomy): domain Eukaryota; kingdom Metazoa; phylum Chordata; class Amphibia; order Anura; family Dendrobatidae; genus Ranitomeya; species Ranitomeya imitator. The sequence continues at coordinate 79,576,945 of NC_091287.1, forward strand.
AAATTCTTTTAGCCTCAATTTTTTGATTTTCACATGGGCAACAGGATAAAATGGATCCTAAAATGTGTTGGGAAATTTCTCCTGAGTACACCGATACCTCAGAAACTAGATCCCCCAAGGAACTAATCTAGATGTGCGGTGACTAGTCTTGAACGAAACGGATCGGACAAATTCAAAAGTCGCCGACTTTTGGCAAAGTCGGGTTTCATGAAACCCGACCCGATCCTAGTGTGGGATCGGCCATGCGGTCGGCGATCTTCGCGCCAAGGTCGCATTTGGTATGATGCGTTTGGCGCCATTTTTTCAGCCAATGAAGGAGCATGAGCAGAGTGATGACATAGGTCTTAGGGGCGTGTACGCCTATCGCCATCTTGTCGCTTGTGCGCTGTAGCGATTTGCAATGTGTAACGCCAGCTTTTCTGTTCAGGGACGGAGGAGAGACAGAGAGAGAGAAAGAGAGAAGAAAAAAAATAGATTTCCCATTGACTTTGCATTGGGTTTCGTGTTTCGGTCGATCCCCGACTTTTCGCCATAATCGGCCGATTTCACTCGACTCAACTTTTGAGATAGTCGGGACTTGACCCGACTTGACCCTAAAAAAGTAAAAGTCACTCAACCCTAGCGGTGACCACTTTAAACCCCCAAGTGCTTCACAGAAGTTTATAACGCAGAGCCATGAAAATAAAAAATCATTTTTCTTTCCTCAAAAATTATTTTTTAGCACTCAATTTTTTATTTTCACAAGAGTAACAGGAGAAATTGGACCCCAAAAGTTGTTGTCCAGTTTGTCCTGAGTACACTGATACCCCATATGTGGGGGTAAACCACTGTTTGGGCACACGTTGGGGCTTGGAAGGGAAGTAGTGACTTTTGAAATGCAGACTTTATGGAATGGTCTGCGGGCGTCACCTTGCGTTTGCAGAGCCCCTGATGTGCCAAAACAGTAGAAACCCCCCACAAGTGACCCCATTTTGGAAACTAGACCCCGAAAGGAACTTATCTAGATATGTGGTGAGCACTTTGAACCCCCAAGTGCTTCACAGAAGTTTATAACGCAGAGCCGTGAAAATAAAAAATCATTTTTCTTTCCTCAAAAATTATGTTTTAGCAAGCAATTTTTTATTTTCACAAGGGTAACAAGAGAAATTGGACCCCAATAATTGTTGTCCAGTTTGTCCTGACTATGCTGGTACCCTATATGTGGGGGTAAACCACTGTTTGGGAACACGTTGGGGCTCGGAAGGGAGGGAGCACCATTTGACTTTTTGAATAGAAGATTGGCTGGAATCAATGGTGGCGCCATGTTGCGTTTGGAGACCCCCGATGTGCCTAAACAGTGGAAACCCCTCAATTCTAACTCCAACACTAACCCCAACACTCCCCTAACCCTAATCCTAACTCTAGCCATAACCCTAATCACAACTCTAACCCCAACACACCCCTAACCCCAACCCTAATCCTAACCCTAATCCCAACCCTAACCACAACCCTAACCCCAACACACCCCTAACCATAACCCTAACCACAAGCCTAATCTTAACCTTATTTCCAACCCTAGCCCTAATTCCAACCTTAACTCTAAGGCTATGTACCCACGTTGCGGATTCGTGTTAGATTTTTCAGCACCATTTTTTAAAAATCCGCAGGTAAAAGGCACTGCGTATTACCTGCGGATTTACCGCGGATTTCCAGTGTTTTTTGTGCGGATTTCACCTGCGGATTCCTATTGAGGAACAGGTGTAAAATGCTGCGGAATCCGCACAAAGAATTGAGATGCTGCGGAAAATACAATGCAGCGTTTCCGCGTGGTATTTTCCGCACCATGGGCACAGCAGATTTGGTTTTCCATAAGTTTACATGGAAATTTAAACCTGATGGAAAACTGCTACGAATCCGCAGCAGCCAATCCGCTGCAGATCCGCAGCCAAATCCACACCGTGTGCACATAGCCTAATTCTAAAGGTATGTGCAGCAGTTTCCCATGAGTTAAGAGTTCAATGTAAACCTATGGGAAACAAAAAACGCTGTGCACATGCTGCGGAAAAACTGCGCAGAAATGCAGCGGTTTACATTCCTCAGCATGTCACTTTTTTCTGCGGATTCCGCAGCAGTTTTATAACTGCTCCAATAGAAAACCGCAGTTGTAAAACCGCAGTGAAATCCGCAGAAAAACCGCCGTAAATCCGCGATCAATCCGCAGTGGTTTAGCACTGTGGATTTATCAAATCCGCAGAGTACCAGAATATGTGTGCACATAGCCTAACCCTAACCCTAACCCTAGTTCTAACCCTAACCCTAGTGGAAAAAAAAATATATTTTTTGTATTTTTTTATTGTCCCTACCTATGGGGGTGATAAAGGGGTGATTCATTTACTATTTTTTTTATTTTGATCACTGTGATAGGTTCTATCACGTTGAACAAAATGCACATGGAACGAATCTGCCGGCCGGCAGATTCGGTGTGCGCACTGCGCACGCGCCCGCCATTTTGGAAGATGGCAGTGCCCATGGAGAAGACGGACGGACACCGGGAAGCTTGGTAAGGATGATGGGGTGGGGGGAGCACGGGGGTGGACTGGAGCACGTGGGTGGATCATAGTACAGGGGGGTTGGATCGGAGCACGGGGGGTGGATCGGAGCACGGGGGTGGATCGGAGCACAGGGGGGTTGCATCGGAGCATGGGGGAGCGGACAGGAGGACGGAGGGGAGCGGACCACAGAACGGAGGACTGGGGAAGAGATCGGTGGTGGTGGTGGGGGGCAAATCAGTGTTTCCAGCCATGGCCGATGTTATTGCAGCATCGGCCATGGCTGGATTGTAATATTTCACCAGTTTTCATGGTTGAAATATTACAAATCGCTCTGATTGGCTGTTTCACTTTCAACAGCCAATCAGAGCGATCGTAGTCATGGGGGGGTGAAGCCACCCCCTGGGCTGAAGTACCACTCCCCCTGTCCCTGTAGGTCGGGTGAAATTGGAGTTAACCCTTTCACCCGATCTTCAGGGACGCGATCCCTCCATGACGCCACATAGGCTTCACAGGTCGGATTGGGACCGACTTTCATGATGCCTACGTGGTGTCACAGGTCGAGAAGGGGTTAAAGCCTAACTGAAAATATGGTAACAAATTGCAAGCTTTCGAGACTACTCAGGCCTCTTCATCAGGCATAGACTAATGCAAAATCTGAATAGTCACAATTTGTGCACAACACAGCACAGAAATAATGCAATAGATAAGACAAGTGACGTGAAGCAGAACTATAATTATGGGAGAGGGAAAAACAGTTGTGACCATAAATATTGGAAAAGTTCATAGATAACAGTATGAAAGTTTTATGGTCCTGTGATTGGGCTCTGGTTCTGTGTTGTGATGCCCTCACAAGGTCTGAGGAGAGAATTCCTTAATTGATGGAAAAAGACATAAATCCATGTAACACATTCATTCCTGCACTGAGTTTGTTTATACTCCCAGACTCTTCTATCTCTCTGAAATTTGAAGTTACCTTTTAATGCAAGTAATTTCATGTCCATGGTGCTGTGATCAGGGATACAAAAATGTTTGGCCACAGGAAGATCCATTCTTTTTTCTCTTATTGTGTGGCGATGAGAATTCATCCTTGTTCTAAGCTTTTTCCGATATTTATGGTCACAACTGTTTATCCCTCTCCCATAATGATAGTTCTGCTTCAAGTCACTTGTCTTATCTATTGCATTATTTCTGTGCCGTGTTGTGCATAAATATGTGACTCTTCAGATTTTGTATTAGTCTATGCCTGATGTACTGAATACCAAATTCAAATAACTAAAGGGTATAAATAAACTAGTATAAATCATAAACCTACCCTATAAAACAAATTTTTATTATTATTCAACAATAAAACCAATAGATAGGTTACACAAAACCAAAAAACACCCTGAAATGACAAACAATCCCAAACACGGGATGTCAGGGGAATCCCTAGTACCGTACCTAAGCTGTCACCTTCCTATCAGCGGGGGTTGGCACCCTATGGGAAGCGTATTGGCACCCCCGCTCAGCGACGGCTACCCCTAGAGGCCCTAATGATACCATGAGCCGTAACCCTCCCCAGATAGGGAATAAGGGGCACCTCTAGGGCTAAACAGAGATCACTCCTACAACACTAGGGATAACCCTAATCACCCAATGCAAATACCCATTAAAAACAGTATGATGAACACAATCGGCGTATTGGTGGTATTATTGTGCATCTGGATCTAGCCACATGACCCCAAAAAGGTAACCAGAGAAAGACACAACTTATATAGATGGTTAACCCTTTAGGCCGACAAGTACCACAACATCAAATGTAGTATTAGTGACACAGGTTTGCTGCAGTCAAAACCCTGCCCGAATGGCCCTTCAAAACATATATATATGGGCACTGATTAACAAATGAATGTAAGTTGGTACTCATCCATGCACATCCACCCGCCACTTCCGCCTCAACGCGTTTCGCCCCTCTGGCTCATCAGGAGGCTCGATGTAAAGAAAGTGTCCCGATTTTGATATGATGCTTCGCTGATAGGAAGGTGACAGCTTAGGTACGGTACTAGGGATTCCCCTGACATCCCGTGTTTGGGATTGTTTGTCATTTCACGGTGTTTTTTGGTTTTGTGTAACCTATCTATTGGTTTTATTGTTGAATAATAATAAAAATTGGTTTTATAGGGTAGGTTTATGATTTATTCTATGCCTGATGTAGTCTCGAAAGCTCCAATTTGTTAAAATCTTTTCAGCTATTCATTAAAAGGTATCAACCACTGAGGACTCTCAATTCTAAATATTTTTCTATCTACTAGCTAACATGGCACAAAGATATATATCTTTCATGTAGCTATTACTATGGGCATACAGGTAATAGAATGGTTAGACCAGTCTTACCCCTGTGCCTCACAGCTGCGTTGTAAATATTGAAAAATGCAGTTTTAGGCTATGTGCCCACGTTGCAGAAATGCTGCGGAAATGTCCGCAGCATTTCTGGAACTCCCTGCCACAGGTAAAACGCAGGCAAAATTCACATGCATTTTCCGGCAAAAAACACAAGCATTTTGCAAACATTTTTAGTTTGCAGAATGATTGCGCTTTTCCAAGCAATTTGAAGCATTGCTTGGAAAAGTGATTGACAGGTTGGTCACACTTGTCAAGCATAGTGCTTGACAAGTGTGACCAACTTTTTACTATTGATGCTGCCTATGCAGCCCGAAGGCTGGAAGAAATCATTAACATATAACATTAAAATTGCTTTTCTCAACATCTGCACCACAGGTATGAGGCATACAGGTAAGACATTAAAGAGGTTGTCCAGGCTTGGGACTCAAGTCTGCAGTAACTCTATGTGACTACAGACTTGTCAATCCTCATAGTGCACAGTGTGCATGCTGTCAAGATTCTCTGATGCCTGCAACAGGCAATATACATAATTCCATCCATATTCCAACTAAATGTGTCCAGCCTCGCTCAATTCACTTGTATTGAGCGAGGCCATGTACGTCTTGTTGGGATGTTACTTTAAGTATGCAAATCACATACTTGCGGATATGCACCCACCCATTCCCTGCACCGGCACGTGAGAATCCTGACAGCGCACACACAGCATACTGTAAGGGTTCACAAGTCTGCAGTCACATACAGTGACTGCAGACTTGAATCCGGAGCTTGGACAACCCTTTTAAATCTGAATATGAAATCATTTTTTGCAAATTTCTTATGCCAAATAGTTGCGTTTTTGTCCTCCATTACGTGTGCAGATTATATTCTTCAAATCATTGATGTATACTTTTATATTTAGGCATTCTCAGAGAAAAACAAAAAAAGGACAAAGGATTTTTTGCAGTGTTATATGAATCCAGGGTTCATATATTATTCTCTGCTTGAAGACTAAAGTATTAGAACCGGATTTAACATTTTTTTTTTACATACCGTAATACTATTCATTTAACACCAAAGTCAAAGCAATTTAACATCTGGCTTGTAATGTATCTACTCGGTGGGTGCAAGGCTAATGGCAGAAAAACATGGCGTGCGATCTGCCACATAAGCTGTTTCTTATTCATATGCAAATATTCCTTACAATGTTCTCACAATTAAGGAAAAGAAGAAAATGTTTTTAGATCAAATGCAGAAATTTGACATCTTAGAAAAAGTTAAAGATTCAAGGTGGCTAATGGTGGTTGGCAGAAGTAACTATACATTATGTCAGTGTTCCCTCTATCTAATTAAGGTAATTACAGAAGTACTTACATTATAGAAATATTAGAATGGTGTACACTAAAAACTTCAAGAATTTTTTAAAAATAATCACGTCTAATATGTCGCAGAAAACTGACATCCACATAGGCCAGGTATAAAATGCGATTGGACATGTAATGCACTCTTTTGTAATGGTTATTCTAATGGTTGTTGAACACCTAAAAAGCAATTCCAAGCAACACAATGCATTTTGTTGTGATTTATCAAAGTGTTCAATATATTTTATTTCACCTTTATATTAATGAGGAACATACCTAACATATTAAATGGATGTAGTTAAAAAAAAGTCTCTGTTCTCTCTTTTAGGCGTAATATTGTCATGCTGTGACAGTCTTCAGTAAAGGGAGCTCAAACTGTCCCTGGAGCTGGGACCTTAACTATCCCTGTCCCGGGGATACTCTTAAAGATAGAGAGGCCTGAGTCTCGCTCCTCACTATGCTCCTGTAAAAACCCTAATCTGTCCCTTTCCCCACCCCATAAGGAATGACACACAAATGAAAGGTAAACCAGACACAACAACAGAACAGGGATAACAGAAAGCCTCTATCATACAAAACTACTAACCAACATTAGGGAGGAGGATAGAAACAGGGAGGAATAAACTAAATGGGAAAAGCGAACAGGAGATAAACACACATGCACAATAGCAAAGCACAGAACACTACTACAACATCTCTAAACTTTAACTATTTAGCTTTAGAACACAGCACAGGAAAACAAATCTCCAATAGCAACAACAAACTCCTATTCAGCACAGCGTCTATTAAGGACAAGGAAACAGAGCTTAACTGGCAGGACAGAGAGCGTCTGGCCAAGTTTTATAGGAAGAGTTAATGACCAGATCATAAGCAGCTGAAATGTAGCTGTATGTTTCTGACCAGCATAGAAAGGGTAGGTAACCTCTTCAGCACCAAAGGAAGCCAAATTCATTTAATATGGGATCCAAATACGCAGGCTAATTGGAAGATCCGTGATTCACAATACACAGTGATCTTCTACTCCCAGATCTCCCAGGTTGGTGTGACACACTGGAAACAAATATATTGCAATGATTTCTATTATTGTCAAAAGTGTTTTTCCAGAGCCAAATATTGATGGACTATCACTAGGATAATCCATCAATATTTCATTGGAAGAGTTTCAAGCCTAGGATGAGCCCTGACCAGCAGAATGAATCAGCTGTGAAGTTGAACGGTGAGGAGTCATCAGCATGTCATGAAAGCTGATGATTAGTGTTGAGCATTCCGATATCGGGTATCGGCCGATATTTGCGGTATCGGAATTCCGATCCCGAGTTCTGATATTTTTGCGATATCGGGAATCGGGATTGGGATGAATATTCATGTGTAAAATAAAGAATAAAAATTAAAAATATGGGTATACTCACCCCTCCGGCGGACCCTGGACCTTAGCGGTGTAATCGGCAGTCCCGTTCCTAAGAATGAGCGGGTAAAGGACCTGCGATGATGTCGCGGCTTGTGATTGGTCGCGTGAGCGGTCAAATGAGCAGTCACGCGACCAATCACAAGCCGCGACGTCATCGAAGGTCCTTCACCCGCTCATTCTTAGGAACGGGGGCTGCCGGTTGCAGCGGTTAGAACCAGGGCGCGTCCGAGGGTGAGTATATCCCTATTTTTTATTTTTATTCTTTATTTTACACATAAATATGGATCCCAGGGCCTGAAGGAGAGTTTCCTCTCCTTCAGACCCTGGGATCCATCGAGGATACATTCCGATATTTGTGTCCCATTGACTTGTATTGGTATCGGGTATCGGTATCGCCGATATCCGATATTTTTCGGATATCGGCCGATACAATCCGATACCAATACTTTCAAATATCGGACGGTATCGCTCAACACTACTGATGATATGTTTTGTTGGAACTTTTCTAGTAAGAAATACAGATCAGCGTAGAAACATTAAAGGGAATCTGTCAGCAGGTTTTTGCTATGTGATATGAGGGCAGCAGGGGTAGGGGCTTAGACACAGATATCAGGGATGTGTCACATATTAGGATATGTGTTGTTGTTTCCATACAATGGATGTTTTATCACCAGGAGCTTATCACTCCCCAGACTACATAGACTGGAATTAGAGGTTGCACAGATAAAAAAATATTGGTAAACTGTTAAGTGCTTAAATTAGTAATTTAACCCCTTTCTGCCATTAGACGTACTATCCCGTCGAGGTGACCTGGGACTTAATTCCCAGGGACGGGATAGTACGTCATAGGCGATCGGCCGCGCTTACGGGGGAGAGCGCGGCCGATCGCGGCCGGGTGTCAGTTGATTATTACAGCTGACATCTGGCACTATGTGCCAGGAGCGATCCCAGCACATTAACCCCCGGAACACTGCGATCAAACATGATTGCAGCGTTCCAACGGCATATTGGAATCATCGCGCAAAGAGGGGGCTCCCTGCGTGCTTCCCTGAGACCCTGATGGGATCGCGTTGTTCCGATCGTCTCCTCCGTCCTCCTCCCTGCAGGCCCCGGATCCAAGATGGCCACGAGGGGCCTTCCGGGTTCTGCAGGGAGGTGGCTTGCAAGCGCCTGCTCAGAGCAGGTGCCGGCAAGCCTGCAGCACTGCCTATCAGATCGCTGATCTGACACAGTGCTGTGCAAAGAGTCAGATCAGCATTCTGACCCCATATAGTGATGTCCCACCCTGGGACAAAGTAAAAAAGTAAAAAATAAAAATTTACATGTGTAAAAAAAAAAAAACTAAATAAATAATAAAAAAAATATTGTTCCAATAAATACATTTGTTTATGTAAATAAAAACAAACAATAAAAGTACACATATTTAGTATCGCCGAGCCTGTATCGACCCGACCTACAGTATAAAACTGTCCCACTATTTAACCCCTTTAGTGAACACCGTAAAAAAAAAAATGAGGCAAAAAACAATGCTTTATCATCATACTGCCGAACAAAAAAGAACAAAATGGGGAGTAACAGACGATCATAAAGACAAATATAAATAAACATGGTACCGCCGAAAATGTCATCTTGTCCCGAAAAAAACGAGCTGCCATACAGCATCATCAGCAAAAAAATAAAAAAAATAATAGCCCTCTGAGTAAAGCGATGCAAAAATAATTATTTTTTCTATAAAATAGTTTTTATTGTATAAAAGCGCCAAAACATAAAAAAATGTAAATGAGGTATCGCTGTAATCATAGTGACCCAAAGAATAAAACTGCTTTATCAATTTTACCAAATGCAGAATGGTATAAACTCCCCCCCCCCCAAAAAAAAAAAAACAAATTTACAAATTGCTGGTTTTTGTTCATTCTGCCTAACAAAGATCTGAATAAAAAGCAATCCAGAAATGTCATGTGTCCGAAAATGGTATCAATAAAAACATCAACTTGTCGTACAAGACCTCACATGACTCTGTGGATCAAAATATGGAAAAATTATAACTCTCAGAATGTGGTAATGCAAAAAATATTTTTTGCAATAAAAAGCGTCATTTAGTGTGTGACAGCTGTCAAACATAAAAACACGCTATAAAAACCTGCAATAAATAGTAAATTAAACCTGCAATAAATAGTAAATTAAACCCCACTTTATCACCATCTTAGTTAGGGAAAAATATTAAAATAAAAAATGTATTTATTCCCATTTTCCCGTTAGGGTTGGGACTAAAGTTAGAGTTGGGGCTAAAGTTAGGGTTAGGGTTGGGGTTAAAATTAGGGTTGGGGCAAAAGTTAGGGTTGGGGCTAGAGTTGGGGCTAGGGTTTGGATTACGTTTACAGTTGGGTTAGGGGTGTGTCAGGGTTAGGGGTATGGTTAGGGTTAGGGGTGTGTTGCGGTTAGGGGTGTGTTGGGGTTGGGATTAGGGTTAGGGGTGTGTTTGGGTTAGGGGTGTGGTTAGGGTTGGGATTAGGGTTAAGGGTGTGTTGGGGTTAGGGTTGGGGTTAGAATTGGGAGGTTTCCACTGTTTAGGCACACAAGGAGCTCTGCAAATGCAACGTGACGTCCGATCTCAATTCCATCCAATTCTGCATTGAAAAAGTAAAACAATGCTCCTTCCCTTCTGTGCTCTGCCGTGTGCCCCAAACAGTGGTTTCCACCCTTATATGGAGTATCAGCATACTCAGGACAAATTGGGCAACAACTTTTGGGGTCCAATTTCTCCTGTTACCCTTGGGAAAATACAAAACTGGGGCTAAAAAATCATTTTTGTGAAAACAAAATGATTTCTTATTTTCACGGCTCTAGATTACAAACTTTAGTGAAACACTTGGGGGTTCAAAGTTCTCACAACACATAGATAAGTTCCTTGAGGGGTCTAGTTTCAAATATGGGGTCACTTTTGTTTTTTTTTACAGTTTAGGTACATCAGGGGCTCTGCAAATGCAGTGTGAAGCCCGCATTCCCATCATTCCATCAAAGTCTGCATTCCAAAACGCCACTTCTTCCCTTCCATGCTCTGCCATGCGCCCAAACAGTAGTTTTCTCCCATGTATGGGGTATCAGCGTACTCAGGACAAATTGGACAACAACTTTTGGGGTCCAATTCCTCCTGTTACCCTTGGGAAAATACAAAACTGAGGGCTAAAATAAAATCATTTTTGTGGAAAAAAAGATTTTTTAATTTCACGGCTCTGCGTTATAAACCTTAGTGAAATACTTGGGGGTTCAAAGTTCTCACACCACATCTATATAAGTTCCTTGGGGTCTAGTTTCCAATATGGGGTAGCTTGTGGGGGGTTTCTACTGCGCCCAAATGCAAACGTGACGCCCGCAAACCATTCAATCAAAATCTGCATTCCAAAATGCCACTTCTTCCCTTCCAAGCTCTGTCATGCGCCAAAACAGTAGTTTTCTCCCACATATGGGGTATCAGCGTACTCAGGACAAATTGCACAACAACTTTTGGGGTCCAATTTCTCCAGATACCCTTGGGAAAATACAAAATAGAGGGCTAAAAGATCATTTTTGTGGAAAAAAATATTTTTTAATTTTCACGGCTCTACATTATAAACTTCTGTGAAGCACTTGGGAGTTCAAAGTGCTCACCACACATCTAGATAAGATACTTAGGGGGTGTACTTTCCAAAATGTGGTCACTTTGCGGGGTTTCCACTGTTGAGGCACATCAGGGGCTCTCCAAATGAGACATGGCATTCTATCTCAATTTCAGCCAATTTTGCATTGAAAAGTCAAATGGCGCACCTTCCCTTCTGAGCTCTGCTATGTGCCCAAACAGTGGTTTATCCCCACATATGGGGTATCAGCATACTCAGGACAAATTGCACATTACTTTTGTGGTCCAATGTCCCCTGTTACCCTTGGGAAAATAAAAAATTGGGGGCGAAAAATCATTTTTGTGAACAAAATATAATTTTTTATTTTTACGGCTCTACATTATAAGTTTCTGTGAAGCACTTGGGCGTTCAAAGTGCTCACCATCTAGATATGTTCCTTAGGAGATCTACTTTCCAAAATGTTGTCACTTTTGGAGGTTTCCACTGTTTAGGCACATCAGGGGCTCTCCAAACGAGTCAAGGCATCCTATCTCAATTCCAGCCAATTTTGCATTGAGAAGTCAAATGGCGCTCCTTCCCATCTCAGCCCAAACAGTGGCTTACCCCCACATATGGGGTGTCAGCGTACTCAGGAAAAATTGAAGAACAAATTTTGGGGTCCAATTTCTCCTGTTATCCTTGGTAAAATAAAACAAATTGGATCTGAAGTAAATTTTTTTGTGAAAAAAAGTTAAATGGTAATTTTTTTTAAACATTCCACAAATTCCTGTGAAACACCTGAAGGGTTGATAAACTTCTTGAATGTGGTTTTGAGCATCTTGAGGGGTGCAGTTTTTAGAACTGTGTCACACTTGGGTATTTTATATCTTATAGACCCCTCAAAGTGACTTCAAATGTGATGTGGTCCGTAAAAAAAAAGGTGCCGTAAAAATTAGAAATTGCTGATCAACTTTTAACCCTTGTAACTCCCTAACAAAAAAAATTTTGGATCCAAAATTGTGCTGATGTGCAGTAGACATGTAGGAAATGTTACTTATTAAGTATTTTTTGTGACATATCTCTGTGATTTAATGGTATGAAAATTCAAAGTTGGAAAAATGCGAAATTTTCTAAATTTCTGATTTTTTTTCACAAATAAACACAAGTAATGTCAAGGAAATTTTACAACTGACATGATGTACAATATATCATGAGAAAACAATGTCAGAATCACCGGGATCCATGCAAGCATTCCAGAGTTATAGCCTCATAAATGGACAATGGTCAGAATTGTAAAAATTGTCCCGGTCATTAACATGCAAACCACCCTTGGGGGTTAAGAGGTTAACCAACGTAAGGCCAGTATACACATTAAATGCCTGTCAGAGAATGACGCTTCAGCCGATTGTTCAGCCGACCACCATCTTGGTTTACCGTCCTTTACACAGAATCACTGGCATGGCCGTTCACTCCTGTGTTCTCTATGAGTAAGCCGCAAACTGCCATATTAGCCAGTGGCTTATCGCTGGGAAAACAGTACTAAAGACAGTCTGAAATTGGAAATCCAACAATCATTTAGCCGACCCCCATACACATTCAACTGTCTTTCAAACCAATCAATATCGGCGGGTTCGGCCAACAATAGTCTAAAAAGTTTACCGGTCTTTAGTAATGTACTCCAAATCTAAAAGATCCCTATTTTTAGCTACAAGGTCCAGTCCCGGGTTGTGGCAGGTTCTCCCAGTTTGTATATATTAGAGGATAGAGGTTCCTGTCTTAGCGATTGATCAGAGCTGTCTGTGACAGGGGCTGACTGATTGCTTAAAGAGTATACGGTATATCCATATATCTGTATATATGTACTGCCATAGCTTTTCTAATTTAATTTTACATTTACAGAGTTCCAGTATTTGAGGTCTTGTTTCTTGAAATGACATTGTAGGAAATTTGCAAGTTATAAGTAATGTTATGCTAATAAAGAATGCCAATAAAGAGTGACACTGCTCTAAACTGGGGTCAGGTTTGGGAAAATATACAAATATTTTGTTATTTCAGTTGTTGATTTTATAGAATGTTATTTCTAATGCTGCCTGGTTTATCATTCTAGACATGTGATTTTGTAAATATTTTAAGACTACCAGAATTAAACTTTTACTAAGGAAAAATAAATGTAACTTATACAGCAGTTGAAATAAGTATTGAGCACAATTTTCTACGTAAATATACTCATTTCTAAAGCTGCTATTTACATGAAATTCTCACCATACAACCCACAAAGGCAAAGAAATCAATAGCACCTTTTAGAACTATATTTACTTAGAAAATGGTGATGTTCGTATTCAATAGTTATTTCACCCGCTGTATATCTGTGTACCTGGAAAGAATGCACTTACACTATTTTGTTAGCTTGTACTTCTGTTGCTGCTTTTATTTTTAAGAACTGGTGTTTCTGACATTTTTGCTTGTGAACCTACTAGTTCAGAGCTCAATGGTCATAATATCTTGTGAAGTATGCTTCTTTTCTCCCTTTTTATCCTATCGACACTTTAGCTTTTCTGCCTGTTCCTCCTCCCCACTCCCTAATTCCCTAACCTCCCTTTATAACGTTGAACACGTCTCTACAGTACAGTAGACAAGATCAGAATAGCAATGAACAGTGGGAGTTAGAGGACTTAATGACTGTAGAATCAATCTGCACATAGGTTTACATGGGAAATGTATGTTATAGGATTTAGATAAAGTGCTAAACGAAATAAATTTTAGTACATGTATTTTCATATTATTGTGAACAAACAGGCAAATTTTGAGTTTGCTTACCTATGAATATTGCAGTTTTTCATATTTTCTAACAATCATAATTAGAGATGAGAGGATGAAGAAGGTTTAAATTCACCATTTTGCACAAATTTTCCCAGGAAGTTCAATTCACAGATTAGTGAGTCTCAAAAATGTAATGTTCCTTACTATGCTATTGGGCCTTTCCAGACCCTAGAGCATAATAATCATCAGATGTAAAAAATATAAAAAAAATTCTTATACTTACCTCATCGTTCACCTCTCCGAACTCTCCACTCCTCACCATCACCTGTCTAGTTCACTTCTTTCACACCAGGTTGGGACTTTGTCTCTAATGCAGCTCAGGAAGGTTCTGCGCAAGCTTGGAAAGGTCACAACATCATGATGTCACAATGTGCATCAAGACCTTGCTTATCAGAAGCAGGAAGTACCGGTCTAGTAGGATATGCATGGGGAAATCAGCGCTCAAGGGGGTTATAAGGAGATGAGGACCAAGCAGGTGACAGTGAGGACTGAATGGGCTGAAGAGGTGGTAAGGTGGATTTTTTACACTTTTTATGACCTTTAATGGTTTAGAAAAATAGTGATGAGTGTCTGCCATTTTCCAAAGTACATGCATAAGCAAATTTTAAAAAATTTGCAACATTCGAGAAGAATTCAATTCCACTTAAATATAGTCATTTTCTGTAACCATGACCAAATTTTACATTTCTGCTTTGCTTCACGCTTATTGTCTCCAAAATTGTGAGTTGATTAACCTTATATTAGCAGCAATTTAAAAGTATGTGTACATTTTAATGATATTTTTGAGCATAAAAATGAGCAAAGCAACGAGGACTGGAAAAACAACTTCCTTTGTGCAGACTGACTAAAGCAGTTATTTTCGAGAGAATGGGTTCAATTTGCTCAAGAAAGGAATCAAAACCTACTGTCTTATTTCGAGTATTTCTGCCTCCATAATATAATTTCTGGTTTTGGCACTGAAATCTAATCTACCAGTGCTAAACTCTATTGTGTGATAACCCACGGTGAATTTCACAGTTGAATATGGCTAATTCTATGTACATGCTGTGACTTGCACTATAGGGGTGCCTCAAAGACAAAGATGCTTTTATCACCTTATTCAGTAATAATGAGGAGCAGTCATGCTATTTTCCAGCTCCTTACCATGCTAACGTGGAAACATATTATGTTTGGGTCAGTTTGAAAAGTCAACCGGTGTTTTTTTCAGTACAGTTGGCTCAGTGTTCTTTTTTTATTTCGAGGCTTAAACTGTGGTTCCTTTCTTCTATAACATTAAAATGTTTGTGATATATGACTGATAACTTTGTACATTGAAGAGATTATTTTAAAGGGAATGTCTTTAATTTTATTGTTTACATTAAAGTCTGTAAAGGAGACATAATTATTTTCCAGTATTTTATTTAAAATAAAATGTTCCTGGAAAAGGTGTTAATTGGAAACACACACTTTTTATATTGTTAGTATCCACAATGCAGTCAAATGTGTATATATGTGTCTATGTGTGTGCTTTATGACATGTGAAAAAATGGATGACATTAGTCAGAGGAATACAGCAGACTAGTAAAGTCTACATGAAGTGCTAGGCTACTTTCACACTAGCGTCGTACTCGGCCCGTCGCAGTGCGTCGGGCCGACGTACCGACGCATACTGTGGAAGCACCGCACAACGGGGGCAGCGGATGCATTTTTACAACGCAATCCGCTGCCCCATTCTGAGCTGCGGGGAGGAGGGGGGGGAAATGGTGGACACAATGCACCAAAAAACGTTACAAGCAATGTTTATTGGTGCCGACGGTCCGCCACAACGCGACGCAACCGTCGCACGACGGTTGCGACATGTGGCAATGCATCACAATGTGTCGCTAATACACGTCTATGGCGAAAAAACGCATCCTGCAGACAACTTTGCAGGATGCTTTTTTTCTGCAAAACGACGCATTGCGACGTGCAGTGCACGACGCTAGTGTGAGAGTAGCCTTAGAGACTAAAAAATTGTAAGATGCATACACAGTCTTACTTGTGCAAATAGTGTATAGCATTGCTTTTCTGCTTTATCTCAGACTCCAACAGTACAAAACAGCTATTATTATTTCTTCATCCCTTAAATGACAATGAAATGGCTCTGCTATTTCTCCCCACGTTTATACAGTAAAGCAAACAAATGATTTACTGAAAGCAGAACATGTCAGCCTATTGAATCTGATTTAGTTGCCAGTGTGAAAACAATTCTACTATAAGAATCTAATTTAAATAACACTATGTAACACATTTTTTGTTCCTTGCTTCCAAGTGTAATATTTCAACTGCTTATGTTTAAAGACTATGGAAAACGACTACATTCAGCACAAACTTTGAATTTATGACCACAGGCCAGAAAAATTTCTTATTTATTGTGTCAAAAAAAAGAAATTACACTATAATTAATTTTTGTAGATTTTTTGTTCCTGGGTCCAAAGTGTGTTTTCATAACCCGTTATGCCTAAAACAAATAGAAAATAGTGATCAGGACAATGACATTTTGAAATTTGTCTGTTTTCGGGAAACGTTTCCATTCGTATTCAATGCTCAGTAGTCTTCATTGTCCTGATCACAGAAGCAAAGTTTTTGTGGAACAACTATTTTCTATTTGTTTTAGGCATAATGGGTTAGGAAAAAACACTTTGGACCCAGGAACAAAAAATAAATGCATAGGGTAACACATTATTTTCTCATTATATAGAGTCATGGCTGAAAGTGTTGCCACCCTTGAAATTGTTCCAGAAAGTGAAGTATTTCTCCCAGAAAATTATTGCAATTAAACCATTTTTGTTAGACACATGTTTATTTCCTTTGCGTGTATTGGAACACACAAAAAAGCAGAGAACAAAAGGCAAATTGAAAATTGTTGGCACCCTCAACTTAATATTTGGTTTCAGATGCTTTGGGATAAATAACTGCGATCAATAGCTTCCTATAACCATCCACAAGCTTCCTACACCTCTCAACTGGAATTTTTGACCACTCTTCTTTGGCAAACTACTAGTGGTCTCTAATATTTGAAGGGTTCCTTCTCCGTACAGAAAATTTAAATAGGTATTCAATGGGATTCAGATCCAGACTCATTGCTGGCCACTTCAGAACTCACCAGCACTTTGTTTCCATTCATTTCTGGGTGCTTCTTGAAGTATGTTTGGGGTCATTGTTCTGCTGGGAGACCTGTGACCTAAGGTACAAACCCAGCTTTCTGACAGTGGGCACTACATTGCTACCCAAAATCCTTTGGCAATTTTCAGATTTCATGATGCCTTGCACACAGTCAAGGCACCCAGTGCCAAAGGCAGCAAAACAAGCCCACAATATCTTTGAACTTCCACCATATTTGACTGTAAGTACTGTTTTTCTTTTCTTTGTAGGCCTCATTCCATTTTCAGTAAACATTAGAATAATGTGCTTTACTAAAATACTCTATCTTGGTCTCATCTGTCCATAAGAAGTATTTTGGCTTACTCACATACATTTTGGCAAACTGGAGTCAAGCTTTTTATGTCTCTGTGTCAGCGGTGGTGTCCTCCTGGGTCTTCTGCCATAGCGTTTCATTTCATTCAATTGTGGATGGATAGTTCTCACTGACACTGATGCACCCTGGGCCTGCAGGACAGCTTAAATTTCTTTGGAACTTTATTAAGGCTGCTTATCCATCATATGAACTATTCTGCACTGCAACCTTTCATCAATTTTTCTCCGCCATCCACGTTCAGTGAGATTAGCTACAGTGCCATGGGTTGTAAACTTCCTGATTATGTTGTAAACCATGGAATATCAAGATCTCTGGAGATGGACTTGTAACCTTGAGAATTTTGATATTTTTCATCAATTCTGGTTCTCAAGTTCTCAGACAGTTCTCTTCTTTTTTTTGTTCTCCATGCTTAGTATGGCAAACAAAGACACACAATGCAAAAATTAAGCCAACTTTTTATCTGGTTTCAAGTGTGATTTTAAAATTGCACACACCTGTTACTTGCCACAAGTGAGTTAAAGCAAGCATCACATGCTTGAAACAAAGTTGTTTACCCACATTTTTGAAAAGCTGATAACAATTTTTTACTATTCCCTCCTTTCTTGAAAAATTCCCCCAAAATCAGTTTAAGGATATGTTGATATGGAGTTTTTTTTATGTGGATTTTGAATCTCTTCAAATCCTTATCAAAGAGTATTCAAATAGAATTGTATAATTTTTTTATGGATTTTGCAGGAAACCTGAGCCAAAAACTGTATGAATGTACCCTAATAAATATAGCATCTGCTGGTAAATATGTTAACCGATTAGCTTAATTATCTTAACCCCTTTCTGACCTCGGACGGGGTAGTACATCCGAGGTCAGATACCCCGCTTTGATGCGGGCTCCGGCGGTGAGCCCGCATCAAAGCCAGGACATGTCAGCTGTTTTGAACAGTTGACATGTGCCCGCAATAGCGACGGGTGAAATCGCGATTCACCTGCCGCTATTAACTAGTTAAATGCCGCTGTCAAACGCTGACAGTGGCATTTAACCGGCGCTTCCGGCCATACGGCCGGAAATGAGCGCATCGCCGACCCCTGTCACATGATCAGGGGTCAGCGATGCTTCTGCATAGTAACCATAGAGGTCCTTGAGACCTCTATAGTTACTGATCCCGGCCTGCTGTGAGCGCCACCCTGTGCTTGGCGCTCATAGCACACCTGCAATTCAGCTACATAGCAGCGATCTAATGTAGCAGAGGCTATCGAGTTGTGCCAGCTTCTAGCCTCCTATGGAGGCTATTGAAGCATGGCAAAAGTATAAAAAAAGTTTAAAAAAATGTGAAAAAAAATAAAAAAATATAAAAGTTTAAATCACCCCCCCTTTCGCCCCATTCAAAATAAATCAATAAAAAAATCAAACCTACACATATCTGGTACCACTGCGTTCAGAATCGCCAGCTCTATCAATAAAAAAAGGATTAACCTGATCGCTAAACGGCGTAGAGAGAAAAAATTTCAAAATGCCAGAATTACGTTTTTTTGGTCGCCACGACATTGCATTAAAATGCAATAACGGGCGATCAAGAGAATGTATCTGCACCAAAATGGTATCATTAGAAATGCCTGCTCAGCACGCAAAAAATAAGCCCTCAACCGACCCCAGATAATGAAATGAAGACGCTACGGGTATCGGAAAATGGCGCAATTGTTTTTTTTTTTTTAGCAAAGTTTGGAATTTTTTTTCACCACTTAGATAAAAAATAACCTAGACATGTTAGGAGTCTATGAACTCGTAATGACCTGGAGAATAATAATGGCAGCTCAGTTTTAGCATGTAGTGAACCTAGCAAAAAAAGCCAAATAAAAAACAAGTGTGGGATTGCACTTTTTTTTCAATTTCACCGCACTTGACATTTTTTTCCTGTTTTCTAGTACAAGACATGCTAAAACCAATGGTGTCGTTCAAAAGTACAACTTGTTTCGCAAAAAATAAGCCCTCACATGGCCATTTTGACGAAAAAATAAAAACGTTATGGCTCTGGGAAGGAGGGGAGTGAAAAACGAATACGGAAAAACGGAAAATCCCAAGGTCATGAAGGGGTTAATAAATCACCCCAGTTTTTATCTCATTGACCAATGGAGACATTTAATCTGGCAGATGTACGTGTACTATGAAAGTTATGATCTAAGCTTAAAACTTAAAGGTGTGCATCCATTTGGAGATAAAATATGAGTATGTTTTCCACTCTACTACATCCTGTTATCAGAAATATTTACCCATCTCTTTCGCTATATTAAGACTGAAGTGTTCTTGCTGCCGTACAGTACACAACTCAACCACCTGGGATTTCTTTGTCACCAGGAGCCACCAAATAAATTATTCAGTATAACAGAAGCTGACATACAGAACAGATTTATAAGCACCAGTTTATTTAAATATTGTAATGTAATTAAACTATGTTTCTCTCAATTAAGTTCTGAAAAGTGTTCCCGTCACATGATATAAAGATAATGGTATAAAGTCATAAAATCTAATTGTCTGTAATATTTAGAAATACATGGAATTGTGTCTATATCTGCCTGTGCTACTGTCTTACAATGCACATTTTCCATACAAATCAGTAAAAAAGAAGTTTTTTATAGTAAATTGCAAATGCCACTATTAACCCCCACACTCCCTTAGAATTACAATGCACAACCGGAATTAAAAATATATTAACTGTGAATTAATTATTCACGTTGATGACTTATATCTATTTGTCATTAGATGTCAGCTCTCCCCAGAAGAAGAGAACGGTATCCTACATTGTAAGTGATAATGACAGAAAATAATAGGCAATTCAGATTTCAATGCTCACTTTAAAAGCATTCAATAGATACAAAGATTTTTTTTCCTGTTCCAATAACTCTCCTATATGTTTTTTTTATTGTAATCATTGTAAAAGTGAGGTATGTGTGCAGATAGTTACTATTGCAGCAAAAAAAATCAGTCAGTCTGATAATGCTATTTGTATTACTGCATATTGAAGATCTGAGCTCTTTACGATTGATGGACAGAGGTTGTAGTAGTTTATCACTGCTTCCAACTTATTACCCCTGTTTTCTTGTTTAGTTAATTTCTGACACTAGCTGGCATTATGGATTAGATCAAAATTGTCCAAATCTACCAGATAAGTTGCTCTGAAGCTTTTGAGGACTTCCCTGATGGCATATGTCAGATTAGTAGAAGGATTGGGTATTTTATATTTTCTTAAAGATAATCTATCACCTAGTTTATCCAATGATGTATTACTTAGTTTACTAGGTGCAGCCGTTGTCAGGGCCGTATTTAGAGTTTCTGCTGCCCTAGGCACTTTTAGTGCTGCCTCCCCCATTGGTGAGTATGACACTATCGGCATAGACTTTGGCAAGAATTGCTGATGTGAAAGTCGCCTTTTGCAGCAGATCCGGCAGTTTTTCTGCATCTGCCGTGTAACGGATCACTTACGGCAACACTGCGTTTGGCCTCATTCATTCCCCATGGGATTTGTGGTACTTGCCGTGATCTGGCAAATGTGGTACCATACCTTTCAACTTTTGAAGAAGAGAAGAGGTATAAATAATTTTAGGCCACGCCTCTGACCACACCCATTTCACAACTAGTCACACCCATATCCACATCCCAACCACACCCATTTAGCACTGCTGATCACACTGTTTCATATACAATAATTATAAACAAAAATAAATATGGCCACACAGTGCTCCATACTGCATAATGGCCACACATGATGCTCAATACTGCATAATGGCCACACATGATGCTCCATACTGTATAATGGCCACACATGATGCTCCATACTGTATAATGGCCACACATGATGCTCAATACTGTATAATGGCCACACATGATGCTCCATACTGTATCATGGCCCCACATGATGCTCAATACTGTATAATAGCCAAACATGATGCTCAATACTGTATAATGGCCACACATGATGCTCCATACTGTATAATGGCCACACATGATGTTCCATACTGTATAATGGCCACACATGATGCTCAATACTGTATAATGGCCCCACATGATGCTCCATACTGTATAATGACCCCACATGATGCTCCATACTGTATAATGACCCCACATGATGCTCAATACTGTATAATGCCCCCCTCCCATCTTGTATGCATGGCTCTTCTCCCTCCCATCCAATATGCAGCGCTCATATTCCCCCTCCTCTTGTATGCATGGCTCATATTCCCCCCTCCTGTATACATGGCTCATATCCCCCCTCCTGTATGATGGCTCATATCCCCCTCCTGTATGCATGGCTCATAATCCCCCCTGTATGCATGGCTCATAATTCCCCCCACCTCCTATATGCATGGCTCATATTCCACCACCACCCCCTCCTGTATGCATGGCTCATATTCCACCACCACCCTCTCCTGTATGCATGGCTCATAATTTCCCCCGTATGCATGGCTCATATTCCCCCTCCTCCTGTATGCATGGCTCATAATTCCCCCCACCTCTTGTATGCATGGCTCATATTCCCCCTCATATACATGGCTCTTCTCTCCACCCCCCGCTCCCGTTCCCGCTCCTTCTCCCATCTTGCATGGCTCGGCTTACCGTCCTCCTTCATCCAACCGTCCCCTGTCCCTCATACTCACCTGTCCCACACTGCGCGGCCACGCTGACATCCCTCTGGCTCTGTCTAAAAAAAAAAATTTTTTCAGGTGCCGCCCCCCCGCATTGTCCCTGCCCTAGGCATGTGCCCTCAAGTGCCTAGTGGCAAATACGGCCCTGGCCGTTGTAACATAGAGTTTTTAGATTTAGAGCTCAGAAAGCTGCCCCCCGCCCACACCATAGCTTTCTGTGTACATTGTCTATGATATTAAACTACTTATCAGAGGAGGGGGCGTGGTCGGACCAGAGCTCGTGTGGGTATCAGTCTGGCCAGTGATAACATCCTGCTGATTAAAGGGCCACTGTCACCCCCCTCCAGCCGTTATAAACTAAAAGAGCCACCTTGTGCAGCAGTAATGCTGCATTCTAACAAGGTGGCTCTTTTAGTTTTGTGTTCATGTATAACTAAAATAATAAGTGCGCATGCCCAGGAATCCCAGCCCCGCACTGTGCATAATGCATAACACAGTGCGGGGCGGGGATTCAGTAACAGGGTGGCCGCACTGCCCGCACAGTCGCAGTCAGGAACCCGGGATCTGAGCTGACGACCAATTCTCAATGCACCTGCCCCAGGCAGGCACGCACAGCGCAGGCACTGGATTTAAGAAGAACAGCGCACAGGGGGCGGCGACAATCGCCCCAGAAGAGATGAGTGACGGCAGTTTGACGCTTCACAGAGGAGGCTTCAGACCCGCCTCCATGAACAAAGATAGGTATTTTTGAAAAGTTTCAAAGCGCTTTAGTTTAGTAATACATGAACACAAAACTAAAAGAGCCACTTTGTTAGAATGCAGCATTACTGCTGCACAAGGTGGCTCAGTTTCCAACTGACAAGGTGTTAACCATGATAATGCTGTTAACAAACAAAGCTCTAGCATTGGCAAACCCTTTGTTTGAAACCAATGATGCATGTTTAAATTCTCTAAATGACTTTATTGCCGCAATGTGTCAGATGTTCGATGATCCCAACCGAAACGTCACGGCAGAAACCGCATTACTGACGCTCCGTCAAGGAAAACGTCCTGTTGTAGAATATGCAATGGAATTTCGGAGGTGGGTGCTGGATACTACATGGTGCGACTCAGCAAAATACGCAGTGTTCAGGAGGGGTTTAACTGCTACAATTAAGGATGAACTGGCTCGTGGCGAATCACCTACTAACCTGGCAGACTTAATAAATCATTGTATTCGTAGAGATATTCGCCTCACAGAACGCCGGTGAGAGAAGTGGGCAGATGCCAACCGTAACAACCCTATACCCTTCCCATCTCCCTCCAGGGAAGCTCAGAACAAGTCTTTGCCCCAGGCAGAGTCAGAACCTATGCAGGTTGATGCAATTCGGAGAAGTTCCCTCGACGAACGCAAGGAATATCGTTTCAGACAAAGTTTATGCTTTTACTGCAGAAAATCGGGTCACTATATATATGAGCTTGTCCAGGTAAAAATCGAAAGACCACCGCTGCAGTAATCGAATGTGACTTTTCAGATGTATCTTCAGTAACTTTTCATTCAATTTCCCACAGTAAAGAAATGTTCAAAGGAAACCACGACTTCTCCGACTGTACTTCAGAAGCATCGTCACCTGTGAATGCAGTTTTGTTTTCAGTAAGTTCTACTACTTCGGCCTCAAGTGGGTCGAGGAAGGATTCACACTGTTGTATCACCATCAAGATATGGGTTCAATCCAATTGGATTACTAGTTCCACTATGGTTGACTCCGGAGCCAGCGGCAATTTCATGGACATTACATTTGCAAAAAACACGGTATACAATCACAGAAGGGAATTTCACTGGTGTTAATGGAGACTGTGGATGGGTCCCTGTTGGTATCTAGGCCGGTATATCTTGAAACAGCACTGTTGAAAGTCCATATGGGGGTGGATCATTCAGAGAGACTGTCGTTTTTGTTGATTTCTTCCCCTCACTTCCCCATAATCCTAGGATTACCGTGGCTACAACTGCAAAATCCTACTATCAACTGGGAGACTAGGGAATTACAGTTTCCAAGTAAGCAGATACCATCAGGAGAACTAGCTTCAGTCGGGTCAGCAGGCACAGTTGATTTAAAACTACCAATAGAATATCAAGATTTTGTAGATGTATGTGACAAGAAAAACATGGACAAATTGCCACCACATCGGCCGTACGACTGTCCAGTGGAACTACTACCTGGTGCTGTGATTACGTTTGGGAGTATTTATCCTTTGTCTGGGCCAGAATTGAAAGCCCTCAAGGAGTATATCGACGAAAACCTAGCTAAGGGGTTTATACGACCATCTTCTTCCCCAGCAGGTGCTCCAATCTTCTTTGTCAAAAAGATAGACGGCTCACTCCGACCGTGTATCGATTACCGAGAGCTCAACAAAATTACAGTTAGAAACTCCTATCCACTCCTACTAATTCCCGAACTGCTTGAGAGGGTACGACATGCTAAGATCTTCACAAAGTTAGATCTCCATTGAGCATACAATTTAGTACGGATCCGCCCTGGTGAGGAGTGGAAAACAGCCTTCCGGTCACGTTATGGACATTTTGAGTACCTCGTCATGTCCTTCGGTTTTTGTAATGCACCAGCTACATTTCAACACTTGGCAAACGATATTTTCAGAGATGTACTCGATTTATTCATTGTGAATTATTTGGATGACATCTTAATTTTTTCCAGCAACATCGGGGACTATCAGCGGCACGTGAGAATGGTTTTGGATCGTTTACGGCAGAATCACTTATACATCAAACTGGAGAAATGCGAGCTCCACAAATTGGAAATCCAATTCTTGGGGTATGTTATTTCTCCCCAGGGTCTCAGCATGGATGCAAGCAAGACGCAAGCCATTCAGGAGTGGCCAATTCCCAAGACAGTGAAGGAGGTGAAACGATTTATTGGATTCGCCAATTTTTACAGAAGGTTCATTAAAAAATTTTCGGAGATCGTCGCACCCATTACTTTACTGACTCGGAAGAAGACACCATTTGTTTGATCACCATAAGCACAGACAGCATTTTCCAGATTGACGTCTAAATTTACGTTGGCTCCCATCCTCGTACACCCAGATCCGGACCCGGCCTTCATAGTGGAAGTGGATGCCTCAGACTGTGCTATAGGGACCATACTCTGGCAAAGAACAGGTGAGAAAGACCTTCTACTTCCTTGTGCTTTTTTTTCACAAAGGTTGTCACCCGCACAGAGGAGTTATGACGTTGGGAATAAGGAGCTGTTGGCCATTATAACTGCAGTTAAAGAATGGAGGCATCTGCTACAGAGGGCGTCCCAACAGATTGTCATACTCACGGACCACCGAAACCTTGAATTCATGAGGTCGGCGAGATGTCTAAAACCCAGACAGGCTTGGTGAAATCTATTCCTTAACCAGTTTAATTTCATTATTTCCTATATGATTGGCTCTCGCAACAGGAAGGCCGGAGCACTGTCTAGGATTCATTCAGATGACGTAAATCCAGCCTCGCCTCTGAGGACCATACTCTTGGAATATAACTTCATAGGTGTTTTACATAATCAAGATCTATTAACAGATATTAAGAAGCTACACTGCAGATTCACTTCTGATACGACCACCCAGTCAGGTAAATCTAACCTTGAAAAACAGACTTTGGTTCCAGAGACAACGTCTGTATATGCCAGAAACGGTGAGATTAAGTGTACTAAAATTAATTAATTAAATTAATGTATGACTCTAAGATCGCCGTCCATAGAGGGGTTCAGAAAACTCAGGAATTCATATCTCGCTTCTTTTGGTGGCCGACCTACTGGAAAGATGTTCAACATTACGTTTCGTCATGTGAGGTATGTACCAGATCA
Source organism: Ranitomeya imitator (assembly GCF_032444005.1). Lineage (NCBI taxonomy): Eukaryota > Metazoa > Chordata > Amphibia > Anura > Dendrobatidae > Ranitomeya > Ranitomeya imitator. The sequence continues at coordinate 79,602,995 of NC_091287.1, forward strand.
AAAGTTCCCCGATCCTCACCTACTGGACTGTTGCAACCTCTCCCTATCCCATCCCGTCCATGGGGGTCTATCTTAATGGACTTTATTGTAGAGTTGCCTACTCAAAAGGAAAGAACATGATTTTAGTAGTGGTCGACCGGTTAACCAAGGCTGCTCATTTCATCCCCTGTACCGGTTTACCGACAGCCAAACAGACAGTAGATCTTAATGTACTGAATGTTTTTTGGCTACACGGAGTTCCGGATGAAGTAGTATCGGATCGATGGGTCCAATTTACCTCAAGATTTTGGCAAAGCTTCTGTGCTGCTCTGGACATCAAGGTAAATTTGTCATCTGCTTTCCATCCGCAGTATAATGGCCAAACTGAATGGACCAATCAGACCTTGGAGCAGTACTTGCGTTGCTACATGTGCCATTTACCAGGTGATTGGGTGAATTTACTCCCACTGGCTGAATTCACGTATAATAATTCACAGAGTGCGTCCACCAAACAGTCCCTAACAAAGGATATCATCCCAGTATTCTCCCTCGACTCCTGATAGACATGTCCGTGCCCTCAGTAGCCGACCACATTATGTCTCTTCAACAGAATTTGGAGGCTCTGAAACATATACTGGGCTCAGCTCAGGAGAGATAGAGGCAGCAGACAGGTTCCGCAAACCAACACCAACATACAAGGTAGGAGACATGGTTTGGCTTTCAACAAAAAACTTGAAGCTCAGGGTTCCAACATCGAAACTGGGGCAAAAATATGTTGTCCCGTACAAAATCAGCAGCATAGTTCCATAGCCTGCTGACTCAAGTTGCCTAATTCTTTGAAAATGCATTGTGTTTTTCATGTCTCCCTGCTTAAACAGGTAGTATCGAATCCCTTTCCCGGACGCACATCTGTTCCTCCTGATCCAGTTCCCATTGACGGGCAAGAAGAATTCATCGTGGAGAAGATCATCGATTCTCGGATCCCTAGGAGACAACTTCAGTATTTGGTGAAATGGCAAGGGCACTCGCCTGAGAATTCCTGGGAACCTCAGGAGAATGTCCATGCTCCTCACCTGATCCAACAGTTCCACAGCAGATACCCCAATAAACCAGGTCTGAGATTGTCCAGAGGACATCTTTTAAGAGGAGAGCAATGTAACTATCTGAATTGTTTTTTTTGCCTGGTCTTGCCCTTAGTCTGCCAGATCTTGCCCTTATCTAAGATGGTGTTAGTGGCCTCACGGGGGCCATCTTGTTTCCTGTCTGATATTCCTTGTTTCTTGTCTGCTGCATGTATGAAGGGACTCTGCACACTATACCTTGCTCGTGTATCTCGTACTTCACCTGCTGCCAAGCTAGAAGGACTTGTATCTTGCCTGTCTCTTCTGTTCATCGAGATACCCCCGTTTGCTACCGGTCTGCCTCCCATCTGAAAAACTTTACTTCTTCGGATCTGCTCTGCACCCACCTCACTGCTCACTGCTAGGAGCCCAGTCCGGGCTCCGGACCTCTGGATCCTGCATTCCTGGGCTTAAACTCTCATCATCGGTCTGTACTGACAACACCCTTATATTCCTGAGTCTGAGTATGTCTGCTGCTTGATTCTTAGAACCTCTGTTTACTTTGCACCTGTTAAATGAAGCCTGTTTTCCTACAATATAGTTTATTGAGTCTTGATATACCGTGTTTCTGTCTTCACTCTGATCCACGTCACTGGTCTCCATAGAATATCAGAATAATCTTATGGCAACATCACTGGAATCAGGCTCTCTGTCTCTACTGCTGTCAGATTACATAGTAAAAACCTTCTGACAGATTCCTCTTGAACTACAAAATTCCAAAGTTTCTGCACTGAAAAATACATTTAAACATTTTAAAAAAAAAACACTACTTTAAATCTACATCCCCCCAAAAACAGAACAAAACTCAATTATCAGAGCAGATTGCTATTGTGTATTTTGGTGCAGATTCCTGCAGAAAAATATAGCAGAAAAAACAACAATTTTACACATGAGAACATGGCCTCCAAAAAGTAATTTTTTACATAATGTTGATTACATAGCTAAATCATGTATTTTATTGTGATCAATATTAAAAATATAAAGATGTTTATAGAAATACTAGATGGCAGCCCGATTCTAAAGAATCGGGAGTCTAGAATCCATATATACTTTATTTATTCAAATGTAAGAATAATACAATTAATAAATAATAGTAAGAAAGAACAAAAAATGGCTGCACTCACCAGCTCTTGACAATTCTTGTTATTTAAGGTACAGTTACACAGGATCCATGAACATGCTTATGAGGGGAGGGATGAAAGACATCAGACGACAACTTTGCGTGTTGTGGCAAATGCCACAACAACGGTTCTTTGCTTAAGAACAATAATGTAAATAATAAATAATATGTATCAATAACTATGTATATTGGTATGTTCTATGACATTTTAAAATATTTCATTATTATGTGGAAAGGCTCTTAGTACCCATACTGGCGCATACTTGTGTGCCCATCAGGTATTTTCACAGTAATTTTACATCTGATGGGTTGGTATGAAACGTTTTTAATCATCTCTTGGGCTTAGCTAAGCCTTCATTTTAAATAATTCTAATAGGTACAACAGAAATAAAAGCCTTTTTGTGTACCCAAATTTTTTGTGTTTATTTTTACAGAAGTGTAAAATTTAAGAAATCAACGTTCATAGTACACCGATGGGCTAATATAAGCATGCCCATCAACCACATCACGGTAGCCTTTGAACTGATGGGTCCTAACTAACTGATTCCTATTTCTTAATACTCAGACCTCTTTCACATCTGCATGTTTCTGATATTTGCAGAAGTAATGTTAAAAACAATACAACTTCCACACTTGGCACCAAAGAACTGACCTACAACACACTTTCAGCAAGTGCCATGCAATGTAGATGAAGCTTGGAGTTAACTTGCAGTAAATGCAGCAAACGCGGCTTCGGCAATTGCATTAAATGCAGCCACAACAAAAACACTGGTAAGTGGAGATTTTGTGGCGAAAACAGCAGAAACCACATGTGCCGCACCTGCCGCAAGTGAAGTACAAATTCCGTATACATTGCATGCAACTTACAGCAAGAGTGGCGTGGGTCAGCCCTTAGGCAGGAAGTGCAGAAATAGCCTTTTTTCCACCATAAATTCTCCAAATAGCAGAAAAATGTTGATGTGAAAGCAAAATCTCTATTCTTTCCCTATCTATCTAAAAATGTACCTATCTATATATCTATTTCTATGTACAGAACACACCTGAAGATAGAGATGTGTGTGAACAGCCATCCCACCCGTCTCTTACCTGTTCACAAAAACCTCACCCTTTTTAAAAACAAAATGAAATCTCTCAGCAGCTATACTGCTGGAGCTTCAAATACAGGTTCCTATCACCAAATACAGGCATTTGAATGATACACATCTTACATCTTGTACTTAATGTGTGTTCTACTTACCTATAAAAATATGTATTGATATATCATATTTCTAAATTTATGTAGATATGATATAGAGTTATTAACCCTATATGCTAATGAGTACGTATGTTCTATACGTATTTCCTACATAAGTACTTAAAATCTATATGTCTATGGCTACACTAATTTTTTTTTATTTATTTTTTTTTTCCTTATCTCTACACATAGAATTTGCCTATTGCTGTCTATGTTATTAGAAAAACTGAATAATGAAAAAAAAGAAAATTAAGTTTAAACTAAAATATTTTTGTACACAATATTACGTGTGAAGACTTTAGTACTATCAGCCAATAATTGTCCTTGAAGTGGTGTATTAACCACTTTAACCCTCACATTGCAACATTGCTTCACCCTGGAAAAAGCAACATACAATTGACCATGGGCAAAAGCAGGTTCTGGTAGATAAATGCCAACTCGATGGAGGGTCTGGCCTTGAGATTTATTTATGGTCATTGCAAATGCGGGCTTGATGGGAAATTGTCTCCGTCTTAATTTAAAAGGTAATCCAGTCTCTGATGGACACAAATCAATTCGTGGAATGAATACCACATTTCCTGCTGCTGACCCACTAATTACTTTAGCCAGTATGATATTGGCATGTAAGGCAGTAACATAGTAACATAGTAACATAGTTAGTAAGGCCGAAAAAAGACATTTGTCCATCCAGTTCAGCCTATATTCCATCATAATAAATCCCCAGATCTACGTCCTTCTACAGAACCTAATAATTGTATGATACAATATTGTTCTGCTCCAGGAAGACATCCAGGCCTCTCTTGAACCCCTCGACTGAGTTCGCCATCACCACCTCCTCAGGCAAGCAATTCCAGATTCTCACTGCCCTAACAGTAAAGAATCCTCTTCTATGTTGGTGGAAAAACCTTCTCTCCTCCAGACGCAAAGAATGCCCCCTTGTGCCCGTCACCTTCCTTGGTATAAACAGATCCTCAGCGAGATATTTGTATTGTCCCCTTATATACTTATACATGGTTATTAGATCGCCCCTCAGTCGTCTTTTTTCTAGACTAAATAATCCTAATTTCGCTAATCTATCTGGGTATTGTAGTTCTCCCATCCCCTTTATTATTGAAATAATCATTGAAATCGCTCCTGTCAAACCAATCTAATCAGTTTTTATGAAGAGGTAAGCTATAGGCTGGACCACGGTGAGTCATTGGACGTGGTATATCTCGATTTTTCCAGCGACCCAGTTAGAGACTATACCATTTATAACCACCCTCTGCTTTCTATCACTAAGCCAGTTACTAACCCATTTACACACATTTTCCCCCAGACCAAGCGTTCTCATTTTGTGTACCAACCTCTTGTGCGGCACGGTATCAAACGCTTTGGAAAAATCGAGATATACCACGTCCAATGACTCACCGTGGTCCAGCCTATAGCTTACCTCTTCATAAAAACTGATTAGATTGGTTTGACAGGAGCGATTTCAAGTGACAATGAGCCGCGTACCATTGCAGAGACCTTTGTTCGTGTTCACATTACGTAATAACATGACAATGGTGCCAATTTTAAGTTTCAGCCGATGTGAAGGCATACCAGTTGGTGTTAGTGAATTCAAAAACTCAAGTGGGTATTGATCGAGGTCATCAGCTTCATCAGGATCGATGGAATCATCACTGATATATTCAGTATAGTCACCTATCAATAAATCCATGACTTGGGCATTGACTTTCTCAACGTCCTCATTTTTTGGATATAAAATTGCATGAGATGCAGCTGTATTTATACTTTCGGTGTCATTCACATCAATACAAAGATTATCTCCAAAAATTTCAATTATTAAAGAGCCAGTACATACCATGTCTGGAGGAATTTCAATTACATCATCTCCAAGGTTATGTTCATTAGATAGTTCACCATTTCCCAGTTGAAGCAACCAACTGCTGTAGTGAGGATCAATGGAGCGCATGTTGTTAATAAGTGGCAGGCGAGTAAAATGTTGCCAGTGTTGTGAATATTTTATACAGCTCTCTACAACATCAGTTCTTGTCACATGAGGGATGACAGGAAGACATTGTCTAAAGTCGCCTCCAAAAACAATCACTTTACCTCCAAACGGTGTTTTTTCTTTGTGAGCTACATTTGTTATCATGACATCACGTAAAACTCTATCAATGACATGCAATGCATATTTGGATAGCATTGTGCACTCATCAATAATAAAAAGTTTAGTGCTGTGCAAATCTTTTGCTGCATCGGTATCATTCTTAATCCTGGAAACAGATGTTTCATTCACAGGAATTGGAATCCCATAAAGAGAATGAATGGTTCGTCCACCTTGTAGCAAGTTGGCGGCAATTCCAGTAGTGGCAGCAGGTGACACAATGTCTCCTTGTCCTCTTAGCTGATGTAGGAGTAGATGATATAGGTACGTTTTTCCGCTGCCACCAGGACCATCAAGGAAAAAACACTTTGCTGTAGAATTAGTGTCTTCTAAAGCTTGAGTGATAGCATCAAAAGCAAAAAGTTGGTCCTCATTTAGAGTAGCTTTCATTTCAGCAGCAGCTGATAACTCATAATCTTTATCATACTGTGGGAGGAGGTGTTGTTTCTTGACTGGACGTGGCAAATTAAAATCAATATAAGTTTTGACATGAGCTTTAAGAACATGTTGGACTTCTGTCATAGCATAGCCTTCACAATTGACACACTCCAGAGTGTCGGAGTGGTATGCATGGCAGTAGTCTTCTACAAAGTGTTCCTTAAATTCATCCCATAAGTCCCGAGGTTTAGCTGGAGGACCAAAAATACAAATGTAGGCAAACATGTCACGTAGCTCTGCTGGCATGTTGAGAATACTGGCATCAAGTAATGTATTTCTCCACAGACTATCATCAAATAGTAAGCCAAGAGCTAATGCCGCATCTTTGAAGGTTTCATGTGTGACTCCGTGTACAGTTTTTATGCTGTCAAAACTGGTTGCACCTTTGACATGTAACAATAACAATCTTAAATAGTAGCGTTCTTGGTCTTTCACACTGACAGTATACATTCGTCCAATCACAGAACCACCTGCTCGCTTTCTAACTTCCCAAGAACCTTCTTTCCAAACATAGTTTTCGGGAATTTCACGGTATAAATAAATATGAGCATGATGGTCGTTCTGATTAAGCTTGAAGTAGGCCATAAGTGTAGAATTTTGATGGAGCTTTTGTTTGATGTTTCTAATAGAGTCATCCTCATGAAAATAGAGTGGCTGAGAATGCGGTAGATGTACAGCAAGGCGAATGATGCTATGAGATTGTTTATGCATTGGATATGAGAATATTCGCCAAGCTGCCTCTGGTGCACTGACATATCTTGAATCCATGAATTGGTGTGTTTCATCATGTTGGATGTTAGTCTGGCAGATTTCAAGATTGGCTTTATCATGTCTTTTGTAGACGTATTTAAATAAATATTTCACAGCCTGAATGGAACCACAAACTTTGACATTTATATGGCACTTGTATTTTAATAGCAGGAACGGATTATATGGAACCACCCACGAATTATCAATCATGTTAGAATGGTGTTGAAAAGATGGGCCAAAGTGTCTGCGGTAAGTAGGATAGGCGTCCTTAGCTATGATGGTTCTTGGTTGCAAATCTTTAGGGAAACCTTTTGTACACTTCCCCAGATCCATACAGGGAGAATTTGGGTTGTGTTCTCCACACGGACCATGAATCATATGTTGGAGAACAATTTTATGGAGCTGAGGGTAGTGGGTAGGATTGGGAATTTCAGCCCACACTGTATTGTCTATGTCCTCCTCAGTCCTTAATTTGGAGTTGCTGTCCAGAATAATCAAAATGTGAGCGTGTGGAAGGCCACGTTTTTGAAATTCAATTACATGAACCATAGCGCAAACTTTCCCAAATAATCCATTGTTAATGTCTTTTAAGAGTGCTTCCAGTTTTATTTTGAAATCACGTGCCACCAAATCAGGTCTATGTTCCACACGCTGCCAAGGTTCCAAATTCTCAGTAATCTCATTCCATTTCAGATTACAGGTCATGGTGATGAATAGATCAGGACGACTATATTTAGTCACAATAGCCATGGCATCCTGGTACCGCTGCTGCATATTCCTGGGACTGCCTTCAAACGAAGATGGTAAAATGACCGTTTTTCCAATGGGGATGCCCTTCTCAATGGATTTTTTCTGGAGATGTTCCTGGAGTACACAATAATCCTCTACTTTCAAATCCTTTTGGTGTTGACGGATATAATTTAGGCGATTTGCCTCGATTTTCACTTAAGCATCCACTAAGTACTGCTGAGTGAGTTTGCCACCATTCAGGAGTGGATTAAACTGATTACGGACAGACAGCACATAGCAGTAATATTGCAGTTGTGTAACGCTGCGTGGACTTTGCCCTTGTTGCTTGAGGCCATCATGCCAGCCCTGGTCTCCGTAAGGGAAAAATAAAGGATAGAGTAAAGCATCTAAATTACTGTGTAGAATGCTGACCTGTTGTGTTCTTGGCGCCAAAGGATTTTTGGGGTCCGGTTGTAAATGTATTAAAATATCACGATTAAATGGTGGCTCTCCATTGTCATTTTCAAATACGACAGCAACTTCATTGACAGTTGGATTATTATATCGGCGAGGGTCTTGATTCCGATCTTGTTTAAGGGCCATGATGATATTTGGCATGAGAGTGCCATTAGCTTCAGCTTTAAGATGTTCTTCATGTTCCACATCTCGTAACATTTTGTAGGCAGCAACAAAGGGATTCACATTGTCTAACTGAAGAGCAATTATACTCATCAAAGTGGGATGACATTTTTGATTTTGTTCACAGTTTAAACGTTGTTCATTCGCGGTAGCGGTATCCAAAATATACAGTTGGGCATAAGCTGGAACTTGATCATCACTGGGATGTAGAGTTCCAGTACGATGATATATTTGTCCATGTATACGGAAACAGTAAGGGCCATGTCCAGGTGGAGGGGATATATTGGCACCCATGGAGGCGAAAGCAAATGAGCTGTTAATACTACGAATATTTTCCATGAGATTCTTACTGAACTCACTCTCCCCTGTCAGCAATCGTTTAAAGACCTCGGGATATTGGGGTATAGATATATGCACTTTACTCTTGTGACAACACAGAGTAAAATTTTTATCTGCTGGTATCTCAGCATTAAAATGTAATGCTTGACAATGTTCACATAAATAGTTCATAGGACCACAGGAGTGTTCTACTATGGTACTGTCATCATTAGTAAAACCTGTAGGATGTTGAGGTACAGGTTGTGATAACGGAGCATTGGAATGTTTCTGTAAGCCAACATATATAAAGCGTGGACCTGGTAGAGGATCTTCACTGTCCACAGATTCAATCACTGAGGAGTTGGAAGGTGTATCGTGGTCAGAGTTTATTAATATGGAGGTGCAAGCGTTTTTTTTGCGCCATTCACGGCGTGCACCAGCTGCATTTGGTAATGGTTTGTTTGTTGCCTTAGAAGAGTCAGGTGTGAAGCATGTCTTATAAGCAGACTTAACAGTGTGCAGGCGACGGCGTTTATCATTTGGAGTGTAAGTAGGACAGTGTTTGCGCTTACGTGCAGATTTACCAACGGTTAAAGGAGCTTCAAGCTGCACACATTCTATGAATGGAGACAAAGAAGCTGTATTGTGGGCAGAATCTATGACTGAGGACGTGGAAATATTATGTTTGCAACGTTGAGAGCGTGCAGCAGCAGCTTTATTACTTAATCGATTAGTTTTGTCCTCAAAAGACTCATTAGTAATGCGTTTATTGCAAGCAGCATTAACAGTGTCCAGGCGCTTATGTCTGTCCTCTGTAGTCTCTTTAGCACGCTGTTTGTGCTTACGTGCGGCATCGACGGCTTTTCGCTCAGCGTCATTGGTATACTTATTATCAGACCTGATGTTACGTGCGCCATCAGCAGCTTTGGGCTCTGTGTCATTAGTATACTTAACAGTGTCCAGGCGCTTGCATCTCTCCTCTGTACTCTTGTTAGCACGCTGTTTGCGCTTACGTGCGGCATCGGCGGCTTTTCGCTCTGCATCATTACCATACTTTATATCAGACCTGATCTTACGTGCGCCATCAGCAGCTTTGGACTTTGTGTCATTAGTATACTTAACAGTATCCAGGCGCTTGCATCTATCCTCTGTACTCTTGTTAACACGCTGTTTGCGCTTACGTGCGGCATCGACAGCTTTTCGCTCTGCATCATTACCATACTTTATATCAGACCTGATCTTACGTGCGCCATCATAAGCTTTGGACTCTGTGTCATTAGTATACTTAACAGTGTCCATGCGCTTGCATCTATCCTCTGTACTCTTGTTAGCACGCTGTTTGCGCTTACGTGCGGCATCGGCGTCTTTTTGCTCTGCATTATTAGTATACTTTCTATCAGACCTAATCTTACGTGCGCCATCAGCAGCTTTGGGCTCTGTGTCATTAGTATCCTTACTATTAGAGCTCATGTTGGCTAAGCTAAACAGCTTTAAGCATGGTGGTGGCAAACAACAGGTTAATAAGAGGCAGTGTCAGGTAGTAGGAAAATAGCCAGTTAATAATAGGCAATAGTTCTTTGCAGGAATGCAGATATTAATAAATAGGCAGTTTATATTGCAGAGAAATTGCTGGGCAATAATGGACAATGTCCTTATGTGGCAAATAATAGAGCAATATACCCAATGTGGCAAAGAAGAGGTTAATAAACGGCAGTCTCTCAGTATAACAGTCAGTGAATAATAGGCAGTATATGGAGAAAACACCAAACAAAAGTTCAAAATTGGTGTGAAAATGTCACTGAACCACTTCACAACTAAATATATATAGTTTTGGTAAATGGTATTATCATTTTTTTGACGAAATTCGGCAGGAGCTTGAAGAGCAACGTCACTGGGCCCGCCTCCACGCAGTAGAAACTTGCTGTGAGGTAAAAATTCAAAAATCACACCAAAATGGCGGGCGGAGTGTGTCACAATACGGCACGTTTCTGATTGGTCGCTCGCAGCAGGCGGCAACCAATCAGACACTGGACACTGTTGACGTCACTTATCTCCGGACATTAGCTCCGGACATTAGCTCCGGACATTAGCTCCGGACATTATCTCCGCACATTAGCTCCGGACATTAGCTCCGGACATTAGCTCCGGACAAAGCCACGGAAGTTGGCACAAATTGCAGGAAGTAGTATTCTAGGCAATTAATCTCCGGACATTAGCTCCGGACATTAGCTCCGGACATTAGCTCCGGACACAGCCACGGAAGTTGGCACAAATTGCAGGAAGTAGTATTCTAGGCAATTATATATTAGATTTTTTGTTTTTTACCAACTTTTTTGTATTGCCCTTCCATGGCACGTTCAATTTCTACTATGAATGACGGGTTACTGATTATTTTAGTTCCTTGTCATATTGCTAAAATGGGGCTGTCACAACGATGGCAGAATGGATGGGAACATAGTCATCAATTCATGAAATTAGTTGGATTCTCTCCTTGTACAGACTATTTCTGAGAAATATATTGATTTAAAGTGGACAAACCGAAAGTGTTAATGATTAAAACAAAATGAGCAAATGGCCTGCAGTAAGTAAATAAATGCGGTAAATAGTAATAGTACATGAAAATAACATAGGGAATTTAGTCAACAATATTTTGATCAAGAATACATAAAAGCCATCAATCCAAAAGTGTTCCCCAATCCTGGACGGACCCTAATAATTCACCTCACAATGTGTCAACAGATATCAAAATAGATGGGGGCAAAGCAGGACCCAGACCAGACTGCTCAGACACCTGCTCTTGAAAAGCTAAAACTAGCCCTAGGTTGGAGAAGTTCTGTGATTATTTTTGTTGCATACGATAAAGTCCCTGATGAAACACTAATGATAAAAATACCACGCTGACCAAACACTGTGTCACGGTGGTAACATGCGCACGTTCCCAGCACTCTGCCACTCATCTTGTTTGCCACTGTGCTCTTTCCTATGTCAGGCCACCACGCTGAGTACCTCACACAGCACTTTCAACTCTGCTACATATTCCTGCTGTCTCCACCTGGCTGTAAGGAGGTGCAGACAGATCCTGCAGGGTTTGGTTTCCCCATCCTATCTCCTGCCTGCAGGGGATATATTAGGCTGCTCCTCCTCCTGTTCCCTGTCTGAACTTAGCTTCTTGTTCCTGTCCATCTCCAGTGTTCTAGTGTTATTGTCTCGTCTCTCCTGTTTCTGATCTAGCTCGTTTACCCATTTTGTCTTACTTCACTATTCCTGACCTCAGCTTAGTTTTGTGAACCCATGTTTTTCTCTTCACCCCTCAATGCTCTGCTTTCCTGCTTCGACATGTGGGTTAGCTGCTGCAGGTCATGAAGCTGCCCTGGAGTGACACTTGGTGACTACCTGCAGCCAAACCTATTTTCACCACCAGAGGCTCTAGCCAAAACCAGGTACTCACTAAGGCTGGTTTTACATTTGCGCTGGGCAGAGCTGTGGAGGACAGCGTAGCTCCTCATTTAAGCCCCGCCCTCTGTCACACCTCTTCCATTCAGCTCCGCCTATGTCCGCATGCATCCTACGTACCTATCTTTAACATTGGGTACGCAGGCCATGCAAATGTATGCAGACCATTGGCAAACTGAATATAAAGGATCCATGTGTTCTGTATGTGTGGTCCTTCTGAACAAGCCCTTACATTACTGAATTTCTCATAAGAAAAAAACAGACATGTTGTAGGGTTTTTTGCTGACAGTGTAAACATGTAAAAAGCACCATAGTCTATAATGCGTATGTGTTCTGTCCATGAAACACAAACACAGAAATACAGTAAAAAAGCACAGTGTGTGCAATGGCAAAAAGTGCAATAATAATAAATAAATATCTGATAGAGTTGGTGCAAATAGATTGTTGGACTTGGGCTCTGGGAACCTGTAAGCATCCGTGGTTCTTTTTTTTATTAGCCGGCCTGGCATAACATCACATTTACATCATGCTGCAACGATGGTGTCATGCCAACCTGGTCATTCAACAGAAGAACCAGGGATGTCTACAAGTAAGATGTTGTTCTCAGGGCTCCTATACGGCAGCCACAGGGTAGCAATGTTACTAATGAACTAGGTACTGTGAGTCTATTCGCACCAACTCTAATGTCGGATTAAAAAAAGTTAGTCCGACAACCCATATAATAAATAAAGATACCAGGAAGAATTGGACCCAGGTAAAACCGAGTGGGCCTGATGCGTGTTTTGTGTGATGCCTTCTCAGGGGACAAAATGCCCTTTGGTCAAAGGTGGCAACCTGGGTCCTTTTCTTCAGCAAACAGACTTTCCTTCCAATGCCTGACAAATGCATAGTTGACTCATGCAGAGTGAAGTAAAGGACAGAAAATTGAACATGAACTAGGCTTCTTTACCTTCCTTTCCCCTCTGTATCAGCCATTGGAGCTGGTTCTGCTTGTGATTCAAGCAAAATGGCAGCCAGCTGCCAGCCACGTTACTTGATTCTTAAAGGGAACCTGTCACCCCGAAAATCGCGGGTGAGGTAAGCCCACCGGCATCAGGGGCTTATTTACAGCATTCTGTAATGCTGTAGATAAGCCCCCGATGTTACCTGAAAGAGGAGAAAAAGAGGTTAGATTATACTCACCCAGGGGCGGTCCTGCTGCTGGTCAGGTTGGATGGGCGTCTCTGGTCCACTGCGGTGCCTTCCATCTTCATTACAAGATGTCCTCTTCTGATCTTCAGCCATGGCTCCGGCGCAGGCGTACTTTGCTCTGCCCTGTTGAGGGCAGAGGATAGTACTGCAGTGCACAGGCGCCGGAAAGTTCAGAGGCCCGGCGCCTGCGCACTGCAGTACTTTGTCTGCCCTCAACAGGGCAGAGCAAAGTACGCCTGCGCCGGAGCCGTGGCTGAAGATCAGAAGAGGACGTCTTGTAATGAAGATAGGAGGCGCCGCAGCGGACCGGAGACGCCCGTTTGACCTGACCAGCAGCGGGACCGCCCCTGGGTGAGTACAATCTAACGTCTTTTTCTCCTCTTTCAGGTAACATCGGGGGCTTATCTACAGCATTACAGAATGAGGTAAATAAGCCCCTGATGCCGGTGGGCTTACCTCACCCGCGAATTTCGGGGTGACAGGTTCCCTTTAAAAACTTTCTCTATATCTGAAACTGTCTCCAAAACTCAACTTCTCATGTTTCCTCCCTCTACTAACCTACCTATGCCTAATGTTATAATATCCTTGGGCACTACAACCATAACTCCCAAACAGCTTGCTATCTCAGTGTCATATTTGACACAGAACTTTAGAACTTTTCTTTATTCCCTACATCCAATCATTCACTCGCTCATGTCACATTCACCTTAAAAACACTTCCAAAATCGAACTTTGAAACTGCAAAAACTCATACTGTCACTCTTATACATTCTCATTTGGACTGCTGCAACTCTCTACTAATTGGTCTCCCTCCTTCTAAAGTCTAAGGCCATGCGCACACGGTCAGGTTTTTTCACATTTTTTTCACGTTTTTTGGCACTAAAAATGCTATAAAAACTCATTAAAAATGCATACATTATGCATTCTATCATTTAGAATGCATTCTGCATGTTTTGTGCACATGGAAAAAAACGCATCCCGGTAACAAAATGAGCATGTTCATTATTTTTGCGGATTTTTTGTGTTTTTCCCGCAATTCTATGCATTTGGGAAAAAACGCACAAAAAACGCATCAAAAACGCGTCAAAAAACGCAAAAAAAAAGCATGCGGATTTCTGGCAGAAATGTCCAGTTTTTATTAGGAAAATTTCTGCAAGAAATCCTGACGTGTGCACATACCCTTATCCATCTTGAATTTGGCAGCCAGAGTCGTATTGTTGTCCAGCTATTACATCAATGCATCCACCCTGTGCCAGTCATTGCACTGGTTATTCATCCGCTACAGAGTACAATATAATCTTATCACTGTCACCCACAAAAATCTGCTTACTCTCTGCACATACATCTCCTCCCTAATCTCTGTCTATCACACTACTCATGCTCTCCATTCTGCAACTTATCTAAGACTAATATCCTCCATAATCTGAACCTCCCACTTCCATCTCCAAGACTTCTCTCATTCTGCAGCCGTTCTCTGGAATGCACTATCCCAGACAATCCGATTAGTACCTAGCCCCCACATTTTGAAGCATTCTCTAAAAATACATCTCTTTAGACAGGCCTATAGCTGCACTTCACTAATCTAACTCTGCCCTGTTCTTCGTTCCTAAATTTTCTTCAGAAACTGGTCCCTCCTACTCATCTGTACCCACATCCTCCATCTTAGACAGATACTGGCTGGTGACTTGTTTATGCAGCTTTATTCGAAAGCCCCTTTTTATTATATTGATGGCTGGACCATCCATGATGACAAGCGCTTCTTACCTATTGTGTCCCCCCTATTTCTTCATAGATTGTAGCTTGTGAATAGGGCCCTCAATCCTTCTATCACTGTTGAACTATGTGTTGCTCAGTAATGTTTTTATTTCTGTATATGTCCCCCGCTTATTTGTAATGTGCTGCGAAATATGGCGCTACCTTGCAAATAAAATTATTTATATTATTATTATTATTATTATTTTTAGGACCAGGAAGGGGTTGAAAACACCCAAAACAATAATATACTTACACTGTCCCTCAATTTTTTGAGAGGTATACCGGGGGAATCAAGGGGTTATATAACCATTGATTGACTGCAGCACAGGCGCTGATTAAGGTCTTAGGTTAGCTGACAAAGAATAAAACTGGTGACAGGTTCCCTTTAGGCAAACAAGCATACTTTGCTAAGTGTACATGTTTATGCTAGAGTATGAAACAAACACTAATAAACTACCATGCATTTGGCTGGCAGTTATCTAACGTACATGGCCAACTGTAGCTGTGTTGCTTAGCTGGCTCAAACGTCTGAACAACAATGAAGGAAAGACTTTTACTGCACAAACCAGACAAAAATAAAATGTCTTCAACCCTACCCCTTTAAGAAAGCTATAGTAGAAGGAAGTGGAGACAAAAGAATAAAATACCATATATGTTTTTTTTGTTTGTTTGTTTTTTTTACTAGTGTTACCACAGTTTTCATCATAGATTTTAGCATTATTATTGTTTTAACCATAAAATGGCTAAAACTTTTAATACACGAGTTGCTTTGATCTCCAAGAGCTTCGGATGCACAGATAAGCATGTTTGCTATCCATTAAAGAGAGATATGAAGGTGGTGCGTCCATGTTTTCTGCCTTATGAAGGCACATCTCTGCTGTAACCTCTGAAATGTCATGTTTTATATGTTCCAAAAGTTCATTATCCTTGATAACTCTTGTCTCTGAGATTACATGTGAATGTGGGTCAGAAAGGTAAGCGGCACAAAATTTTACTGTAGGAAACGCTCACTAAAGTCCTTAATGAAGTACACAAAGATATACGCAAATTGTTAAACTTTGGGACCATGCATGGGGGTGATAGGTGATTGATTTTGATTAGTATCTACTAGTATATTTTACTACATAATGTAATATTTAAGGTTTTTTACAGCACGGAAATTTTAGCGAGTTGACTTTGACCAGTCTGAAACTCAGAAGATAAGCAATGTACATATATGATAAATTCCATAAAAAAAAAAGGCTGGGGGCTGAAATGGTTAATACTGTTTCCTTAAATGTTGCGGCCGCATAAAAATAAATGTTAGCGGCAGTGTAAAAATAGATGATCTCATCCTTGTAATCAGTTGCATGGTGCACAAGGGCAGCAGTCTCTGGTGCCTCATCTGTGAACTAATCTTTCATTTCATAGCAGATCTTTCCATATCAAACAACACAAATGACTTAATTTGCATGACAGGATTTGTAACGGGGCAAATCTAGTGTCAAAGTCGATTAAAGATTACATCGGAGAACTATTATAATCAGTAGTCTAATGAGCCTAAAGAGTACATGTAAAGTCTCCCCTCTTTGCCATTCCAGTCATGTATAAAAGGAAATGTGTTTCTTTTCATCGATGAGCCAGTCTTTTGGTTTGCACATTACGCCCTATGTTGAGCTAGAGTCATGTCAGGCTGGTTTCAGAGGGAGAGTACGGGAAATAATAAAGCAAACATCACTTCACAAATGACATTGCTTGGTATAAGCCAACATTTGAAGCCCTTAATTCTTCTAATCTGCAAAACAGTCAATGCTAATGGGTTTTTGCCTTTGTGAAAGGCAATGCATAGGAATAAAAACTTTAATGAGCTGCCTGGGTTGTATGCTTACAGATACCTGTCAAATGTCTGTCATTTTAGCTATCGTTGAAGCATTATAAAGAAAGCAAGAAGGAAGGAACGACAGTATTTGTACAAGCATTTTCATGCTAAAATGGAACAATTTTCTTTCTGTCATAATTTCACTGTAACCAGAAAGTCAGAAAGCTTAACCCATTCTCTGGGATGCATTGAACACTGTGCAACCTGCATCACAGCAACCAGCAGCGGCTAGAAAATGTCTTTGTTACTTAAAATACATACAAACCTTTCATAGACACCTCATTTTATTTCGTGAAGCCCCCTTTTATCACCTAATGTTTATATGTAGGACTTAGAAACCATTCGAGATGACCTAACCTGACAAGTGTTCACAGCAGCAAAGGAGATCATCTAACATTCACACGGGGAACGGTTCACATGTCTTGAAAAGGATTTGATCCTTGCAGAAACCACCCCCTAGTCTTACAGAACGCACACAAACCCACACTTCCACTGCACCACTTATTTTCTTTTTTTGGCTTCAGATTAAGGCTATATGCAAATGTTAAGTATTTGGTGCTGAAATTTCTGCACCATTTTACATCTCTTGGCAAGATAATAAGATGCTTGAAACACAATAGTTTTTTGCCTAATTTTTTATGCATTTTTTTTACATATATACATTCTCATTAGCACGAGTGAAATTTGCAGCAAAAACACCGAGGCCACGTGCACACGTTGAGTATGTGGTGAGTTTTTTACCTCAGTATTTGTAAGCCAAAATCAGGAGAGGTACAATCAGAGGAATCGTATAATAGAAACATGTCACCACTTCTGTATTTTTCACCGTCTTCTGGTTTTGGTTTACAAATTCTGAGGTAAAAATCTCACCAAAAACTGAACATGTGCCTATGGTCTGAAAGATATAACTCTGCAAGTCACAAATATGCATGAGACTTCAAGATTCTCATTCATGACATCAGGAAACCATTCATGTTTTGTGGCAAATCTGTGCAGAAACAATAACTATAAATCTGCTACGTGTGCTCAGGCCCCAAGGAGTAATATTCAATTGTATTGAAAAAAGTTGGAGTCTACGCCATGTTTAAAGCAGCCATAGCAAAAAAAAAAATGGCATACTAGGTATACAGCACTGACTCTAAAAGACTGGAATTGCTCCCATTTTACAGGGTGTGAATAATTCATTTAACGTCCCTGTGCCAATTGTTCTCGTAAAGCCGTAACATGAATTAAAATGCTATTGGCCAAGGTGGTGAATACAGTAGTGCTTTCTTCCGACTGACAAAAGGACTGTATAAACAGGTACAATTTCCATGCATAAATAAAGTGAGCGTTTTCTTTTCTTCTGCCGTCCTTAGGTAGCCATATCCTTGAGCGGAGCTTCTGTGACCTGTTACTATTCCCCTTATCCCCTGCACCCCAGAGGCTGTCACAAGTCTTCTTCCTTCCCAGGAGTGGAACACACAATAGAGAAAAGACCCTGGCTGTGAGGTTCAGCGGCTATTAACCCCTACCAGCTGTTCCTACAGGGAGCCTTCTGTGGTGGATGTCTTTTCTCTGCGGAGGCCCTCATTTTCACTAATCTAACTATTGTTGGTTAGGAATGCTGACAGGAGAAAAGAATTTTTTTCTTGTGTTCATGCAAGTCTGTGTATCCATGTGTAAGTGAAGGAAGAGTGAAGGCTAATTTCTATAGTAGGCATGAATGGAAGGATTGGGGGAAAAAAACTAGTTAAAATGTGTTTACTTGATTAAAAGGCACTGTCAGTTTAAATTATTTCAGCTGTATATTTAGAGGAGAAAAGTAGGTAGATTCTCTTAAGATTCTGCACTGTACTTGGGTAGATTGCTTTAGTTCCTGCAAGAAGAAAGGCGAGTAAATGAACAATGACTAAGACATTCAGTTTTGCTGACCCATGATATAAACTGGGAACTTAGCAAATGGTTCAGCTAAGTGCCCAGACGCACCTCATGTTATAAGTTTAGCCTTTATTACCCAACACTTTTCTATCCATGTGACACATCCAATAAAGAGTTGACACAATAAGAAATTGTGCTGGAAAACTTTTAATCAATACTTCTAAAGACAAAAAGGCTAAGTCAAAGAAAATCACTGTAATTCAAAAAAACTGACATTTCACATCAAGTCACCTTAATAATATATTCTAGAAATATATAACAGCTAAGGAAAAAAAAAAATATATAGTATTTTTAACTAAATTCAAAAAGGACAGTTCGCATAAATGTCCAACAGTTGGCCCATTTAAAGTCAAATTACAAATAATTCATGGAGAAATATATTTTCTGGGCAATTAGACGGTATGGTACTAGGGCAAATGTCCGGTATAATAATGCTCTACTTTGCATCTGTCTCTGTGTCTAGACTACTGCAATTACTGCTCATTGCCACAACTGAGAGGAGGAAAGAAAAAAAAAAAAAACACGGTCAATATAGAGCCAGTAGAAATGGATGGAATATTTATACCCCTGATCTAATTATGGAAATAACATAGAAGAAAATACATTTAGAAAGCTAATATTTATATTCGAAAATAAAAACAGGAAAATATTATGGTTAAAAGTAAAACATCGGAATTTGTTCATAAAGAGGTAAAACACTTCTGTAAAAAAAAAAAATTCTGATAGGGCAATAAAATGGGTACAATGATTAGAATGAGAAATACTTTGAATTCACACTGTCATGTGTCATAAGTAAACTTGTTGAAATTATGATTTCTTACACCTATTACGTAAAAAAAGGAAGTAAAGTAGATAGGTGAATAGTTTGACTTCAAAAAAATTAGTCTTATAGCTGGATGTGTCGCCATGTTAATACATAGATTTAACCATAATTTAGTTTGTAGATATACAAGATATTTTACGTTAACTTTTATCCTGATTATATTGATGCCTCTGTGGTGCAGTCTATATGAAATGTTGTGTAACAAAATATATACCTACTGTATTAACTACCGTTAATTCGTTTCACCCATTAGTTTTCCCATCTCAGAAATGGCTTAAAGGAAAATAAGAAAGCATCATTGTAAAACAATACCTAATAAATTCAAGGAATTTTTCCTTTAAGTCTAGGTTGTTATGCTCGCTGATAATGGAAACAACACTATTCTATGCTTGACATAAATTGTTAGATATTGTCCTAACCTTTCTGTGATGAACACTTCACAGTGTTGTACTGTAGTTCAACTTCTATGAACATTTCTTCTTGATTACTGCTTTTATTGGGACACTCTTAAATGATCCTGTTAAACACATACCGTTTACAGTATACAGTACCCTTGAACTTGCTCCAGAAAATGGAATATTTCCCCCAGACAGTTATTGAAATTACACATATTTTGTTACACACATGTTTATTTCCTTTACGTGTATTGGAATGACATAAAAATTAGAGAAGAAAAGGCAAATTAGACATAATTTCACACAAAACCCACAAAATAGGTCAGACAAAATTGTTGTCCAAGAAGTATCGCTTCTCCTTGCGGAGATCAAAAAGCTAAGCATGCCGAGATAAGGGGACTTAAAGCCACAATGCTCCTCTGGGTAATATGCTAATTTTGCAAATTGTCTCTTCAGAGTGGAAGAGAGCTAGAACTCTAGTGCCACCTATTCGAAGGTAGCAATTAGTGTTGAGCATTCCGATACCGCAAGTATCGGGTATCGGCCGATATTTGCGGTATCGGAATTCCGATACCGAGATCCGATATTTTTGTGATATCGGGTATCGCTATCGAATCAATAGGGATGTGGAAAATAAAGAATTAAAATAAAAAATATTGATATGCTCACCTCTCCGGCGGCCCCTGGACTTCACGCTGCTATCCGGGAGGCTTCTTTGTTTAAAAAGCGCGCCTTTCGGACCGGTGAATGACGTCCCGGCTTCTGATTGGTCGCGTGCCACCCATGTGACCGGCACGCGACCAATCAGAGGCCGCGACGTCATTCGCAGGTCCTCAATTCCTAGAATTAGCAGTTTTGTGAATGAGAATGACGTCGCGGCTTCTGATTGGCCGCGTGCCGCCCATGTGACCGGCACGCGGCCAATCAGAAGCCGCGACGTCATTCTCATTCACAAAACTGCTAATTATAGGAATTGAGGACCTGCGAATGACGTCGCGGCCTCTGATTGGTCGCGTGCCGGTCACATGGGCGGCACGCGACCAATCAGAAGCCGGGACGTCATTCACAGGTCCGAAAGGCGCACTTTTTAAACAAAGAAGCCTCCCGGTTAGCAGTGTGAAGTCCAGGGGCCGCCGGAGAGGTGAGCATATCAATATTTTTTATTTTAATTCTTTATTTTACACATCCCTATGGATCCCAGGGCCTGAAGGAGAGTTTCCTCTCCTTCAGACCCTGGGAACCATGAGAATACCTTCCGATACTTGATGTCCCATTGACTTGTATTGGTATCGGATATCGGTATCGGCGATATCAGATATTTTTCGGGCATCGGCCGATACTATCCGATACCGATACTTTCAAGTATCGGACGGTATCGCTCAACACTAGTAGCAATCCTACAAGTCAATGTTGACCCTTTAACGAGCCTTGTCAAATGACTTAGAATAATAGCCAAACCAGAATCTCAATTTGAAGACACTGTGTTTTGGGGGTACTGCCCCTCATCAGTGCAAAGCGGAGATCTGGTTTGGCTGATTGAGAGGCGTCCGATCGTTATCCAACAAGTATCAGTTCTCCTTGCGGAGATCGACATGCTAAGCATGCCGAGATGAGGAGACTTAAAGCCACAATGCTCCTCTGGGTAATATGCTAATTATGCAAATTGTCTCTTCACAGACCAAGAGAGCTAGAGCTCTAGTGCCACCTATGGGAAGGTAACAATCCTACAAGTCAATGTTGACCCTTTAACGAGTCTTGTCACATGACTTAGGATAATAGCCAAATCAGAATCTCAATTTGCAGACACTGTGTTTCGGGGTACTGCCCCTCGTTGTTGTTGGCACCCTTAATTTAATATTTGTTTGCACACCCTTTGGAATAAATAACTGCAATTGATCGCTTCCTACAACCATCAACAAGCTTCTTACACCTCTCAACTGGAATTTTGGACCACTCTTGTTTTGCAAACTGCTCCAGGTCTCTCATATTTGAAGGGTGCCTTCTCCCAACAGCAATTTTAAAATCTCTCCCCAGGTGTTCAATGGGATTTAGATCCTGGCTCATTGCTGGCCACTTCTGAACTTTCCAGACTTTTATTTCCATCCATATCTGGGTGCTTCTTGAAGTAGGTTTGGAGTAATTGTCCTGCTGAAAAATCCATGACCTAGGACATTAGCCCAGCTTTATGGTGGGGTTTATGGTACTTGTGCAACATTGTTAGTCTGCTTGCTAGTTCTCAGGTCTCTGTCCGCGAATTACCGCTAGTACCGCTAGTGTCTATCCATCCTTATCCTCCTTGCTAGTATTTGCCTTGTCAATTTGTATTATAGTTGGACCCCCCTGCACCTGCTGTGCCAGACTATATTACAGCCGAACCCACCTACACCTGCCGTGCCAGTCTGTATAACAGCTGGACCTGCCTGCACCTGCCGTGCCTGTCTGTATAACAGTTGGACCTGCCTGCACCTGCCATGCCAGCCTGTATAACAGCCAGACCCGACTGAACCTGCCATGCCATTCTGTATATCAGCTGGACCTCCCAGCACCTCCAATGCCAGTCTGTATATTAGACTATTCCGTCTGCACCTGCCAGTGACAAACTGTATATCAGCCACACCTGTCCGCACCTGCCAGTGTAGGCTGTTGTCTCCTTTCGGGCTGTTCCAGCTATCCGTCCTTTGGGGGTCAGCTGCAGTAAGTCCATGGTCTGTCCTGGAATAGCACATGGTTTTCATTGGGAGCCAAGCCTAACCTCACCATCAGGGGCTCTAGTGAAGAGTCAGGTGCTCAACTAGTCACGCCCCTCTAGGCTTTTCTTGGATCACAGCACACTGGTGCACACTCTTATACAATAAGGTCCCTGTGTCTTACAGGTTTGTTCACATGTTAATGTCCACTGTAGTATTTAAAGGGAATCTGTCACTTAGTCAAATACTGTAGGGAGAAAATGAACTTTATTCCCCCTGCCAGCGCACTGTGTTTTATCTGCGGATTTACCGTGGATTTACCGCAGAATTACTGCAGGTTTTGTGCGGATTCCACCTGCGGTTTTACACCTGCGGATTCCTATTGTGGAGCAGGTGTAAACCGCTGCGGAATCTGCACAAAGAATTGACATGCTGCGGAATATACAACGCAGCATTTCTGCGCTGTATTATCTACAGCATGGGCACAGCGGATTTGGTTTTCCATAGGTTTACATGGTACTGTAAACCGCATGGAAAACAGCTGCGAATCCACAGCTGCCAATCTGCTGTGGATCCGCAGCAAAATCCGCAACGTGTGCACATAGCCTTAATAGTTCAAATATACCTTTTACCCACCAATCCCTGGATAAAAACGTTCTTGGTATTAGTAAAATCCAGTGATCCACTGGGATTGTTTTTCTCCACACCGCCTGATTGGAAGCTTCATTGTGCCAAGAACTGACACATAACCCCATTCAAATGAAGAAGCAAAAATTGTAGTTCCATCTAATCAAACTTGCAGGCAAATGCAAATTGTTTGCTTGTTTTTGGATTTTCAATACAATAAATAGAGAACGTGTGATAGGGAAAGTGCAAAAAGACCTACAGTAGAACAACTATTTTAATAGGTAAAGTATGGGATCTTCTTAATACATTCCTATAACACCATCTCCTCTAACATCAGAAAAGAATTTTGCAATACTAACCCATTTACAGATCCATTAAGAGTAGGACGTTACCCTGTTAATCGTAAATTCGAACAGATAATGAATTACTCCGAGCTGAGCAGATGCTTCTGGGCAGGAACTCAGCAGGTATTCAGGGGTAATTTGTAAGTATAAAAGGAGGCTGGGAACTATTCTTACAAGAATAGTTCAAAGATTTATTAGGAAGGAAAAACAGATCTGAGCCCTCCCAACAACTCCTGGTTGGGGGTATACAGTGCTTGTAATTGTTTTTTTAGTCAATGAAGAAAGCTATATCATATGAGTAGTGACGCTGCAGGAATCCCAGCAACGTCTCGGGAAATGTAAATTTTGCACTTTTTAGGACCAAGTTCTGGTGATTTACATTTATCATTTAATTTGCATATTAGGAACATTTTCCATGGCATTACATTGAAATACTATAGTCACTGTCCAGTAATCTGTAGGTGTGGTTGACTTAAAAAAAAAAAACAACTTAAGGTACCTTCACACATAACGATATCGTTAACGATATTGTTGCTTTTTGTGACGTAGCAACGATATCGTTAAGGAAATCGTTATGTGTGACAGCGACCAACGATCAGGCCCCTGCTGGGAGATCGTTGGTCGCTGAACCAAGTCCAGAACTTTATTTCGTCGCTGGATCTCCCGTGGACATCGCTGGATCGGCGTGTGTGACACCGATCCAGCGATGTCTTCACTGGTAACCAGGGTAAATATCGGGTAACTAAGCGCAGGGCCACACTTAGTAACCCAATGTTTACCCTGGTTACCAGCGTAAAAGTAAAAAAAAACAACCACTACATACTTACCTACCACTGTCTGTCCCCGGCGCTGCGCTCTGCACTCCTCCTGCACTGGCTGTCAGCGTCGGTCAGCCGGAAAGCAGAGCGGTGACGTCACCGCTCTGCTTTCCGGCCGCTGTGCTCACAGCCAGACCAGAGAAGCAGAGCGCCGGGGACAGACAGCGGTAGGTAAGTATGTAGTGATTGTTTTTTTTTACTTTTACGCTGGTAACCAGGGTAAACATCGGGTTACTAAGCGCGGCCCTGTGCTTAGTAACCCGATGTTTACCCTGGTTACCCGGGGACTTCGGGATCGTTGGTCGCTGGAGAGCTGTCTGTGTGACAGCTCTCCAGCGACCAAACAGCGACGCTGCAGCGATCCGGATCGTTGTCGGTATCGCTGCAGCGTCGCTTAATGTGAAGGGGCCTTTAGCCATATTTAGTGTAGGTCACATTGAATTAAAACCATTTAGACATAACGGGTCAATTGTGTTTGACCCGTGAAGTTGTTGTTGAACTGGGCATTATACACTGAAGAAAATATATATAGTGTTTTACCTGTCCTAACACCAAAACAAAGAATTACATGCATAATTTTTAAGGAACGCTCCAAGAAAAAAATCAAATTCCTAGTATTTTTTCAGAGGTGGTGAGTGACCCATGTCTCATAGTTTCAATGAAAACCAAAGAGAAAGGTTATGCGCTCGTGGATTTATTTTTCCTGAAGTTTTCCTATAATGCACTAGCCTGCAGGGAAGTAAAATGCTTATTCGAGTCATTCTTTCCTAATCAAACATTCAAATTTTGTTCTTTAATTAATATTCTTAAATCTGTTTTTGTGTTTTTCAGTGAAAAATTCTCTTTTCCTTTTTGAATATTTCTATCCGTACCCACAAATATCTTTTACATTTTTCTTTATTTATTTCCATACCCACAGAATAAGAAAAATGACTTTTTCATATATTACCACAGTGTTATGACGGCTCTAATCCTCCAAAAACGTGGTGATTTGCTTATGGAATTTAATATAGTTCTTTTACCCATACATATGATCTAATAAAACATTCATTACATCATGATTTTAGAGGAAAGACAAGGCAACAAAGTTGTGTGCTTCAATACACCTTGAACATTGCTTCAAGCTAAAGATGCACTTGTCGATAACTTTGCATGACTAACGAGCGTTATTACATTGTAGCAAACACTACACTAAATGGGTACCCGGACATTTCCACAACTGATACACTACATTTACTTCAGGTGAAGTGTGGCCTAAGAAAATTTGCATGAATTGAATGTTGTGAAATTCCCAACATGCACTTCTCAACACTTAAAGGGGTTTTCTGGGAAAGTTATCTTTGTGACCCATTCTTAGGGCTTGTGCAGATGGTCAGTCCAAGTGCGATCCAACAAATTTTGGTTTGCACTTGGACCAATGTTATTCTACAGGACCGCACACACATCCAATTTTTTTACTCATTGTCTGTCCAAGGAAAAGATCACAACATGTATGATTTGCATTCTGTGTTTGAATCACACTCGGCCATGCAAGTCAATGAGTGCGTGGAAAATACTGGACTGCACTCTGATTGCATCTGACATGGACTGGCAGAATGGAGAAGATGGAGAAATTGTTTCCATATCTCATCTGAGACAGTTGGATCATACTAGGATCACACTCTGATCAGAGTTTGATCAGTGTGGTAAGCATAATCAGCCTCCATTCTCTCGTAAGGGAAAAAAACTACTGCTGATGATCACTCCGCTGGCACTTTTGCACATTGAGGGGAGCTGTGCAGTGCAGATCCATTAAATGTATGAATCCAGAGCTGACTGGTGGAGTACCAGGTGTTGTACCCTCACAAACATCCACAGCATTAGACAAGACAATTTCTTTAGCATTGACATTGTGTAAAAAGTTTAGTTTGACCAATAATTTTTCTTTAAAAGGCTTAATAGATTTTTTTAAATATGCGATACTCACCTTCATCGATCACCCATCATTTCCATTCCAACACTTCCTGGTAGTATCTGCTTTTTGATAGATTTCAGCTCATAGGATCTGTCCAATTATTAGCTAAGGCTAGTGTGATTGGCAGGTCAGGGTATTTCCTGTGTTGGGCTGAAGTGAGTGAATGCTGATTGGCTGGGCAAACATTTCCTGGAAATTGAGATGACACCAGGAAGCTGACACTGTTGAGGAATCCAGAAAGTGTTGGAAAGGGGGATAGATGTATTGATAAGGTGACTTTTGATTCTTATGCTATGGAAAACATTTTTAAAGAAGTTTGATCAGCCAGACGACTGCTCGAACTAGCAAAACGTATTTCTACTGCAGTAACAAAAAATTTGTTTTCTTTATCTCTAAATGAGTTATGTTACCTAGTAGGACTAAAAATGTCAACTGCAATTCATAAACCATAAGCGTAACCAATATACTGTATAGTATATAGAAATTGTACTGTACTTTACTATAAGATCAGGAAATCCTATATTCAGCTGAAATCCAGATGTATGCTGAATAATATAATGTCACAGAGAAAATGTAGGATTTTTATATTTATTGCCTTTAAATGGCAGGCGTGGTAATTTGTGTCCGAGAGCGCACGCTAACAGATAACTTGCCCCTCTCCATTCAGTGTTTATGGAACCATTAAGAGATTTCTGCCGTGTCCATTGAAATAATAAACCTCCCTTATTTTATGATTAACAAATAAGAAAAAAACAGACAATTGATGGGGTTGATTGGCACATAGGGGAGTGGAGGATGATCGGACACATTATGGTGAGCCTTTAAATCTAGTATCTTTTGGACAAAACACAACTGTGCACATGGTCTTTTGGCACTGTTGTGACAGCCAGAGGTATCAGCGTCAGTCAATTATCTTCATAAATGCCTCTTGTGCTAATGAGCACTTACAAAAATCACAGGACTTTTCTGGCAAGGAGAAAAGATCAGTTTCATTGCTTGCAGAACTAATTCAGTGTACAAAAGTGAAGGCTCCACCATTGCTGCCTCTTTTACTGCCCCTTTTGTGAAGGCTTTTGATGTGCACTGAAGAGATTGGTCTGTGTTTGTGGCTCTTCATCCTCAGTTCATTGCTTGCTATTAACATACATATCCATATGAAAAGTTTGGTAAGTCACTAACAGCTGTCCAGAATGGCGTCTCTGAAGGAAGGAAAAAAAAAGAATCTAGCCCTTCTTAAAATGCTGACAGAACTGTTTAGCTCTTTTTGGCAATGATATACCTAAGTTTTAAAAAGCCCCATTCACTCCAAGTATAATGCTACAGTCTTGCATCGACTGCCTCCTAGTTTGAAACAGTCAGTTGTTCCATTTACAAAAGACCCAAAGTTGTATAGCGCCTGACATGTTGTATACTGCTACAAAGTCTCATCATGCTGACACATCTTGTACAGACTTATTCTTTTAATGGCGATCCAACATTTTAAACTTTCAAATATTGTATGGGCCATTTAAGCACAAGAAGTTTTATAATAAGTATGCACGGTGCCATAAATACCTCAACCAAAAAAGTACTACATTTAAATAAGTAAAATAGTACAGGCTATAAATCTCTACAACCAAGTTATTCACAATATGGACCTTTTCTATATAGTGCTCAGCATTTTACATGTGTGTGATATTGTCTTAAAGATGCAAACCGCTCTGTCTTCTCTATCATGAAATTGGGATTGGGTTTTTTATAATGTTTTGTATTTTAAGTAGTTATTAGTAAAGATGAGCAAATTTGTTCTGTCAGAACTGAATATTTCTCGAATTTTTCAAAAAATTTGGATTCTCCAGAATCTGATTTTTTTGCAATTCCCTTTGAGCGAATTCTGCAAAATGCTGCTAGATCACTGCCAAAAGGTTAACAATAATACTTACCTCACTGATCACTGATTTCTGTTGACGTATATCGTTGTGTCATGACATATATTCCCCAAAGTGCTGACTAGGCCTCGGGTGATGTATGTTGTATGGCGTCACAACTAGAGATGAGTGAATTTGTTCGAGTTCCCTCTTTTTCGGCAAGCTATAGTGCTTACTGAATAAGCTGCAGAGGGAACCCGGCTTCCGAGGATCGTGCTGATCGGCGCCGCAGCTGCCTGTGTAGCGGCTGTGTCACTGTCACAGCACATGCATGGACAGCCTGTGTGTTGACCTCTCAATGCATGTCTTGTGCCTGTCACACAGTCGCAACACATGCAGCTGCGGCGCTGATCAGCTGATCCAGGTAGCCGGGTTCCCTCTGCAGCTTATTCGGAAAGCGCTAAAGCCTGCCGAATAAGAGGGAACATAAGAACATTCGCTCAACTCTATTTGTGCTGTCACAACGTGCACAGTGACGGCACTGTCAGAGTGAAACAAGATGAAGAGGATGCACACTATGAGGAAAGGCATAAAATAAGAGAGATGGAGGACCTGATAATGGGAAAGGTGAGCGGTGTAGTGGGTATTAATGTTTTGTTTTGCTTTTTTACAGACCTCGGAACTTAATAAGGAACATTCATTTTGCATTGAATAACTTTGATGCTAATCAAATTTCCCTTTCAAAATCCAGCGATTTTCCAAAATTGAATCTCAGCAGATTTGATCATCTCCAGCTTATCAACCTTAGTGATCTAAGAATTAATTCTGAGAACCCAGTCTATCTTATATTAAAACTACAGAAACAGTGATATGTCTTTAAAAAACAGTATTGTCCTAGAAGTTACCATAATTTAACGCATAAAAGTTAATCATTGATTAAAGGGATTATCATGTCTTTTAAAATAGATGGCTTATTCTTATGACCAATACTAAAAGGAATCTGTCACCTCAAAAATCACATATGAGCTAAGGCCACTGGCAGCAGGGGCTTATCTACAGCATTCTGTAATGCTGTAGATAAGCCCCCAATGTAACCTGAAAGGTAAGAAAAACAGGTTATATTATACTCACCTCAACAGGGCAGACAAAGTACACATGTGCTGGGGCCGCAACATGAAGACAAGAAGAGGACATCATCGTATGAAGATGGGAGGCGCTGACCCGGGCTGCGACGCCCATTAGACCGGGCTGCAGCAGGACCGCCCCTGGGTGAGTATCATATAACCGGTTTTTCTTACCTTTCAGGTTACACTGGGGGCTTATCTACAGCATTGCAGAATGCTGTAGATAAGCCCCTGATGCCGGTGGCCTTAGCTCATATACGAGTTTTGGGGTGACAGATTCCCTTTAAAGGGGTTGTCTGGTCTAAAATGACCAGTCTGCAGTTACCCTATGTAACTGCAGACTTGTGAATCCTCACATAGTGCGCACTGTGAGCTGTGAGGATTCTCCGGTGTCAGCATCGGCAACGGTGGTCATGTGACAACAGGTATGTAATAGACATGCTCCCTGCCAGAATCCGACTAGACTGTTTCCAATTTGTTCAATGTATGTTTATTGCTTGAGGCCAGAAACAGTTTAGTCGGATTCTGACCAGAACTATGCATATCACATACTTGACCGCCATTCCCGATGCTGACACCGGAGACTCCTCACAGTGCAAAATACCTGCTATGTGAAGATTAAAAAATATGCAGTCACATAGAGTGACTGCTGACTTGTTATTTTAGACTAGATATCCCCTTTAATATTATGTATGTGGGGGTTCAACTATTATACAGAAAAATTGGCCTGCACTCCGTGATAAAGCATGGTGCTGGTGTAACAGACCATAAAGGTCTAATATCAATAGACCAGAAATAGACATTCGGTGGCGCAACTTAACTTTCAGGTAGTGGTACAGGGTAGTTGTCCGAGACGAGGAGGTGACCTCATTAAGTTTCTTAAACAAAGAGAATCTTATTGGATTCATATTTTAGATGCATTTGAGCCCAAGGGCCTCAATAGAGAAATTAACTGGCTTCTATAACACCATTAACCATTTTTTCCCCTTACTTCACAGACACGCTGATGCCACTTATATTTAGGTGAGTGTCTACACTCCTAACTCCCTGGCTACGCCCCCCTCTTTTTCATATCTTTCATACCCTCCCCCTTTTAATTTACTCCCCTCCTTTCATTTGCATTCTTTACATAATTATTTTTGCATTTTTTATAGATTTTTATAGATTTTAATCCCTGACCCTAATAATTGCCCCATGATCTATACCCTAAAAAGACCTGTTACCTTTATTCACCCATCCCAGACTCTTCTGTTTCTCTGATATTTGAAGGTGCCTTTTAATACAAGTAATCTCATGTCCATGATGCTGTGATCAGGGAGACAAAATTGCTTGGCCACAGGTAGATCCATTCTTTTTTCTCTTATTGTGTGGTGATGAGAATTCATCCTTGTTCTAAGCTTTTGCTTGGTCTCCCCTACACAATAAGAAAAAAGAATGGATCTACCTGTGGCCAAGCATTTTTGTTTCCCTAATCGTAGCCTCATGGACATGAAATTACTTGTATTAAAAGGTAACTTCAAATATCAGAGAGACAGAAGAGTCTGAGAGTATAAACTCATGAACACACTCAGTGCAGGAATGAATGTGTCACATGGATTTATGTCTTTTTACATCAATTAAGAAATTTGCTCCTCAGACCTTGTGGGGGCATCGCAGCACAGAACCAGACCCCAATCAGAGGACAATAAAACGTTCACACTCCTTTCTATGAACTGTTCCAATATTTATGGCCACAACTGTTTACTCCTCTCCCATAATGATCGTTCTGCTTCGCGTCACTTGACTTATCTATTGCATTATTTCTTTGCTATGTTGTGTATAAATATGTGATTCTTCTGATTTTGTATTAGTCTATGCCTGATGAAGAGACCTGAGTAGTCTCGAAAGCTTCCACTTTGTTAGCTCCTTTTCAGTAAGCCATTAAAAGGTATCAACCACTGAGGACTCTCAATTCTAAATATTTATCTAAAAGAAAATAGGAAAGGGTACAAAGTCCTAACCAGTATACAGGAAATAGCTGAAAAGAAATGGACTTAAGGCTTTGTTACCATACATCTCTCCATGCATTACTTTTTCCTTCAAATCTGGTAACAAAATGCTGGGAGATACTTATTCCCCAACTGATCTCATAGCTTTCTATGGGATCTTTCCTGACACTCAACACATCAGTTGTTGTGCCAGAATTGACCTAGAGCTGGGTCAAAAAACTTTCCCTTCAAGCTTTTTCTGTCTGGCTATGGAAATCAGATTGGTGTAAAAATGTACTTCATAAAAAGTTTCTGACTCAGGCATATGAAAAAACTGGACCGGCGTGTCCTTAGACCTGAAAAATATGCCTTAGAGTAATTTCTTAAATATGTATAAAAATATGCTACCTCAATACAGAATCTGAAACTATTGATTCCAAGAACTGTGTACTGCATTGGGATGGTCACAAGTTCTGCATGAAAGAAACGTGTTCCTGTTATCAGTACAGAAAAGGGTCTTTACTCTTTACACTTAGCGTTGCTACATTATGAACACATTTTGCGACAAAAGGCATTTTGAGTAATAATTACCATAATAAAGAAATAAGTATGAAGTTAATGTGGTCCAAATAAATTGGTTTATTGTCTTTTTGTGGTAAAAAACCATTTCCCTACCCTCTCATGAAGCTAAATATCATTTATTTATTCATTTTACTCACTTATAAAGAGCTATTAATTCCACAGCGCTTTACATACATTATCGGCACTGTCCCCATTGGGTCTCACAATCTAAATTCCCTATCAGTATGTCTTTGGAGTGTGGGAGGAAACCGGAGAACCCAGAGGAAGCCCACACAAACATGGGGAAACTCCTTGCAGATGTACTTAGTGTGATTTGAACTCAGGACCCCAGCACTGCAAGGCTGCAGAGTTAACCACTGATTCACAAAAGTTGTTACAACTTTTCTAGATGAAAAAGATATGAAAAAAGTTGAATTTGTTGCACTTTATGTCATGAAAAAACTGTTCAATTCAAATATTCTTGAAAAGTTCACTCTGTATTGTTTCAGGAAGGAAAAGATGGAAGAGAAAAAGTATTTAAGTTAAAAATCATGAATAGAAGACCCCTTCCCACTCACTTGTTTTGTGGTTGAATTTTGTCAATCTTAGAAAACATTCCATTTGATTGATAAATGCTTCTTTGCTCCCTCCTTTAGTTGAGTTCATGACCCCCAAGCCATAATTTGCAATACACTGAAAAGGAGGGATCTTCTGAGTTTTAGGAATCATTGTTGGTGCTCATGGGTCTGGCACAAGTGTGTAAGTGGGAATACCTGCCATCTGCAGCCATATAACCGGCTTTACTAAAGTTATAAAAGAATTTCACAGGCCGGGATGGATAGCTGTCATCAATATTTAATAATAATAATAATAATAATAATATAAGTTTAAAGGAAACAATATACAAATGTAAATTTAAAAACTAAGTTTAATGAGGTTAAAACATAAGCTCACAAAATAACTATTCCCCTTCCAGTATTTTTATTTTCTAGGTCATTTTTTTTTAATAAATATAACAATTATGAATTCTCTCACAGCATCCTGATAAAAATTGTTAGTTTTTCTAATATAAAAGTAGCTAATGAATTGAAAAATAAGGATAAAACACATCCAAAATGTCCTATTTTTTTTATCTGCCGTGTGCATGCATCGTTGATATCTCACAATTACAGGATACAAGTTTCAGAGTACAGCAAGATATAGTATAATTACTACCAGACCAAGCATAATTGCATTAATGAAATCTGTTTGTTCCTTGAAGACCGCTGTCGTACGGTTGGTGTGTGCATCACTCCTCTCAAACATATTTCTCCCATGCTGCAATTAAACAAAATAGAACTGTGATTAGTCCCCGGCGGGGGGCAAAGAAAAAGACACCCTTGATTTAAAAAGGGGAGACCTGACTGTGCATTATTGTCGCACAATACAGCAGTTTATAGCTGAAACCTGCTTACCGTCCTGCACTGCGAACCATGGGAACTGCAGTCGGGTGGAAAGTTATTCCAGTTTCTTTGGCTGAAGTAGCTTTAAGCATCATAAGGACATCTAAAGCCACTAGAGCTAGTCCTAGTAACTGAGACATTTTGGATAATCTTTATGAGACTTTTTGCATTAGCTACTTCTTCCTTTTTTGTCGCCTTAAGAAGTAAGTTAATGATGAGCTCCCTCTTTTTTTTTCTTGTAAGCCAAAAGCGCCTGTTTAAGTTAAGTACCACCTCCCTTTAGCTCTTGGGAAAGCACTCAAGAGGGATTTACTTGGCTCTGTGTGCATGACACATAATGAAAACAATTTTACGCTGTGGAGGGAAGTATTGGGCAATTACTGATGTGACGGCCACCTGCAGAAGCAAGCCCATAGCGGCAGCATTGGCTGTTCATGAATATTTTATGGTGTGATGTTATTTTGAATGGCTGGGGCAGGTGAAGAGGGCCAGGGTGTAATAAGTAACTCTGCTGGAGACTGTGTACCAGGACTGTCTCTCTGCAGCAGTCCATAGTGTAACACTAAGGAGAATGCTGACCCTGCCTCGGTCTGTGCAAGGCCAGCTGAATCTTAGGCGAGATGATGTGACAAGTCATGGTGGCCACTTTTTGAAATCTCTTGTCTCCAGATTTCACACACAATGTCCATCTTGAAAAGGCTCTGCATCCATCTTGTCTGCTTTAATTTGATAAACTGAGTGTGAATAAGGATTAAATGAGAACTTTGCAATGGGCAAAACTTGTTCCAATTCCTTAATCCAGTTAAGATCTTATTATATAGAGAGGAAGGAAAGACGGCTTAAAGTGCACTATTTTATTAAAAATCTAATACTGGACAATTTCTAAATTCAGAGTATTAATCACAAGAAAGACAACCTGATTTTTCATAAAGTCTATTTCTACCACACAGGAGACTTTAAATAATAAATAGGCTACATCATCGCAAGGGACGCCCATGTTGCTGCACAGCAGGAAGCCGTAAGGCTCTCGTAAGCCTCGTGCCAAATAAATATTTCATAGCCACCATGCTAAAGTGCAATTGACGGGGAAAAGAAGTTAGTTTAGCAGAACATCTGACATGAACTTTTATCATATATAGGCAAATAAACTAAAAATACTTACAATTGTTAACAAATAGTAGTTCACAGACATATGGAGGTGATGATGAGTATTAAAGTTGGTTCGGGCTCATTAATGTTTAATAGTGCATAAACTTACATACTTATCTTCAATATTATGAAATTTTGCCATATTATCTGTTTAATGGTAATACTAGAATAGTATAATTAGTATTACGGTTTTGCAGAAATAGAGTCATAGCTATAAAGGCAAAATCATTTATAATAAATGAAAATGTATGCACTTAGAATTATAAGTGCTTCAAGATCCTTTTCAAAGAGTTTGCAACTTTTTTTTATTTTAATATCGACTCATCCCCCCAAAAGTGACTTTTTTATTATACAAATTGCTTGTCAAAATTAAAATTTAATTTTTAAATAAAAATTGGAATGAAATGTTCAGGAAAAAAATTATCCTAATTATTCTTGTGTATGATAGTGTACAACTGAATATTATCCAATTACAGTATTATTTCTAAAGCAACATGTAACCATTTTCCTATTTAAAAATAACCATTGTCCTACTTAAAATTTTAACTGATATAAAGCTTTTTTTAAAAAAAATAAAAATAAAGCCTAAATAAAATAAAGGAAAAATCTTCTAAAGGAATTTCGTAAAGGAAGCTGGTTTAAGACTAATGCATAATTCTTATTAATCATACCCACTGTTGCATGGCTAAGCCTATTATTCTCTGCCTTGGCTCCAAATCCTTTGAAAACCATCCACACATTCCAAGTGGCTATCACAAGAGTCTGTCTCTGGAGTTAAAGGCAATTGCCTTTTTTTAATTATTTTAAATCATTCTTCCTTTTATCCGCAGGAAATATTTAAAGAAATATAAACTGGTCACAATAAACATGGCGTACAGTATATTAGGCCGCATAGTGCATTCAACCAAACTTATGTAATGGTGATAATCACCACAGTAAAAAAAATAAATTTTGGGTATAAAAATCTAATTTTATAGAGATACTCGCCTACCACCAGAAAAGGCAGTGATAGGTGAATGTATTAACACATACACACTACAATACATACACATATACATAGATGTAGTGAAAAAGATAGTTTATGAAAGTGCATTCATATAAAAGTGACTTTTTAACATTACTCATTTATCCACTGACCTACCAGTGGTATTTCACAAGCAAATAGTACATATGACACCAGTCTTCACACACCATTATGAAATGTATGGATCTCTACAACTTTATATTGTAATAATAAGGGAGGTTACTTTATGTACAGTGGTATGTAAAAGTTTGTGCACCCCTGGTCAAATTTACTGTTATTGTGAACAGTTAAGCAAGTTGAAGATAAAATGATCTCTAAACAGCCTACAGTTGAAGAAGACACGTTTCCTTTGTATTTTAGCCAAATATATGTATTTATTATCATCTTTTACATTTTAAAAATTACAAAAAGTAAAATGTGCAGATGAAAAAGTTTGGGAACCCTTGAATATTTGTGTGCTCAGATAATTTTGACCAAGGTTTCAGACATTAATTAGCCTGATAGAGTTATGGCTTGTTCACTATCATCGTTAGGTGAGGCAGATTTTTATAAAAACCCAGCCTCCTCTAACCTTTTGCCAAAAAACAACAGCCATGGCTTCTTTTAAGCAGCTGCCTAGTGTTACGGCTAGCGGAACGCACCAAATAATAAGACTGATAGTGTACGGTGTGTTCGTAGCCCGGGGTCCACCGTGCAGAGATGGAACCTGCTGCTGAGTAATGACGGACTATATGGCGGTACTCATAAGTATACTCGCGTGGGTTAAACTTCACCCAACGTGAAGGAAGCGATCCTGTTGCGTCACAGGATCGCGGTACCGCACATAGAAGGCGAGCAAGTAGTCAGCGAACTTAACCCCAACTAGGATTGAAGTCCGATTAGACCACTTGCTGGCACAACACCGCAACAGGGTGTGTTAGGCAACTCTTATAATTAGAGCACCGAAGTGCGAACTGTGCCGTGCTGGCAGGCACCACTAAGCACCCAGACGTGGGTCAGGAAGCGCACTACTGGCGTGTGGCGCCGCACTGGCGGTCACAGCAATAGACGCTGATACGTGTGTGACACGTTGAGTGATTTGTCGGGCGCTAGATAGCAGCCATACTCCATACGCGAACAGTCATACAATAGGGTAGGGGTATTTAATGAACGACTTGCACTCACAACAAACACACATATTCAATTGTACACTAGCGCATGGCCGTGCGGTCATGCGCAGTTTATATAATTGCAGGACAGGAAGTGGCCACAGAAACTTTGCCCTTCCAGGGCCTGCCAAGAGGACCAATGGAATGCGCTGCAGAGCCAGAGCACATGACCCTCGATCTCCAACGGGAGATCTTGCTCTGGGCATGCTCAGTGTGCGCAAACAAGGACCAGGGAAGTCCGCTCGCCGCTGACCAGCACTGACTTTAATGGCAGGAGCTGAAGAAGCAGCAGTAACTCTCTGTACAGAGTGAGAGCGAGCAAGACACTGGGAGCGACGTCCCTGCTGAGCAGACTCCACTGCGGCTGGAGGAGAATGGGAGACCGCAGCGGAGACGGATCGAGATTCCCCCTGTGCAGCAGAGGAAACTCGACTCCTAACATTACACCCCCTCCGAGGGCCCCCCCCTCCCTGGGCCTCGCTACGCTCGAAGGCAGCAATGAGCTGTGGGGCCCGAATGTTTTCAGGAGGCTCCCAAGACCTGTCCTCTGGACCATAACCCTTCCAATCCACCAAATAAAACTTTTTGCCGCGTACCACCTTGCACCCCAAAATAGCGTTCACCTCGTAATCGTCCATAGACGAACCCGATGTCCCGGCAGATGACTCGGAAAACCGGGACATGTATACGGGTTTCAAGAGGGACACATGAAAGGTGTCGGTGATACCCAAGCGTGGAGGAAGAGCCAGGCGGTAGACCACAGGATTAACCTGTTCGAGAACCTTGAAGGGACCCAAGTAGCGAGGAGCAAACTTAGTGGACTCAACTCGCAGCCTGATGTTACGGGCGGAGAGCCACACCAAGTCGCCAGGGGCAAAAGTCGGAGCGGGGCGCCGATGAACATCGGTGGAGGACCTCATTCTCTCCTTGGAGGCCCGAATGGCATCCTGCGTGCGATCCCAAATGTCCCGTGCCTCCACAGCCCAGTCTGCCACCCTGGGATCAACGGAAGACACAGGCATGGGCACAGGAACACGCGGATGCTGGCCGTAATTTAAGAGGAATGGAGTCTGACCGGTGGAGTCGGCTACGGCATTGTTAAGTGCAAACTCTGCCCACGGTAGCAAGGATGCCCAGTCATCCTGTCTGGCAGAAACAAAATGTCGCAGATATGTGACCAAGGTCTGGTTGGCCCTTTCTACCAACCCATTCGTTTCGGGATGATATGCCGAAGAGAGATTCAACTCAATACTGAGTAGACGACAAAGCTCTCTCCAGAATCGAGACGCAAATTGGGGACCCCGGTCACTAACAATTTTGTCTGGCATACCGTGTAAGCGAAAGATATGCTTGATAAACAAGACAGCCAACGCCCGTGCAGATGGTAGCCGTGGAAGAGGCACCAAATGCACCATTTTGGAAAAATGATCGGTGATCACCCAGATAATGGTGCAATTACGAGACTTGGGTAAGCCAACCACAAAGTCCATCCCGACCATCTCCCAGGGCCTGTCAGCCACGGGCAGAGGATATAGCAAACCAGCTGGCCGTTGCCGAGGAGTCTTGTTCCTGGCGCAAGAGACACACGCCCGAACGTAGTCCGCGACATCACGAGCCATATGCGGCCACCAGTATGTCCTCGCCAGTAACTCTGATGTCCTTTTAGTACCAAAATGTCCACCCACCCTGGACGAGTGCGCCCAAGAGAGAACCTCCGGTCCCAAACTAGATGGAACAAAAGTCTTGCC
Source organism: Ranitomeya imitator (assembly GCF_032444005.1). Classification (NCBI taxonomy): domain Eukaryota; kingdom Metazoa; phylum Chordata; class Amphibia; order Anura; family Dendrobatidae; genus Ranitomeya; species Ranitomeya imitator. The sequence goes on from NC_091287.1 coordinate 79,641,310, forward strand.
CGGGGGCACAGACTCCAGCGAAACCGGGGCCACGGTTCTCAAACTCTCGGTGGGGACAATAAGCCGAGGCTCCTCCTCCTCCTCCGCAGATGACACAACGAAGCGAGAGAGAGCGTCGGCCCGAATGTTCTTCTCCCCAGAAAGGAAATGGAGGGTGAAATGAAACCGGGAGAAGAACAAGGACCATCTGGCCTGGCGAGAATTCAACCACTGAGCTGTCTGCAGATACACCAAATTTTTGTGATCTGTGAATACTTGGAAGGGAAAACGTGCTCCCTCCAAGAGATGTCTCCACTCCGAGAAAGCCAACTTCATGGCTAGCAACTCCCTGTCCCCGATGGAATAATTCCTCTCTGCTGGTGCGAAGGTCTTGGAGAAAAAGAAGCAAGGATGCTTCCGACCTTGAGCATCCTTTTGGAAGAGGACTGCTCCAGCACCAACAGAAGAGGCATCCACCTCCATGATAAATGGCTTATCAACATCGGGGCGATGAAGAATGGGAGCGCTAGCGAAGTGTGACTTTATAGAGATAAAAGCCTTGGAGACCTCCTCAGACCACAATTTGGGATTCGCCCCCTTCTTGGTGAGGGCAACCAAGGGAGCTACCAAAGTTGAGAAATGCGGGATGAACTGGCGATAATAATTGATGAACCCCATAAAGCGCTGCACCGCTTTAAGAGAATGGGGTTCCTGCCAGTCCATCACAGCCTGTAGTTTGGCAGGATCCATAGCCAATCCCTGGGCTGAGATGATGTAGCCTAGGAAAGGTAAGGACTCCTGCTCAAACATACACTTCTCCAACTTGGCATAGAGGGAGTTTGCCCGTAGGAGGTCGAAGACTTTGCAAACATTTCTCCGGTGGGAGTCAATATCTGGAGAGTAGATGAGAATATCATCCAGATAGACTACGACCGAGGTGGAAAGCATATCCCGGAAGATATCGTTCACAAAGTCTTGGAAAACGGCTGGGGCATTACAGAGCCCAAAGGGCATCACCAGATATTCATAGTGCCCATCCCTGGTGTTAAAAGCCGTCTTCCATTCGTCCCCCTCACGGATGCGAATCAGGTTGTAAGCACCCCGCAGATCTAATTTAGTAAATACCCTTGCTCCCCGAAGCCTATCAAACAGTTCAGATATCAAAGGCAAAGGGTATTTATTCTTAACGGTGATGGCGTTAAGACCCCTGTAGTCTATGCATGGACGCTATTCCCCACTCTTCTTCTGCACGAAGAAGAACCCTGCCCCAGCAGGTGACACTGACTTCCTGATGAACCCTCTTGCCAGATTTTCCTGGATGTACTGTGACATTGCCTCCGTCTCCGGGAGAGATAGCGGATAGACTCGACCCCGGGGAGGCTCAGCACCAGGCAAGAGGTCAATAGGACAGTCATAGGGGCGATGGGGCGGAAGGGTCTCCGCCGCCTTTTTGGAGAATATGTCTGCATACGACCAATACTGCTTGGGGAGAGAGGAAAGAGCTGCGGGTACCTCAGTTGTAGCTACCTGAACGCACTCCCTCTGACACCTACCCTCACAAGATTCACCCCATCCCAGAATTCTGCCTGAGGACCACTCGATATGAGGAGAGTGGTACCGTAGCCAAGGTATTCCCAACAGGACTTCATCAATTCCCTCTGGAATGACGAGCAGAGAAATAATCTCCTGATGAGATGGCGACATGGACAGAGTAAAAGGGATGGTCTGGTGAGTTATCTGTGAGGGCAGAGTCGACCCATTCACCACTCGTACCGTTACAGGTTGAGCTAGCATAACCAGAGGTATTGCGTGGCGTTGGGCGAAGGCAGAAGACATAAAATTGCCCTCCGCCCCAGAATCCACGCAGAGCTCTACCGAGTGGGAGAATGAGCCTAAAGTAATTGTCCCCTTAAAGGACAATTTAGAGGCAAACGTCGCCGTGTCTAGTGTACCTCCACCTATGACCACTAGACGCTGACGTTTCCTCGACCGCTGAGGACATCTGGTGGCTAAATGTCCAGACTGCTGGCAAACATGACAGACCCTGAGTGCACAAGCGGTCCGGGACTTAGGTCCCGCTTGTGACACTTCCCTGGCCTCATGTGACTCAGGAACCAGGACCGGAGATTCCAGAGGTTTGGCGAAAGTAGGAGCCAGCCAAAACCTCTGCCTACACTGGGCTCGCTCTAACCTCCGCTCGTTAAAACGGAGGTCAATTCGAGTGGAGACTGTTATTAACTCCTCCAGTGTGGCAGGAATCTCCCTAGTGGCCAGAGCGTCCTTTACATGGTCAGCCAAGCCCCTCCAAAATATGGGGATAAGAGCTTTATCCGACCATTCCAGCTCAGATGCTAAAGTGCGGAATTGGACGGCAAAATGACTGACCAAGGACTCACCCTGAGTTAATGCCAGCAGTTGGAGCGCAGTGTCATGGGTGACTTGAGGTCCTAAAAAGACCTGTTTTAAAGTGCTCAAAAACAGAGGAGCACTCTGCACCACATGATCGCCACGCTCCCACAGCGGCGTAGCCCATTCCAACGCCCTGTCCGACAATAGAGACACAATAAATCCCACCTTAGCCCGCTCTGTGGGGAAACGTGCAGCCAGAAGCTCGAGATGAATAGAGCACTGACTCACAAATCCCCTACAAAATTTGCTATTACCAGAAAATTTTTCTGGCAGTGGGAGGTGAGAAAATGTCGGAACAGGGGTGGCAATGGACAAAGTTGCTGCAGCCACGCTGGCAGCCTGTACAGCAACTGCGGTAACATCCACAGCTGGGGTTGCGCTCTCGAGAGCCGCCAACCTACCCTCCAGCTGCTGTATATACCGCAGGGATTGCTGTTTGTCCGTCATCACTAGCCAGACCCTGGCGCTAGTGTAATGTTAGGGCTAGCGCAACGCACCAAATAATAAGACTGATAGTGTACGGTGCGTTCGTAGCCCGGGGTCCACCGTGCAGAGATGGAACCTGCTGCTGAGTAATGACGGACTATATGGCGGTACTCATAAGTAGAGTTGAGCGACCTTGACCTTTTTAGAGTCGAGCCGGGTTTTGCGAAACCCGACTATGTCCAAAGTCGGGTCGAGTGAAATCGGCCGATTATGACGTAAAGTCGGGATCGACCGAAACACGAAACCCAATGCAAGTCAATGGGGCAGCATAGTCGGCAGTGAGTGGGGGCCAGGAAAACACCTAGAGTGCCCATTTTAATGTCAAAACCATCCATTCTTCTTAATGAAGCTTGTCAAGCGTAATTTACCTTATAATAATTGGAAGGCATTTGAAATTGGGGGTCATTTGGCTAAAGTTGTGGGGGGTAGGGCTGGTTCAAGTAATTAGTGGGCCCAGGAAATCTGGACCACGTCACGGCAGTGGAGCAGGGAGAGGTAAGTATTTCAACTTTGCAAGTGCTGTGAACCTGAGCAAGCAGGGGGGGCCCACTCGTTGGCATTGGCACTGGCACAGGGCCCCTCAAAGTACAGCGGTGTGTTTGCACGGCGGGGGCGCCTCCCACCGGCAGCAACACTTTTGCGTACTATGAGAGGCCCTGTGCCAGTGACGTCGCCAACTAGTATTCCTCCCCCCACCTGATGAAGGAACCTGCACTTTCATCTGCACCTTCCTCTTTGTCCCCGTGTAAGGTGGTATGGTATGCGGGAAGAGCAACCTGACTTTCAGCAGGGTCACAATGTTGTTGTGTAGCGTGCACGGGGAATGTTGCGTTATGGGTCAATGTACCAGCAGACTCATCTATCACTGGCTGGGCAATGGGCAGGATGAGGAGGAAACACAGATATAGGCCCAAAGAATAAAGTTGGCTAAATGCAGTTCAAAATTGGTAACACAGGAATAACCAGGGGGCATTGCAGTGGAGGACAACTGGAATGAGAGGCTGACACAGAGAGTAGGGCCAAATCAGTAAGTAGTCGAAATGCAGTTCAAAATTGGCAACCGTAGTAAACAGGCGGCACAGCTTTGTTCAGTGGAGGAGAACAGCAAGGAGTGGCAGACACCGATAGTAGGCCCCAAACCAACTAGTACGCCAAATGCAGTTGTTCCATTTAACCACAATTTAATGAGAGCCTGAAGATAGAAGCTCAGGAAAGGCAACCTGGGGAACACCTTGGAGTGTAACACACCATCTCTCTCCACCCCATACCCATTTTGTATGGCCTAATGCAGTGTACTTTTCTACAACTACTAAACGAGAGTCGGAAGACCGAAGCAATGGCAAGGAAACCTGGGGAACACCTTAGAGTGTAACACACCCTCTCTCTACACCCCATACCCAATTTGAAGGTCTAATGCAGTGTAGTTTCCAAGAACTACTAAACGAGAGCCGGAAGATCGAAGCTCAGGAAAGGCAACCTGGGGAACACCTTGGAGTGTAACACACCCTCTCGCTACACCCCATACCCAATTTGAAGGCCTAATGCAGCGTAGTTTCCAACAACTACTAAACGAGAGCCGGAAGATCGAAGCTCAGGAAAGGCAACCTGGGGAACACCTTGGAGTGTAACAAACCCTCTCTCTACACCCCATACCCAATTTGTAGGCCTAATGCAGCGTAGTTTCCGACAACTACTAAACGAGAGCATGAAGATCGAAGCTCAGGAAAGGCAACCTGGGGAACACCTTGGAGTGTAACACACCCTCTCTCTACACCCCATACCCAATTTGTAGGCCTAATGCAGCGTAGTTTCCGACAACTACTAAACGAGAGCCGGAATATCGAAGCTCAGGAAAGGCAACCTGGGGAACACCTTGGAGTGTAACACACCCTCTCTCTACACCCCATACCCAATTTGAAGGCCTAATGCAGTGTAGTTTCCAAGAACTACTAAACGAGAGCCGGAAGATCGAAGCTCAGGAAAGGCAACCTGGGGAACACCTTGGAGTGGAACACACCATCTCTCTACACCCCATACCCAATTTGAAGGCCTAATGCAGCGTAGTTTCCAACAACTACTAAACGAGAGCCGGTAGATCGAAGCTCAGGAAAGGCAACCTGGGGAACACCTTGGAGTGTAACACAACGTCTCTCTACACCACGGAAGGGATGATTCTTAGGAAGGAAGGCTGTTGGAAATAAGCATTGCGCGTCCGAGGGTGATTAGATTCTTATTAGGTATATACTCACCCTCGGACGCGCCCTGCTTCTTTATTTGGAATGAATGTTTATTTGCAATGTGGTGTTGACTTTCTCTATTATTTTGGTAATTAATGATTTTATTATTTTCATTATTTTGCATCTTCTCGGCAATAATATAAAGAAGACGCGACAGGACAACACTCGGTGGATGCCATATGTGTGTTTTCAATTTAAAAAAACTTTCAGTTAACTACTTGCAGGAGAAAGTAATTGTAGCTGGTGGCCATTTTTAGTACTGTACCAGATTTTAGTTGTGTGTTTGTTTTTAATGTTAAAATGTCTGCATTTGATATCTCACCAGTATTTTCTTTTTTATAAGCAAAATACTTATTTTTATATTTTCTGATGTTGGTTCCAGGGGTACACGGCCAGCAGTGCCCTGGTCAGTGTAGTAGTTGAAAGAATGGACCGCAGACAGGCATCGAAGGCCTAAAATAAAAACACATGGCTGTAGGCAATTTTAAATTGGTTCCAGGGGTACACGGACAGCAGTGGTGTGGTCAGTGGAGGCCTAGTGGAAGGAGTGACCGCAGACAGGCATCGAAGGCCTAAAATAATAACACATGGCTGTAGGCAATTTTAAATTGGTTCCAGGGGTACACGGGCAGCAGTGACCTGGTCAGTGTAGTAGTAGTTGAAAGAATGGACCGCAGACAGGCATCGAAGGCCTAAAATAAAAAAATTGGGCTGGCTGTAGGCAATTTTAAATTGGTTCCAGGGGTACACGGACAGCAGTGGTGTGGTCAGTGGAGGCCTAGTGGAAGGAGTGACCGCAGACAGGCATCGAAGGCCTAAAATAATAACACATGGCTGTAGGCAATTTTAAATTGGTTCCAGGGGTAGACGGGCAGCAGTGACCTGGTCAGTGTAGTAGTAGTTGAAAGAATGGACCGCAGACAGGCATCGAAGGCCTAAAATAAAAAAATTGGGCTGGCTGTAGGCAATTTTAAATTGGTTCCAGGGGTACACGGGCAGCAGTGACCTGGTCAGTGTAGTAGTAGTTGAAAGAATGGACCGCAGACAGGCATCGAAGGCCTAAAATAAAAAAATTGGGCTGGCTGTAGGCAATTTTAAATTGGTTCCAGGGGTACACGGGCAGCAGTGGTGTGGTCAGTGGAGGCCTAGTGGAAGGAGTGACCGCAGACAGGCATCGAAGGCCTAAAATAATAACACATGGCTGTAGGCAATTTTAAATTGGTTCCAGGGGTACACGGGCAGCAGTGACCTGGTCAGTGTAGTAGTAGTTGAAAGAATGGACCGCAGACAGGCATCGAAGGCCTAAAATAAAAAAATTGGGCTGGCTGTAGGCAATTTTAAATTGGTTCCAGGGGTACACGGGCAGCAGTGACCTGGTCAGTGTAGTAGTAGTTGAAAGAATGGACCGCAGACAGGCATCGAAGGCCTAAAATAAAAAAATTGGGCTGGCTGTAGGCAATTTTAAATTGGTTCCAGGGGTACACGGGCAGCAGTGACCTGGTCAGTGTAGTAGTAGTTGAAAGAATGGACCGCAGACAGGCATCGAAGGCCTAAAATAAAAAAATTGGGCTGGCTGTAGGCAATTTTAAATTGGTTCCAGGGGTACACGGGCAGCAGTGACCTGGTCAGTGTAGTAGTAGTTGAAAGAATGGACCGCAGACAGGCATCGAAGGCCTAAAATAAAAAAATTGGGCTGGCTGTAGGCAATTTTAAATTGGTTCCAGGGGTACACGGGCAGCAGTGACCTGGTCAGTGTAGTAGTAGTTGAAAGAATGGACCGCAGACAGGCATCGAAGGCCTAAAATAAAAAAATTGGGCTGGCTGTAGGCAATTTTAAATTGGTTCCAGGGGTACACGGGCAGCAGTGACCTGGTCAGTGTAGTAGTAGTTGAAAGAATGGACCGCAGACAGGCATCGAAGGCCTAAAATAAAAAAATTGGGCTGGCTGTAGGCAATTTTAAATTGGTTCCAGGGGTACACGGACAGCAGTGGTGTGGTCAGTGGAGGCCTAGTGGAAGGAGTGACCGCAGACAGGCATCGAAGGCCTAAAATAATAACACATGGCTGTAGGCAATTTTAAATTGGTTCCAGGGGTAGACGGGCAGCAGTGACCTGGTCAGTGTAGTAGTAGTTGAAAGAATGGACCGCAGACAGGCTTCGAAGGCCTAACATAACAAACTTGGGCTGGCTGTAGGCACTTTTAAATTGGTTCCAGGGGTACACGGGCAGCAGTGGTCTGGTCAGTGGAAGTCTAGTGGAAGGAGTGACCGCAGACAGGCTTCCAAGGCCTAACATAACAAACTTGGGCTGGCTGTAGGCACTTTTAAATTGGTTCCAGGGGTACACGGGCAGCAGTGGTCTGGTCAGTGGAAGTCTAGTGGAAGGAGTGACCGCAGACAGGCTTCGAAGGCCTAACATAACAAAATTGGGCTGGCTGTAGGCACTTTAAATTGGTTCCAGGGGTACATGGGCAGCAGTGTATGGTCAGTGGAAGTCTAGTGGAAGGAGTGACGGCAGACAGTCTTCGAAGGCCTAACATAACAAAATTGGGCTGACTGTAGGCACTTTTAAATTGGTTCCAGGGTAACACGGCCAGCAGTGGCCTGGTCAGTGTAGTAGTTGTAGAAAGAAGGGACCGCAGACAGGCTTCGAAGGCCTAACATAACAAAAATGTCAAAACAATGGTATTGTCAGTGCCAGGCATTGAAGGATGTCAGCGCCTAGACTACACATTGGTGAAGCTGTGAGAGATAATTTTGCTAGTGGTAGAGCACTGTTTGAGCTGGGGGGGGGAACTGTCTTGTGGCCGGCGTTACAGGCACAGGGCCCCTCATATTACAACGGTGTGTCTGACGTTGGGTGCGCACCACCACCGCCAGAGACACTTTATTGTACTATGAGGGACCCAGTGGCAGTGCCGTCGACCAAAAGCGGCCACACCCACCTCTTCAGACAAACAGCACTCTCAAGGGTCCAAGCGCAAAGTGGCGATAGCACGGCCCCGTGTGGGGAGTTTGGCCATTTCGTGAGGTGGAAACATGTCGTATGCTGGACAATCAGGTGAAGAAAATTACGAGATTGGAAAAGTCATTCAGAATAGTCCACAGGCAAGACCTTTTCATAGGAAAGCTAGGTGTCAGCCGGGCAGGGTGGGGCAAAAGATTTTGAAATCCAGTTGTGGTTCATTTTAATGAAGGTTAGATCATCTACATTTTGGGTAGCCAGACGAGTCCTTTTTTCTGTTAGTATTGAACCTGCAGCACTGAATACTCTTTCTGATAGGACACTAGCTGCCGGGCAAGCAAGCTCCTGCAATGCATATTCTGCCAATTCTGGCCAGGTGTCTAATTTGGATGCCCAGTAATCAAATGGGAATGACGGTTGAGGGAGAACGTCGATAAGGGATGAAAAATAGTTTGTAACCATACTGGACAAATGTTGTCTCCTGTCACTTTGAATTGATGCTGCAGTACCTGTCCTGTCTGCGGTCATAGAAAAATCACTCCACAACCTGGTCAGAAAACCCCTCTGGCCAACGCCACTTCTGATTTCTGCCCCTCTAACACCTCTGGTCTGCTGGCCCCTGGAGCTCGTGTGAGAACGATCACGGGCGCTGTGTGCAGGGAATGCCAGAAGCAAACGGTCAACAAGAGTTGATTGTTTGGTTGCTAATATTAGTTCCAAGTTCTCATGTGGCATAATATTTTGCAATTTGCCTTTATAGCGAGGATCAAGGAGGCAGGCCAACCAGTAATCGTCATCGTTCATCATTTTTGTAATGCGTGTGTCCCTTTTGAGGATACGCAAGGCATAATCCGCCATGTGGGCCAAAGTTCCCGTTGTCAAATCTGCGGTTGTGCTTGGTTGAGGGGCAGTTGCAGGCAAATCTACGTCACTTGTGTCCCTCAAAAAACCAGAACCCGGCCTTGCCACGCCACCAATTTCCCGTGCCCCCGGGAAAGCTTCCTCATTAAAAATATACTCATCCCCATCATCCTCCTCATCCTCCACCTCCTCTTCGCCCGGTACCTCGTCATGTACACTGCCCTGACCAGACAATCGCTGACTGTCATCAAGGCTTTCCTCTTCCTCTGGTGCAGACGCCTGATCCTTTATGTGCGTCAAACTTTGCATCAGCAGACGCATTAGGGGGATGCTCATGCTTATTATGGCGTTGTCTGCACTAACCAGCCGTGTGCATTCCTCAAAACACTGAAGGACTTGACACATGTCTTGAATCTTCGACCACTGCACACCTGACAACTCCATGTCTGCCATCCTACTGCCTGCCCGTGTATGTGTATCCTCCCACAAAAACATAACAGCCCGCCTCTGTTCGCACAGTCTCTGAAGCATGTGCAGTGTTGAGTTCCACCTTGTTGCAACGTCTATGATTAGGCGATGCTGGGGAAGGTTCAAAGAACGCTGATAGGTCTGCATACGGCTGGAGTGTACAGGCGAACGGCGGATATGTGCGCAAAGTCCACGCACTTTGAGGAGCAGGTCGGATAACCCCGGATAACTTTTCAGGAAGCACTGCACCACCAGGTTTAAGGTGTGAGCCAGGCAAGGAATGTGTTTCAGTTGGGAAAGGGAGATGGCAGCCATGAAATTCCTTCCGTTATCACTCACTACCTTGCCTGCCTCAAGATCTACAGTGCCCAGCCACGACTGCGTTTCTTGCTGCAAGAACTCGGACAGAACTTCCGCGGTGTGTCTATTGTCGCCCAAACACTTCATAGCCAATACAGCCTGCTGACGTATGCCAGTAGCTGCCCCATAATGGGAGACCTGGTGTGCAACAGTGGCAGGTGCGGATGGAGTGTTTGTGCGACTGCGGTCTGTGGACGAGCTCTTGCTTCTGCAGGAGGACGAGGAGGAGGAGGAGGAGGAGGAGGGGGTGCGAACGGCTACAGACAACTGTTTACTAGACCGTGGGCTAGGCAGAACTGTCCCAAACTTGCTGTCCCCTGTGGACCCTGAATCCACCACATTTACCCAGTGTGCCGTGATGGACACGTAACGTCCCTGGCCATGCCTACTGGTCCATGCATCTGTTGTCAGGTGCACCTTTGTGCTCACAGATTGCCTGAGTGCATGGACGATGCGCTCTTTAACATGCTGGTGGAGGGCTGGGATGGCTTTTCTGGAAAAAAAGTGTCGACTGGGTAGCTCGTAGCGTGGTACAGCGTAGTCCATCAGGTCTTTGAAAGCTTCGCTTTCAACTAACCGGTAGGGCATCATCTCTAACGAGATTAGTCTAGCTATGTGGGCGTTCAAACCCTGTGTACGCGGATGCGAGGCTAAGTATTTCCTTTTTCTAACCATAGTCTCATGTAGGGTGAGCTGGACTGGAGAGCTGGAGATCGTGGAACTAGCGGGGGTGCCGGTGGACATGGCAGACTGAGAGACGGTGGGAGATGGTATTGTTGCCGCCGGTGCCCTAGATGCAGTGTTTCCTACTACGAAACTGGTGATTCCCTGACCCTGACTGCTTTGGCCTGGCAAAGATACCTGCACAGATACAGCAGGTGGTGCGCTAAATGGTGGTCCTACACTGCCGGAAGGGATGTTGCGTTGATGACTAGCTTCATTGGCCGAGGGTGCAACAACCTTAAGGGACGTTTGGTAGTTAGTCCAAGCTTTCAAATGCATGGTGGTTAAATGTCTATGCATGCAACTAGTATTGAGACTTTTCAGATTCTGACCTCTGCTTAAGGAAGTAGAACATTTTTGACAGATGACTTTGCGCTGATCAATTGGATGTTGTTTAAAAAAATGCCAGACTGCACTCTTTCTAGCATCGGATACCTTTTCAGGCATTGCAGACTGAGCTTTAACCGGATGGCCACGCTGTCCTCCACCAGGTTTTGGCTTTGCCACGCGTTTTGGGCAAGATACGGGCCCGGCAGATGGAACCTGTGGCGATGTTGATGCCTGCTGCGGCCCCTCCTCCTCCTCTGCTTCAGAACTGCTGCCGCCTGCACCCTGTTCCCCCAATGGCTGCCAATCGGGGTCAAGAACTGGGTCATCTAATAACTCTTCTTGTACCTCCTGCGCAACTTCGTCTGTGTCACCGTGTCGTTCGGTGGTATAGCGTTCGTGATGGGGCAACATAGTCTCATCAGGGTCTGATTCTTGATCAGCACCCTGCGAGGGCAATGTTGTGGTCTGAGTCAAAGGACCAGCATAGTAGTCTGGCTGTGGCTGTGCGTCAGTGCACTCCATGTCAGATTCAATTTGTAATGGGCATGGACTGTTAACTGCTTCACTTTCTAAGCCAGGGACGGTATGTGTAAAGAGCTCCATGGAGTAACCCGTTGTGTCGCCTGCTGCATTCTTCTCTGTTGTTGTTTTTGCTGAAGAGGACAAGGAAGTGACTTGTCCCTGACCGTGAACATCCACTAACGACGCGCTGCTTTTACTTTTACCAGTTTCACGAGATGAGGCAAAAGAGCTAGAGGCTGAGTCAGCAAGATAAGCCAAAACTTGCTCTTGCTGCTCCGGCTTTAAAAGCGGTTTTCCTAATCCCAGAAAAGGGAGCGTTCGAGGCCTTGTGTAGCCGGACGACGAACCTGGCTCCACAGCTCCAGACTTAGGTGCAATATTTTTTCCCCCACGACCACCTGATGCTCCACCACTACCACTACCCTCATTACCAGCTGACAATGAACGCCCCCGGCCACGACCTCTTCCACTAGACTTCCTCATTGTTTTAAAAACGTAACCAAACTAACGTTATTTGTTGCAGTCACACAACTTACACGGTGAGCTATAACTTCAGTATGATTTAGCTACCCCTTTACAGGTTGGTGAGACCACAGCGAAAATCAGGCCCAATGTTACACACTCTTTTTTTGGTGGCTGCAAATTAGAGAGATGCCCCACACGCAGGACTGTCACTGAAGCACAAATGTTAATATTAATGTCACACTATTATTTTTTTTTTATTTTTATTTTTTTCAGGAACACTTTAGAAACCCCCCAAAAAAAAAAAAAAAGATTTTTGCAGGGAGAATTTAGAAAACAAATGTAACAAACTATATGCTTTCTATGGGCCACTGAGTGAGAGATGACGCACACAGGAATCAGGAGTGGCACACAAGCCCAGAGGCCAATATTTTTCTACCAATGATTGATGGAGTTATTTTCTCTGGTAGATTTTGGAACCCAAATCAAGGAAAAAAAATGTAGGCTTTCTATGGACCACAATTGGAGAGAGAGAGAGAGAGAGAGAGAGATGGCACACCCAGGAGTCAAGACTGGCACACAAGCAGAAAGGCCAATATTAATCTCCCACTGTTTTTTTTTTTTTTTTTTTTTTTTCAGGGAGACTTTAGAAAAAAAAATAATAAAAAAAATATGATTTTATCAGGAAGAATTTAGAAACCAAATAAAATAAAATGATTTTTTCAGGGAGAATTTATAAAACAAATAAAAACAAAAATAGGCGTTCTATGGCCCACTGACTGAGAGATGACGCACACAGGAGTCAGGAGTGGCACACAAACCCAGAGGCCAATATTTTTCTACCAATGATTGATGTAGTTATTTTCTCTGGTAGATTTTAGAACCCAAATCAAGGAAAAAAAATATAGGCTTTCTATGGACCACAATTGGAGAGAGAGAGAGAGAGAGAGAGAGAGAGAGAGAGATGGCACACCCAGGAGTCAAGACTGGCACACAAGCAGAAAGGCCAATATTAATCTCCCACTGTTTTTTTTGGTTGTTTTTTTTTTTTTTTTTTTCAGGGAGACTTTAGAAAAAAAAATAATAAAAAAAATATGATTTTATCAGGAAGAATTTAGAAACCAAATAAAATAAAATGATTTTTTCAGGGAGAATTTATAAAACAAATAAAACCAAAAATAGGCGTTCTATGGCCCACTGACTGAGAGAGAGAGAGAGAGAGATGGAACGCTTAGTACTGGCACACAAGCCCAAAGGGCAATATTAATCTCCCTTTTTTTTTCCAGGGAGAATTTCTAAAACCCAAAAAAAAAATAAAATAGGCTTTCTATGGCCCACTATTTGTGAGAGAGATGGGACGCTCAGGACTGGCACAGATGGCACGCTCAGGACTGGCACAGAAGCCCAGAGGCCAATATTAATCTCCCTTTTTTTCTGGGAGAATTTATAAAACCAAAAAAATATTTAAATAGGCTTTCTATGGCCCACTATTTGTGAGAGAGATGGCACGCTCAGGACTGGCACAGATGGCACGCTCACAACTGGCACACAAGCCCAGAGGCCAATATTAATCTCCCTTTTTTCAGGGAAAATTTATAAAACAAAAAAAAAAAATAAATAGGCTTTCTATGGCCCACTATTTGTGAGAGAGATGGCACGCTCAGGGCTGGCACAGATGGCACGCTCAGGACTGGCACACAAGCCCAGAGGCCAATATTAATCTCCCTTTTTTTCAGGGAGAATTTATAAAACCCCCAAAAAAAATAAAATAGGCTTTCTATGGCCCACTATTTGTGAGAGAGATGGGACGCTCAGGACTGGCACAGATGGCACGCTCAGGACTGGCACAGAAGCCCAGAGGCCAATATTAATCTCCCTTTTTTTCTGGGAGAATTTATAAAACCAAAAAAAAATTTAAATAGGCTTTCTATGGCCCACTATTTGTGAGAGAGATGGCACGCTCAGGACTGGCACAGATGGCACGCTCACAACTGGCACACAAGCCCAGAGGCCAATATTAATCTCCCTTTTTTCAGGGAAAATTTATAAAACAAAAAAAAAAATTAAATAGGCTTTCTATGGCCCACTATTTGTGAGAGAGATGGCACGCTCAGGGCTGGCACAGATGGCACGCTCAGGACTGGCACACAAGCCCAGAGGCCAATATTAATCTCCCTTTTTTTCAGGGAGAATTTATAAAACCAAAAAAAAAAATAAATAGGCTTTCTATGGCCCACTATTTGTGAGAGAGATGGCACGCTCAGGGCTGGCACAGATGGCACGCTCAGGACTGGCACACAAGCCCAGAGGCCAATATTAATCTCCCTTTTTTTCAGGGAGAATTTATAAAACCCCAAAAAAAATAAAATAGGCTTTCTATGGCCCACTATTTGTGAGAGAGATGGCACACTCAGGACTGGCACACAAGCCCAAAGGCCAATATTAATCTCCCACTGTATTTTTATCAGGGAGAATTTATACACCCCACAAAAAAAAATACAGAAAAATGAAAAGGCTTTCTATGGCCCACTATGTGAGAGAGATGGCACACACAGGGATGGCACTCTAGCAGAAATGCCAAATTGCCAATCTTAATCTCCCACCAAAAAAAAAAAAAAAAAAAAACAGGGAATGTCCTACAATTACTATCTCCCTGCCTGCAGTAATCTCAGCCAGGTATGGCAGGCAGCTACTATCTCCCTGCCTGCAGTAATCTCAGCCAGGTATGGCAGGCAGCAATAAGGAGTGGACTGATGCACAAATGAAATAAAAAGTGTGGACAAACAAAAAAGATAGCTGTGCAGAAAGGAAGGAACAAGAGGATTTGTGCTTTGAAAAAAGCAGTTGGTTTGCACAGCGGCGTACACACAGCAATGCAGCTATCAGGGAGCCTTCTAGGGCAGCCCAATGAGCTACAGCGCTGAGGGGAAAAAAAAAAAAAAAAAACTTCCACTGTCCCTGCACACCGAGGGTGGTGTTGGACAGTGCAAATCGCTGCAGCACAAGCGGTTTTGTGGTTAATGGACCCTGCCTAACGCTATCCCTGCTTCTGACAAAGCGGCAGCAACCTCTCCCTAAGCTCAGATCAGCAGCAGTAAGATGGCGGTCGGCGGGAACGCCTCTTTATAGCCCCTGTGACGTCGCAGACAGCAAGCCAATCACTGCAATGCCCTTCTCTAAGATGGTGGGGACCAGGACCTATGTCATCACGCTGCCCACACTCTGCGTTTACCTTCATTGGCTGAGAAATGGCGCTTTTCGCGTCATTGAAACGCGACTTTGGCGCGAAAGTCGCGTACCGCATGGCCGACCCCGCACAGGGGTCGGATCGGGTTTCATGAAACCCCGACTTAGCCAAAAGTCGGCGACTTTTGAAAATGTTCGACCCGTTTCGCTCAACCCTACTCATAAGTATACTCGCGTGGGTTAAACTTCACCCAACGTGAAGGAAGCGATCCTGTTGCGTCACAGGATCGCGGTACCGCACATAGAAGGCGAGCAAGCAGTCAGCGAACTTAACCCCAACTAGGATTGAAGTCCGATTAGACCACTTGCTGGCACAACACCGCAACAGGGTGTGTTAGGCAACTCTTATAATTAGAGCACCGAAGTGCGAACTGTGCCATGCTGGCAGGCACCACTAAGCACCCAGACGTGGGTCAGGAAGCGCACTACTGGTGCGTGGCGCCGCACTGGCGGTCACAGCAATAGACGCTGATACGTGTGTGACACGTTGAGTGATTTGTCGGGCGCTAGATAGCAGCCATACTCCATACGCGAACAGTCATACAATAGGGTAGGGGTATTTAATGAACGACTTGCACTCACAACAAACACACGTATTCAATTGTACACTAGCGCATGGCCGTGCGGTCATGCGCAGTTTATATAATTGCAGGACAGGAAGTGGCCACAGAAACTTTGCCCTTCCAGGGCCTGCCAAGAGGACCAATGGAATGCGCTGCAGAGCCAGAGCACATGACCCTCGATCTCCAACGGGAGATCTTGCTCTGGGCATGCTCAGTGTGCGCAAACAAGGACTTAGTCCCAGGGAAGTCCGCTCGCCGCTGACCAGCACTGACTTTAATGGCAGGAGCTGAAGAAGCAGCAGTAACTCTCTGTACAGAGTGAGAGCGAGCAAGACACTGGGAGCGACGTCCCTGCTGAGCAGACTCCACTGCGGCTGGAGGAGAATGGGAGACCGCAGCGGAGACGGATCGAGATTCCCCCTGTGCAGCAGAGGAAACTCGACTCCTAACACCTAGCACTCTGAAAATGAAAATGCTGAAAGACCCACAAAGCAGGAGAAGACAATAAAAAGATAGCAAAGCGTTTTCAAGTTGCCCTTTTGTCAGTTTTAAATGTAATTAAAAAATGGCAGTTAACAGAAACAGTGGAGGTCAAGATAAGGTCTGGAAAATCAAGCAAAATTTCAGTGAGAGCTGTTCATAGGATTGCTAGAGAGGCAAATCAGAACCCCCGCTTAACTGCAAAAAACCTTCAGAAAGACGTAGCAGACTTTGGAGTTGTCGTACATTGTTCCACTCTTCAGAGACACCTGCACAAATGTGGCTTTCATTGAATAGTCATCAGAAGAAAACCTTTTCTATGTCCTCACCATAAAATTCAGCATCAGAAGTATGCAAAAGAACATCTAAATTAGACTGATGCAATTTGGAGTCAAGTCCTGTGGACAGATTAGGTTAAAATAGAACTCTTTGGCCACGATGATCATAGGTATGTGTGGAAAAGAAAGGGCACAGAATTTCAGGAAAAGAACATCTCATCAACCATTATGCATGGGGGTAGATCAATCATGTTTTGGTGTTGTGTTGCAGCCAATGGCACGGGAACTTTCCAAGGGTAGAGGGAAGAATGGATTAAATAAAATTTCAACAAATTCTTAATGCAAACAAAACACTAGCTCTAAAAAATCTGAAGTTGAAAAGAGGATGTCTTCTACAAATAGATAATGTTCCTAAACACATGTGAAAAACACAATAGACTACCTCAAGGCCCTCACAGTCCCTTGATTTGGACATCATTGAAAATCTGTGGCTAGTTCTCAAAATAGCAGTGCATGCAAGACTACCCAGGTATCTCACAGAACTGGAAGTATTTTCCAAGGAAAAATGGATGAAAATCCCTCAAACAAGACTTCAGAGACTCTTGGCTGGCTACAAAAACAGTTTAGAAGCTGTGATATTTTCAAAAGGAGATGCTAATAGGTACTAACCATGCAGGGTTCCAACATTTTTGCATTAACCTATTTTCCTTTTTGTAATTTTTAAAATGTAAAAGACGAAAATATGCATACAGTTGTGCTCAAAAGTTTATCATGACAGTTTTGTAAGAGTGGTTTCACAAACACAATTTTTTGTAAAAAAAAAAAATACAAATTTGAGTAAATTTTTTTAAAATAATTGAGCAGTAAAGTTAAAAGACTTTTCCAATGAACAAAAGTTAATTTTATTCAATAGATCTTGGAGCTACAAGTTTCATAATTGGATGTGTTTAAATTTAATGCTCCTGTGCTGAGATAATCTTATACATGTGCCCCTGCTGTGTACTGTGTAATGGCCGTGTCTGACCGTACAGGAACATTGTCTGATCAAACCACAGCTCCTGGGCAAGGAAGGACACAAAAGAGTATACAGACATTACAGTAAGGGATCATAGCTGACTCTTTCTTTGAAGTAAAACATTGTTTAAAAACAGGCAGTGAAATGTTTTACCTCTCAAAAAGATTCAGCTGTGATCCCCTGCTGTGCTATCCGTATACTCTCTTTTGCTTTCTCCCCTGCCCAGTAGCTGTGGCATCAGACCATATTCCTGCACGGTCAGACACAGCCATTACCCAGTACATAAGAAGGGCACATTTAATAAGATTATCTCCGCACAGGAACATTTTATTAAATCACATCCAATTGTGGAAGTTATCATTATTCCAAGATCTATTGATTAAAATAATCTTTTCTTTGTGGGAAACCCCTTTAAGCAGATAAGGGAAATAAAATGAAAGCACTTACTACTTCTTTCTACTGCATCCGATTTTGGATTTGAGTTAAAAGAAACAGCATCAAACACCAAGGCTATTGAGGAAGGAGCTCAGGCAGATCCGATATGTGCTTAGCGAGTTGCAGCATACTGAAGTATCTCACTTAATGTTTGTGCCACATATACATAACCATTTAGAAGTAAGGCAATAGTCTGAGTTTTTCTTTTATTGTTATTGTAGATTATTTCCCACTGTACTAAATGTATATGGCAAGGGCCACTTGGTAGGCATAACTATAAATGCCTGGCGTTTGCATGTTAAAATCATACAAAGAGGAGAAGCATTTCAGAACTATTTCCACCTTTAACCCCTTCCCGACATGCGCTGTACTACTACTGCTCTGCGGGAATTGCGTTCCTGCAAACAGGAGTACTAGTACTGCACACGATCATGCGGCCTCACGCTGAGCAATATAATGATCTGGTGCGGGTGTCAACTGTATGTGACTGCTGACACCCTGCAGCAATGCCCACGATCGGTGCTAGCACCGATTGCAGACATTTAACCCCTCTGATGCCGCTGTCAGTAGTGACAGGGGTAAAAAGTCGTGCAGGGAGGGGGCTCCCTGCTAACTTCCATCAGGACATCACGATGCGATCGTGTTGTCCTGATGGTCTCCATGGAGACCCCTGGCACCAAGATGACTTTGGAGTCCTTCTGGGTCCTGAAGGTACGGTGGCTTGTGAGCGCCTGCTCAGCAGGCACTGGCATGCCTCCTTCCCTGCCTGTCAGATCCTGATCTGATACTCTGCAGTGCAGAGTGTCAGATCAGCGATCTGACATTATATAGTGATGTCCCATCCTAGGACAATGTAAAAAAGTAAAAAAAAAAAAAAATTTTCAAAGTAAAAGTATTTTTTTTAAAAATTCCCAAATAAATAAATAAATATTTTTCCAATAAATACATTTATTTATGTAAATAAAAAAAAATAAAACAATAAAAGTACTCATATTTGGTATCGCCGCATCTGTAACTACTAGGGTTGAGCGAAACGGGTCGTTCATTTTCAAAAGTCGCCGACTTTTGGCAAAGTCGGGTTTCATGAAACCCGATCCGACCCCTGTGCGGGGTCGGCCATGCGGTACGCGACTTTCGCGCCAAAGTCGCGTTTCAAAGACGCGAAAAGCGCCATTTCTCAGCCAATGAAGGTAAACGCAGAGTGTGGGCAGCGTGATGACATAGGTCCTGGTCCCCACCATCTTAGAGAAGGGCATTGCAGTGATTGGCTTGCTGTCTGCGGCGTCACAGGGGCTATAAAGGGGAGTTCCCGCCAACCGCCATGTTACTGCTGCTGATCTGAGCTTAGGGAGAGGTTGCTGCCGCTTCGTCAGAAGCAGGGATAGCGTTAGGCAGGGTCCATTAACCACCAAACCGCTTGTGCTGTAGCGATTTCCACTGCCCAACACCACCTTCGGTGTGCAGGGACAGTGGAAGCTACATTTTTTTTTTTTCCCCTCAGCGCTGTAGCTCATTGGGCTGCCCTAGAAGGCTCCCTGATAGCTGCATTGCTGTGTGTACGCCGCTGTGCAAACCAACTGCTTTTTTCAAAGCACAAATCCTCTTGTTCCTTCCTTTCTGCACAGCTATCTTTTTTGTTTGTACACACTTTTTATTTAATTTGTGCATCAGTCCACTCCTTATTGCTGCCTGCCATACCTGGCTGAGATTACTGCAGGGAGATAATAATTGAAGGACACTCCCTGTTTTTTTTTTTTTTTTTGTGGGAGATTAAGATTGACATTTCTGCTAGAGTGCCATCCCTGTGTGTGCCATCTCTCACTCAGTGGGCCATAGAAAGCCTATTTATTTTTTTGCTTGATTTGGGCTCTAAAATGTACCTGAAAAAATCACTACATCAATCAGTGGGAGAAAAATATTGGCCTCAGGGCTTGTGTGCCACTCCTGACTCCTGTGTGCATCATCACTCACTCAGTGGGCCATGGAAAGCCCATTTTAATTTTTTTTTTGCTTTATTTGGGTTCTAAATTCTACCTGAAAAAATCAATAAATCAATCAGTGGGAGATTAATATTGGCCTTTGGGCTTGTGTGCCAGTCCTAAGCGTGCCATCTCTCTCTCTCAGATAGTGGGCCATAGAAAGCCTATTTATTATTTTTTTTATTGGGTTTATAAATTTTCCCTGGAAAAAAAAAAAAAAGTGGGAGATTAATATTGGCCTCTGGGCTTGTGTGCCAGTCCTGAGCGTGCCATCTCTCTCACAAATAGTGGGCCATAGAAAGCCTATTTATTTTATTTTTTTTGGTTTTATAAATTCTCCCTTAAAAAAAAAAAGGGAGATTAATATTGGCCTTTGGGCTTGTGTGCCAGTCCTAAGCGTGCCATCTCTCTCTCTCTCTCAGATAGTGGGCCATAGAAAGCCTATTTATTATTTTTTTTATTGGGTTTATAAATTTTCCCTGGAACAAAAAAATAAAAAAGTGGGAGATAAATATTGGCCTCTGGGCTTGTGTGCCACTCCTGACTCCTGTGTGCGTCATCTCTCACTCAGTGGGCCATAGAAAGCCTTTTTTTGTTTTATTTGTTTTCTAAATTCTCCCTGAAAAAATCCTTTTACTTTATTTGGTTTCTAAATTCTTCCTGAAAAAATCATTTTATTCTATTTTTTTTTTTTCCTAAAGTCTCCCTGAAAAAAAAAAAAAAAAAAAAAAATCAGTGGGATATTAATATTGCCCTTTCTGCTTGTGTGCCAGTCTTGACTCCTGGGTGTACCATCTCTCTCTCTCTCTCTCTCCAATTGTGGGCCATAGAAAGCCTATTATTTTTTTAGCTCGATTTGGGTTCCAAAATCTACCTGAAAAAATCACTACATCAATCAGTGGGAGATAAATATTGGCCTCTGGGCTTGTGTGCCACTCCTGACTCCTGTGTGCGTCATCTCTCACTCAAGTGGGCCATAGAAAGCCTTTTTTTGTTTTATTTGTTTTCTAAATTCTCCCTGAAAAAATCATTTTATTTTATTTGGTTTCTAAATTCTTCCTGAAAAAATCATTTTATTCTATTATTTTTTTTTCCTAAAGTCTCCCTGAAAAAAAAAAAAAAAACAAATCAGTGGGAGATTAATATTGCCCTTTCTGCTTGTGTGCCAGTCTTGACTCCTGGCTGTGCCATCTCTCTCTCTCTCTCCAATTGTGGGCCATAGAATGCCTATTATTTTTTTAGCTTGATTTGGGTTCCAAAATCTACCTGAAAAAATCACTACATCAATCAGTGGGAGATAAATATTGGCCTCTGGGCTTGTGTGCCACTCCTGACTCCTGTGTGCGTCATCTCTCACTCAGTGGGCCATAGAAAGCCTTTTTTTGTTTTATTTGTTTTCTAAATTCTCCCTGAAAAAATCATTTTATTTTATTTGGTTTCTAAATTCTTCCTGAAAAAATCATTTTATTCTATTATTTTTTTTTCCTAAAGTCTCCCTGAAAAAAAAAAAAAAATCAGTGGGAGATTAATATTGCCCTTTCTGCTTGTGTGCCAGTCTTGACTCCTGGGTGTACCATCTCTCTCTCTCTCTCTCCAATTGTGGGCCATAGAAAGCCTATTATTTTTTTAGCTTGATTTGGGTTCCAAAATCTACCTGAAAAAATCACTACATCAATCAGTGGGAGATAAATATTGGCCTCTGGGCTTGTGTGCCACTCCTGACTCCTGTGTGTGTCATCTCTCACTCAGTGGGCCATAGAAAGCCTTTTTTTGTTTTATTTGTTTTCTAAATTCTCCCTGAAAAAATCATTTTATTTTATTTGGTTTCTAAATTCTTCCTGAAAAAATCATTTTATTCTATTATTTTTTTTCCTAAAGTCTCCCTGAAAAAAAAAAAAAAAACAAATCAGTGGGAGATTAATATTGCCCTTTCTGCTTGTGTGCCAGTCTTGACTCCTGGGTGTGCCATCTCTCTCTCTCTCTCCAATTGTGGGCCATAGAAAGCCTATTATTTTTTTAGCTTGATTTGGGTTCCAAAATCTACCTGAAAAAATCACTACATCAATCAGTGGGAGATAAATATTGGCCTCTGGGCTTGTGTGCCACTCCTAACTCCTGTGTGCGTCATCTCTCACTCAGTGGGCCATAGAAAGCCTTTTTTTGTTTTATTTGTTTTCTAAATTCTCCCTGAAAAAATCATTTTATTTTATTTGGTTTCTAAATTCTTCCTGAAAAAATCATTTTATTCTATTATTTTTTTTTCCTAAAGTCTCCCTGAAAAAAAAAAAAAATCAAATCAGTGGGAGATTAATATTTACATTTGTGCTTCAGTGACAGTCCTGCGTGTGTGGCATCTCTCTCATTTGTTGCCACCAACAACAGAGTGTGTAACATTGTGCCTGATTTTCGTTGTGGTCTCACTCACCTGTAAAGGGGTAGCTAAATCATACTGAAGTTATAGCTCACCGTGTAATTTGTGTGACAGCAACAAATACCGTTAGTTTGTTTACGTTTTTAAAACAATGAGGAAGTATGGTGGAAGAGGTCGTGGCCGGGGGCGTTCATTGTCAGCTGGTAATGAGGGTAGTGGTAGTGGTGGAGCATCAGCTGGTCGTGGGAAAAAAAATATTGCACCTAAGTCTGGAGCTGTGGAGCCAGGTTCGTCGTCTGGCTACACAAGGCCTCGAACGCTCCCTTTTCTGGGAGTAGGAAAACCGCTTTTAAAGCCGGAGCAGCAAGAGCAAGATTTGGCTTATCTTGCTGACTCAGCCTCTAGCTCTTTTGCCTCCTCTCATGAAACTGGTAAATGTCAAAGCAGCGCGTCGTTAGTGGATGTTCACGGTCAGGGACAAGTCGCTTCCTTGTCCTCTTCAGCAAAAACAACAACAGAGAAGAATGCAGCAGGCGACACAACGGGTTACTCCATGGAGCTCTTTACACATACCGTCCCTGGCTTAGAAAGTGAAGCAGTTAACAGTCCATGCCCATTACAAGTTGAATCTGACATGGAGTGCACTGATGCACAGCCACAGCCAGACTACTATGCTGGTCCTTTGACTCAGACCACAACATTGCCCTCGCAGGGTAATGATCAAGAATCAGACCCTGATGAGACTATGTTGCCCCATCACGAACGCTATACCACCGACCGACACGGTGACACAGACGAAGTTGCACACGAGCTACAAGAAGAGGTAATAGATGACCCAGTTCTTGACCCCGATTGGCAGCCATTGGGGGAACAGGGTGCAGGCGGCAGCAGTTCTGAAGCGGAGGAGGAGGGGCCGCAGCAGGCATCAACATCGCAACAGGTTCCATCTGCCGGGCCCGTATCTTGCCCAAAACGCGTGGCAAAGCCAAAACCTGTTGGAGGACAGCGTGGCCATCCGGTTAAAGCTCAGTCTGCAATGCCTGAAAAGGTATCCGATGCTAGAAAGAGTGCAGTCTGGCATTTTTTTAAACAACATCCAATTGATCAGCGCAAAGTCATCTGTCAAAAATGTTCAACTACCTTAAGCAGAGGACAGAATCTGAAAAGTCTCAATACAAGTTGCATGCATAGACATTTAACCACCATGCATTTGCAAGCCTGGACTAACTACCAAACGTCCCTTAAGGTTGTAGCACCCTCGGCCAATGAAGCTAGTCAGCAACGCAACATCCCTTCCGGCAGTGTAGGGCCACCATTTTCCGCACCACCTGCAGTATCTGTGCAGGTTTCTTTGCCAGGCCAAAGCAGTCAGGGTCAGGGAATCACCAGTTTCGTAGTAGGAAACACTGCATCTAGGGCACCGGCGGCAACAATACCATCTCCCACCGTCTCTCAGTCTGCCATGTCCACCGGCACCCCCGCTAGTTCCACGATCTCCAGCTCTCCAGTCCAGCTCACCCTACATGAGACTATGGTTAGAAAAAGGAAGTACTTAGCCTCGCATCCGCGTACACAGGGTTTGAATGCCCACATAGCTAGACTAATCTCGTTAGAGATGATGCCCTACCGGTTAGTTGAAAGCAAAGCTTTCAAAGCCCTGATGGACTACGCTGTACCACGCTACGAGCTACCCAGTCGACACTTTTTTCCAGAAAACCCATCCCAGCCCTCCACCAGCATGTTAAAGAGCGCATCGTCCATGCACTCAGGCAATCTGTGAGCACAAAGGTGCACCTGACAACAGATGCATGGACCGGTAGGCATGGCAAGGGACGTTACGTGTCCATCACGGCACACTGGGTGAATGTTGTGGATGCAGGGTCCACAGGGGACAGCAAGTTTGGGACAGTTCTGCCTAGCCCACGGTCTAGGAAACAGTTGGCTGTAGCCGTTCGCACCCCCTCCTCCTCCTCTTCGTCCTCCTGCAGAAGCGAGAGCTCGTCCACAGACCGCAGTCGCACAACCACTCCATCCGCAGCTGCCACTGTTGCACACCAGGTCTCCCATTATGGGGCAGCTACTGGCAAATGTCAGCAGGCTGTATTGGCTATGAAGTGTTTGGGCGACAACAGACACACCGTGGAAGTTCTGTCCGAGTTCTTGCAGAAAGAAACGCAGTCGTGGCTGGGCACTGTAGATCTTGAGGCAGGCAAGGTAGTGAGTGATAACGGAAGGAATTTCATGGCTGCCATCTCCCTTTCCCAACTGAAACACATTCCTTGCCTGGCTCACACCTTAAACCTGGTGGTGCAGTGCTTCCTGAAAAGTTATCCGGGGTTATCCGACCTGCTCCTCAAAGTGCGTGGACTTTGCTCACATATCCGCCGTTCGCCCGTACACTCCAGCCGTATGCAGACCTATCAGCGTTCTTTGAACCTTCCCCAGCATCGCCTAATCATAGACGTTGCAACAAGGTGGAACTCAACACTGCACATGCTTCAGAGACTGTGCGAACAGAGGCGGGCTGTTATGTTTTTGTGGGAGGATACACATACACGGGCAGGCAGTAGGATGGCAGACATGGAGTTGTCAGGTGTGCAGTGGTCGAAGATTCAAGACATGTGTCAAGTCCTTCAGTGTTTTGAGGAATGCACACGGCTGGTTAGTGCAGACAACGCCATAATAAGCATGAGCATCCCCCTAATGCGTCTGCTGATGCAAAGTTTGACGCACATAAAGGATCAGGCGTCTGCAGCTGAGGAAGAGGAAAGCCTTGATGACAGTCAGCCATTGTCTGGCCAGGGCAGTGTACAGGACGAGTTAGCGGGCGAAGAGGAGGAGGAGGACGAGGAGGATGATGGGGATGATTATATTTTTAATGAGGAAGCTTTTCCGGGGCCACTGGAAATTGGTGGCGCGGCAAGGCCGGGTTCTGGTTTTTGGAGGGACACAAGTGACGTGGATTTGCCTGAAACTGCCCCTCAACCAAGCACAACCGCAGATTTGAGAACTGGAACTTTGGCCCACATGGCAGATTATGCCTTACGTATCCTCAAAAGGGACACACGCATAACTAAAATGATGAATGATGACGATTACTGGTTGGCCTGCCTCCTTGATCCTCGCTATAAAGGCAAATTGCAAAATATAATGCCACATGAGAACTTGGAACTAATATTAGCAACCAAACAATCAACTCTTGTTGACCGTTTGCTTCTGGCATTCCCTGCACACAGCGCCCGTGATCGTTCTCACACGAGCTGCAGGGGCCAGCAGACCAGAGGAGTTAGAGGGGCAGAAATCAGAAGTGGCGTTGGCCAGAGGGGTTTTCTGACCAGGTTGTGGAGTGATTTTGCTATGACCGCAGACAGGACAGGTACTGCAGCATCAATTCAAAGTGACAGGAGACAACATTTGTCCAGTATGGTTACAAACGATTTTTCATCCCTTATCGATGTTCTCCCTCAACCGTCATTCCCATTTGATTACTGGTCATCAAAATTAGACACCTGGCCAGAATTGGCAGAATATGCATTGCAGGAGCTTGCTTGCCCGGCAGCTAGTGTCCTATCAGAAAGAGTATTCAGTGCTGCAGGTTCAATACTAACAGAAAAAAGGACTCATCTGGCTACCCAAAATGTAGATGATCTAACCTTCATTAAAATGAACCACAACTGGATTTCGAAATCTTTTGCCCCACCTTGCCCGGCTGACACCTAGCTTTCCTATGAAAAGGTCTTGCCTGTGGACTATTCTGAATGCCTTTTCCAATCTCGTAATTTTCTGCACCTGATTGTCCAGCATACGACATGTTTACACCTCACTAAATGGCCAAACTCCCCACACGGGGCCGTGGTATCGACACTTGGCGACAGCACCCGTGAGAGTGCAGTTTGTCTGAAGAGGTGGGTGTGCCCGCTTTTGGTCGACGGCACTGCCACTGGGTCCCTCATAGTACAATAAAGTGTCTCTGGCGGTGGTGGTGCGCACCCAACGTCAGACACACCGTTGTAATATGAGGGGCCCTGGGCCTGTACCGCCGGCCACAAGACAGTTCCCCCCCCCAGCTCAAACAGTGCTCTACCACTTGCAAAATTATCTCACAGCTCCACCAATGTTTAGTCTATGCGCTGACATCCTTCTATGCCTGCCACTGACAATACCATTGTATTGACATTTTTGTTATGTTAGGCCTTCGATGCCTGTCTGCGGTCACTCCTTCCACTAGGCCTCCACTGACCACACCACTGCTGCCCGTGTACCCCTGGAACAAATTTAAAATTGCCTACAGCCATGTGTTATTATTTTAGGCCTTCGATGCCTGTCTGCGGTCACTCCTTCCACTAGGCCTCCACTGACCACACCACTTCTGCCCGTGTACCCCGGTAACCAATGTAAAATTGCCTACAGCCATGTGTTATTATTTTAGGCCTTCGATGCCTGTCTGCGGTCACTCCTTCCACTAGGCCTCCACTGACCACACCACTGCTGCCCGTGTACCCCTGGAACCAATTTAAAATTGCCTACAGCCATGTGTTATTATTTTAGGCCTTCGATGCCTGTCTGCGGTCACTCCTTCCACTAGGCCTCCACTGACCACACCACTGCTGCCCGTGTACCCCTGTAACCAATGTAAAATTGCCTACAGCCATGTGTTATTATTTTAGGCCTTCGATGCCTGTCTGCGGTCACTCCTTCCACTAGGCCTCCACTGACCACACCACTGCTGCCCGTGTACCCCTGGAACCAATTTAAAATTGCCTACAGCCATGTGTTATTATTTTAGGCCTTCGATGCCTGACTGCGGTCACTCCTTCCACTAGGCCTCCACTGACCACACCACTGCTGCCCGTGTACCCCTGGAACCAATTTAAAATTGCCTACAGCCATGTGTTATTATTTTAGGCCTTCGATGCCTGTCTGCGGTCACTCCTTCCACTAGGCCTCCACTGACCACACCACTGCTGCCCGTGTACCCCTGTAACCAATGTAAAATTGCCTACAGCCATGTGTTATTATTTTAGGCCTTCGATGCCTGTCTGCGGTCACTCCTTCCACTAGGCCTCCACTGACCACACCACTGCTGCCCGTGTACCCCTGGAACCAATTTAAAATTGCCTACAGCCATGTGTTATTATTTTAGGCCTTCGATGCCTGTCTGCGGTCACTCCTTCCACTAGGCCTCCACTGACCACACCACTGCTGCCCGTGTACCCCTGGAACCAATTTAAAATTGCCTACAGCCATGTGTTATTATTTTAGGCCTTCGATGCCTGTCTGCGGTCACTCCTTCCACTAGGCCTCCACTGACCACACCACTGCTGCCCGTGTACCCCTGGAACCAATTTAAAATTGCCTACAGCCATGTGTTATTATTTTAGGCCTTCGATGCCTGTCTGCGGTCACTCCTTCCACTAGGCCTCCACTGACCACACCACTGCTGCCCGTGTACCCCTGGAACCAATTTAAAATTGCCTACAGCCATGTGTTATTATTTTAGGCCTTCGATGCCTGTCTGCGGTCACTCCTTCCACTAGGCCTCCACTGACCACACCACTGCTGCCCGTGTACCCCTGGAACCAATTTAAAATTGCCTACAGCCATGTGTTATTATTTTAGGCCTTCGATGCCTGTCTGCGGTCACTCCTTCCACTAGGCCTCCACTGACCACACCACTGCTGCCCGTGTACCCCTGGAACCAATTTAAAATTGCCTACAGCCATGTGTTATTATTTTAGGCCTTCGATGCCTGTCTGCGGTCACTCCTTCCACTAGGCCTCCACTGACCACACCACTGCTGCCCGTGTACCCCTGGAACCAATTTAAAATTGCCTACAGCCATGTGTTATTATTTTAGGCCTTCGATGCCTGTCTGCGGTCACTCCTTCCACTAGGCCTCCACTGACCACACCACTGCTGCCCGTGTACCCCTGGAACCAATTTAAAATTGCCTACAGCCATGTGTTATTATTTTAGGCCTTCGATGCCTGTCTGCGGTCACTCCTTCCACTAGGCCTCCACTGACCACACCACTGCTGCCCGTGTACCCCTGGAACCAATTTAAAATTGCCTACAGCCATGTGTTATTATTTTAGGCCTTCGATGCCTGTCTGCGGTCACTCCTTCCACTAGGCCTCCACTGACCACACCACTGCTGCCCGTGTACCCCTGGAACCAATTTAAAATTGCCTACAGCTATGTGTTATAATTTTAGGCCTTCGATGCCTGTCTGCGGTCACTCCTTCCACTAGCCCTCCACTGACCACACCACTGCTGCCCGTGTACCCCTGGAACCAATTTTAAATTGCCTACAGCCATGTGTTATTATTTTAGGCCTTCGATGCCTGTCTGCGGTCACTCCTTCCACTAGGCCTCCACTGACCACACCACTGCTGCCCGTGTACCCCTGGAACCAATTTAAAATTGCCTACAGCCATGTGTTATTATTTTAGGCCTTCGATGCCTGTCTGCGGTCACTCCTTCCACTAGGCCTCCACTGACCACACCACTGCTGCCCGTGTACCCCTGGAACCAATTTAAAATTGCCTACAGCCATGTGTTATTATTTTAGGCCTTCGATGCCTGTCTGCGGTCACTCCTTCCACTAGGCCTCCACTGACCACACCACTGCTGCCCGTGTACCCCTGGAACCAATTTAAAATTGCCTACAGCCATGTGTTATTATTTTAGGCCTTTGATGCCTGTCTGCGGTCACTCCTTCCACTAGGCCTCCACTGACCACACCACTGCTGCCCGTGTACCCCTGGAACCAATTTAAAATTGCCTACAGCCATGTGTTATTATTTTAGGCCTTCGATGCCTGTCTGCGGTCACTCCTTCCACTAGGCCTCCACTGACCACACCACTGCTGCCCGTGTACCCCTGGAACCAATTTAAAATTGCCTACAGCCATGTGTTATTATTTTAGGCCTTCGATGCCTGTCTGCGGTCACTCCTTCCACTAGGCCTCCACTGACCACACCACTGCTGCCCGTGTACCCCTGGAACCAATTTAAAATTGCCTACAGCCATGTGTTATTATTTTAGGCCTTCGATGCCTGTCTGCGGTCACTCCTTCCACTAGGCCTCCACTGACCACACCACTGCTGCCCGTGTACCCCTGGAACCAATTTAAAATTGCCTACAGCCATGTGTTATTATTTTAGGCCTTCGATGCCTGTCTGCGGTCACTCCTTCCACTAGGCCTCCACTGACCACACCACTGCTGCCCGTGTACCCCTGGAACCAATTTAAAATTGCCTACAGCCATGTGTTATTATTTTAGGCCTTCGATGCCTGTCTGCGGTCACTCCTTCCACTAGGCCTCCACTGACCACACCACTGCTGCCCGTGTACCCCTGGAACAAATTTAAAATTGCCTACAGCCATGTGTTATTATTTTAGGCCTTCGATGCCTGTCTGCGGTCACTCCTTCCACTAGGCCTCCACTGACCACACCACTGCTGCCCGTGTACCCCTGTAACCAATTTAAAATTGCCTACAGCCATGTGTTATTATTTTAGGCCTTCGATGCCTGTCTGCGGTCACTCCTTCCACTGGGCCTCCACTGACCACACCACTGCTGCCCGTGTACCCCTGGAACCAATTTAAAATTGCCTACAGCCATGTGTTATTATTTTAGGCCTTCGATGCCTGTCTGCGGTCACTCCTTCCACTAGGCCTCCACTGACCACACCACTGCTGCCCGTGTACCCCTGGAACCAATTTAAAATTGCCTACAGCCATGTGTTATTATTTTAGGCCTTCGATGCCTGTCTGCGGTCACTCCTTCCACTAGGCCTCCACTGACCACACCACTGCTGCCCGTGTACCCCTGGAACCAATTTAAAATTGCCTACAGCCATGTGTTATTATTTTAGGCCTTCGATGCCTGTCTGCGGTCACTCCTTCCACTAGGCCTCCACTGACCACACCACTGCTGCCCGTGTACCCCTGGAACCAATTTAAAATTGCCTACAGCCATGTGTTATTATTTTAGGCCTTCGATGCCTGTCTGCGGTCACTCCTTCCACTAGGCCTCCACTGACCACACCACTGCTGCCCGTGTACCCCTGGAACCAATTTAAAATTGCCTACAGCCATGTGTTATTATTTTAGGCCTTCGATGCCTGTCTGCGGTCACTCCTTCCACTAGGTCTCCACTGACCACACCACTGCTGCCCGTGTACCCCTGGAACCAATTTAAAATTGCCTACAGCCATGTGTTATTATTTTAGGCCTTCGATGCCTGTCTGCGGTCACTCCTTCCACTAGGCCTCCACTGACCACACCACTGCTGCCCGTGTACCCCTGGAACCAATTTAAAATTGCCTACAGCCATGTGTTATTATTTTAGGCCTTCGATGCCTGTCTGCGGTCACTCCTTCCACTAGGCCTTCACTGACCACACCACTGCTGCCCGTGTACCCCTGGAACCAATTTAAAATTGCCTACAGCCATGTGTTATTATTTTAGGCCTTCGATGCCTGTCTGCGGTCACTCCTTCCACTAGGCCTCCACTGACCACACCACTGCTGCCCGTGTACCCCTGGAACCAACATCAGAAAATATAAAAATAAGTATTTTGCTTATAAAAAAGAAAATACTGGAGAGATATCAAATGCAGACATTTTAACATTAAAAACAAACACATACAACAAAAATCTGGCACAGTACTAAAAATGGCCACCAGCTACAATAACTTTCTCCTGCAAGTAGTTAACTGAAAGGTTTTTTCAATTTTAAACACAGATATGGCATCCACCGAGTGTTGTCCTGTCGCGTCTTCTTTATATTATTGCCAAGAAGATGCAAAACAATGAAAATAATAAAATCATTATTTACCAAAAAAATAGAGTAAGTCAAAACCACATTGCAAATAAACATTCATTACAAATAAAGAAGCAGGGCGCGTCCGAGGGTGAGTATATACCTAATAAGAATATAATCACCCTCGGACGCGCCCTGCTTCTTTCCGACAGCCTTCCTTCCTAAGAATCAGCCTTTCCGTGGTGTAGAGAGAGGGTTTGTTACACTCCAAGGTGTTCCCCAGGTTGCCTTTCCTGAGCTTCGATCTTCCGGCTCTCGTTTAGTAGTTGTTGGAAACTACGCTGCATTAGGCCTACAAATTGGGTATGGGGTGTAGAGAGATGGTGTGTTCCACTCCAAGGTGTTCTCCAGGTTGCCTTTCCTGAGCTTCGATCTTCCGGCTCTCGTTTAGTAGTTGTTGGAAACTACGCTGCATTAGGCCTACAAATTGGGTATGGGGTGTAGAGAGATGGTGTGTTCCACTGTAGAGAGATGGTGTGTTCCACTCCAAGGTGTTCCCCAGGTTTCCTCGCCAATGCTTCGATCATAATGCTCTCGTTTAGTAGTTGTTGGAAACTACGCTGCATTGGGCCTACAAATTGGGTATGGGGTGTAGAGAGATGGTGTGTTCCACTCCAAGGTGTTCCCCAGGTTGCCTTTCCTGAGCTTCGATCTTCCGGCTCTCGTTTAGTAGTTATTGGAAACTACGCTGCATTAGGCCTACAAATTGGGTATGGGGTGTAGAGAGATGGTGTGTTCCACTCCAAGGTGTTCCCCAGGTTTCCTCGCCAATGCTTCGATCATCATGCTCTCGTTTAGTAGTTGTTGGAAACTACGCTGCATTGGGCCTACAAATTGGGTATGGGGTGTAGAGAGATGGTGTGTTCCACTCCAAGGTGTTCCCCAGGTTGCCTTTCCTGAGCTTCGATCTTCCGGCTCTCGTTTAGTAGTTGTTGGAAACTACGCTGCATTAGGCCTACAAATTGGGTATGGGGTGTAGAGAGATGGTGTGTTCCACTCCAAGGTGTTCTCCAGGTTGCCTTTCCTGAGCTTCGATCTTACGGCTCTCGTTTAGTAGTTGTTGGAAACTACGCTGCATTAGGCCTACAAATTGGGTATGGGGTGTAGAGAGATGGTGTGTTCCACTGTAGAGAGATGGTGTGTTCCACTCCAAGGTGTTCCCCAGGTTTCCTCGCCAATGCTTCGATCATCATGCTCTCGTTTAGTAGTTGTTGGAAACTACGCTGCATTAGGCCTACAAATTGGGTATGGGGTGTAGAGAGATGGTGTGTTCCACTCCAAGGTGTTCTCCAGGTTGCCTTTCCTGAGCTTCGATCTTCCGGCTCTCGTTTAGTAGTTATTGGAAACTACGCTGCATTTGGCCTACAAATTGGGTATGGGGTGTAGAGAGATGGTGTGTTCCACTCCAAGGTGTTCCCCAGGTTTCCTCGCCAATGCTTCGATCATCATGCTCTCGTTTAGTAGTTGTTGGAAACTACGCTGCATTGGGCCTACAAATTGGGTATGGGGTGTAGAGAGATGGTGTGTTCCACTCCAAGGTGTTCCCCAGGTTGCCTTTCCTGAGCTTCGATCTTCCGGCTCTCGTTTAGTAGTTGTTGGAAACTACGCTGCATTAGGCCTACAAATTGGGTATGGGGTGTAGAGAGATGGTGTGTTCCACTCCAAGGTGTTCTCCAGGTTGCCTTTCCTGAGCTTCGATCTTCCGGCTCTCGTTTAGTAGTTGTTGGAAACTACGCTGCATTAGGCCTACAAATTGGGTATGGGGTGTAGAGAGATGGTGTGTTCCACTCCAAGGTGTTCCCCAGGTTTCCTCGCCAATGCTTCGATCATCATGCTCTCGATTAGTAGTTGTTGGAAACTACGCTGCATTAGGCCTACAAATTGGGTATGGGGTGTAGAGAGATGGTGTGTTCCACTCCAAGGTGTTCTCCAGGTTGCCTTTCCTGAGCTTCGATCTTCCGGCTCTCGTTTAGTAGTTATTGGAAACTACGCTGCATTAGGCCTACAAATTGGGTATGGGGTGTAGAGAGATGGTGTGTTCCACTCCAAGGTGTTCCCCAGGTTTCCTCGCCAATGCTTCGATCATCATGCTCTCGTTTAGTAGTTGTTGGAAACTACGCTGCATTAGGCCTACAAATTGGGTATGGGGTGTAGAGAGATGGTGTGTTCCACTGTAGAGAGATGGTGTGTTCCACTCCAAGGTGTTCCCCAGGTTTCCTCGCCAATGCTTCGATCATCATGCTCTCGTTTAGTAGTTGTTGGAAACTACGCTGCATTAGGCCTACAAATTGGGTATGGGGTGTAGAGAGGTGGTGTGTTCCACTCCAAGGTGTTCTCCAGGTTGCCTTTCCTGAGCTTCGATCTTCCGGCTCTCGTTTAGTAGTTGTTGGAAACTACGCTGCATTAGGCCTACAAATTGGGTATGGGGTGTAGAGAGATGGTGTGTTCCACTCCAAGGTGTTCCCCAGGTTGCCTTTCCTGAGCTTCGATCTTCCGGCTCTCGTTTAGTAGTTGTTGGAAACTACGCTGCATTAGGCCTACAAATTGGGTATGGGGTGTAGAGAGATGGTGTGTTCCACTCCAAGGTGTTCCCCAGGTTTCCTCGCCAATGCTTCGATCATCATGCTCTCGTTTAGTAGTTGTTGGAAACTACGCTGCATTGGGCCTACAAATTGGGTATGGGGTGTGGAGAGATGGTGTGTTCCACTCCAAGGTGTTCCCCAGGTTGCCTTTCCTGAGCTTCGATCTTCCGGCTCTCGTTTAGTAGTTGTTGGAAACTACGCTGCATTAGGCCTACAAATTGGGTATGGGGTGTAGAGAGATGGTGTGTTCCACTCCAAGGTGTTCTCCAGGTTGCCTTTCCTGAGCTTCGATCTTCCGGCTCTCGTTTAGTAGTTGTTGGAAACTACGCTGCATTAGGCCTACAAATTGGGTATGGGGTGTAGAGAGATGGTGTGTTCCACTCCAAGGTGTTCCCCAGGTTGCCTTTCCTGAGCTTCGATCTTCCGGCTCTCGTTTAGTAGTTGTTGGAAACTACGCTGCATTAGGCCTACAAATTGGGTATGGGGTGTAGAGAGATGGTGTGTTCCACTCCAAGGTGTTCCCCAGGTTTCCTCGCCAATGCTTCGATCATCATGCTCTCGTTTAGTAGTTGTTGGAAACTACGCTGCATTGGGCCTACAAATTGGGTATGGGGTGTGGAGAGATGGTGTGTTCCACTCCAACGTGTTCCCCAGGTTGCCTTTCCTGAGCTACGATCTTCCGGCTCTCGTTTAGTAGTTGTTGGAAACTACGCTGCATTAGGCCTACAAATTGGGTATGGGGTGTAGAGAGATGGTGTGTTCCACTCCAAGGTGTTCTCCAGGTTGCCTTTCCTGAGCTTCGATCTTCCGGCTCTCGTTTAGTAGTTGTTGGAAACTACGCTGCATTAGGCCTACAAATTGGGTATGGGGTGTAGAGAGATGGTGTGTTCCACTGTAGAGAGATGGTGTGTTCCACTCCAAGGTGTTCCCCAGGTTTCCTCGCCAATGCTTCGATCATCATGCTCTCGTTTAGTAGTTGTTGGAAACTATGCTGCATTGGGCCTACAAATTGGGTATGGGGTGTAGAGAGATGGTGTGTTCCACTCCAAGGTGTTCCCCAGGTTGCCTTTCCTGAGCTTCGATCTTCCGGCTCTCGTTTAGTAGTTGTTGGAAACTACGCTGCATTAGGCCTACAAATTGGGTATGGGGTGTAGAGAGATGGTGTGTTCCACTCCAAGGTGTTCCCCAGGTTTCCTCGCCAATGCTTCGATCATCATGCTCTCGTTTAGTAGTTGTTGGAAGCTACGCTGCATTAGGCCTACAAATTGGGTATTGGGTGTAGAGAGATGGTGTGTTCCACTGTAGAGAGATGGTGTGTTCCACTCCAAGGTGTTCCCCAGGTTTCCTCGCCAATGCTTCGATCATCATGCTCTCGTTTAGTAGTTGTTGGAAACTACGCTGCATTAGGCCTACAAATTGGGTATGGGGTGTAGAGAGATGGTGTGTTCCACTCCAAGGTGTTCCCCAGGTTGCCTTTCCTGAGCTTCGATCTTCCGGCTCTCGTTTAGTAGTTGTTGGAAACTACGCTGCATTAGGCCTACAAATTGGGTATGGGGTGTAGAGAGATGGTGTGTTCCACTCCAAGGTGTTCCCCAGGTTTCCTCGCCAATGCTTCGATCATCATGCTCTCGTTTAGTAGTTGTTGGAAACTACGCTGCATTAGGCCTACAAATTGGGTATGGGGTGTAGAGAGGTGGTGTGTTCTACTCCAAGGTGTTCTCCAGGTTGCCTTTCCTGAGCTTCGATCTTCCGGCTCTCGTTTAGTAGTTGTTGGAAACTACGCTGCATTAGGCCTACAAATTGGGTATGGGGTGTAGAGAGATGGTGTGTTCCACTCCAAGGTGTTCCCCAGGTTGCCTTTCCTGAGCTTCGATCTTCCGGCTCTCGTTTAGTAGTTGTTGGAAACTACGCTGCATTAGGCCTACAAATTGGGTATGGGGTGTAGAGAGATGGTGTGTTCCACTCCAAGGTGTTCCCCAGGTTTCCTCGCCAATGCTTCGATCATCATGCTCTCGTTTAGTAGTTGTTGGAAACTACGCTGCATTGGGCCTACAAATTGGGTATGGGGTGTGGAGAGATGGTGTGTTCCACTCCAAGGTGTTCCCCAGGTTGCCTTTCCTGAGCTTCGATCTTCCGGCTCTCGTTTAGTAGTTGTTGGAAACTACGCTGCATTAGGCCTACAAATTGGGTATGGGGTGTAGAGAGATGGTGTGTTCCACTCCAAGGTGTTCTCCAGGTTGCCTTTCCTGAGCGTCGATCTTCCGGCTCTCGTTTAGTAGTTGTTGGAAACTACGCTGCATTAGGCCTACAATTTGGGTATGGGGTGTAGAGAGATGGTGTGTTCCACTCCAAGGTGTTCCCCAGGTTGCTTTTCCTGAGCTTCGATCTTCCGGCTCTCATTTAGTAGTTGTTGGAAACTACGCTGCATTAGGCCTACAAATTGGGAATGGGGTGTAGAGAGATGGTGTGTTCCACTCCAAGGTGTTCCCCAGGTTTCCTCGCCAATGCTTCGATCATCATGCTCTCGTTTAGTAGTTGTTGGAAACTAGGCTGCATTGGGCCTACAAATTGGGTATGGGGTGTGGAGAGATGGTGTGTTCCACTCCAAGGTGTTCCCCAGGTTGCCTTTCCTGAGCTTCGATCTTCCGGCTCTCGTTTAGTAGTTGTTGGAAACTACGCTGCATTAGGCCTACAAATTGGGCATGGGGTGTAGAGAGATGGTGTGTTCCACTCCAAGGTGTTCTCCAGGTTGCCTTTCCTGAGCTTCGATCTTCCGGCTCTCGTTTAGTAGTTGTTGGAAACTACGCTGCATTAGGCCTACAAATTGGGTATGGGGTGTAGAGAGATGGTGTGTTCCACTGTAGAGAGATGGTGTGTTCCACTCCAAGGTGTTCCCCAGGTTTCCTCGCCAATGCTTCGATCATCATGCTCTCGTTTAGTAGTTGTTGGAAACTACGCTGCATTAGGCCTACAAATTGGGTATGGGGTGTAGAGAGATGGTGTGTTCCACTCCAAGGTGTTCTCCAGGTTGCCTTTCCTGAGCTTCGATCTTCCGGCTCTCGTTTAGTAGTTGTTGGAAACTACGCTGCATTAGGCCTACAAATTGGGTATGGGGTGTAGAGAGATGGTGTGTTCCACTCCAAGGTGTTCTCCAGGTTGCCTTTCCTGAGCTTCGATCTTCCGGCTCTCGTTTAGTAGTTGTTGGAAACTACGCTGCATTAGGCCTACAAATTGGGTATGGGGTGTAGAGAGATGGTGTGTTCCACTCCAAGGTGTTCCCCAGGTTGCCTTTCCTGAGCTTCGATCTTCCGGCTCTCGTTTAGTAGTTGTTGGAAACTACGCTGCATTAGGCCTACAAATTGGGTATGGGGTGTAGAGAGATGGTGTGTTCCACTCCAAGGTGTTCCCCAGGTTTCCTCGCCAATGCTTCGATCATCATGCTCTCGTTTAGTAGTTGTTGGAAACTACGCTGCATTGGGCCTACAAATTGGGTATGGGGTGTGGAGAGATGGTGTGTTCCACTCCAACGTGTTCCCCAGGTTGCCTTTCCTGAGCTACGATCTTCCGGCTCTCGTTTAGTAGTTGTTGGAAACTACGCTGCATTAGGCCTACAAATTGGGTATGGGGTGTAGAGAGATGGTGTGTTCCACTCCAAGGTGTTCTCCAGGTTGCCTTTCCTGAGCTTCGATCTTCCGGCTCTCGTTTAGTAGTTGTTGGAAACTACGCTGCATTAGGCCTACAAATTGGGTATGGGGTGTAGAGAGATGGTGTGTTCCACTGTAGAGAGATGGTGTGTTCCACTCCAAGGTGTTCCCCAGGTTTCCTCGCCAATGCTTCGATCATCATGCTCTCGTTTAGTAGTTGTTGGAAACTATGCTGCATTGGGCCTACAAATTGGGTATGGGGTGTAGAGAGATGGTGTGTTCCACTCCAAGGTGTTCCCCAGGTTGCCTTTCCTGAGCTTCGATCTTCCGGCTCTCGTTTAGTAGTTGTTGGAAACTACGCTGCATTAGGCCTACAAATTGGGTATGGGGTGTAGAGAGATGGTGTGTTCCACTCCAAGGTGTTCCCCAGGTTTCCTCGCCAATGCTTCGATCATCATGCTCTCGTTTAGTAGTTGTTGGAAGCTACGCTGCATTAGGCCTACAAATTGGGTATTGGGTGTAGAGAGATGGTGTGTTCCACTGTAGAGAGATGGTGTGTTCCACTCCAAGGTGTTCCCCAGGTTTCCTCGCCAATGCTTCGATCATCATGCTCTCGTTTAGTAGTTGTTGGAAACTACGCTGCATTAGGCCTACAAATTGGGTATGGGGTGTAGAGAGATGGTGTGTTCCACTCCAAGGTGTTCCCCAGGTTGCCTTTCCTGAGCTTCGATCTTCCGGCTCTCGTTTAGTAGTTGTTGGAAACTACGCTGCATTAGGCCTACAAATTGGGTATGGGGTGTAGAGAGATGGTGTGTTCCACTCCAAGGTGTTCCCCAGGTTTCCTCGCCAATGCTTCGATCATCATGCTCTCGTTTAGTAGTTGTTGGAAACTACGCTGCATTAGGCCTACAAATTGGGTATGGGGTGTAGAGAGGTGGTGTGTTCTACTCCAAGGTGTTCTCCAGGTTGCCTTTCCTGAGCTTCGATCTTCCGGCTCTCGTTTAGTAGTTGTTGGAAACTACGCTGCATTAGGCCTACAAATTGGGTATGGGGTGTAGAGAGATGGTGTGTTCCACTCCAAGGTGTTCCCCAGGTTGCCTTTCCTGAGCTTCGATCTTCCGGCTCTCGTTTAGTAGTTGTTGGAAACTACGCTGCATTAGGCCTACAAATTGGGTATGGGGTGTAGAGAGATGGTGTGTTCCACTCCAAGGTGTTCCCCAGGTTTCCTCGCCAATGCTTCGATCATCATGCTCTCGTTTAGTAGTTGTTGGAAACTACGCTGCATTGGGCCTACAAATTGGGTATGGGGTGTGGAGAGATGGTGTGTTCCACTCCAAGGTGTTCCCCAGGTTGCCTTTCCTGAGCTTCGATCTTCCGGCTCTCGTTTAGTAGTTGTTGGAAACTACGCTGCATTAGGCCTACAAATTGGGTATGGGGTGTAGAGAGATGGTGTGTTCCACTCCAAGGTGTTCTCCAGGTTGCCTTTCCTGAGCGTCGATCTTCCGGCTCTCGTTTAGTAGTTGTTGGAAACTACGCTGCATTAGGCCTACAATTTGGGTATGGGGTGTAGAGAGATGGTGTGTTCCACTCCAAGGTGTTCCCCAGGTTGCTTTTCCTGAGCTTCGATCTTCCGGCTCTCATTTAGTAGTTGTTGGAAACTACGCTGCATTAGGCCTACAAATTGGGAATGGGGTGTAGAGAGATGGTGTGTTCCACTCCAAGGTGTTCCCCAGGTTTCCTCGCCAATGCTTCGATCATCATGCTCTCGTTTAGTAGTTGTTGGAAACTAGGCTGCATTGGGCCTACAAATTGGGTATGGGGTGTGGAGAGATGGTGTGTTCCACTCCAAGGTGTTCCCCAGGTTGCCTTTCCTGAGCTTCGATCTTCCGGCTCTCGTTTAGTAGTTGTTGGAAACTACGCTGCATTAGGCCTACAAATTGGGCATGGGGTGTAGAGAGATGGTGTGTTCCACTCCAAGGTGTTCTCCAGGTTGCCTTTCCTGAGCTTCGATCTTCCGGCTCTCGTTTAGTAGTTGTTGGAAACTACGCTGCATTAGGCCTACAAATTGGGTATGGGGTGTAGAGAGATGGTGTGTTCCACTGTAGAGAGATGGTGTGTTCCACTCCAAGGTGTTCCCCAGGTTTCCTCGCCAATGCTTCGATCATCATGCTCTCGTTTAGTAGTTGTTGGAAACTACGCTGCATTAGGCCTACAAATTGGGTATGGGGTGTAGAGAGATGGTGTGTTCCACTCCAAGGTGTTCTCCAGGTTGCCTTTCCTGAGCTTCGATCTTCCGGCTCTCGTTTAGTAGTTGTTGGAAACTACGCTGCATTAGGCCTACAAATTGGGTATGGGGTGTAGAGAGATGGTGTGTTCCACTCCAAGGTGTTCTCCAGGTTGCCTTTCCTGAGCTTCGATCTTCCGGCTCTCGTTTAGTAGTTGTTGGAAACTACGCTGCATTAGGCCTACAAATTGGGTATGGGGTGTAGAGAGATGGTGTGTTCCACTCCAAGGTGTTCCCCAGGTTTCCTCGCCAATGCTTCGATCATCATGCTCTCGATTAGTAGTTGTTGGAAACTACGCTGCATTAGGCCTACAAATTGGGTATGGGGTGTAGAGAGATGGTGTGTTCCACTCCAAGGTGTTCTCCAGGTTGCCTTTCCTGAGCTTCGATCTTACGGCTCTCGTTTAGTAGTTGTTGGAAACTACGCTGCATTAGGCCTACAAATTGGGTATGGGGTGTAGAGAGATGGTGTGTTCCACTCCAAGGTGTTCCCCAGGTTTCCTCGCCAATGCTTCGATCATCATGCTCTCGTTTAGTAGTTGTTGGAAGCTACGCTGCATTAGGCCTACAAATTGGGTATGGGGTGTAGAGAGATGGTGTGTTCCACTGTAGAGAGATGGTGTGTTCCACTCCAAGGTGTTCCCCAGGTTTCCTCGCCAATGCTTCGATCATCATGCTCTCGTTTAGTAGTTGTTGGAAACTACGCTGCATTAGGCCTACAAATTGGGTATGGGGTGTAGAGAGATGGTGTGTTCCACTCCAAGGTGTTCCCCAGGTTGCCTTTCCTGAGCTTCGATCTTCCGGCTCTCGTTTAGTAGTTGTTGGAAACTACGCTGCATTAGGCCTACAAATTGGGTATGGGGTGTAGAGAGATGGTGTGTTCCACTCCAAGGTGTTCCCCAGGTTTCCTCGCCAATGCTTCGATCATCATGCTCTCGTTTAGTAGTTGTTGGAAACTACGCTGCATTAGGCCTACAAATTGGGTATGGGGTGTAGAGAGGTGGTGTGTTCTACTCCAAGGTGTTCTCCAGGTTGCCTTTCCTGAGCTTCGATCTTCCGGCTCTCGTTTAGTAGTTGTTGGAAACTACGCTGCATTAGGCCTACAAATTGGGTATGGGGTGTAGAGAGATGGTGTGTTCCACTCCAAGGTGTTCCCCAGGTTGCCTTTCCTGAGCTTCGATCTTCCGGCTCTCGTTTAGTAGTTGTTGGAAACTACGCTGCATTAGGCCTACAAATTGGGTATGGGGTGTAGAGAGATGGTGTGTTCCACTCCAAGGTGTTCCCCAGGTTTCCTCGCCAATGCTTCGATCATCATGCTCTCGT
Source organism: Ranitomeya imitator (assembly GCF_032444005.1). Taxonomy (NCBI): domain Eukaryota; kingdom Metazoa; phylum Chordata; class Amphibia; order Anura; family Dendrobatidae; genus Ranitomeya; species Ranitomeya imitator. The sequence continues at coordinate 79,682,140 of NC_091287.1, forward strand.
TTAGTAGTTGTTGGAAACTACGCTGCATTGGGCCTACAAATTGGGTATGGGGTGTGGAGAGATGGTGTGTTCCACTCCAAGGTGTTCCCCAGGTTGCCTTTCCTGAGCTTCGATCTTCTGGCTCTCGTTTAGTAGTTGTTGGAAACTACGCTGCATTAGGCCTACAAATTGGGTATGGGGTGTAGAGAGATGGTGTGTTCCACTCCAAGGTGTTCTCCAGGTTGCCTTTCCTGAGCTTCGATCTTCCGGCTCTCGTTTAGTAGTTGTTGGAAACTACGCTGCATTAGGCCTACAATTTGGGTATGGGGTGTAGAGAGATGGTGTGTTCCACTCCAAGGTGTTCCCCAGGTTGCTTTTCCTGAGCTTCGATCTTCCGGCTCTCATTTAGTAGTTGTTGGAAACTACGCTGCATTAGGCCTACAAATTGGGTATGGGGTGTAGAGAGATGGTGTGTTCCACTCCAAGGTGTTCCCCAGGTTTCCTCGCCAATGCTTCGATCATCATGCTCTCGTTTAGTAGTTGTTGGAAACTACGCTGCATTGGGCCTACAAATTGGGTATGGGGTGTGGAGAGATGGTGTGTTCCACTCCAAGGTGTTCCCCAGGTTGCCTTTCCTGAGCTTCGATCTTCCGGCTCTCGTTTAGTAGTTGTTGGAAACTACGCTGCATTAGGCCTACAAATTGGGTATGGGGTGTAGAGAGATGGTGTGTTCCACTCCAAGGTGTTCTCCAGGTTGCCTTTCCTGAGCTTCGATCTTCCGGCTCTCGTTTAGTAGTTGTTGGAAACTACGCTGCATTAGGCCTACAAATTGGGTATGGGGTGTAGAGAGATGGTGTGTTCCACTGTAGAGAGATGGTGTGTTCCACTCCAAGGTGTTCTCCAGGTTGCCTTTCCTGAGCTTCGATCTTCCGGCTCTCGTTTAGTAGTTCTTGGAAACTACACTGCATTAGGCCTACAAATTGGGTATGGGGTGTAGAGAGATGGTGTGTTCCACTCCAAGGTGTTCCCCAGGTTTCCTCGCCAATGCTTCGATCATCATACTCTCGTTTAGTAGTTGTTGGAAACTACGCTGCATTAGGCCTACAAATTGGGTATGGGGTGTAGAGAGATGGTGTGTTCCACTCCAAGGTGTTCTCCAGGTTGCCTTTCCTGAGCTTCGATCTTCCGGCTCTCGTTTAGTAGTTCTTGGAAACTACACTGCATTAGGCCTACAAATTGGGTATGGGGTGTAGAGAGATGGTGTGTTCCACTCCAAGGTGTTCCCCAGGTTTCCTCGCCAATGCTTCGATCATCATGCTCTCGTTTAGTAGTTGTTGGAAACTACGCTGCATTAGGCCTACAAATTGGGTATGGGGTGTAGAGAAATGGTGTGTTCCACTCCAAGGTGTTCTCCAGGTTGCCTTTCCTGAGCTTCGATCTTCCGGCTCTCGTTTAGTAGTTCTTGGAAACTACACTGCATTAGGCCTACAAATTGGGTATGGGGTGTAGAGAGATGGTGTGTTCCACTCCAAGGTGTTCTCCAGGTTGCCTTTCCTGAGCTTCGATCTTCCGGCTCTCGTTTAGTAGTTCTTGGAAACTACACTGCATTAGGCCTACAAATTGGGTATGGGGTGTAGAGAGATGGTGTGTTCCACTCCAAGGTGTTCTCCAGGTTGCCTTTCCTGAACTTCTATCTTCAGGCTCTCATTAAATTGTGGTTAAACGGAACAACTGCATTTGGTGTACTAGTTGGTTTGGGGCCTACTATCGGTGTCTGCCACTCCTTGCTGTTCTCCTGGTTTCCTGTCCTGAAATTCCGTTTTCAGGCGCTCGTTAAGTAGTTGTTAATGTTAGACTGCATTTGGCCTACTAGTTGGGTTGGGGCCTACTATCGGTGTCTGCCACTCCTTGCTGTTCTCCTCCACTGAACAAAGCTGTGCCGCCTGTTTACTACGGTTGCCAATTTTGAACTGCATTTCGACTACTTACTGATTTGGGCCTACTCTCTGTGTCAGCCTCTCATTCCAGTTGTCCTCCACTGCAATGCCCCCTGGTTATTCCTGTGTTACCAATTTTGAACTGCATTTAGCCAACTTTATTCTTTGGGCCTATATCTGTGTTTCCTCCTCATCCTGCCCATTGCCCAGCCAGTGATAGATGAGTCTGCTGGTACATTGACCCATAACGCAACATTCCCCGTGCACGCTACACAACAACATTGTGACCCTGCTGAAAGTCAGGTTGCTCTTCCCGCATACCATACCACCTTACACGGGGACAAAGAGGAAGGTGCAGATGAAAGTGCAGGTTCCTTCATCAGGTGGGGGGAGGAATACTAGTTGGCGACGTCACTGGCACAGGGCCTCTCATAGTACGCAAAAGTGTTGCTGCCGGTGGGAGGCGCCCCCGCCGTGCAAACACACCGCTGTACTTTGAGGGGCCCTGTGCCAGTGCCAATGCCAACGAGTGGGCCCCCCCTGCTTGCTCAGGTTCACAGCACTTGCAAAGTTGAAATACTTACCTCTCCCTGCAACACTGCCATGACGTGGTCCAGATTTCCTGGGCCCACTAATTACTTGAACCAGCCCTACCCACCACAACTTTAGCCAAATGAACCCCAATTTCAAATGCCTTACAATTATTATAAGGTAAATTACGCTTGACAAGCTTCATTAAGAAGAATGGATGGTTTTGACATTAAAATGGGCACTCTAGGTGTTTTCCTGGCCCCCACTCACTGCCGACTATGCTGCCCCATTGACTTGCATTGGGTTTCGTGTTTCGGTCGATCCCGACTTTACGTCATAATCGGCCGATTTCACTCGACCCGACTTTTGAGATAGTCGGGTTTCGCGAAACCCGGCTCGACTCTAAAAAGGTCAAGGTCGCTCAACTCTAGAAACTACACTGCATTAGGCCTACAAATTGGGTATGGGGTGTAGAGAGATGGTGTGTTCCACTCCAAGGTGTTCTCCAGGTTGCCTTTCCTGAGCTTCGATCTTCCGGCTCTCGTTTAGTAGTTGATGGAAACTACGCTGCATTAGGCCTACAAATTGGGTATGGGGTGTAGAGAGATTGTGTGTTCCACTCCAAGGTGTTCCCCAGGTTTCCTCGCCAATGCTTCGATCTTCATGCTCTCGTTTAGTAGTTCTTAGAAACTACACTGCATTAGGCCTACAAATTGGGTATGGAGTGTAGAGAGATGGTGTGTTCCACTCCAAGGTGTTCCCCAGGTTGCCTTTCCTGAGCTTCGATCTTTCGGCTCTCGTTTAGTAGTTCTTGGAAACTACGCTGCATTAGGCCTACAAATTGGGTATGGGGTGTAGAGAGATGGTGTGTTCCACTCCAAGGTGTTCCCCAGGTTTCCTCGCCAATGCTTCGATCATCATGCTCTCGTTTAGTAGTTGTTGGAAACTACGCTGCATTAGGCCTACAAATTGGGTATGGGGTGTAGAGAGATGGTGTGTTCCACTCCAAGGTGTTCTCCAGGTTGCATTTCCTGAGCTTCGATCTTCCGGCTCTCGTTTAGTAGTTGTTGGAAACTACGCTGCATTAGGCCTACAAATTGGGTATGGGGTGTAGAGAGATGGTGTGTTCCACTCCAAGGTGTTCCCCAGGTTTCCTCGCCAATGCTTCGATCATCATGCTCTCGTTTAGTAGTTGTTGGAAACTACGCTGCATTAGGCCTACAAATTGGGTATGGGGTGTAGAGAGATGGTGTGTTCCACTCCAAGGTGTTCTCCAGGTTGCCTTTCCTGAGCTTCGATCTTCCGGCTCTCGTTTAGTAGTTGTTGGAAACTACGCTGCATTAGGCCTACAAATTGGGTATGGGGTGTAGAGAGATGGTGTGTTCCACTCCAAGGTGTTCTCCAGGTTGCCTTTCCTGAGCTTCGATCTTCCGGCTCTCGTTTAGTAGTTGTTGGAAACTACGCTGCATTAGGCCTACAAATTGGGTATGGGGTGTAGAGAGATGGTGTGTTCCACTCCAAGGTGTTCTCCAGGTTGCCTTTCCTGAGCTTCGATCTTCCGGCTCTCGTTTAGTAGTTGTTGGAACCTACGCTGCATTAGGCCTACAAATTGGGTATGGGGTGTAGAGAGATGGTGTGTTCCACTGTAGAGAGATGGTGTGTTCCACTCCAAGGTGTTCCCCAGGTTTCCTCGCCAATGCTTCGATCATCATGCTCTCGTTTAGTAGTTGTTGGAAACTACGCTGCATTAGGCCTACAAATTGGGTATGGCGTGTAGAGAGATGGTGTGTTCCACTCCAAGGTGTTCTCCAGGTTGCCTTTCCTGAACTTCTATCTTCAGGCTCTCATTAAATTGTGGTTAAACGGAACAACTGCATTTGGCGTACTAGTTGGTTTGGGGCCTACTATCGGTGTCTGCCACTCCTTGCTGTTCTCCTGGTTTCCTGTCCTGAAATTCCGTTTTCAGGCGCTCGTTAAGTAGTTGTTAATGTTAGACTGCATTTGGCCTACTAGTTGGGTTGGGGCCTACTATCGGTGTCTGCCACTCCTTGCTGTTCTCCTCCACTGAACAAAGCTGTGCCGCCTGTTTACTACGGTTGCCAATTTTGAACTGCATTTCGACTACTTACTGATTTGGGCCTACTCTCTGTGTCAGCCTCTCATTCCAGTTGTCCTCCACTGCAATGCCCCCTGGTTATTCCTGTGTTACCAATTTTGAACTGCATTTAGCCAACTTTATTCTTTGGGCCTATATCTGTGTTTCCTCCTCATCCTGCCCATTGCCCAGCCAGTGATAGATGAGTCTGCTGGTACATTGACCCATAACGCAACATTCCCCGTGCACGCTACACAACAACATTGTGACCCTGCTGAAAGTCAGGTTGCTCTTCCCGCATACCATACCACCTTACACGGGGACAAAGAGGAAGGTGCAGATGAAAGTGCAGGTTCCTTCATCAGGTGGGGGGAGGAATACTAGTTGGCGACGTCACTGGCACAGGGCCTCTCATAGTACGCAAAAGTGTTGCTGCCGGTGGGAGGCGCCCCCGCCGTGCAAACACACCGCTGTACTTTGAGGGGCCCTGTGCCAGTGCCAATGCCAACGAGTGGGCCCCCCCTGCTTGCTCAGGTTCACAGCACTTGCAAAGTTGAAATACTTACCTCTCCCTGCTCCACTGCCGTGACGTGGTCCAGATTTCCTGGGCCCACTAATTACTTGAACCAGCCCTACCCACCACAACTTTAGCCAAATGAACCCCAATTTCAAATGCCTTCCAATTATTATAAGGTAAATTACGCTTGACAAGCTTCATTAAGAAGAATGGATGGTTTTGACATTAAAATGGGCACTCTAAGTGTTTTCCTGGCCCCCACTCACTGCCGACTATGCTGCCCCATTGACTTGCATTGGGTTTCGTGTTTCGGTCGATCCCGATTTTACGTCATAATCGGCCGATTTCACTCGACCCGACTTTTGAGATAGTCGGGTTTCGCGAAACCCGGCTCGACTCTAAAAAGGTCAAGGTCGCTCAACTCTAGAAACTACACTGCATTAGGCCTACAAATTGGGTATGGGGTGTAGAGAGATGGTGTGTTCCACTCCAAGGTGTTCCCCAGGTTTCCTCGCCAATGCTTCGATCTTCATGCTCTCGTTTAGTAGTTCTTAGAAACTACACTGCATTAGGCCTACAAATTGGGTATGGGGTGTAGAGAGATAGTGTGTTCCACTCCAAGGTGTTCCCCAGGTTGCCTTTCCTGAGCTTCGATCTTCCGGCTCTCGTTTAGTAGTTCTTGGAAACTACGCTGCATTAGGCCTACAAATTGGGTATGGGGTGTAGAGAGATGGTGTGTTCCACTCCAAGGTGTTCCCCAGGTTTCCTCGCCAATGCTTCGATCATCATGCTCTCGTTTAGTAGTTGTTGGAAACTACGCTGCATTAGGCCTACAAATTGGGTATGGGGTGTAGAGAGATGGTGTGTTCCACTCCAAGGTGTTCTCCAGGTTGCATTTCCTGAGCTTCGATCTTCCGGCTCTCGTTTAGTAGTTGTTGGAAACTACGCTGCATTAGGCCTACAAATTGGGTATGGGGTGTAGAGAGATGGTGTGTTCCACTCCAAGGTGTTCCCCAGGTTTCCTCGCCAATGCTTCGATCATCATGCTCTCGTTTAGTAGTTGTTGGAAACTACGCTGCATTAGGCCTACAAATTGGGTATGGGGTGTAGAGAGATGGTGTGTTCCACTCCAAGGTGTTCTCCAGGTTGCCTTTCCTGAGCTTCGATCTTCCGGCTCTCGTTTAGTAGTTGTTGGAAACTACGCTGCATTAGGCCTACAAATTGGGTATGGGGTGTAGAGAGATGGTGTGTTCCACTCCAAGGTGTTCTCCAGGTTGCCTTTCCTGAGCTTCGATCTTCCGGCTCTCGTTTAGTAGTTGTTGGAAACTACGCTGCATTAGGCCTACAAATTGGGTATGGGGTGTAGAGAGATGGTGTGTTCCACTCCAAGGTGTTCTCTAGGTTGCCTTTCCTGAGCTTCGATCTTCCGGCTCTCGTTTAGTAGTTGTTGGAAACTACGCTGCATTAGGCCTACAAATTGGGTATGGGGTGTAGAGAGATGGTGTGTTCCACTGTAGAGAGATGGTGTGTTCCACTCCAAGGTGTTCCCCAGGTTTCCTCGCCAATGCTTCGATCATCATGCTCTCGTTTAATAGTTGTTAGAAACTACGCTGCATTAGGCCTACAAATTGGGTATGGGGTGTAGAGAGATGGTGTGTTCCACTCCAAGGTGTTCTCCAGGTTGCCTTTCCTGAACTTCTATCTTCAGGCTCTCATTAAATTGTGGTTAAACGGAACAACTGCATTTGGCGTACTAGTTGGTTTGGGGCCTACTATCGGTGTCTGCCACTCCTTGCTGTTCTCCTGGTTTCCTGTCCTGAAATTCCGTTTTCAGGCGCTCGTTAAGTAGTTGTTAATGTTAGACTGCATTTGGCCTACTAGTTGGGTTGGGGCCTACTATCGGTGTCTGCCACTCCTTGCTGTTCTCCTCCACTGAACAAAGCTGTGCCGCCTGTTTACTACGGTTGCCAATTTTGAACTGCATTTCGACTACTTACTGATTTGGGCCTACTCTCTGTGTCAGCCTCTCATTCCAGTTGTCCTCCACTGCAATGCCCCCTGGTTATTCCTGTGTTACCAATTTTGAACTGCATTTAGCCAACTTTATTCTTTGGGCCTATATCTGTGTTTCCTCCTCATCCTGCCCATTGCCCAGCCAGTGATAGATGAGTCTGCTGGTACATTGACCCATAACGCAACATTCCCCGTGCACGCTACACAACAACATTGTGACCCTGCTGAAAGTCAGGTTGCTCTTCCCGCATACCATACCACCTTACACGGGGACAAAGAGGAAGGTGCAGATGAAAGTGCAGGTTCCTTCATCAGGTGGGGGGAGGAATACTAGTTGGCGACGTCACTGGCACAGGGCCTCTCATAGTACGCAAAAGTGTTGCTGCCGGTGGGAGGCGCCCCCGCCGTGCAAACACACCGCTGTACTTTGAGGGGCCCTGTGCCAGTGCCAATGCCAACGAGTGGGCCCCCCCCTGCTTGCTCAGGTTCACAGCACTTGCAAAGTTGAAATACTTACCTCTCCCTGCTCCACTGCCGTGACGTGGTCCAGATTTCCTGGGCCCACTAATTACTTGAACCAGCCCTACCCACCACAACTTTAGCCAAATGAACCCCAATTTCAAATGCCTTCCAATTATTATAAGGTAAATTACGCTTGACAAGCTTCATTAAGAAGAATGGATGGTGTTGACATTAAAATGGGCACTCTAGGTGTTTTCCTGGCCCCCACTCACTGCCGACTATGCTGCCCCATTGACTTGCATTGGGTTTCGTGTTTCGGTCGATCCCGACTTTACGTCATAATCGGCCGATTTCACTCGACCCGACTTTTGAGATAGTCGGGTTTCGCGAAACCCGGCTCGACTCTAAAAAGGTCAAGGTCGCTCAACTCTAGTAACGACCAACTCTATAAAGCTATCCCACTAATTAATCCCTTCAGCGAACACAAAACAGGCAAAAAACAATGCTTTTTCATCATACCGCCAAACAAAAAGTGCAATAAAACGCGATCAAGAAAACGGTTGCAAATAAAATGGTACCTCTGAAAACATCATCTTGTCCCGCAAAAAATAAGCTGCAGTACAGCTTCATCAAAGTTCTCAGAATAAAGTGATTTAAAAATAATTATTTTTTCTATAAAATAGGTTTTATTGTGTAAAAGCACCAAAACATTAAAAAATTTAAATGTGGTATCGCTGTAATTGTACTGACCAGAAGAGTAAAGCTGTCGTACCAATTTTACTACACGCGGAACAGTATAAAAAAACAAAACAAAAAACAATTCCTGAATTGCTGGTTTTTGTTCATTCTGTCTCCCAAAAATCAGAATAGAAAGCGATCAAAAAGGTCATGTGCCCGACAACGGTACCAATAAAAACAACAGCTTGTCCCACAAAAAACAAGCTCTCACATGACTCTGTCGGCCGAAATATGAAAAAATTATAGCTCTCAAACTATGGGGATTCAAAAACTAGTTTCGCACTAAAAAGCGTAGTCTATTGTGTGATAGCAGCCAAATATAAAAACCCAATATGAATCTGATATTGCTGTAATCGCACCGACTCAAAGAATAAAGTTGTCTAATCACTTATACCACATGAGGAACGGTGTAAAAAATAAATAAAACCATTTCTTCACCTGCTGTTGATTTTTTTCATTCTGCCTTCCAAAGATCGTAGTAAGGCTCGGCGCATATTTATCCTGAGCTCTGCGCTAATTCCAAATATGTGATTTAGACAGAACCCCCTGCGTAAAGTTCCCTGTATTAATGCAGATGAGGGCACTGTGGGCACCATAGGATCTGTGATCCGGCGTTGTCCGTCTTTTTAGGATTGCATCAAAGTGCTGTCTGCCACAGTTTTGTGCACTTCTGAAAAGGAAACCGCTGAACAGAGGGCAGACGGAGTCCAGACTAACTCTGCTGCCTCATTATAGTGAACGGATACCTCAGGGGTTTCCTCTCTCATGTCACTTTGAGATTTAGATGGAACCCCCAAAGTAAGTGCTCAGCGTAGAGTGCTGGATAAATGTGATCGCAAATGTTATGTAAAATGTTCCTAATTAAAGCTTCTACTCAAGCCACATAGAAAAGCAAGTACCCAGTCAAATTTGTCTTCTGTTAACAGAAATATAGGGGCTTCCACGTTACTGGTAGCCCAAAGGCTCTGGAAAAGCTAAATGGCTCCTCACTCCCCGAAAGAAATTCAGCAAATTCTCTGCTCCCAAATCCAAATGCCCCCTCCCTTCTGAGCCCCAGCGTGCCTAAACAACATGTAGCGCTTACATGTTTTTCATTTCTGTAGTGATGAGCGCCCTCCTAACTTACAAGTGCAGATCTCCAGAAGCATGAGCTGAGTATAATGTACTGGTGATTACAGCATACTGGTCACTACAATGGTAGTTTGCAATTTTCACTCAGCAACATCCAATGCTGCTTGTTTCTGGAAAACACGCATGGAGTCAAAATCATCACTACATCTGGAGATAAATTCCCAAATTGTTGTAATTTTCAAAATGTGGTCACTTGAGGGGGGATTCTGCTTTTCTTGTTAGGGACTCTTTATATGGAATCTGCAAACTAGTCTAGGAAAATCTGTGCTCCAGGAAGAAAATGGCGCTCCGTCCATGCCGAGTGACTCCGTATAGCAAAGTAGTTGAGTAAGACTGCCTAGTGCAGTCCAACGTGTTGACTGGGTCATGTCAACCATGTAAATTTTTCTTTTGTATGCACTATATTTTCTTTTGAAAAATAAAAAGAAAAGGAAAATCCAGTCCTGTTGAGCCAGACTCCAATGTTTTCTATTTTCCTTAATGTTAGGTGAGGGCAAGGCCAGTGTATGAGCTCCAAGTGGATGAGCATAGAGCAACTGGGTGTGCTGGAATCAAGTTTCTATAATAACAAAGTAGTACTGTACATCCCCATATGGGGTATTTGTACATTCAGCAGAAATTGTGGGACAAATTTTGATGCCATTTTAAGCCATTTCCCAGTGTGAAAATGTAAAACTTGGGGCGAACACACAATCTGGGTGATAAAAATTGTAAATTATGTTTTCTTCACTGCCCAATGGTATAAAAGTCTGTGACACACCTGTGGTGTCAATATAATCATTGCACTGAGGTTTAATTGGTAAAATGGGGTCACTTATTTGGCCTTCTGCTGTTCTGGCGCATCAGGGGCTCTGCTAATGTAACCCTCAAACAGTTGCAGCAAAATCTGCACTGTAATATGGCGCCACTTCCTTTCTGAGCTTTGCACTGTGCCTCAAAAGTAGTTTTTGACCATATGTATGGTATCAATGAACTCAGGAAAAATTGCACAACAAACGTTGGGGTCCGTTTTCTCCTTTTGCCCATGTGAAAATACAAAATATGGGGCTAAAAAAAGATTTATTTGGAAAAAATGTGTTTTTTAAATTTTCTCGGCTTAATGTTACAAACTTCTGTGAAGCACAAGTGAGTTCAAAGTGCTCAATACACACCCAGATAAGTTCGCTAAGGGGTCTAGTCATTTGTGGTGGTTTTCTACTGTTTAGGCACATCAAGGGCTGTCCAAACGCGACATGGCAACTGATAATTATTACAGCATATTTTACACTCAAAAAGTCAAATGGCGCTCCTTTCCTTCCAAGCCCTGCCATGCACCCAAGTTGTTGTTTTCCTCCACATATTGGATATCTGCGCACTCAGGGGAAATTTCACAACAAATAGTATGTAACAATTTTTCTTGTTACCCTTGCAAAAATGCAAAATTTGGAGCTAAAAATGATTTATTTGGGAAAAATTAGATTTTTTTTCACGGCTTGACGCTATAAACGTCTGGGAAGCAACTGTGGCTGCAAGATGCTCAATGCACGTCTAGATACGTTACCTAAGTGGTCTAGTTTCCAAAATGATGTCACTTGTTAGGGGTTTCCACTGTTTAGGCACATCAGGAGCTCTCCAAACATGACATGCCAGCAAATTTTACATTCAAATAGTCAAATGGCGCTCCTTCCTTTCCGAGCCCTGCGGAATGCCCAAATAGTAGATTTCCCCTGCGTTTGGGGTATCAGCATGCTCAGGAGAAATTGCACAACAAAACATATGGTCCATTTTCTCCTGTTACCCTTGCAAAAGTAAAAAAAATTAGGTCTCAATGAAAATTTTTGTGAAAAAAGAAAATGTTTATTTTTTCTTCTACATTCCAAAAATTCCTGTGAAACACCTAAAGGGTTAATAAAGTTCTTGAGAGTGGTTTTGAGTACCTTGAGGGGTGCAGTTTTTAGAATGGTGTCATTTTTGGATATTTCCTGTCGTATAGGCCCCTCAAATTCACTTCAAATGTGAGGTGGTCCCTAAAAAATGGTTTTGTAAATTTTGTTGTAAAAATGAGAAATCGCTGGTCAACTTGTAACCCTTATAACTTCCCAACAAAAAAAAATTATGTTTCAAAAATTGTTGTTATGCAAAGTAGACATGTACGAAATTTTATTTATTAACTATTTTATGCAATATGACTCTCTGATTTAAGGGCATGAAAATGAAAAGTTTTAAAATTGGTAAAAAAAAATTTTTACAAAGAAATACAAGTCATTTGAATATTGCTAAAAATATTTCACAAACAAACACAAGTCATATTGAGGACATTTTAACACTATCATAAAGTAGAATATGTCATGAAAAAATCAGAATCAATGGGATCCAATGAAGCATTCAAGAGTTATTTCCTCATAAAGTGGCAGTGGTCAGAATTGTAAAATTTGGCCTAGTCATGAAGGTGCAAACAGCCTAGAGGTATAAAGGGGTTAAAAATATTTATTTATTTTCTTTTTCATTTTCCATATATATTTTTAAAAAATGAAATATTGTGATTTATGCACTAGCCACTAGACTAGTACAATTTGTCCAGCAAAAAAACAAGACCTCACAAGGCCATTTTTGTTGAAAAATAAAAAAGTTATGGCTTTGGGAAGAAGGGGAGCAAAAAAAACGGAAATTCAAAAACTGAAATACCCCTGGTTGTTAAGGGGGTTAATGATTGATGATTTGTTTATATTTAGTCAATTGGTGCTCTTTAGCAAGGCAGAATCAGCCCATCTCAATGGGCTGTTAGTCGTGAACAAGACCTGTTAAGTATATTTTTTAGGGAAATGAATCAAGTTAAACAGTTGTAATAAATGTTTCGGACATTACAAATGGATTTTATTTGCAGGGCACTTAATGATGCTAAACTTTAGTAAATTATTATCTTCAAGCCATAAAGGACTGATTTGTTTACCTGCTGCGAAACACAAAAATTCCCCAAAAAATGCATTGCGAACAAACTGACTGACCCTGTAAAGAATTATAAGTGCTTTCAAAATATGAATATTTTTACAAAACAACTCCTTTGCTTTTACTTTTCACAGCAAGTGCACATGGCATGAACATTCTGTGTACAGTGTGGTAAAAAGAACATACTGTAAATTTAATGTACCTATAATTAGATTTTGAGCATTAAAGACTAAGCTGTGCATACAAACTGCATTATTTGAAAGCTTGGCCTCTTATGCAAATTACAATTTGGCAAATTGACTAACTACATTACACTAGTTTTGGGCCCTGAATAACATTAATGGTTTAAATTCTGTGAACTTGTATTAAAATGGAACTTGGACACAGAATAATTTAACTTATCATAGTGAAAATATAAGAGCCCTATTAGGGAATCATTTAGTGCCTCAATAACTATACAGGCAGTAATATTTGCCTCCTTTTTAGAATCCTGGTTCAATGCTGTTTCCATGGAGGACAGGCACATCCTTGACTATTAAAGATGCCCATACACATTAGAGACTAGTTGGCCAAAATCACAATTATTTTCTTTCAAGCTTTCAAGTGTAGTGGTCTCCGAACACTCTTCTATATGAGAACTAGACATGGTAATTTCAGCATCCAGTCTTTTTGTTCTTTGGGAGGGTATGTGGCCACCAGAAGTGTCTAGTGGTAGAGATTAAAGAATTGGTTTGAGGGAAATGGAAAACATCTTAAATTTTACAAAAAAAATAAAATTCTCCCATTCCAATTTTTTTTGTCATTTACGTCATGGCAAATTCAGAAAAAATATAGCTGTCCAATTTGTAGAGGGTTGAAAAAATTGTGGAAAAACAATGGAAGTAAAAGTCACCTTTCTGTTCACCCGTCCCATACTACTATATCAATGCTATAAATAATCATACATATAATGGGTGAATTAAATATTGAATATGCCATCAATTTTCTAAGTAAATATATTTGTAATGTTGCTATTGTTATGGAATTCTCACAAGATGTCAGCAACAACCCATCCAATCCACACAAGCAAATAAATCAAACCATAGATGTCCATAAATTAAGTTATATGTAATAATGAGAAATGACAAAGGAAATAAGTTGTAACGCCGCTGGGTTTATACCTTGCTTCTTCGGCATTACTTTTGCATGTCTCTGCTTTAACCCTTGCTCCTCTCCCCCTAACTTGCAGGGATACTGTAGTTTGTTACCTGTATGGATGCGGCTCAGTTCTCTGTGCTGCTGCGTAGCTGTACATGTGCTGTGATGTCTTTGCTCTGCTGCATGACCACTCGCATGTGCGGTCCCTGGCTGCCACTGTGGAAGCTATCTGCGGCTTGCAAGGTCCTCTGCAGCTGGTGCACGACTTTCCACGTGTGTTCAGGCTAGCAGTCACTGCCAGGTGCCCTAAGCCACGGTTCCTGTGCTGTCTGTGCTGTAATGGTTTCTGTTTGTGCTTAGGGTGCATGCATCCATACCTACCCTGCTTTTATTAGGGTTTGAGTGTGCACCTGTGTTGCTTTCTCAGCCTATTGCTGAGAGGCAGCTCCTATTTAAACTCCCTCTTTCCTGTTGGGCATTGCCAGAGCATTGCATTGTGTTTCTGTGTCTTGCCTTGTGAGTGAGGTATCTAGCTCCCATTCTGTCTGCAGTATGTTTTGGGAGAGCTGATACCTGTCTTCTGCCTGTTCTGGGGGCAGAGAACCCAGATTCGCCTATCCTGGATGCTGCATATCTAGATCTGTTTGTGTTTTGTTTTTTTCGCCTAATCTGGGGATAGAGTACCCAGACCCACCTATCCTGGAGACTGTATATCCAGATCTGTTAGTGTTTTGTTTTTCTGCCTAATCTGGGGTTCCTGAAGTCCTTTTGTGTCTGACACCCCATACCCAGTGACTGATCTTCCTGGGCTCATCTTTTAAAGATGGAGTCTGGTGTTTATGCTGAGCCCTTACTATGCTGTGCTCAGCCTGTTATGCAGTGCTAACCCCATCTGGCCCAAGTCCACTCCTGCGGTGCTTGCACCATCACGCTTGAGTTCCTTCCTAGGTCCGATGCCCAGAGCCTGACGGCCATAATTATTAACCTGATTAACAGCGCTACCTGATCCTGTGCCATCTGAGTCTCAGCCGATGACTTGGGCTGCCTCGCCAGTGTCCCAGATGTCTATCCGGTATTCCTGATGTCCTGATGCCCTGCCTGTGTCCAGATGTCCTGATGTCCTTCCTGTATTCTATGTCTTGATGCCCTGGGCTGCCACGCTAGTGTCCCAGCTGATGACCTGGGCTGCCATGCCAGTGTCCCAGATGTCTATCCGTATTCCTGATGTCCTGATGCCCTGCCTATGTCCTGATGTCCTGGTGTCCTGATGTCCAGTTTGTGTCCTGATGCCCAGTCTGTGTCCGATGTCCTGATGTCCAGTCTGTGTCTGATGTCCTGATGTCCTGCCTGTGACCCAATGTTCCACCGGTTCCCCGGGGTCCACCCTGTGATGACGTCTGTCTTGGGTCGGTGTCTGATGTTCTCCTGCTGAGCCTGTGCTGTGCCTGAGGCCTGAGAGATAGGCCATCCTAGTAAGCCCATGCAAGATGACCCTGGACTGCATCAACCCGTGATGACCCTTGCCATCGTCAGAAGTCCGCATGTGAGCTTGTTCACATGCTCAGCTTCCACAGACCCTGCTCGCTGCCCTTCCCTAGTCTGGGTAGGTCCAGTTTACTCTATGTGGTCCAGTGGGTCCACATCATGTTCCCATTTGGGATGCTCGCCCTGGTTGTCATGGTTTGGCAACGTGGGGGCATCGGCTCGGCCGCGTTTTCGGTTGCAGCCGTAACAGAATGCTCGGGCCATGGACTCCGCTGAGCATGTGTGGACTGCAGATTTTCCCTGAGCCCCGCTTGGTCAGTGGATTAGACTGCTCGTACCCCACCTGGTAGTAGACTAGATTGCTCAATCCCACGCCTGGTCTGTGGTCTGGATTGTTTGAGCTATAAACTCTGCAGCCATATTGTGAACTGTGGGACTTACCGCCTAACCTAAAAGAATTTTCTCTGAAACTTTTTTTGGGGGGTCTTCAGCAAAGGGGGCCTGAGGAGGAGATACTGTAATGCTGCTGGGTTTATACCTTGTTTCTTCTGCGTTACTTTTGCATATCTCTGCTTTAACCCTTGCTCCTCTCCCCCTAACTTGCAGGGATACTGTAGTCTGTTACCTGTATGGATGCAGCTCAGTTCCCTGTGCTGCCACTGTGAAAGCTATCCGCGGCTTACAAGGTCCTCTGAAGCTGGTGCATGACTTTCCACGTGTGTTCAGGCTAGCAGTCACTGCAGGTGCCCTAAGCCACAGTTCCTGTGCTGTCTGTGCTGTAATGGTTTCTGTTTGTGCTTAGGGTGCGCGCTGCCACACTTACCCTGCTTTTATTATGGTTTGAGTGTGCACCTGTGTTGCTTCCTCAGCCTATTGCTGAGGGGCAGCTCCTATATAAACTCCCTCTTTCCTGTTGGGCATTGCCAGAGCATTGCATTGTGTATCTGTGTCTTGCCTTGTGAGTTAGGTATCCAGCTCCCGTTCTGTCTGTAGTATGTCCTGGGCAAGCTGATACCTGTCTTCCGCCTGTTTTGGGGGCAGAGTACCCAGATCCTCCTATCCTGGAGGCCGCATATCTAGATCTGTTTGTGTTTTGTTTTTCTGCCTAATCTGGGGGCAGAGTACCCAGACCCGCCTATCCTGGAGGCTGCATATCCAGTACCTGACCCTGTCTGAACTGTGTCCTTTGTTATGTTCCTGAAGTCCTTTTGTGTCTGACACCCCATACCCAGTGAGTGAACTTCCTGGGCTCATCTTTTAAAGATTGAGTCTGGTGTTTATGCCGAGCCCTTACTATGCTGTGCTCAGCCTGTTATGCGATGCTAACCCCGTCTGGCCCAGGTCAACTCCTGCTTGCACCATCATGCTTGAGTTCCTTCCTAGGTCCGATGCCCGGAGCCTGATGGCCGTAACTAGGAACCTGATGACCAGCGCTACCTGATCCTGTGCCATCTGTGTCTCAGCCGAAGATCTGGGCTGCCTTGCCAGTGTCCCAGATGTCTATCCGGTATTCCTGATGTCCTGATGCCCTGCCTGTGTCCAGATGTCCTTCCTGTGTCCAATGTCCTGATGCCCTCGGCTGCCACGCCAGTGTTCCAGCCGATGACCTGAGCTGCCACGCCAGTGTCCCAGATGTCTATCCGTATTCCTGATGCCCTGCCTATGTCCTGATGTCCTGGTGTCCTGATGTCCAGTCTGTGTCCTGATGCCCAGTCTGTGTCCGATGTCCTGATGTCCAGACTTTGTCTGATGTCCTGATGTCCTGCCTGTGACCTGATGTTCCACCGGTTTCCCGGGATCCACCCTGTGATGACGTCTGTCCTGGGTCGGTGTCTGACGTTCTCCTGCTGAGCCTGTGCTGCGCCTGAGGCCTGTGAGAGAGGCCGTCCTAGTAAGCCCATGCCAGATGAACCTAGACTGCATCAACCTGTGATGTCCTCCTGCCTTCGTCTGTAATCCTGAGACGTGTACCCTACTCTGATGTGTGGAATCAGGATCTTGACATCATTATGTTTTGTTATGTACTGTGTTTTCATTTAAGTAAACTTTGTTTCTTCATACCTGAAGGTGTGCGGTGTAATCAAGTTCTGCATATTGCCATCTTGTTCACATGCTCAGCTGCCACACACCCTGCTCACTGCCCTTCCCTAGTCTGGGTAGGTCCAGATTACTCTATGTGGTCCAGTGGGTCCACATCGAGTTCCCATGTGGGACACTCACCCACGTCGTCATGGTTTGGCAACGTGGGGGCATCGGCTCGGCCGCATTTACGGTCACAGCCGTAACAAAAGTATTGAACACATGAGGAAGGAGAGGTAGAAAAAGCCAAGGAAAGTCATGACACCAGCTGAATTCTATCAGTAATTACAAAACAATCATGCCATTTAGTTGAAAATGTAAAAAGGTGTCTCATTACCAAGGTGCCACTCACAAAACATCTCATGATGGGTAATGCCAGTGAGATATCTCAAGACCTTTGCAACCTTACTATTGATAAACATACTTAATGGCATTGGTTGCAGAAGAATTTCTAAACTACTGAAGGTTCCAGTGAGCACTGTTCGTGCCATAATCTGGAAGTAGAAAGATCATCATTTCACCATAAATTGGCCACAAACAGTTGTTTTCCACCACATTTCAGACTGCGGAGTGAAAATATAATGAGAAGACTTGTCCAAGAGCCAAAGACCGCCTGTGGAGAGCTGCAGAAAGACTTGAAATCAGTAGGTATACCGTAATTGTTTCAAAGAAAATAATAATTAATGCACTCAACCTCCAAGGCCTGTATGCACGCTCACCATGCAAGACTCCATTGCTGAACTAAAAGCATGATCAAGCACGTTTAAAATGTGTTCAACAACATTTAGACAAGCCAGTGAAATACTTTGGGAATGTAGTCTGGTCAGATGAGAACAAAATTGAGCTCTTTGGATGTCATAATACACACCATGTTTGGAGGCCAAATGTCACTGCATATCATCCCAAAAACACCATATCAACAGTGACATTTAGAGGTGATAACATCATGGTGTGGGGCTGTTTTTCAGCATAGTGCACTAGCAAGCATCAGATAATTGAAGGTATGAAGAATAGATAAATGTACCCAGGCAATCTTTTATAAAATCTACTGCCTTTTATCAGGATGACGAAGAGGAAACTAGGGTGGACATTTCAGTAAGACAATGATCCCAAACACACAGAGAAGGAAACTCTCAAATAGCTTCATAGAAAGAAAATAAAGCTGCTAGAATGGCCCAGCCAATCACGTGACCTGAATACAAAAGAAAATTTATGGAAGGGCCTAAAGCTCAGAATTCATAGAAAGAGCCCATGGAACCTTTTGAAGAGTGTTTGTGCGGAAGAGTGGGCCAAAATGACACCTGAGCAATGCATGTGTCTAGTTTCTCCATACAAGAGGCATTTTAAAGCTGTCATCACTAACAAAGGCTGTTGTGTGAAGTATTAATTACATTTCAGTAAGCATGTTCAATACTTTTTCTCTGTGTCATTTCTCATTATTACACATGACATATTTTATGGACATCTATGATTCGATTTTTTTTGCCTTTGTGGATTGGATGGCTAGTTATGGATGTGTGGTGATAATTTCTTGTCAATTGCACCTTTCAAAATATATTTACTTAGAAAATTGGTGACATGTTCAATACTTATTTCACCCGCTGTATTCATATCTCATGTGAAAAATGATCCTTATGTGGTTCATGTTTTTTTTTAAATACACTAATAATAAATGGTATTTTATCATAAATTTATTTTTTAGGGTGGATTTGTGTATTTTTTTTTTTAAATCACTTTGACTTGAAATATTTCCTTTTCCAAAATGTGTAAAATTATATTTTCAAATTCCTAAAATATTCAGAATAATTATTGTGGCTACCAGGTCGTAAATGGTACTTACAAAGAAAAAGCAAAATTCATGAATTTCAAGTAAAAAAAAAAAATGAAATTCTTCCCTGTCTGCCATTCTTTTAGTGTTGTAGATGTTATTGCCAAATATGTTGAAGAGCTGGTTCTCATCCAGATCTACTGCATAATTGTGTAGCATCTCTTGCATTCAGAAAACACTATGCAGATGGTTATAGAAGGAATAAGTCTACAGTGTACGATCAAGAGAATGACCAGATGATTACATATCCTGATGTACATATAATTGTCAGGCTGTACACTCTCAGCTAAGTAATGTCTCTTTTTCATTCAGATTCTTACAAAGCAAGTTCAGAAATGTTTCAATAAATTCCTATAAATCTAGTTTACCTTTTTAAAATGTAGGAACTCAGGAGATTTTCTACCCACTGCTGTATTGAAATATACAATATAATTAAAAAAAAATTAAGATTTACTGAACTGTGTGTTGAATTATCAGACTTTGCAAATTTTCAGACTAAGATTGATCCTGTTGGATGAAGGAAAGTGATTTCCATTTGGTCAGTAATTATATTTCACAATATAGAGAAAAATCCACAATGAAACAAAAGAACATTTTCTGTGACTGTTTCTTTAAGTACAACAAATCCATCAATTGTGGCAAAACTATAGAAACAAACACATTTGAAACTCAAATTTTTCTTTTCGTGCTTTTTTTTCCATTGACAGTTAATTCACAGCAAAGTTATCACCACAATTACAATGTTCCTCCTTATGTTTTGGGGTCTCCACACACCCCAGTGAATACTAAATGTAAGATGTAAAAAGTAAAAAAAAAAAGGCCTCGCTGCCCCACTGCTTGCTACCTGCTGTTTAATCCTCTGGTCCTCTTCTTTCAACTGATGGCAGGCATCATCTCTAGTTTATAGGAACCCAAAATAAAGCTAAACCACTGTCTCTTCCTAAGAGCCACCAGCAAAATCATGGTGCCATCCTTGTACCATCCTAATACCTGAAAGGAGAGAATAACATAAAAAGACTTAAAGTCTTAAAAAAAAATTATTTTTTTGCCAAGTTGCCTTTTTTATGAGAATTTGAAAAGTGAAAGTAAGAATCACATTTTAAAGGATAAAACAACACTGTTCTTGGTAATAAAATGTAAAGCGCTGCGGAATATGTTGGCGCTATATAAATAAAGATTATTATTATTATAAAATAACATGCATATAGTGCTAAGGAAAGTAAAAAGCTAAAATATATAATGGATTTAAGCATAGAACATACTACCATTGCTTTTGGGAGAATTATTTGAAATACAAAAATTTGACACAAGTGTAGCTGTTGGTTATCAGGTCTTGTAGTCATGGAAGGTGTTCTTTGGTAGTATAAGTAGAAAGCATTAGTGTTGAACTTGTGCTGGTTGGAATTGGAACAGTTTCCATGCCATATCAAAGCACTACACTTAGCTAGCAGCCACTCGTCTACATCCAGCTGTGCATCTGGCACACAGGACAGGTAAAAGTCCACTTGCTGGTTAACTATTGACTACCTATTTGTTGGCTATTATTAATTTGGCCTTATTTTACATTTGGGGTCGCTTTTTACTTTCCCAAGCATACTTAGAATTTGTTCATTGTACCTTGTTTCGGAGTTAATTTCATCTTTTGCTAAAAAGAAATACAATTTTGTAAAAGTTAAAAACATTGAAAAAAAAGCAAATCTCCCAAATTAAATGTAAAACCTGCCCTATTTGGTTAAAAGATGATAACATTTGGGTGATGGTATGACGACATTTAAGCAATATTACTTAGCTATGTTATGATTTGTTAATTAGAGGAGTAACTAGGGAACAAAATAGCACAATAGGTTTTTATCCATATAGCATGGACCGTGATAAAACGGCTATGCTCACCTAGTTTGGTTGTGTGATGCACAACACTAAAGAGGCACAGAAAAGAGAAATCTCATTGGATGCAGCACCACGGGTTACAGAAACCAGCGTAATATCGGGTAGGTAAAAAGAAAACAGGTGTCCTGCGCTGCTGATGAGGATACTAACAGAGATTCAATGAGGCAAGGAGAGTAACTATATGGATAATTTTCAACTCGTTTTGAAGTCATCCATCTCCTTTATCAAGAAAATCTACTTTGGTTTTTCCTGATGAAGAAGTTGGATGATTTTGAAACGCGTTGAGAATAAACCACATTGTTATTATCCTTGGCTCATTGAATCTGTTTGGATCCTTACCAGCAGCGCAGAACACCAGTTTCATTTTTTCCTACCTATGATTAGTTATTTGGGCTTTACATAGCATTATTTGGGCATGACATGAAGGTTCTATGTGAGCAATATGTGATTGTGCTACTTGGTGTTATGCTAATATTGTTAACATAGTATGATCATTTTATTTGGGATTATACAGTGAATTATTTGAACAGTGCTTGATACCATGTTAATAATGTATTTAATTATTTCTTATAGTATTTCACCAATGTATGATGATCATTTCGAACTAGTGTTATAGTATTATGCATTGTACAAACATTTTTTTATTAAGTACACATTACTTTTTATAAGTCAGTGAGGCCCTTGGGGGTGAGGTGGTATGCGGGGGGTTCAGGCTGAAATTTTACCAGGAGCACATGAATTTGTTTCTATATCTCTGGTAAAAAGCTGCAGATAAACCATACATATTATAGTGATTAAACTTAATTGCAACATTATTGAAAAACATACCTGTTGAATGGAAATATTAAATACCCTATTTTACATTTGTAAGGTCCCACAATGCACTATATCTAATTGATAAGTTGTAATGCAGAGAAGCCTATTTAAAATGGGAACCTAAAGAAATAAGCTAATTGATTTGAGTAAAATTGAATTTACCTTGACCTTTGCAAAATATTCAAATTCGCCAATATTTTTTGTGATTTGCTTCATGTGAAAAAATGGCCGATTTATTGATAGCTAGGAAATGGTCTTAAAAAAATACCTCACATATCCTCCCATTCAGTCCTCCTTGAGGCAGCATCCACCCTCTTCTTTTCTTCAGTTGCACAATGTCCTCCTCTAGCACTCTATGCTATGGTTTCCGCTGTTAAGAAGGTCCCTATTGTCACACTATGTGCCTTGACTGAGGTGTTGAATTGGCAAGGAGCTGCACGGGAAGGTTAAGTGGTCAGGTATGTTTTTTTTCACCCTACATTTATTGTGCTTCAAGGTCTTGAAAGGGTAACTCAGCACTAGTTACCTGCCTCAAATACCCATTTTGAAGGAATATGAACTTATTTGAGAAGGGGGTAGGAATTGTGCAGTTGGTTTCTTTCCTCAATTACAGTGGATTCATTGAATAACAATGAAAATAATAATAATAATTTCAATAAAACAAATGCTTTGTTTCTCTGTGGCAGGGAAGGAAACTACTTACTGTTTTATCGCCAATAGATTACAGATGATTACTCGCAGTTTCAGCATCACTATGCAGTGGCTTGTGAAAGTATTCACCCCCTTGACTTTTTACCTGTTTTGTTACATTACAACCTTTGTTTAAATTTGTAATACAATTTGTATGTGATACATCGGCACTAAGTAGTCTAAGTTGGTGAAGTGAAGTAAGAAAAATATAGGTATGAATTAAATTTGTGGGATCTAAAAATTGGCGTGTGCATATGTATTCAGCTGTTTTACTATTAAACCACCAAAAATATTTTGGTGCAAGCAATTACCTTTATAAGTCACATGCTTAGTGAAAGGAAGTCCACCTCTGTGCAATCAAGTGTCACATGGTCTGTCAGTTTATGCACACCTTTTCTGAAAGGACAGAGAGGCTGCAAGACCATTAAGCAAGAGACACCACTAACCAAAGAACACCATGAAGTACCAAGGAGATCTCCAAACAAGTCAGGGACAAAGTAGTTGAGAAGTACAAGTCCGGGTTGGGTTTAAAAAAATATCCCAATCTCTGATGATCCCCGGAGCACAATCAAATCCATTATCATCAAATGGAAAGAACATGATACCACAACAAACCTGCCAATAGAGGGAGGCCCATGAAAACTCTCAGCCCGGGTAAGGAGGGCATTAATGAGAAAAGCAGCACATTGATCAACGGGAACCCTGAAGGAGCTGCAGAGTTCCCAAACAGAGGCTGCAGAATATGTCCATATGACCACAATAATCTGTACACTTCATAGAGGTGGCGTTTAGGCAAGAGTGAGCAGAAAAATGCCTTTTCTTATACACAAAAATGGTAACGTCTATTTGACAAACGTCTGATGTCAAACCAACACAGCTTATCACACCAAGAATACCATCCCAACAGGGAAACATGGTGGTGGCAGCTTCATGCAGTGGGGATGTTTTTTGGCAGCAGGGACAAGGAAAATACAGTAGTCCGAGTTGGGGGAGAAGATGGATGGTGTGAAATAAAGGGATATTCTTGTGTAAAACCTGTTTCAGTCTGTCAGTGATTGGAGACAGGAATGAAGGTTCACCTTCCACAAGACGATGACCCAAACATACTAATAAAGCAACACTCAAGTGGTTTAAGGAGAAATGTGTAAATGTTTTGGAGTGACCTAATTAAAGCCCAGACTTTAATCCAATTGAGAATCTGTGGTCAGACTTGAAGATTGCTGTTCACCAGAGGAAACCATCTAACTTGAAGGAGCTGGAGCAGTTTTGCCTTTGGGAATGGTCAAAAATCTCAGTGGCAAGATGTGGATGTTCACAGAGACTTATCCAAAGCGACTTGCCGCTGTAATTGCCACAAAAGTAGGCTTTACAAAGTACTGACTTTAGGGACTGAATAGCTAGGCACACTGAAGTTTTCAGTTATTTTGTCCTATTTTGTCCAATAAAAAGAAAACCAAATGAT
Organism: Ranitomeya imitator; assembly: GCF_032444005.1. Lineage (NCBI taxonomy): Eukaryota > Metazoa > Chordata > Amphibia > Anura > Dendrobatidae > Ranitomeya > Ranitomeya imitator. Next base: position 79,705,852 of record NC_091287.1, read on the forward strand.
GACAGTTGTAGGCATGTTCTCTACATGAACTGATGCAAACTTTAAAAAAAAAAACAGTGAAGTTCCAGAATGTGAGGTAGCAAAATATGGAAAATGTCAGTGAAGGAGGGGTGAATCCTTTTGCAAGCCACTGTATCTAGTGATCAGTTTATCATTTAACAAAGCAAAAAAGAATATTTAAAATCAGACAACACTTTTTCATTAACTTCTTAGAATGTAAAGCAGGAGAATAAATAGCAAAAAAAGTGTAATGAGTTCATTAGTTTATATTTTTGGGGGATGAATAGCGGAAAACATTAAAACTTTGAATGTTTAAATCCTTACTACTGAATGCTCTGATATTATTTTAAAACTAGTAAACAGTGGCTACCAGAATCACTTGTATAGAGTCAGGCTACCGCTTACAAACTTATTAAGCACATTAGAGTAGAAAGAAATCTTTACCTCTACAGGCATTCCGTTTTTACTTAACGGTGATTCCCACACTTGCAATTTATAGCATAAATGTGTATGGTCAAAATGCATTTTCATCTTCTCTATTAATCTGAACATGCTTAGCCAGGTAAGCTCACGTGCAGCCCTAATCAAGTTCTGAAGAAATTCAAGTTGTCCTGCAGGCTCAGGGTGCATCAGTGTCAGTGCAAACTTTCTGTCAACAGCTAGACTGTAGTGTGCGAAAATGTGCGTGATTAAGCCAAAGTTGTTCGGAGATTGCATCTTGTGAACAGATGAGAGCAAGACAGAACTTTTTGGTAAAGCATATCATTCTAATGATTACAAAAATGGAATGAGGCCTACAAAAAAAGAACACAGCACCTACAGTACATTGAACACCTGTGTAGAGATCTTAAAATTGCTGTTGGAAGAAGGCACCTTTCAAATATGGGAGACCTGGAGGAGTTTGCAAAAGAAGAGTCCAACATTTCAGTTGAGAGGTATAAGAAGCTTGTTGATGGTTATAGGAAGAAATTGCTATTCCAAAGGGTGTGCAACCAAATATTACGTTGAGTGTGCCAACAATTTTGTCAGGCCCATTTTTTGTGGATTTGTGTGAAATGATGTCCAATTTTCCTTTTCTTTCTATTTTTTTGTGTTGCTCCAATACACACAAAAGAAATAAACATGTGTATAACAAAATATGTGTAATTGAAATAATTTTCTGAAACAATTACATGGGTACCAACACTTTCAGCCATGACTGTATATGTTACATTTGTATTAATTGGAAACAGAACTATAATAGGTGGAGGATTTGCAAACGCATCCGACCCTGGAACGTAGGGGGGGGGGGTGTCAAAAAGTCCTTTTGATCTATATAAATAGACCAATGCTATTAAAGACTTGTAATAATTGGGGGCCGTTTTGGAGCTTTTTCATTGGGACCCATGAGATTTAAATTAGACCACTGATTTGAACCCTAGCCACTAGTGTTGCAAGGCACCAATATTAACCAATGAGCTGCTGTCCCTTCCATACATGTAATGCAATGTCCATAATCTATTTTGATCAAGGAAGATATGTGGAAATTAAACCAATGAATAAATGTGGATATTAAAAAATGCATTCTTTGCAAAAAGTCATTGAGAGAGGGAACCTAGTAAATTAATCTTCATCTAGAACATTAAATAAAAATGTGGGATAATCTTTATTTGCAGTAACAATTCATGACAAATGAGCCCGGTTGGCTTGTTCACTTTGATGAAGGGCATGCAGGAAAGACAATAGGTTTGCATTTTTAAGTTAATCAGTAGCCAAGTGATGTATTTCTCAAAAAAAAAACTGGATTCATCAAGTGCGCCATCAAGGAATAGGTGCAATACTTTATTTCCTCCATGTGCGGATGAAATATACATAACATAACAAAAGGCGGCTATCTGTATTCACTAGAAAAGCACCTGGAAGATTAAAGTTGTGGACATAGCATTAACAAAGTAGAGACCACACTGAATTAATGAGCCCAGGAGATAGACATTCATTCAAGTCTTAATTTATTTTTCTTTTCTAGCTCATCCTTTAAGAAAATGACAGTGTCTTCTTATCGATTTTACACTCAGAGATCAATCAGCAATGCCCTGACTCAGACAAAATTTACAGCATTCTCTGACACAGCCTGCAGCATTTGGACCTATGCAGACATTACAAGGAAGCAATATATCATGTTTGTATGTAGAGCCTGACATGCTTAAAAATAAGCTAATCTGTAGTGGAATTTCCTTCTTTTTGACAAGCTGCTGTGCCCAGCAGATCGCTCTTCTTGTTATAAATTTCTCTGCTCGCTCCGCTATTAATTATAACAATTGTGCAGGAAACATGAATTTAAGCCCGCAGGGAGGTCATCTGCTCTGTAGTTTTGGTAAAAATATAAACAGATCACTCCGGCTAAAACAATGTGAGAAGATTGATAGGTAAGATATAAAAATACTAACTGCTATGATGACTTGTCGTAATTCAGTTACATTGCTTCCAGGGGATATGGTGATATATACTTATATACAGTCTTAGTAAAAGAAAAACTATTCTAGCCCTTTTATGGTAAGGGTTAGGATAATACAGCACTGTCAGCAAACTGTAGAAGCTCTTGTTCTGAGCCTACTTCATTTTAAAAATTGATGAACTAACCACAAGCATTGTTTTTGCTTAAGACAGCCTAAAAGGGATTTCCTGGAAGAGAACATTAATGGTTCATTATTAGGATAGCCAATCAACAACAGATTCGTAAGGTATAAAATCTTGGTACCCTTGTTTATGAGCTGTTTAATGGGGGTGCATTGCTGAATTTCAAAACTGTATCCTCTTCAATAATTACATCGCTCCCTCAATCTGCACACCCTACACTTAGTAGTAGTGGTGAAGGAGATTTGAGGGGAGTGAAACAATGCTGTGTTGCATGAGGGTAGAGGAAGCGAAACGGCTTTTCAGACCAATGACACCACCAAACAATGTGTAGGCGAATCAAGAGTTAGACCCCAACTATTCTGATATCATTGGCTTATTATAAGAATTCATCAATATTCTACAACTGGAAAACCCTTTTAACAGTTGATAGACAAGTACAACATTTGTGTCTGCCTTATCTTCCTCTACACTTTTTATCAAATACAGCACATATATAAAGAATAGGGAAGCCTCAAGCGAAGATGGAAATAGAGACCCCGATTCATCAAGACTGGCGTTTTTCATGCTGGTCTTGATAAAAGGGTATGTTGGATTCATGTGCATCTTAAACAATCAAGAGTGAGTGTCTGAAAAGTGGCATGCCCCTCTGCACGTCTCATCGCAAATCTTACTTTAGTTGGGGAATGTAGTAAAATTTGTTTTATAAGACAGGGGTCCCCAACTCCAGTCCTCAAGGCCCACCAACAGGTCATGTTTTCAGGATATCCTTTGCATTGCACAGGTGATGCAAATATTACCTGAGCAAGACTAAGGAAATCCTGAAAACATGACATGTTGGTGGGCCTTGAGGACTGGAGTTGGGGACCCCTGTTATAAGGAACACAGATGCTCATCATGGAATTCGATGAATGGGGGTTAGCACGCCCCCGTCCTGCTGTACCATTTCCTCCCACTTTGTCAGAGCTGGGTGAAAATGGCTTCATAAAGCAAAAAGTCAAACATTTTTAGTACAGTCACCAGTTGTGGAAAAAATGTACAACTTTTCAAAGCTTTTTACACCAGAATTCTGGTGTAAAAGCTTTGATGAATCGGGCCCAGATAGTGCAGAAGCATCTATCGCAACCAAGTCCTGGTGGCTCTCAGCCGTATGCATAGTCACTAGTTTTACTATTGTACAAGCCTTATTATATGTTACTTATTGGGATATGGAAGTGACAAGATCAAATCGCATCAAGGACATCATCAACAAGGAGTTCGTATGTCTTCACTGTGTTTATGTGGGTTTCCTCTAGGTGCTCTGATTTCCTGATTTCCTCTCACACTCCAAAGACATACTGATAGGGAATTTAGATTGTGAGCCACAATGGGGACAGTGAGGATAATATCTGTAAGAGCTGTTGAATATGATGGCACTATATACCGTATATACTCGAGTATAAGCCGACCCGAGTATAAGCCGACCCCCCTAATTTTGCCACAAAAAACTGGGAAAACTTATTGACTCGAGTATAAGCCTAGGGTAGAAAATGCAGCATTTATCGGTGAATTTCAAAAATAAAAATAGATGCTCTGCACCGTTCATTATTGCCCCATAGATGCTCCATATGCAACTGTGCTATATAGAATGCTCTGCACCGTTGATTATGGCCCCATAGATGCTCCTTATAATGCTGTGCCATATATGCTCTGCACCTTTGATTATGGCCCCATAGATCCTCCTTATAATGCTGTGCCATATATGCTCTGCACCTTTGATTATGGCCCCATAGGTGCTCCTTATAATGCTGTGCCCCATATATGCTCTGCACCTTTATGGCCCCATAGGTGCTCCTTATAATGCTGTGCCCCATATATGCTCTGCACCTTTATGGCCCCATAGGTGCTCCTTATAATGCTGTGCCCCTTATATGCTCTGCATCTTTATGGCCCCATAGGTGCTCCTTATAATGCTGTGCCCCTTATATGCTCTGCACCTTTATGGCCCCATAGGTGCTCCTTATAATGCTGTGCCCCTTATATGCTCTGCACCTTTGATTATGGCCCCATAGGTGCTCCTTATAATGCTGTGCCCCATATATGCTCTGCACCTTTATGGCCCCATAGGTGCTCCTTATAATGCTGTGCCCCTTATATGCTCTGCACCTTTATGGCCCCATAGGTGCTCCTTAGAATGCTGTGCCCCTTATATGCTCTGCACCTTTATGGCCCCATAGGTGCTCCTTATAATGCTGTGCCCCTTATATGCTCTGCACCTTTATGGCCCCATAGGTGCTCCTTATAATGCTGTGCCCCTTATATGCTCTGCACCTTTATGGCCCCATAGGTGCTCCTTAGAATGCTGTGCCCCATATATGCTCTGCACCTTTATGGCCCCATAGGTGCTCCTTATAATGCTGTGCCCCTTATATGCTCTGCACCTTTATGGCCCCATAGGTGCTCCTTAGAATGCTGCTGGTGCTGCCATAAAAAAAAAAAAATCACATACTCACCTCTCTTCTCAGGACGCCGGCGCTTTCAACAATTACCTGCTCCTCCTGCGGCTCCGTCTCCAGCACTGACGCTCAGCAGAGGGCGCGCACTGACTACGTCACAGCGCCCTCTAACCTGAGCGTCATTGCTAGAGGACGCTGCAGATGGAGCCGCACCGGAGCGAGGAGCCGGTAATTATAGCGCTGCGCTCCCCTTACCTGCTCCTGGCCCGGTCCCTGCAGTCCCTGGCTTCTCCGGCGCTGCAGCTTCTTCCTGTAATTGAGCGGTCACATGGCACCGATCATTTACAGCAATGAATATGCGGCTCCTCCCCTATGGGGGTGGAGCTGCCTATTCATTTCTGTAATGAGCGGTGCCATGTGACCGCTCAGTGCAGGAAGAATCTGCAGCGCCGGAGAAGCCAGGGACTGCAGGGACCGCGCTGGGAGCAGGTAAGTATGACTACACAGCCCCCGCTCCCCCTCCCCTGCTGACACCCGGGTATATGACTCGAGTATAAGCCGAGAGGGGGACTTTCAGCCCAAAAAAATGGGCTGAAAATCTCGGCTTATACTCGAGTATATACGGTAAGTAAGCAAAAAGAATAACAAGATACTTTTCGGGCTTCAACATTATTTGCTAATAGTGTAGGATCTCTCGAGATTGCTTATTTATTTTGCTCTCCACCTATAAAAAGAAATAATAAGACAAATCTTGACTAGTGATGAGCAAGTATACTCTTTGCCTGGGTTTTCCCGAGCACGCTCGGGTGGTCTCTGGGTATTTATGACTGCTCAGAGATTTCACTTTCCTTGCCCCAGCTGGAAGATTTGCAGCTACTAGATAGCTTGATTAGATGTGGGGATTCCCTAGCAACTAGGCAACCCCCACATGTACTCAGGCTGGCTAGTAGCCGTAAATCATCCAGCTGCGGCAAGGAAAACTAAATCTCCGAGCAGTCATAAATACTCGGAGACCACCTGAGCGTGCTTGGGAAAACCCGAGCAATGAGTACACTCGCTCATCACTAATCTTGACATCTTGACCCCTCTCTTAAAATGCCTTATAGCAGCCATTTAGACTGTCTATACAGTAATTACACCAGTGATATTGTATGTTGACAGTTTTCGAGAGTCCCCATTGTGGAGGCACGGGTGGTCAGTAGATGATTTAGTCTGCTGGCTCGAGACCGCATGGACCAGGGCTCATCCAACTGAATGCCCGCTCTCCTTCCCATGGGCATAACACTACTCAGACAACACAGGGTGAGGGTAAAACAATGTGGCAATACTTTATTGAACAACAAAGCAGAAAATAACATTTAACAGTACCCGTAAATAGAAAAGATGATGTAAATTACAGAGTCTCCCCCTTCCGCTGAGTCACCAGTTTTAGAACAGCTGCGACTTCGCTGCTTCCAGGGCCAACTACCCCACCAGTGGCTCCCCACTTTTGGTGGGCATACACAGAGAGGAGGTAACAACAACCTTAGGAAGCTGACAGTCTATTGAGGCACCTGGCCAGGTGACCTGTTTGTCCCAACCTGGATTCTCCGAACATCTTTGAGGGTTCAATGATGGTCAATGGAGCAGATCTGTATTCTCCAGGGCAGTAGTCTTTTAATCTGGCATCCTGTAGATAGTCTGCGTCTTTCTTGATAGAGCCATGTTGTCCTTGCTGTGGTTTTTGTGAAGGCTCTCTTTGATTCTTCTTGCAGAAGGATAGACATCCCTTTTAATACCCACATTTGTGGTGCATCATCCTTTATCAGGGGGAGGTGTAATGAATTTAGCTGTCATTGTTTGAGTATTTAATCAACCTGCATAGTATGTCCTTCACTGTTTGCAGGTCAACAAACTAGTTGGTAATGTATAATCAAGATATTAACAAACATCTGTTGTTCAATTACTCTATGTCAGTGTTCCTCAAAGATAGCAAACATTGAGTTGTAGCAAACAGCAACTCAAAAGTCAATATTCAAGGTCATATGGACAAAGGTCTATGTTTCTGGGCCAACCAAAGAAAAACACATACATTCAAAAGTCAACCTAAAGATAATAGCCTATGACTCCTGGCCTGCTGAAAATAGACATCTGGATAATTAAGATTAAACGCTGTGTCATCATATCCACTATGCTAGGAGCTGAAAACTTGATTACTTACTTTCATAGAATCACATCTTTCCTGGTCATACTACAATTATCAGAGATGCGTCTTGCAAAATTATCTGGAAGCAAATATTAACTTGGGTTACCTTCCAATGACTTGATAAAGAGATCATGTGCAACAAAAAAATTATACATAAAGCATTGTAGAAAAATATTCTTTACAATATATTTTGTATATATTATTTTTTTTCTGGTAGAATTTGATAAAATAAAGAAATAAGTATTATCTACCCCACCACTTCAGTGTTGCTAATCATGCTGGCTGTGCAGTGATGATGTCCCATTAATTTATAAAGTGATCTGATCACTCTAGCCAATTACTGGCCTCAATGGTCACATGCTACACATGAAAACTTCACCTTTATAACACATGATTGGTGACAAATTGATGAGGAGCGCAAAAAAAGCAATACTGGAATGATAGAAAATTTAACAGGTAAATATTAGTTACTTCTTTATGTCAGAACAGTATCTACCCTTGCTGTATCTATGTTTCATAAGATCCCACAAAAAACTCCTTAGGGGCAAGTCATTCAAGAGTAGTTAATTGATTTTTGGTTAATGTTACATGTGCATACAAATTGTTTGCCTATACCACAAGACTTTGAAGATCAAACACAGAATTCACGCCATATGTGTTAGTATATGACATAAAACATCAAGTACATGTTTGTAATACGCAGAGGAGCAACATTCCTCTAGTCTTGGCATGCAGCCTACTGCATTCCAAGACATAATACTGTTTGTCACCCATCATTATCAGCCTTCTGAGTTATACAAGCTAATAAGCCACCGCCAGGGTCTAATTAGACATCTAGCGGAATAATATACAACACATTACGAGAGATTTATCAATGAAAATATATAACATATTAATATCTGCCCTCAGTTACTGGCTTTCCCTCTGGTGCAGAAAATTGCGCGGGAGCCCACGCCAGTTTTTTTCATGAATACATTCTTTTGTTAAATACATATAGGTCCCAAATTTTACACAAACATACTACTAACAATATTAGTCACTGACATCTATAAATCTAAGGCCGGGATCACACATGCGAGAAATACGTCCGAGTCTCGCATGGTAATACCCGGCATTGCAGCCGTCACTCAGGAGCGGAGCATCAGCCGCATGTATTGCTAGGTGGCGGTAATCGACTCTACCTGCCCATATATTGTAGGTTTAGCCCAGAGTGACATGTTTTGTCCTTACTTGTAGGCTGGTGGCCCAAAAGCGGCATGTATGGTAGAGTAGGACCCATCAGAAGGAGATCACCTTGCCATGGTTGATGGGCACACATGAATTGGCCAATTTATGCGCTAAGAATCTTCATTTCATCTATTATTGTAAGTTTTATGAGAAAAATTTTTTTGAAAAATTTGTGAAAAAAATATTTTTGAGATGTATAATTCATATTGAATATTTGTCTGTGTTTTCACATGGCCTAGATTCATGTACATGTGCTGCTGTGTTCTTTTTTATCTATATTGCAGTTTGCAGCTTGCATGTATTCACATTAGAAGTGCTGGTTGATTTTTTTTCTCTCTCTCTCTCTCTATATATATACCTATACTAGGTGTATAATTCTATTACTGTATAAACTCGAGTATAAGTCGAGATTTTCAGCCCATTTTTTTGGGCTGAAAGTCCCCCTCTCGGCTTATACCGAGTCATACCCGGGGGTCGCAGGGGAGGGGGAGCGGGTGCTGTCTAGTTACCTACTCCGGCGCGGTCCCTGCAGTCCCTGCTTCTTCCAGTGCTGCATCTTCTTCCTGTATTGAACAGTCACATGGTACCGCTCATTACAGTCATGAATATGCGGCTCCACCTCCCATAGAGGTGGAGCCGCATATTCATGACTGAAAATGAGCGGTAACTGTGACCGCTCAATACAGGAAGAAGATGCAGCAGCGGGAGAAGCAGGGACCGCGCCGGAGCAGGTAAGTATACGGGGAGGGCTGCACGATATTTACCTGCTCCTCGCTCCGGTGCGGCTCCGTCTCCAGCGTCCTCTGGCAGTGACGCTCAGGTTAGAGGGTGCGGTGACGTAGTCAGTGCGTGCCCTCTACTGAGCGTCAGTGCTGGAGACGGAGCCGCACGAGGAGCAGGTAAATATTGAAAGCGCCGGCGTCCTGAGCGAAGAGAGGTGAGTATGTGATTTTTTTTTTATTGCAGCAGCAGCATTATATGTTGCACAGCTTTATGTGGAGCATCTATGGGGCAATAATCAACGGTGCAGAGCATTCTATATGGCACAGCTTTCTATGGAGCATCTATGGGGCCATAATGAACAGTGCAGAGCATTATATATGGGCCACAGCTTTATGTGGAGCATCTATGGGGCCATAATGAACGGTGCAGAGCATTCAATATGGGGCACAGCTTTATGTGGAGCATCTATGGGGCCATAATGAACGGTGCAGAGCATTATATGTGGCACAGCTTTATATGGAGCATCTATGGGGCCATAATGAATGGTGCAGAGCATTATATATGGCACAGCTTTATGTTGAGCATATATAGGGCAATAATGAACGGTGCAGAGCATTCTATATGGCACAGCTTTATGTGGAACATCTATGGGGCCATAATGAACGGTGCAGAGCATTAAATGGGGCACAGCTTTATATGGAGCATCTATGGGGCAATAATGAACGGTATGGAGCATCTATTTTTATTTTTGAAATTCACCGGTAGCTGCTGCATTTCCTACCCTAGGCTTATACTCGATAAGTTTTCCCATTTTTTTGTGGCAAAATTAGGGGGGTCGGCTTATACTCAGGTCGGCTTATACTCGAGTATATACGGTATATTCTATCGTAAGCTGTCAGTGTGATTTTACTGTACACCGCACTGAATTGCCGGCTTTTCACAGGACACCGGTGTGCTTTTGTCACACTGATGGTCCTTGTGTTGTCCGTTTTTTTCTCGCAACCATAGACTTGTATTGGCGAGTTTCGGCTGATATACGCTGCAAGTCGCAGCATGCGGCGATTCTATTCGCACATATAATAAGGCAGAGAAAAAAACGGATGATGGGAGCTGCCCCATAGATTAACATTGGTCTGAGTGCTATGCGATTTTTTCTCGCATAGCACTCATCCATACTCCTCTCTAGTGTGACTGCACCCTTACTCTTAAGAACTACACATATGCATGAACTGCGAGTCCAGTGAATTATACCCAAGACTACAAAAATCACTTATTACAAGGCTGAATCTGGAATTTATGAAAACATTGACCTATATGTTAAGTGAGTTGCCTCTAACCCCTTCCGTGGTCAGCAGATTTTATTCACAAATAATACTATAGCTATATAGGCAGGGGCATACATAGAAATCATGGGGCCCCATAGCAGAAGTTCTATTTGTCCACCCCATAGAAAAAAAAAAAAAAATATATATATATATATATATATATATATATATATATATATATATATATATATATATATATATATATATATATATATATATATATATATATATATATATATATATATATATATATATATATATATATATATATATATATATATATATATATATATATATATATATATATATATATATATATATATATATATATATATATATATATATATCAGCACGGTGGCGCAGTGGTTAGCACTGCAGCCTTGCAGTGCTGGGGTCCTGGGTTCTAATCCCACCCAGGACAACATCTGCAAAGAGTAAGTATGTTCTCTCCGTGTTTGTGTGGGTTTCCTCTGGGCACTCTGGTTTCCTCCCACATTCCAAAGACATACTGATAGGGAATTTAGATTGTGAGAACCATCGGGGACAGTGATGATAATGTATGCAAAACTGTAAAGCGCTGCGGAATATTTTAGCGCTATATAAGAATAAAGATTATTGTTATTATATATTTGTCAGGGTCACAGAAGAGCATATCTCACAACCTTGCAGCCTTTACAAGTAATTTCTCTTTCATTGCCCCCATAAAGTGCAATGCCAACAAAAGTGTCCTCCAAACACAGTTTTTGCTTTGCCACAGAAGTATTTTCTGCACTTTAGCAAAGATAATGGTGGTGTATCATTTGTGTTTGGCACGTGTTTGCAGAGGGAGGGGGTTTGCAGAACTCAGAGGCACTGCGTTTTTGTAAACAATAATTTTTTGTTTTCCCCAACTTTATGTGTGCACATTGCGGCTAGTCAATCAGGGCGCAGTAAACATCCACAATGTCATTGGCTGCTGAAATCACATGTCCCTCTCCATATAAAGAGCAGACATCTTGTTTTAGTGCCACTTTGACACTGTAACAGCGAAGAGAGGCTGCTCCTGACGCTGGCACTGTTAGCAGCAACATTTTAGCTAGTTAGCTAGACGGTTGAATTTCAGTCAGATAGTGTAGCTTGCTAGTATCCAGTATGGCTGTTAAATTTACCTTCCAGCATTTTTTTTGCCATTACTGAGGTCCACAGACAAAGCCAGCAGGGCACATGTCCTACAAGTGTGTTGTGCACTGCTTCTATTGTGCTCCATGCATGAGTATAGCATTCTAAATAATATTTTTCACTAGCTAAATGTGCAACAGCCTGCTGTATCCCAAATTGTCATTTAGTGCTGTAGTGATAACAAACTGTCTGCAGACCTAAGGCACATTAGAAAAAATTATAATTTTTCAGTTGCAAAAAGTTAGACAGCCCGCTGTATCAAACTTTGTCATTTTGTTGGGTTGAAATTAAGCAGTAGAGGCCTGATCCAGAGGCCACCCAAAAATTCTTGTGTTCCTAACATCATACAGCAGGAGACCTGACTTTAAAATACTTTGTAGCATCTAGTGTGTTATAGAGGCCTGATCCGGAGGCCACAAAAAAGTTTCTGTTCTTAGTGTCATACAGTAGAGGACCTGACTTTAAAATAGTTTGCAGCATCTAGTGTGTTATAGAGGCCTTATCCAGAGGCCACCAAAAAATTATTGTGCTCCTAACGTCATACAGTTGGGGACATCTCACTTTCAAATTGTTTGTAGCATATCTTCTTTGTCATACAGGCCTCATCCACACTCAAGCAATTCTTTCTTCTGTGACTAAAACGATACAGCATGCCATATTTCACCTTGGAATTTACTGTCTCTGAAATTCAGCTATTTTGTAGAGGTGGTGCAGAGTTTAAAATCTAATTTTTCTTGCTAATACTGTGCTCCTACCACATTATCTGAGCAACATGACTGGGAAAAAGCGAGGCGATGGTGGAAGGGGAACTAGGCTTGGTGTTCAAGGTGTATGTGGGGTAGGTAGTAATGTTTGTAAAAGCACTAGTGAACCAACAACACCACATCCTATGCAAAGCCAGCTGACAACTTCTGTTACTGGACAGGTACGGCACTACCTCTGTTTGGCAGATGCACACTGGTATGCCAATTGTTTCCTCCTACGCATGATAAAGCTAAGATGTTGAACTCCACCATCTCCAATCTATTGGCCACAGAAATGCTGCCTTTCCCCCTGGTAGATACAGATCGTTTCCAAAAGCTGATGGCCGTAGCAGTCCCCCAGTACCAATTGCCCAGTTGCCATTACTTTTCTAAGAAAGCTGTGCTAGCGGTACACCTGCATATCACAGATAACATTACCTGTTCCGTGAATAAATCTTTGTCTGTCATGTTGCATTTCACCACAGACATTTGGACGAGTAAGCATGGCCAAGGGTGTTACATCTTGTTGACTGCGCACTGGGTGACTCTGGTGGCTGTGGGGGCAGGCACTGCTCCACAAGTCTCGGAATCCCCAAGGCCTGCAGGACAAACCTCTACATTTAACACTTCCTCCACTTCTTCTGCCTCCTCCTCTATCTCTAGGGCCTCCACCTGCGCCCTCAACCTCTGACTTAATGAGGTACGCGTTTCAATAGTGCACAGCGAATCCCCACCACCTCCTTACTACGCAGAAAGGGCTCACCGCAATCAGGCAGTATTAAAATTGGTAAGCCTTGGAGATCGCAGTCATGCAACTGAAGATTTGTGGACAGCTCTCCAGGCAGAGTTTGATCAATGGCTGTCTCTGCTGAACCTGCAACCAGAGAAGGCAGTGTCCGATAACAGTGCAAACCTGATGGTGGCCCTATGGCGAGGCAAGCTCACACACGTGCCTTGCATGGCTCACGTCCTCAACCTGGTGGTACAGCATTTTCTCAGCCACTATCCTGGCCTGGGTGAGCTGCTCCAGATAGCAAGTAAGCTGTTATTGAAGTTGCAAGATCCAAGGAACAAATGGAGGAGAAAGAGGCGATGGGCGAACAACTGTCAGATGAAGAGGATAATCCTCCACTTTCTGTTCTTCATGGTTGGTGGGAGGGGACGGAGGAAACAAGGCTCATTGTTACCCAGCCACCAACACAGCATGGGCTTGGACCTCATGGTAGAGTCTGACATATGAGTGCCTTCTTGCTGCACTATCTGCAACATGATCCCCGTATACTTATGGTTAGGAATACTGCTGACTACTGGGTTGTCACTCTGTTAGATCCAGGTTATAAAACCACATTTTGCCAGATCCTTCCCACCCTTGAAAGGGACTCATGAATGCTGGAGTATCGAAACATGCTTTTACACAACCTTAAGAGAGCTTTTCCCCAAGACAGCAGTGAAGCACACAGTTCACATCAAAGCTCTAGACTTCTAACCTCTGCCACGCCAAAACATTAGCACCAGCGGAAGAAGCAATTTCTGTGAGTTCTTTGACACTTTTTTTAGACCAGCTCGTGCACCAGCACAGCAGAGTCCAAGTCTTAATTGTGGTGAACGAATGGAGAGAATGGTGCCGGAGTATCTAGAACTGAATATCAATACCATCAGGGAGGGTTTGGACCCTTTCACATTTTGGTCTTCCAAAAAGGATGAGTGGCCTGAGCTTGCCTCACACGCCTTGGAGGTTTTATCGTGCCCAGCAGCCAACGTTCTCTCAGAACCTGTCTTCAGTGCTGCTAGTGGTATCCTGATGGATAAGCACAGCCGGCTGTCCCCTGAAAGTGTAGACTGCCTAACTTTCATCAAGATAAACAAGTCATGGATCTTCAAGGACTTTTGCACCCCAATTGCAGACTGTACAGACTACGTGATATTGCATTTTTGAGTGTGATGCATTAAGGTCACGTAACTGCACTCTATGATATCTTTAGTGTGGTTTCTGTGCCTACTGTGGCTGCTGCTTAACTCAAATTTGTGGAAATGTGAACAGTCATGGTTGATCTACATCTACTGGGATAGTTGTAGTGGATGATGTGTCGGTCCGAATTATAATATTTCTATTCTCATGACAGTTATTCCATTTCGGTGGTGTCAGGCCCTCATTTTTTAAATTGTGAAAATTCTAGGTTGGGTGTTCATCTGCTGGATTGGGTGTAATGGAAGACCTGTCAGTCCCTATTGTATTATTTCTACTGTGGTGAAATTGATGTCACTATATTATTGTCTGCCAATAATTTTTGGAAATGTGAACACTCCTGGTTCAGTGTCCATCTGCTGGATTGGGTGTAGTGGAAGACCTGTAGGTCCCTATTATGCTATTTCTACTCTTGTGAAATTAATGCCACTTCTGTGGTGTAAAGCCCTCATTTGTTTAAATGTGAAAACTCCAGGTTGGGTGTCCATCTACTGGATTGGGCATAGTGGAAGACCTGTCGGTCCCTATTATACTATTTCTACTGTGGTGAAATTGATGTCACTTCTGTGGTGTAAAGCCTTCATTTGTTTAAATGTGAACACTCCTGGTTGGGTGTCCGTCTGCCGGATTGGACGTAGTGGAAGATCTGTCAGTCCCTATTATACTATTTCTACTTTGGTGAAAGTGATGCCACTTTGGTAGTATCTGCCACTAATTTTTGAAAATGTGTAGACTCCTGGTTGGGTATCCTTCATGCGTGTTGCCTGTAGCAGTAGGCCTCTGAGACCGTCAAGCCTCCACTTCCTTGGACTCAACTAACTGTGTTACTATCCTTAAATTTTTCTGACAATGGTAGTCTAAAAAACTGGTATTTTTGCCACCTGAGTGTGGCTCAGCATGAAAGCAGGTAGAGGTGTTGCATGTGGTATCAGGACTCTCAGCAAAGGAGGCCTACACCGATCCCTCAACTACCTTTTCTTGTGACATTCAATTGAAAGCTGTAAATGCTGTTCCACACTTTGATACCTCATGCCTGGCTGATTGCTGCAATGCCATGCTACGATTTGTACTATGGGTGAATTGAGGCCACTTTTCTGGTGTCTGTCCCTCAATGGATGTGTTTTGGCAGCATTTGGGGCCGTTATAAGGTGCTGTGCGTGCATTTGTTTTTGCCTCCCATTGACTGTAATGGTGTTCGGTTATTGTTAAATATGTTTATTTCACACATTTATTTAATCATGACTCTTTACCAGATGTGTTACTCTTAAAGAAAAAAATGTCATGTTATTTTCATAAAAAATGTAGTGGTTTATTGGATTGTCCACAGAAAAACCACATTGAAACAAAACATAAAATAATTAAAATAGTTACAGATAGATTGTCCATTTGTCCATATCAGCATTTGTTCCACATCTTTCCCAAAGTTCTGAATGGTAAATGGTGTCTATCCCTGACATGGAGTATGGTATTAGTCATCCTTGTTAACTCACATGCCAGCTGTTCATTTCTTCTGTGTGTAATCTGAAGTCCACGGAGAATGATGGAGAAGCAGGCAGGAGGTGACCCCCACGTGACCGCCTCCACCCTTCTGTGAGTCTCGGTTATATGTCCTATAGACCACGTGTTCTCTCTATATCGTGTTAACTTATACTCTGAGCTACATATACAGAAATAGCTTTTTGTAATGTCAGCGAGAGGCAATGTGCTCAGTACAGAATTGAAAATAAGAAAAATTCAATTAATAATTAATATTTAACAGTTAAGTTTGGCGAATATTCAACAAATTAATCCACCAATATTGCAAATTCGGTGATCGTAATCTGAACTGAACATTTAAATATTCACTCATCTCTAATCAGCAGGTGCCCTGGTCCGCTAGCCGAAACTGCATGGACCAGGGATCACCCCACCGAATACCCGCTTTCCTTTAATGTGGGCATAACACAACTCAGAAAACACAGGGTGAAGGTTAAACTGTGTGGCAATACTGTATTGAACACCAAATAGGCAAATAACACGAAGCACAATCCCAGCAAAATACCCAAGATATTGCACATTAAAGAGTCTCACCCTTCCACTGACTCACCGGGATAAGAACAGCTGTGACTTCAGAGCTTCCATCACCAACTACCCCGCCTGTGGCACGCACAGAGAGGAGGTAATGACAAGCTTAGGAAGATGACAGTCAATTGAGGTACAAGGTCAGTTGACCAAAGGGCAGGGCTCGGAAAGGAAAGAGCACTATTTGTCTGGGATAGATTGTGAATGCCATGTCGCATTTGGACAGCCCCTGACATTTGAAAACATCAGAAACTCCCCAGAAGTGGCCACATTTTGGAAACTAGACTCCTCATGGAATTCATATAAGAGTATAGTGAGAATTTTCATTCATTCACAAAACGTTATCACATTTAGATGCTTTTTTCCCACTAAAATACTGTTTTACCACCACATTTATAATTTACACTAGGGGTAATTGGAGATATAGGACCCCACAATTTGTTATGAAATTTCTCCCAAATGTGCTGTACCCCATATGTGGTTGTACACTACTGTTTGAGGCTTTTAGAACACAGATGTCATGACTGTGTCACGTACTTGTAAGATAAAGAACAAGATCGGGTATACCTTTCTCACACCAGTTCCGGAACTACCGGGATTGTCACCAATTTTACAGGGGGGAAGATTTTCAGACAAGGACCGACTGCTTCGTGTGAGTGCAGTGGGTGGGTCCGTGTTGAAAAGCTCTGCGTGCGGGAAAAGAGACAGAGTCCAGACAGGAAAGTTAAGTGGATAGTCGGGTGCAGTGTCGGCTGTGAAAGCAGAGCATCCCTTGAGTGCAGGCTAACGTGACAGATCCCCTGCATACCAGTCCACTGTGGGTGGACGACAGACTGCCAGTTCCCCACTAACCTCTGTGCCAGGAGGTGACTCACAGTTGAAACCAGAGACTGTAACCTGCGCGCAGCGCAGTGAGAAGCAGGTGACTAGGCCAGAGCCTCATAGTCAAGTACCTGTATACTCCGCAGAGCAAAGCCTTGTTTCGGCGGTTCTTCATACTGGACTGAGCACAGTGTTTGGCGTTCGTAAGTGCAGGAACTCCCCGCACCCTTCAAAGACTCTTTACCCGCTCTGTGGATTTGAGCCTCGTCCTCTACGGACACCGAGACATCAAGCGCCTCTGTTCTCGGTGCCACCGTTGGAGAACCGAGACACTGCAATCAAGAAGACTACAGACTGATAAGCTTTATTGCCTTTGTTTCTTCCTATCGAACTATTGTTCGTTCCTGCCCTACTCCGTCCTATCTCCCAGTTCTGCCCTTCTCCCTAACACGCCTCCCATGTTCAGCCACTCCCTGTACGGAGTATACATGTTGTTAATAAACCTGTAAATTCTTGATCTGCCTCCTGTTCGTGACAATATCTCACGTTCCTGCAATTTCTACATACTCCAAGGTGATCTGGTGTTAGAAGATTACTATATTTTGCGAATTGCAGATCTTCCATTTAGTCTGTGTGTTTGTGTCCTACATTAAATGGATTTGATTTCCTTTGGTGCTGAATAGGTTAACGACTGTTTCTATGCTGGTCGGAAACATGCAGCTCAATTTCTGATCTGGTCATTACCTCTCCCTATAAAACCTGGCCAGACCTTCTCTTCCTTGCCAGTGAAAGTTTAGCTGCCTAGCTCCTTGGAGATGCTGTGCTGAACTGGAGATCGTTGTTGCCACTGGAGATTGTTGTGTGATATTTTTGGTGTATGTGTTCCTCATTGTCCTATTACTTTTTGGTTTGTACATTCCTATCCTTCCCATACTTCTCTTCCTTTGGTGAGTGTTTGTATGTTTGTTGCTTTCTGTTATCTCTGTCTGTCGTACGTGTTGATACCCTAGAATTTCTGTCTTGGGCCTCCTGGGGGAGGGGACATCTTAGGGAGTAACAGGAGTGCAGTAAAGCTGGTGGCCCAAACCGTCTCACCTTTAAAAGTACATTTGGGTGCATTGATAGTTAGGGCCCCAGTCCTAGGGATGATTCAAGGTCCCTTTCCCTAATCACGAACAGTCACAGCATGATAGCAGATTTTGTTTGAATAGATTGTGGGCTCCATCAGCTAAGCCCCTGAGGTGCCTGAACAGCAGAATCCATCCTCCCCCCAGGTGACTACATATTGGAAACTTCACTGCCTAAAATTCATCTAGGGGTGTAGTGAGCATTTTGAGCCCATAGGTGCCTCACATAATTTTATAACATTGAGACGTGGAAATATGACATTTTTGTGGTAAAAATTAAATTTTTGTATTTGCTGCAAATTTGTCAGGTACACAAGGGTAAATAAGTGAAACTAGACCACATAATTTATTGTGCAATTTCTTCCAAACGCGTTGCTGCTCAATATGTTATCAGAAATTAGCCACACATCAGGGCTCAGAAGAAAGGAGCGCTATCTAGCTTTTGGAGCGCAGATTTTGCTAGAATAGTTTGGGGGCGACATTTGTGGAGTTTTGAGGCAGTACTCATGTACTGCAGTGCATGAGACTGTCAGCAATTCACTGACTGTGCCTGTGAGACTAAGCTTATTGCTGTATCTCATAGGTCACCATACCCTGGGGTCATTATAAGCCATGGTAACCATCAGAGGTCCGATGGTCAGCAAGAGGATCTTGTGACCCCCTGGCAAACAATTAAATACCGCTGTCATGATTGACAGCGTTTTTAAGGGGTTAATCGGCCCTGATCGGCTCCAAAACCATACAGGGCTGGTACAGCAGGGTGTCAAGTGTCATATACAGCTGACACCCGTGGGAATTGTCACCGCTGAGCGACGCTATTCCCTTATTCCTCAGCGTTGTCAAAAAGCTGGCTGTGCTGAGGAAAAAGGCCCATTAATGGCCGTCGTAAAAAGTCATATCGGCGATTGTTTTGGGGTCAAAGATAATTGCCATAAATGAAACAAAAAAGTAGTTCCTCTCTAAAATGTTGTGATGAAAAAAGAAAAGCATTTAAATGGACTCCAAGTTGTGTTAATACAGAGAGATTCCAATATATTTAGCAAATTACTGTACAAGTTTGCATATAAAAGACAGTCCCAATTTCCATGAATATTATGGTTTAATAACAACTTTATTTATATAGTGACAACATATTTCGCAATACATAAGAAAGCTAACAAGGTGGTGATCAATAATAATTATGTCACTTATTTGCCTACTGACTGATCGAGACCAAGCGGTAGAAATGAAGTTCAGCACGGGGTGCTACAATATTGGTGTTACATGGTGTTACATGGTGTAACACATGGTGTTACAATATTTTCCTGAAAAACTTTTGAAACAGACAGAAATTCGCTTAGCTTTCAGAATATATAGTACATGACATTTACACATTTTCAATATATTTTTACATTTATTGAAAAGATTTTGAAAATATTGTAAGAAACCGGAATGGAAATAAAGAATTAAAAAGTAGGTAAAGTCGCCTACAAAGTTATGATAAATGTGTCAAGCAACGTGCACTGTTTGGACAAATTTTACCCCATCTGCTCCATTTTTCTTCATCTTGGAAATTAATTTACATCTCAAAACTTTAGAGATATCTCCTAAGGATTACTTAAGTAGCATGTTCCCAGAGTGTTGGGCACCATGAAGAGGGTTCTCAAGACAGAATTACTTCTCCAAGGTTTCAAATACAGGACAAGTACATTGAACTGTACCTTGTTGCGGGTAACATAAAGTTTACAGTAGCAATGACTCAGAAATTAATCTTTCCCATAGTTGGATCATTTTTTCTCTTCTGCCTGTATCTGTCTATAGCATACACTGAGTGTACTAGCTTTAAGGCTTCAATCCCCTACAGTCTTTCTTCTTTATTATTGGACCACCCATCGCACCACCTTTAAAATAATAATCGAAAATTGAGAATTGTTCTCTAATAAACATGTCTAGGTTCTGTGAAAATAGACCAAAGCTATTTAAATATAGACCTGGAGCCTACAATAGTCAGTAACAGCTGGACATTTATAGGTTAGCCATTGTAGTTCTATATTAGTAATTGTGACAGACTTACAGCGGCGCTTCCAGCCAGATAGCTAAACTGTTTAAACATGCATTTTAATGACATGCGGCTTTATTTCACTGCACAATGGTTTGTTCTTCATTTCAGGCCGCACATTCAATTTTGTAAATTGTTTCTAAAACTAGCATTTGGAAATGAACAAAATCTGACAAAAGTGAAGAATTGAATAAATATCAAATCGGCTAAATCCAGCTTTTGTGTGCCGTTTGTGGAACCCATACAAAGTTAATATGCTCCAAGTGATGTCTGTTGTGAAAAACACGCTTAGAAAATACAGCTTGCAACAAAAACACATTTCTTGGCTTCCAAGAATTGGACCTGCCGGGTGGCTATACTTTACATGAATCATTACATTGTATCAAAAGAGCGAAAATCAACAACTAGCATTTTTCTCTCACTTGATCATCAACAGAGAGCTTGGCTTTAGCTCAATCTCTTTTATTAGTGGAAAAAAAAGGAAAACAATAAAAAAAGAAATCTTTTCAAAACTCACATGGTACAATGTAAGTCGAAACTGTGGGAAGCAAAATGGCGCATCTATTTCCACTTACTGTATTAAGGAATGGCAAAATTGCTTGTAGATTCTTTTTGATGTACCACTTGTGAGTAATGATATAATTTCCCAAATCACAGACATAAATGCATAAAACTGCCTCTCAGTGGTTATGTATTATCTCATATTATTATGCATTATCAGAGAAGGTCAGCACAGCTCTGCGCAGAAAGAAAGTTAATTTTTAGAGAAAAGCCTTTTTTCTCAATATACTTGAAAATGCACAAATGTCACCAATGCTTTACAAGACTTATATATTTCTTTTTTTTTCTCCACAATTGGTGTTAGTTCTTAGTTCACTTTTCTGTCCTTTTCTGTCCTTTTCTGTTCAATAATACAGAATAAAATAAATAACCAAAGAAAGGAAAAGATTGTGTCGGGGATGACATATATCACAAGGATCAGCTCACCTACCATAAGACCCAACACTTGTTTCACCACTGCTTCATCTTTACCTCTGATGAAGCAATGGTGAAACACGTGTCAGGTCTTGTGGTAGGTGAGCTGATCACTGTCATGCAGTACTACCTTTTTTCTCTTGGGTATATGTAATTATTATTTTAATAGTACTAATATTCATTATTATATACCTTTCAGATATTTGTACATTTAATTTTATCAGCTAAATAATTCTATTAAATGTTTCATGTACACGCATACAGGCACTTATTTTACCTACTACTATATCATCAAACTTTTTTGATCACCTGTGACTGTGCTTTGCTTGTACACATGTACTTGTGAATTTTCCATGATTAGCTCACCTACCACATACTGTATGGTTATATGTATGCACATGCATGTATGTATCATATAGTTTTCTTGAGGTGTCTCTGTTTATGTTTTGGTGTTTGCTTTAATTATTCTACATATACATGTTCTTAATGGATTCATACAATAAAATTTAACTTTTTAAATGATTCTTGTGGTAAATTTCATCCCCGTCACAATCTTTTTCTTTCTTTGGTTATTTAATTATTTTTGTGTCACATGGGGAAGTCTTATATGTTTAGATTAATTAAAATATATTGGTAAATAATACAGAATAAGTAGTACAGTGGCTAGCAAAAGTATTCTCTCTCTTTGGCTTTTTATCTATTTTGTTACATTACAACCTGTGTTTAAATATTTTTGTAATACAATTTGTGTGTGATGCATCAGCACTAAATGGTCTAAGTTGGTGAAGTGAATTGAGAAAAATGTAGGCATAATTAAATTTCTAGGATCAAATAGCTAGAAATTGACTTCTGCATATGTATTCATCTCTTTTGCAATGAAGCCCCTAAACATTTCCGGTGCAAGTCACACACATAAGTCACATGCATAGTGAAATGAAGTCTACCTGTGTGCAATCTGAGTGTCAAATAGTCTGTCAGTGTATGCACATCTTTTCTGAAAAAATAAGGCTGCAACATCATTAAGCAAGAGGCTCCACTAACCAAACAACACCATGAAGACCAAAGAACAAATCAGGGACAAAGTTGTTGAAGAGTACAAGTCAGGGCTGTGTTCTAAAAAAATCTCCCAGTCTTTGAAGATCCATCAGAGCACCATCAAATCCATTATCATCAAATGGAAAAAACAAGTACAGACTGTAGAATCTGTTCATATGCACACAATGAACCATACACTTCATAGAGATGGACTTTATGGAAGTATGGGAAGAAAAAAGCCTTTACTTACGCACAAAAATTTTAAGGCTCATTTTGAATTTGCCAGAAGACATGTGGAAGACTCCCCAAATGTATAGAGGGTGGTACTGTGGTCAGATGAGACCAAAATTGAACTTTTTGTCCACCAAGGTAAACACTATGTCTAGGGCCAAACCAACACAGCTCATCACCCAAAGAACACCATCCCCATAATGAAACATGGTGGTGGGAGCATCATGCTGTAAGGATGTTTTTCAGCAGCAGAGAGAGAAAATGGTCCGAGTCAAGGGTAAGGTGCATGGTGTGAAATACAGGGATATTCTTGAGAAAGAAACAGTTTCATTCTGTCATTGATTTGAGACTGAGGCAGAGGTTTACCTTCCAACAAGACAATGACCCAAAACATAATGCTAAAGCAACACTTGAGTGGTTTAAGGGGAAACGTGTAAATGTTTTGGAGTGGTCTAGTCAAAGCCCAGACCTTAATCGAACTGAGTATCTGTAGTCAAAATCAAAGATTGCTGTTCACCAGATGAAACCATCTAACTTGAAAGAGCTGGAGCAGTTTTGTCTTGAGGAATGGGCAAAAATCCCAGTGACAAAATGTGAAAAGCTCATAGAGACTTACCCAAAGCGACTTGCAGCTGTAATGGCCGCAAAAAGAGGCTTTACAGAGTACTGACTTTAGGGGGGTCAATAGTTATACACACTGAAGTTTTTATTTATTTTGTCCTATTTGTAGTTTGCTTCACAATAAAAAGAAAACCAAATGTTCATATTTGTAGGTATGTTCTTTACATGAACTAATGCAAACCATCAAACAAAAGTGAAATTCCAGGTTGTGAGCAAAACACGAATAATGCCAAGGGGGTGAATATTTTTTTCAAGCCACTGTATATACTATGTACAAAGCTACTGTGAATTGTGTCACCGGTGTACACCTATACACTTACCTTATACACTATATACTATCTACAAAACTCATGTGTATAGTTGTCACCAGTGACCTTTGAATTACCTGTACACTTACACTGTCCATTATATACAACCTACAGAGCTCCAGTAAGTAATGTCACCTACGTCTATGAAGGTCCCAGTGTGTTTTGTTTTAGATAGGTAAATAATGTTATGAACTTCATTTATTATATATTGGTGATGAGTAGGGTTGAGCTACCTTTACTTTTATAGGATCGGGTCGGGTTTCACGAAACCCGACTTTTTCAAAAGTCGGGTTGAGTGAAATCGGCTGATCCTATAAAAAAGTCGGGGTCGGGGTCGGCCGAAACCTGAAACCCAATGCAGTGCATTGGGTTTCCATGGTTCCCAGGGTTTGAAGGAGCGGAAACTCTCCTTCAGGCCCTGCGATCCATATTTTAGTGTAAAATAAAGAATTAAAATAAAAAATATCGCAATACTTACCCTCTGACGCGCCCTGGTACTAACCGGGAACCTTCCTTCCTTAGAATCAGCCTTCCAGGACCTTGCGGTGACGTCGCGGTGACGTCGCGGCTTGTGATTGGCCGCGCGAGCGGTCACATGGGCAGCCGCGCGGCCAATCACAAGCCGCGACGTCACCGCAAGGTCCTGGAAGGCTGATTCTAAGGAAGGAAGGTTCCCGGTTAGTACCAGGGCGCGTCAGAGGGTAAGTATTGCAATATTTTTTATTTTAATTCTTTATTTTACACTTAAATCTGAATTCCGATACCAATTCCTGATATCTTAAACATATCGGGAATCGGTATCGAAATTCCGATTCTAGATTCAAAAGATCGCCGACTTCATGGCCGACCCCACACAGGGGTCGGGTCGGGTTTCATGAAACCCGACCTTGCCAAAAGTCGGCGACTTTTGAAAATTTTCGACCCGTTTCGCTCAACCCTAGTGATGAGTGTTTCTTTCAAAATTCGAATTTGGCTAGTCAATTGAATTTGCATTGAAGTTATTCAATGCAAGTCGAATGTTCCTTTTCATGCTCTTAAAAAGTGAGATGTAGTGTCAAAAGAAAATTAATATTCATCTGGTTGCTCACCTGTTCTGCCACCACAGCCTCCTGTCTCGTCCTCCATGAAGCTCAACCTGTGTTTTTTTTCCTTCGTCATGTGACATCCTTTTCAAGAGCTGGCTTCTGATATCATGTAGTGTGTTGTGACGTGTGATGCCCAAAGCCTAGTCAGCATGAAGTGAACATTAGTTTTTTTTTATCCCCCTTGTTGAATATCCTAATTCAAGAGAATGCAAATAAAAAATTACAAAAAATAATTTGCTCATATCTCATCTCTAATATATATATATATGTATATGTATATATATATATATATAGTTTTATATCTATACTGTCTCAGATTTGTATATTGCAAATATTGTATGTAATTGTAAATATAAACATCATATCTATTTTTGTCTTTCTGCTTTAATCCATAAAGTACTTTCAGAAAATGTATATGTAAAAAAAAGACATCAGAAACATTTCCTTTGCACTGTGACAAGGTGACAAAATATTTCTCCTATCTTTTTCTAATTGAGCTTCAGCACAAAAGTAGACGTTATAATAATATTAATAATAGTTACGTGGATATTTGTAGATACTATGTAACCCTTCAGTCCATTTTCCTCTAGACAATACTACCTATAAAAAAAACGGCAAAATAAATTAAAAAAAAAAGAGTCACAGATTTCAAAATAGAACATAACACACGCTATGAATGCCACTTCTTTCTATCTTACATTTTAAAAACATCATTGAAATCAGAAAGTTCATTTACAAAGGACTGGCAGTTGCAATCAAAGCGATAATGCAGTGCTGAGAAAAAAGGGTAATTGGTTTGGTAAAGATCGCTTTCCATTACACCATAAAGCACTACACAATAGGAAAGGTCGCCAATTAAGCAATCATGAATACCAAGTACTGAAGCTGATGAAAATAGGGCAGTGGTTTAAATAGATTTGCAAGCAATTTACCTTTTCACAATGTTGGCAATCTGATGCAATTTGCTTGCAATTTTGTGTGCTTTCAGTACACTTGAAGCTGACACTACAACGACCAAATGGCAAAGAGGCCTGCATAGAAAATGTAAAACTATCTTGGCTGCATCAGGCAACCAGAATAGTGGTTCATCAGGAAAATTACAACAATTAACATAAGTGCTGCAAAAATCAACACTTTAAATGTCACACTCACTAGTCTGTCCAAGGACTTTAAAAGTGCCATCTCCATTGCTGGACTAGCGGTAAATATGAAGCAATCACCGACGCGCTTCGAGGCTGATGGCTTTACAATTGATGTGACATTCTCGGAGTGAACAAATAGCTGCTTATTTCTGAAAAGTAACTCTCTCTATATATTGTTGTATATATTTTAATTTTATTACTTGGCCAAAACAAATTGACATATGTACTCTTAAATCCAGATGCATGGATATAAATAAATACACATAATGTTTATTTGTATGTTAGTTTATATATGTATGAAATATCTCTGAAAATTAAGTCAAACTCCTCTGTTTCATATCAGGAAAACTGACTACAGGGTAAATTGCCGTGGAAGTCAAACACAGAGACAGATAGACAGTAGCCACGGGTGGTAAATTTTACAAGTTCACCTCTCTGCTGGATGCTAACTTGAGCTATCTTAAGGAAGACAGAATTACACTGTAGTGCTGCTTATTACATGGTGATACTTTTCGTCCCAACTACTATCTCATTGTAGAGATAATGAGTACAAGTGTCATATCACTGAAATTATAATATGTCACATGACTGACCTCGCCATTATCAGTGGGCAATCGCAGCAGAATGGCGTCGCTCAACCCATTAGATGCTTCAGAATATGTTGAATCACTCTTAGGGATGTCAGCCGACAGAACAGATACATGTGTTTTTATTTTTATACTTTGCTACCATTCTTCTGTGGGTTTCTTCATTGTACGAGATAGGTTGCTGTATAATTTTACGCTTTAGTGATGTTAGGAATATGTAATAATTGGCAGCACAAGGAAATAACAGCTTACATATAGTGATGTGTCAAAGGGAATGGAGGCTGATTAGTGCTCATTAGCTGATAATTCGTGTCGTATGACAACAGGTATTGGATATCACAAATTTTTAATTACATGAGTAATCAGTTAAGGCTTTTGCATTTTAATCAATTTTTATTTGAGTCTTAAGCGCTTCCTGACATCCTCCGCATGGCGCAAGTCGGAAGCAGGTGTATTGAGCGGGCTCAAGGCCTGAGCTCGCTCCACTCTCGGCAGGTAAAGGCTGTGTTTTACAGCCAGGACCTGCTTCGAACAAACGCGGGTCGAGCGGCTAGCCATTCAATGCACTCTTGACGTGATCGCGGGTCACTGATGGGTTGCTATGACAGCTGGGGGTCTATTGAAGACCTCCATGCTTGTCACTACAGAGCTAATTGGAAATGGTGACTGTGGCCGGGTTTCAAAGAAATAACAAGACCCCCTTAAGGGGACTATTGAGGACAGTGAAAAGTAAAAATATACTTAAAAATATGAGCAAAATAAAAAATAACATGAAAGTTTAAATTAACCCTTTTTCCCCCATTAAAAGTAAGGATAAAAAATACACATATGTGGTATTGCTGTGTCCAGAAAAGTATAAAAAGAAATTAACCCGATTGGTAAACACCATAAATGAAAAAAAATTTAAGAACACCAAAATTACATCTTTTTGGTCTCTGTAATTCCACAAAAATGCTGTAACAAGTGATAAAGTATCCTATGCATCCCAAAATGTAGTCTCGGCTTGCAAGAAATAACCCATTACATAGCTCCATCGCAGAAAAAGGAAAACATAATGGTCTTGGAAAATTGCAGCACAAGCCAAAAACATTTTTTTGCAAACTTCTGAACAAATCTCCAAAAATTTGAATTCGGGAGATTCAATAAAGTTTGCCCAGGAAATTGGATTTGCAGAATTCAGAGCAAATCGATAATGTCAGGGCTCCACCCCACAGTATGTCGGGGATACAGTTACTGATAGCTCCATTGTCTAATCTGGTACAGGTGCATGCTGAAGCTGTCCGTGCTTTAATTGACAGCTCAGTCATCCAGTCTGATGCAGGAGCGTGCTGAGCTGTCGATGTGTTGATTGACAGCTAAGCCGTCCAACCTGAGACTGGGAGGTGGTGGCTGTCTCCAGGTGTTTATTGTCCCAGGTTATTGTCAGGCTACTTAACTGGACTATTTGTTTCAGACTTCTGCCAGACGTACATTCAGCTGCTGTGTGGTATGTTCTCTCTGTACCTTGCATTCTGTGTGTTGATCTTTTGTTGCTTGACCTTAGACCTCATTCAAACTATCCCATTTTATCCCATTCTCCTCTGATCCGCTATATCCTGGGATTCTGACTTCGGAATGTTACCTGACTATGCATTTATTTCTTATTTTTGTTTATGACATAACTTCCTGGCTTCTGATCTCAGATTCCTTTACTATCCCATCGGTGAGAGGTGATTCAGCATCACAAAAAGTGTCCTGAGTACTATGACAAGACATTTATTATCTCTGTTGTCTCTCCTAACCCTAAAACATAATAAACTGAGGGTTGTAAAGGTGCTAAAGAAAAACAAAATATTATACTCACCTTGTTCCTCAGCTGTCCTGTTGCCACAACTCACATTTTCATTTCCTCGCTTACTCTGGTCATAGTCAATAACATATGTGCCGCCTGGTCACCATGGGACATGCAGGAGCCCTGGGTGTCATGGTCGGAAGACTAGTAGAAGCAAATGGAGGAGGAAACAGGGAGGTGCAGAGACAGGACAGGATACAATATTTTATTATTGTTTAACTCCCTCCCAACCCAAAACAACAGACCAGCAAAATGGCAAACAATGTCAGGAACTTTGCGATTTACTAGCTACTAAAAATCATCTCCATTTTCAAGGTTCGGTGGAGTTTTAATTTTATTGTTTACTGCCTACTGCTTAGGCTACTGACCACCTGTGAAGTCTATTAGTGGTGGCCAATCTCTGCAAGGGGTGCAGCACTTACAGGCTCTTTTTAATAGCGCTTGTAGGTGCTGTCCTGAAACTGACCGGATCCAGATAGATTCAGTGCCCTGTGTTTCTCTGCTGCAGCATCAGAGTATAGGACAGTGGCAGAGCCATGTTGCTAGCCTGAACTGTCAATCGACCAGGAGTATAAGCAGAAAGGCTGAAGGCTGGGGAGCAGTGTGCCCCTAATAAGGAGATGACAACAACTTTTAAGGTGCCCATAGACCTTAGATCACAAGCGTTTGTTTCCCAACACCTCCATGCACATGCACACTCGGCAAAAGTTAGAGCACATGTGTTTTAACCAGGAAAAGCCCCTGTCAGATCTCCTGAAGAAACAATAGGATTGGGAATGTCAACATTATCTAACCGAGAAGAATGAAGAGGCCCCTAAACACACGATGGGCCAGTGGTACCAAAATTGGTGGGTTCTGCCAGCATTATGCTAATGTGTGTATAGGGCCTTTAGTATTCTGCTGATGAGCAAATTAAAGGGGCAGTATTGTTTGTACAGAATAGGCAGCTTTCTAGTATGGGCAGCTATACCTGCTTCTTCAAGTCAGTCCAATCTAGTCTGCTGACTGACATTAATTCTTGGGCCAAACCCCACTGATAAAGCATTGGTGGATTATGTTACAGATATGTCATCAACAAAGAACAGAGCAGAAACAGAAAGGTAGCACCGGATCCAGGGACTGCGAATAAAGCTCAATTGTTACTTAATGCATCGCTAAACCTGTAGGCTAAGCATAATTCAAAGGATATTCTGCATACAGCATGATCATACCATCCATAAGGAGTTGATAGAGCCAAGCTGATCTGTCTCTCCATGCCTTACCAAGGCCCTTTAACACTTGTAGGGGCTACCTCTGTCATTTTTGAACTCTTGTTCTTACCACATATGTAATGCATGGTCAGCCCATGGTTGGAGAGAAAGAAATACTCCACTCTTACACAGTCATTTATTACTCTCCTCATCTGAAGCCGCCCCTGTTGTAGAAAACATCACAGTATCCCTCTGTTCAGCTTTTAATTTGTACATGTCATGGAAAATTAAGACTAATGTTGGATAATATTCCTAGAATGGTAAATTCTCTCAGGCAGATTTTTCATTTTTGAAAGCACCTGGTTTGCTAGATCTATTCAAAAGGGTTTGGAGTTGGACGACTTCCTAGCAGCGTATCTGGCTTCCAGAGGGGACCAGCATGGTCATATACTCCTTAATCATACATTTTGCAGAGGATAGATGGGTGCTAATAGTGTTTAGGGGGAATTTTCCCACCTATCTAGGCTTTCACAAGTTCGATCGTCTTACAGCTCATTTCTCCATCAAGCCGCAATGGTTTGACCTCGAGCCGAAGGCAATTTAAAGAAAAAATAGTGCTGCAGCATATGTTGGCGCAATAAAAATAAAATTATTCTTATTAATATGTTTCTATGTTTATAGTTTTCTGTAAGAGGTTTATCTTATTTCACTATTCACACTCTATAATCACAGTGATAAGGTGGATTTTTAGAATAATAGGAGTTTAAAATTGTTATTTTTGCTACTATTTCATATTCTCAGATATTCTCAGTCAATCATTTTCCACTCTGTACCTTGAAAGCCAAAAACACTTATAGCAACTCATGGTAAAAATATGCTCTATCTTCATTTTAATTAAGATAAAAAAAGTCATCTACATTTTTCTTCCAATATTTTAATCAGACTCTTTTTCTCAGGTTACTTCCCCTATAAAAGTTCATAATAAAGTGATCCTCTTTATTTGTCTTCAGAGGCAAATAGAGGACTGATAGTGATCCCATGGTGATGTACAATATTTTCATACAATTTGGACCTCTTACAATAACTTAATATTGACTTTAGGATCAAAAATCTTTAGAGTTATAGTTATGTTTCAATGACATATGATTTTTTTTCAAATGTTCTACTAATACTTTGTCAGCCACTAAATATTCTAATATAAAAAAAACCTTTACCTTTGCATGTTTAGTGTCCTAGTAATAACTGTTCTTGATGTTATTGAGCAAGTTCAAGAAAAAAAATCAATTTGAAAATGGTGCCCCCTGCCCCTGCACAGTAGCAGCTATCAGTGTATATAAGTGATCCGATAGCTGCAATTGCGCAGGTGGCGCCATCTGGCTAGAGAAGAAAAAACATTTCCTCCTCCAAGATGGTGCCTCCCGCGCCTGCGCAGTAGCAGATCCCGGAGTCTTGAGTTAGAAATTCACCAAGTATCCGCATGGAGCTTGTATATCCTCCGTCCGTTGGCATGAGTTTCTATCGAAGACCACTACAAAATGGTCTGTTTGGGAAATTAAATTGTGAACCCCATAGTGGATTGGAAGTGATGTGAATGTTGATGAGCCCCGGAGAATGCTGACACTATATTTTCCATTAAGTTGGATGGATATTTTAGCGAAGCATAGCATATACTATACTACATGGACGTAAAAATCACCCCGCCCCATCAAAAAAAACTAGAAAAACTTGTTATTACTTTTATTTTATTGAATTAAAGTTGCTAATTATTCGCTATATACTATAAAAAAAAGTATGACTTTCTATAGATCCAGCATTCCAACCATATTGCATATTGAAGGCAAAGAAGAATTAAACAATTGTACCTTAATTGGAGTATACTGCCATGGTATATAATTGTATTTCTCCATACTGTAGAGGGCTTTTCTATTTTTGGGGACTTTTTTTTCGCTTAAATGCATGTGTTTGGGGCTAAAAAAAAATTTTTATAATTGGGTTTTATTAAAACATTTTGAACCATTTTGCTTTCTATAGTGTTGCACTCTCTATTGCTGTCTGCCCAATGAGAACTAAGAATCTGTCAGTGAGCTCATTCTGACAGTCTGAAGGGAGAGTTTGTACTCCTTTACTTGTCTTTT
The DNA here is from genome assembly GCF_032444005.1 of Ranitomeya imitator. Classification (NCBI taxonomy): domain Eukaryota; kingdom Metazoa; phylum Chordata; class Amphibia; order Anura; family Dendrobatidae; genus Ranitomeya; species Ranitomeya imitator. The sequence goes on from NC_091287.1 coordinate 79,737,415, forward strand.
TATTTCTGATGTCTTCTAAGTTGAGTTAACCAGTACACGACATATGACTTACATTTACATCAAATGTTGTGTCTCTGCCTTTGATGCGGGATAGGACGTTGATGACCGCATCTTTCAGGGCACATGACAGCTGATTTAACCAGCTGTCATGTGCCTTTATGAGATCTGACCCTCAGCTGTTAACCTGTTAGCTAGAGATTGACAGAGAGATTTAAATCGTGCGTCATTCCACACTCCCATCTGTGACGTGATTGTGAAGCACCAATGGGTTGCCTTAACAGCCAGGGGTCTGCTGACACCCCCGTGCCTGTCATTACGAACCTCCTGTGAACATGGCCCATGGCCTTCATGCACTGCTATGTATAGCACAAGCGATAGCATGATTGCGACTTCAAGTCCCCTAAGGGGACTAACAAATACAGTGAAAAGTTTAAAGGGAACCTGTCACCCCCAAAATAGAAGTTGAGCTAAGCCCACCGGCATCAGGGGCTTATCTACAGCATTCTGTAATGCTGTAGATAAGCCCCTGATGTAACCTGCAAGATAAGAAAAAGAGGTTAGATTATACTCACCTGGGCGGGCGGTCCGATCCGATGGGCGTCGCGGTCTGGTCCGGGGCCTCCCATCTTCATAGGATGACGTCTTCTTCTTGTATTCATGCTGCAGCTCCGGCGCAGGCGTACTTTGTCTGCCCTGAGGGCAGAGCAAATTACTGCAGTGCGCAGGGGTCGGGAAAGGTCAGAGAGGCCCAGCGCCTGCGCACTGCAGTACTTTGCTCTGCCCTCAACAGTGCACACAATGTACGCCTGCGCTGGAGCCACAGCATGAAGACAAGAAGAGGACGTCATCCTAAGAAGATGGGAGGCGCTGGACCAGACCGTGATGCCCATCGGACCGGATTGCAGCGGGACCGCCCCTGGGTGAGTATAATCTAACCTCTTTTTCTCATCTTTCAGGATACATCGGGGGCTTATCTACAGCATTACAGAATGCTGTAGATAAGCCCCTGATGCCGGTGGCCTTAGCTCAAAAGCATAAAAATTCTAATCACTCACCATTTTGCCCCATTGAAAATGAAACAATAACAAAACAATACAAAAAAAAATGCACATATTTGGTCATATTTGATCATCTTGTTTCTTATGATTACAGTGCTATCTTACCCACCCCTTACATACCTCCTTTTTTAATTAGTGAGTGATGTAATTTTTTTTTTATAAAGACAGTCACTCTTCCGCAAAGTCCACTCCACTTGCATTCTTTCCAGAAGTTCATTGGCTCATTGATCAGCAGTGACATCTTGGGTCAATATTAGATAATAGTATCATTGGATGTGTCTAGCACTGAAGGCTTCCTGTTATATTTAACAAAGCAACGCCCTCCCTAAAATAAGACAACATATTTGGCCACAGATAGATTTCCTTTCAATCGCTAGGTGCCAATTCAGATTTACGGAAGTCTGTAAATGTGAGAGCACGGATTAAAGGATTATCAAACGGATCTGTTATCAAGTCTGTTACTAAAAGAGATGGCAATATAAAAAAATGCACAGATGGGACAAAAAAAAATGACCATAACTTGCCCTATTGTATTTCCAGCAATCTCTAATTACAGCAACAAAGAAGAATAAGAGATTTAAGGGCAGGTGACGGGATAGGAGAGAAACCTGTTTGACTTAAACAGCACAGGATCCCTCACCATCAAGCCTGATGTACATCAGCCTGACAGCTAATTAGGGTAGACATGAATTTTTCCAATGTAACAGATGTTCGCTAATCAGGCCAGATTTGGAGCCCTTGCGCCAGCAACATTTCATGCACAATTTAACTATCTAAAAGGAATAAACTACTTAATGCATTGTACTGGAGGCACAGCTGTTTCACAATCAGAAAATTTGCTGTCAAAGATGTTCCCTTTAAAACTGACATGTTTTTATATAACTCTGATGGGGTGTTTATAATGTATTAATAGTTGTCAGTGAGTGCTTCTGTCATCATGAAGAAATAAAATATTTCTAAAGGTATATTAAAAGAAGCAGACTCATTTCTATTCTGAAAAATAATCCATTCAGATCATTTAACTCTATGGCATAAAGGATGATTTAAAAGGCGTAATACTTCCCCCCCAAGATGAATTCTGCATGAATGTGAAAAGCTAAACAATTGCCATTAATAATAAGCTTTTAGGCAACACAAATAGTGATGTGCTTTTCTACTATAGTGCTGGAAATAACAATGCAATAAAAATAGGATATTTTTGTTCTGCCTTAGATTTGATTTTTTTTTATTTTTGCTTTCGCATATATTTAGAATGTCTAGTTTTCTGGCACGTTTAGCACTTTGAAAGTATTTCTTCCGCTTCAAGAATTTATTTGCAATACGTATTGCAACTATTGAGAATTTGCTTTTCAATGTCTCTTATTGGAAAAAATATCATAGCAGAATTTTTTTTTAAAAAGTGGTAATTTGGATAAAGCAGAGTGTAATTTTTTTTAGATAAATTATAGCATGGAATGTATGTTATCCTTTATTTACGGTATTTTTTATCATGGCTTTAAAAATAATCTCCCTTTTAAAACATGAAAAATAATACCTTTGTACAATGTTAGCCAGTAGTTAAAAAATAGTAAAATATGAGAGTCCTCAATGGTTGATACCTTTTAATGGCTATTTGAAAAGATGGTAATGAATAGCGAGCTTTTGAGACTACTCAGGTCTAATGATACTATGCCTGATGAAGACACCTGAGTAGTTTCGAAAGCTTGCAATTTGTTACCATCCTTTTAGTTAGCCATTAAATGGCATTAACCACTGAGGATTCTTAATATTGTTTCCCCTTTAAAACATTAACTAAGATATCCAGTTTTCTATTATTCAATTAATTATGTTTGTCACAAAATATTTGACTTGTAAAATACAGAATAAAAGTTTGTTGGGATCCTTTATTTGATTTTGTAAAATTCTGCTACCCTCAACATTAAGTTTTATATTCTCAAGGGGCATCTATTATAGGGGTTTTCAAGTGGCCCAAATTATGACATGTCGTTTTTGGGTCTTTAAGACTAAAGGTACCGTTACACTAAACGATTTACGAACGATCACGACCAGCGATACGACCTGGCCGTGATCATTAGTAAGTCGTTGTGTGGTCACTGGAGAGCTGTCACACAGACAACTCTCCTGCGACCAACGACCGAAGTCCCTGGGTAACCAGGGTAAACATCGGGTTACTAAGTGTAGGGCTGCGCTTAGTAACCCGATGTTTACCCTGGTTACCATTGTAAATGTAAAAAAAAAATACACAACATACTCACATTCCGGTGTCTGTCACGTCCCCCGCCGTCACCTTCCCGCACTGACTGTCAGCGCCGGCCGGCCGTAAAGCAGAGCACAGCGGTGTCGTCATGACGTCACCGCTGTGCTCTGCTTTACGGCCGGCCGGCGCTGACACAGTCAGTGCAGGGAAGCTGACGCCAGGGGACTTGACAGACAACGGAATGTGAGTATGTACTGTTTTTTTTTTTTAACTTTTACAATGGTAACCAAGGTAAATATCGTGTTACTAAGCGCTGCCCTGCGCTTAGTAACCTTATATTTACCCTGGTTACCAGTGAACACATCGCTGGATCGGCGTCACACACACCGATTCAGCGATGACAGCGGGTGATCAGCGACCAAAAAAAAGGTTCTGATCATTCCCAGTGACCAACGATCTACCAGCAGGGGCCTGATTGTTGGTCGCTGTCACACATAACGATTTCATTAACGATATCGTTGCTACGTCACAAAAAGCAACGACATCGTTAAAGAAATCGTTATGTGTGATGGTACCTTAAGTGATTTTTGTTCAAGTCATCATCTATGTATTTTCAGAGCAGGAGCCTTTCTATATTCTCATTGTCCAACCCACATAGAGGCTTATTGTTTAGGGATAGGTTCTATTTCTTAATGACACCATTTTGTAAAAAATATAAAGTATTTAAAAAATGTTCATTTTTGTTGGAGAGAACATTAATTCCACAATTTTTAAGGTTGTTTTGGGGTTTTATTTTTATGCCATTCAGCATGTGATCTATATGAGATGTTGACTTTATTTGCCCTAATTTCATCAGTGTTTTTTAACAGCGTTTCATCAGAGTTTGGTTAGTGTGTCAGTTTTTACCATCAGAGTTTGATCAGAGTTAGTATCATCAGTGTTTGGGCTCAATCACACGACCGAATAGCATAGCTGAGTTCTATCCGATGTTTTATCGGACAGCACTCCACCCAATCTTATACTCTGGGGCACATCCAACCAGTGCTTGTTTTAGATGTTTACTTTACAGTCCCCTTAGAGCACTTGAACCTGTGGTCCTTTGATTCCCCTGGCAGTACAGAGTTTCACATGAGGACGTCAGCCATGAGGGCTTTGAGCAAACATCAGAGAAAAGAAAAAAAAAAGTTGAATTCCAGCTCCTTAAAACATGACGTTTATTGTATCCAAATAAAAAATCCAAATGTCCATGGTGTGCAACCTCCCACCGGTAAGTGCCTGGGATGACAGAGATAAACGGCTACGCGTTTCGATCGGAGTGATCTTTATCAAAGCCATACCTGGATCAGGCAGCTTCTCCTACTTATAAGGAGGCTCACCCAACCAGATCATTCATTTGAGTCACATGGCAATTTGACAGGTCCTTTCATCTAAAATCATTGTTCTATATGTAACAACATAACAAAAATAAAGGATTAAAATCACATTCAGCAATAATGTAACATAACTTCATGTCTTTTATTCAATCCTGTTGGGACACAGGTGTTCAATTGGAAAATCCAATATGCTTCTCGTGTGAGAAGCCGGCGTCTAATGTCACCACCCCGACTAGGGGTATTAACCCGTTCTATGCCCTGAACCTGAAGAGTGACAGTGCTGCGTGCATGGTGCCTAACAAAATGTTTGGATGCTGCTGATATATTCCTGTCATTATTCTGAGTGTTACCTATGTCATATAAGTGTTCCCTAATGCGTGTTTTCAATTTTCTGGATGTACAGCCCACATACGACAGGTTACACTCTATACATTTGATTTTGTATACCACATTGCAAGAATTACAATTGATGTACTGCTTTATATCAAATTTGATAGTTTCATCCGCATTATAAAATGTCTTTTCAATACTGGCGAATTTACATGTGCTACAATTTCGTGTGCCACACCTGAAAAATCCTGGATAATTTAACCAGGTTCTGATGGATTTATTTTTGGAGCAGAACAAGCTAGGGGCTATTTTATTACCAATGGTCGGGGCTCTTCTCGACACCACATTAATGCCAGAATTTAGTATGTTATACAGCTGCGGATCTTCATATAAAATAGGTAAATATCTGTTGACAATATCTCTAATTCTAGCGAACTGCGGGCTATATTGAAAGCATATGTATGGCTTTTGTTCCATTTGTAAATTTCTATGCTTTTGTGCTGTAACTAGTTCTTTACGATCTTTTCCTGCTACTATTTTTTTGGCCCGATTAATTGTCCATTGAGGGTATTGTCGATGTGTTAATTTATTTGCTATTTGCTCGATTTCACCCTTGAGATCTTTTTCTGAACTGCAATTCCTTTTAATCCTGGTGAACTCACCCACCGGAATTGATTTAATTGTATGCCTGCTATGGCTGCTTTTGGCATGCAGTATTGTGTTACCCCTCACTGGCTTGTGATGTGTTCTGGTGACGATATTTGAATCTATTTGCCCCGTGAGCTCCAGATCTAGAAATGATATACTTTTGCTATCTGCCCTATGCGTGAATCTAATATTGTACTCATTCTGATTCAGGTACTCCATGAAGCGCGGTATGGCAGACACATCACCCTCCCATATCATGAGCGTATCATCAATGTATCTGCCATACCACGCCACATATTCCAAATACGGATTGTTCACGGAAAAAACGCACTCCATCTCCCAGACGGACATAACCAAATTAGCAAGGGAGGGAGAGTATTTCGCACCCATGGCCACTCCAGCTTGCTGCATATAAAATTGATTATCAAATGCAAAAAAATTACTAGTGAGCAAAAAATGTATTACCATCAGCAGATATTCAATCAAATCCTCAGAATACTGACTGAATTTGACAAGGTGATATTGGATCGCTCTGATTGCTAGATCGTGCGGGATGCATGTATATAAAGATATAACGTCGCAGCAGAGCCAGGAATAATTTTTTTGCCATATCTTACCATCAAAAATACGTAATACCTCCTTAGAGTCTTTTATATATCCAGGGGAACGTTTTACAAGTGGCTGGAGGAGAGAGTCTACCCATTGACAGAGTCTTTCATTGCAGGACCCGATTCCAGATACTATGGGTCGCATTGGGGGAATCCCCTCTTTTTTATGTATTTTAGGGACCCCATATATTATAGGAGTGACTGGACATTCAACTATTAGATATTCCATTTGTATTTTAGTTAATACCCCCAGATCGAATCCCTCCTTGATAATGACATCTCTCTTTTTGATAATTTCTTGTGAGGGATTATTTGTTAGTTTTTTATACGTGATTTGATCAGATAATAGTTCCAGCATTTTTTTCTGATAGTCCACTGTGTCCAATACCACTACCACCCCTCCCTTATCTGACATTTTAATTGTAAGATCTGGCATATTTTGTAGCTCTCTTATAGCGTTACGTTTTTTTATAGATATATTCTTAGGGTTGTATTTATTATTAGTTTTTATTTCCTTGTTTAATTGTCTGAGTTCCCTTTCTATGTTTTCTTGAAATTTGTCCATACACTCAGATCTGGCCTGGATTGGATAATAGTAGGGATTTTTTGTAGTAAAATTCTTGGAAACATGCACCCGGTCACTATCCAGCAATGTATCTGAGCTGAGATCTTGTAGCGCAATTAGTGCTACTTGTTCTTTAAAGTCCATCTGTGAGTACTCATTATCCACCATAGGTGGTGCTACAGATCCTTCCTGACTTAATTCCTCTTCAGTATTTTGCTCCTGATAAAAATGTTTTCTGATGGTCAGGTTGCGGATAAATTTATTAGTGTCCATAATTGTTGCAAATAGGTCAAAATCCTGGTCAGGAACAAAATTTAATCCCAAGGATAAAACTTGGACCTGTTCTGATGATAAACTTCTGGATGACAGGTTAAGTACATTCGTATATTCATTTATCTTTTGTGCAGTTTCTTGTTGCGTGTAGTCATTCCCCCGTCGTTTGTGTTTTCTCCCCCCCCGCCTGCTGCGTTTTTTGGCTGGCGGTAGTTATTTCTTGGGGTGTATACTCTGTTTTCATTCAGGGAAATGTCTGACGCACTGGCCTGATTGTCTGATGAGTCAGGGTCTGACGAAGTAAAATATACATGCGATTTTTCTTTGCTCTTAGCGTTTTTTCGTTTATGGCGAGATTGACTATACTTCAGTATCGATCTCGGGGTTTTATTTATATTAGTCCAGTTACCCCAATCATACACTTTATTAGTCGCATAATCGTCAGAGTCTCTAGTAAATTTTCTTTTTTTCCGATCCATGATTTGTTCCTCCAAACCCATTATTTTTTCTTTGGTTTGTATCATAAGTGCATCAAACTGTGCACCTGTTTTATAATCATTCAAAAGAAGATTTACTTCATCTATTTCCTGCTGTATATTTTTCAATTTGTCCTCCTCGTGTTTAATAATAAGATTCATCAAATCCTTCGAACATTTGCTTAGAATAGAATTCCACTCCTCCAAGAATTCTGCTGAGTATACGGTTGTGGGTATTTTTCTAATTCGCAGACCTCTTGGGATCATGTTCTTAGCCACATAATTATTCAATGTGGTTTGATCCCACCACACTTTTGTTTCCTGCATCATAAGTGTTTCCAATTTACTCATATTTTCATTCAGAGTGGATATACCCACATCTTCATTTTCATGAGTAGAGAACACCTGAGCAGCTTTACGCAATCTGTCTCTTGTTAAGTCCATAGCCATGCTGATATGTGAATAATGATAAAAGAAAAAAGGCTCTGTATCCCTTGGCAACTAAACCGGTAATAGACAGTACATGTGTCCGCAATAACTTTATCAGGGAGTAGTACCAGGAGCACGGCAATCCAGCATTATAAATAGTAACAAAGAGAAAAAGAGTTTGTAGCCAGCTCACCGGTAAATCACCGCAGGTGCACGGAACTCCGCTGCAGGAAGACGATCCAATCATCAGAGAAAAGAAAAAAAAAAGTTGAATTCCAGCTCCTTAAAACATGACGTTTATTGTATCCAAATAAAAAATCCAAATGTCCATGGTGTGCAACCTCCCACCGGTAAGTGCCTGGGATGACAGAGATAAACGGCTACGCGTTTCGATCGGAGTGATCTTTATCAAAGCCATACCTGGATCAGGCAGCTTCTCCTACTTATAAGGAGGCTCACCCAACCAGATCATTCATTTGAGTCACATGGCAATTTGACAGGTCCTTTCATCTAAAATCATTGTTCTATATGTAACAACATAACAAAAATAAAGGATTAAAATCACATTCAGCAATAATGTAACATAACTTCATGTCTTTTATTCAATCCTGTTGGGACACAGGTGTTCAATTGGAAAATCCAATATGCTTCTCGTGTGAGAAGCCGGCGTCTAATGTCACCACCCCGACTAGGGGTATTAACCCGTTCTATGCCCTGAACCTGAAGAGTGACAGTGCTGCGTGCATGGTGCCTAACAAAATGTTTGGATGCTGCTGATATATTCCTGTCATTATTCTGAGTGTTACCTATGTCCGCCAGCCAAAAAACGCAGCAGGCGGGGGGGGAGAAAACACAAACGACGGGGGAATGACTACACGCAACAAGAAACTGCACAAAAGATAAATGAATATACGAATGTACTTAACCTGTCATCCAGAAGTTTATCATCAGAACAGGTCCAAGTTTTATCCTTGGGATTAAATTTTGTTCCTGACCAGGATTTTGACCTATTTGCAACAATTATGGACACTAATAAATTTATCCGCAACCTGACCATCAGAAAACATTTTTATCAGGAGCAAAATACTGAAGAGGAATTAAGTCAGGAAGGATCTGTAGCACCACCTATGGTGGATAATGAGTACTCACAGATGGACTTTAAAGAACAAGTAGCACTAATTGCGCTACAAGATCTCAGCTCAGATACATTGCTGGATAGTGACCGGGTGCATGTTTCCAAGAATTTTACTACAAAAAATCCCTACTATTATCCAATCCAGGCCAGATCTGAGTGTATGGACAAATTTCAAGAAAACATAGAAAGGGAACTCAGACAATTAAACAAGGAAATAAAAACTAATAATAAATACAACCCTAAGAATATATCTATAAAAAAACGTAACGCTATAAGAGAGCTACAAAATATGCCAGATCTTACAATTAAAATGTCAGATAAGGGAGGGGTGGTAGTGGTATTGGACACAGTGGACTATCAGAAAAAAATGCTGGAACTATTATCTGATCAAATCACGTATAAAAAACTAACAAATAATCCCTCACAAGAAATTATCAAAAAGAGAGATGTCATTATCAAGGAGGGATTCGATCTGGGGGTATTAACTAAAATACAAATGGAATATCTAATAGTTGAATGTCCAGTCACTCCTATAATATATGGGGTCCCTAAAATACATAAAAAAGAGGGGATTCCCCCAATGCGACCCATAGTATCTGGAATCGGGTCCTGCAATGAAAGACTCTGTCAATGGGTAGACTCTCTCCTCCAGCCACTTGTAAAACGTTCCCCTGGATATATAAAAGACTCTAAGGAGGTATTACGTATTTTTGATGGTAAGATATGGCAAAAAAATTATTCCTGGCTCTGCTGCGACGTTATATCTTTATATACATGCATCCCGCACGATCTAGCAATCAGAGCGATCCAATATCACCTTGTCAAATTCAGTCAGTATTCTGAGGATTTGATTGAATATCTGCTGATGGTAATACATTTTTTGCTCACTAGTAATTTTTTTGCATTTGATAATCAATTTTATATGCAGCAAGCTGGAGTGGCCATGGGTGCGAAATACTCTCCCTCCCTTGCTAATTTGGTTATGTCCGTCTGGGAGATGGAGTGCGTTTTTTCCGTGAACAATCCGTATTTGGAATATGTGGCGTGGTATGGCAGATACATTGATGATACGCTCATGATATGGGAGGGTGATGTGTCTGCCATACCGCGCTTCATGGAGTACCTGAATCAGAATGAGTACAATATTAGATTCACGCATAGGGCAGATAGCAAAAGTATATCATTTCTAGATCTGGAGCTCACGGGGCAAATAGATTCAAATATCGTCACCAGAACACATCACAAGCCAGTGAGGGGTAACACAATACTGCATGCCAAAAGCAGCCATAGCAGGCATACAATTAAATCAATTCCGGTGGGTGAGTTCACCAGGATTAAAAGGAATTGCAGTTCAGAAAAAGATCTCAAGGGTGAAATCGAGCAAATAGCAAATAAATTAACACATCGACAATACCCTCAATGGACAATTAATCGGGCCAAAAAAATAGTAGCAGGAAAAGATCGTAAAGAACTAGTTACAGCACAAAAGCATAGAAATTTACAAATGGAACAAAAGCCATACATATGCTTTCAATATAGCCCGCAGTTCGCTAGAATTAGAGATATTGTCAACAGATATTTACCTATTTTATATGAAGATCCGCAGCTGTATAACATACTAAATTCTGGCATTAATGTGGTGTCGAGAAGAGCCCCGACCATTGGTAATAAAATAGCCCCTAGCTTGTTCTGCTCCAAAAATAAATCCATCAGAACCTGGTTAAATTATCCAGGATTTTTCAGGTGTGGCACACGAAATTGTAGCACATGTAAATTCGCCAGTATTGAAAAGACATTTTATAATGCGGATGAAACTATCAAATTTGATATAAAGCAGTACATCAATTGTAATTCTTGCAATGTGGTATACAAAATCAAATGTATAGAGTGTAACCTGTCGTATGTGGGCTGTACATCCAGAAAATTGAAAACACGCATTAGGGAACACTTATATGACATAGGTAACACTCAGAATAATGACAGGAATATATCAGCAGCATCCAAACATTTTGTTAGGCACCATGCACGCAGCACTGTCACTCTTCAGGTTCAGGGCATAGAACGGGTTAATACCCCTAGTCGGGGTGGTGACATTAGACGCCGGCTTCTCACACGAGAAGCATATTGGATTTTCCAATTGAACACCTGTGTCCCAACAGGATTGAATAAAAGACATGAAGTTATGTTACATTATTGCTGAATGTGATTTTAATCCTTTATTTTTGTTATGTTGTTACATATAGAACAATGATTTTAGATGAAAGGACCTGTCAAATTGCCATGTGACTCAAATGAATGATCTGGTTGGGTGAGCCTCCTTATAAGTAGGAGAAGCTGCCTGATCCAGGTATGGCTTTGATAAAGATCACTCCGATCGAAACGCGTAGCCGTTTATCTCTGTCATCCCAGGCACTTACCGGTGGGAGGTTGCACACCATGGACATTTGGATTTTTTATTTGGATACAATAAACGTCATGTTTTAAGGAGCTGGAATTCAACTTTTTTTTTTCTTTTCTCTGATGATTGGATCGTCTTCCTGCAGCGGAGTTCCGTGCACCTGCGGTGATTTACCGGTGAGCTGGCTACAAACTCTTTTTCGCTTTGAGCAAACACCCGTCTGCCATGACAACTCATTGACACTCCTTGATCATGTTGTGGAGGGCTGATGGCAGCTGGTTCAAGCTAACACATGTGATCATTCCATTTAAATGTCATAGCCAATGATTGACTATGCCATCAAAATGGTTAAACAGAAGCGATCGAAGCAAGCTCTGGTCATTGCTGTTACAAGCAGATGCCAGCTGTGTAACAAAACCGGCATCTGCCACATGTGGAGCAGGTTATGCTCCAGAGCTTGTTCTATACAGGTAGACCCATGGACATGCATCAAGAGGTTAATAAATGTATGATAAATGCAGGTCACACTGCACTAAATTAAGGGGCACTTGACCTGGATGTTGGACTCTACTTGTTCCCTTACAATAACTCACAATTATCTATTAAGTTTCCAGATCTTTATGCCTTAAAATTAAGCATTCCATTAAACAAATCCCAGATGTCATTTCAGTTTGTATGAGGCCAGCTTCATGTACAAGAATTGAGTTACTTCAGATCTTTTTACACAACCTGCAGGTGTTTTTTCCAATACATAATGTACTGAGACAGTCATAGGTTTATCAGGTTGCACTGAAACTAAGGAAGGGTTTGATAATAATAAGCCATGGCACGAAAAAAAGCATTTCATTTTGACAAGAATTCAGATTAAATAAAGTATAAAAAAGGGAAAAAAACTTCTGGCCCCATTTCCAAAACAGAAAGCTCAAAGGCAACTCAAAAACAATTCAATAGTAACATAGTAACATAGTTAGTGAGGCCGAAAAAAGACATTTGTCCATTCCAACCTATATTCCATCATAATAAATCCCCAGATCTACGTCCTTCTACAGAACCTAATAATTGTATGATACAATATTGTTCTGCTCCAGGAAGACATCCAGGCCTCTCTTGAACCCCTCGACTGAGTTCGCCATCACCACCTCCTCAGGCAAGCAATTCCAGATTCTCACTGCCCTAACAGTAAAGAATCCTCTTCTATGTTGGTAGAAAAACCTTCTCTCCTCCAGACGCAAAGAATGCCCCCTTGTGACTGTCACCTTCCTTGGTATAAACAGATCCTCAGCGAGATATTTGTATTGTCCCCTTATATACTTTTACATGGTTATTAGATCGCCCCTCAGTCGTCTTTTTTCTAGACTAAATAATCCTAATTTTGCTAATCTATCTGGGTATTGTACTTCTCCCATCCCCTTTATTAATTTTGTTGCCCTCCTTTGTACTCTCTCTAGTTCCATTATATCCTTCCTGAGCACCGGTGCCCAAAACTGGACACAGTACTCCATGTGCGGTCTAACTAGGATTTGTACAGAGGCAGTATAATACTCTCATCATGTGTATCCAGACCTCTTTTAATGCACCCCATGATCCTGTTTGCCTTGGCAGCTGCTGCCTGGCACTGGCTGCTCCAGGTAAGTTTATCATTAACTAAGATCCCCAAGTCCTTCTCCCTGTCAGATTTACCCAGTGGTTTCCCATTCAGTGTGTAATGGTGATATTGATTCCTTCTTCCCATGTGTATAACCTTACATTTATCATTGTTAAACCTCATCTGCCACCTTTCAGCCCAAGTTTCCAACTTATCCAGATCCATCTGTAGCAGAATACTATCTTCTCTTGTATTAACTGCTTTACATAGTTTTGTATCATCTGCAAATATCGATATTTTACTGTGTAAACCTTCTACCAGATCATTAATGAATATGTTGAAGAGAACAGGTCCCAATACCGACCCCTGCGGTACGCCAGTGGTCACAGCGACCCAGTTAGAGACTATACCATTTATAACCACCCTCTGCTTTCTATCACTAAGCCAGTTACTAACCCATTTACACACATTTTCCCCCAGACCAAGCAATCTCATTTTGTGTACCAACCTCTTGTGCGGCACGGTATCAAACGCTTTGGAAAAATCAAGATATACCACGTCCAATGACTCACCGTGGTCCAGCCTATAGCTTACCTCTTCATAAAAACTGATTAGATTGGTTTGACAGGAGCGATTTCTCATAAACCCATGCTGATATGGAGTTAAACAGTTATTCTCATTGAGATAATCCAGAATAACATCCCTCATAAACCCTTCAAATATTTTACCCACAATAGAGGTTAGACTTACTGGCCTATAATTTCCAGGTTCACTTTTAGAGCCCTTTTTGAATATTGGCACCACATTTGCTATGCGCCAGTCCTGCGGAACAGACCCCGTCGCTATATAGTCCCTAAAAATAAGAAATAATGGTTTATCTATTACATTACTTAGTTCTCTTAGTACTCGTGGGTGTATGCCATCCGGACCCGGAGATTTATCTATTTTAATCTTATTTAGCCGGTTTCGCACCTCTTCTTGGGTTAGATTGGTGACCCTTAATATAGGGTTTTCATTGTTTCTTGGGATTTCACCTAGCATTTCATTTTCCACCGTGAATACCGTGGAGAAGAACGTGTTTAATATGTTAGCTTTTTCCTCGTCATCTACAACCATTCTTTCCTCACTATTTTTTAAGGGGCCTACATTTTCAGTTTTTATTCTTTTACTATTGATATAGTTGAAGAACAGTTTGGGATTAGTTTTACTCTCCTTAGCAATGTGCTTCTCTGTTTCCTTTTTGGCAGCTTTAATTAGTTTTTTAGATAAAGTATTTTTCTCCCTATAGTTTTTTAGAGCTTCAATGGTGCCATCCTGCTTTAGTAGTGCAAATGCTTTCTTTTTACTGTTAATTGCCTGTCTTACTTCTTTGTTTAGCCACATTGGGTTTTTCCTATTTCTAGTCCTTTTATTCCCACAAGGTATAAACCGCTTACAGTGCCTATTTAGGATGTTCTTAAACATTTTCCATTTATTATCTGTATTCTTATTTCTGAGGATATTTTCCCAGTCTACCAGATTAAGGGCATCTCTAAGCTGGTCAAACTTTGCCTTCCTAAAGTTCAGTGTTTTTGTGACTCCCTGACAAGTCCCCCTAGTGAAAGACAGGTGAAATTGTACAATATTGTGGTCGCTATTTCCTAGATGCCCGACCACCTGCAGATTTGTTATTCTGTCAGGTCTATTAGATAGTATTAGGTCTAAAAGTGCTGCTCCTCTGGTTGGATTCTGCACCAATTGTGAAAGATAATTTTTCTTGGTTATTAGCAGAAACCTGTTGCCTTTATGGGTTTCACAGGTTTCTGTTTCCCAGTTAATATCTGGGTAGTTAAAGTCCCCCATAACCAGGACCTCATTATGGGTTGCAGCTTCATCTATCTGCTTTAGAAGTAGACTTTCCATGGTTTCTGTTATATTTGGGGGTTTGTAACAGACCCCAATGAGAATTTTGTTACCATTTTTCCCTCCATGAATTTCGACCCATATGGACTCGACATCCTCATTCCCTTCGCTAATATCCTCCCTTAAAGTGGACTTTAGACAAGACTTTACATAGAGACAAACCCCTCCTCCTCTACGATTTTTACGATCTTTTCTAAACAGACTGTAACCCTGTAAGTTAACTGCCCAGTCATAGCTTTCATCTAACCATGTCTCGGTTATTCCCACTATGTCAAAGTTACCTGTAGATATTTCTGCTTCTAGTTCTTCCATCTTGTTTGTCAAGCTTCTGGCATTTGCGAGCATGCAGTTTAGAGGATTTTGTTTTGTTCCAATCTCCTTGCTGTGGATTGTTTTAGAAATGTTCTTACCTCCTTTCTGAGTATGTTTTCCTGGGTCTTCTTTGTTCGAGTCTAATGTTTTTCTTCATAACATTTTTATCTAGAATTTACTGTGTGTTTTGATCAACAGAACTAATTGTCTCTATGTTATAATATGTGAAATAAATGACACTGTTCAACCCAAAGTTTATAAATGTTAGTAAATCAGAGTGGAAGGCCACTCATGTGCCTAGGTGACCAAACACATTAGATGAATGTAGTGAGAATCCACCAATTAAATGTGGACTGACAAAACATCTAATGTACAGATGCTGAAAAGAAGATTTTGTCAGTAGAAATGAAAGAATATATTCAAGTGAAAATTAATTATCCTCAAATTTGCATTCCTAAAAATATAGATGTTTTTGGAAGGCGCTCCGAAATTCCAAAGTGTTGGGCAACCGTAGACAGATGGCAAATGGTTAAAAAAAGAACATTATTCACCTCATTGCTTACCTGTCCTGCCACCCCCACAGCCCGCATACTGGTCCTTTCCACCTGTCCTTTTCACATTCCCCTGTCACACATGTCCACTGCAGCCTGCTTCTTCCTGTGCTGAGTAGGCTTTGACGTTACTGTGTGCCGTACCATCATAGAGTATCTCATGACGTTACAAACTGCATCACCTGATGCCTAGTCAGTGCTTTGGTGGATGTACATCATGATATCACGTCATGCACCACAATGGCAAGGCAGGCCTAGTTGGCGCCGGAGGCACGAGCATAGAGTGAAGACAAGTGAGTGTCAAGATGAGTATTATTATAATTATTTCTTTTTTTTTACATTCTACATTTATTATGCTCTAGAGCAGTGTTCCCCAACTCCAGTCCTCAAGAGCCACCAACAGGTCATGTTTTGAGGATTTCCTTAGTATTGCACAGGTCATTGAATGCCTGCCCCTGATGAAGCTGCTTGCATGCGGCGACACGCGTAGGGCAACTTAGCCCCATGGACACAATTTTTATGACTATCTGACTGGCACCCTGACTGATAGGACGGACTGGACCGGTAATTTTTTGACTTGTCATTTACCTGCTATTCACCCTCTATGGCCCCGCATGGGTCTCGCATTTTTTTGATTACTTTTTTGGTATGTCCACTTACTACACCTCACCTTTAGAGTATTATTTATTTATATATCTTTTTTAGTGGGATCACCATATTCATGTGTGAGTGTAATGACATGTGGACTACTATAGGTCTTTAAATAGGGTGTTTTGGTTACATATGTGGTCTGTCTGCCCCTCAGGAGTTTAGAGTGTGTTCCAGGGTTATTTGATTCTATTATTATTTATTTATTATTTCTTTATTGAACTGGGATATATTACATGTACTTTCATGTTAATCCTTTGCTCTGGAAACGCTCCTCTATTTATGTTAGCTCTCTCAGGTGCCACCATATCCAGTATTTTTGTCTGTGGGCTAAGGTTTTCTGTGGTTCCCGGTATTACGGGCACCTCTGTGTGTTTTTTAATTGTTTTTAATTGTATTGTGCGCTTATTGGACTGTTCACTAATAAATACTTTTTGATAATTTTGTATATTTGTCCTGTTGATCTCCTGTTCAATATGTCTTCTCTCTATGTGGCCACCCCCACAGCCCGCATACTGGTCCTTTCCACCTGTCCTTTTCACATTCCCCTGTCACACATGTCCACTGCAGCCTGCTTCTTCCTGTGCTGAGTAGGCTTTGACGTTACTGTGTGCCGTACCATCATAGAGTATCTCATGACGTTACAAACTGCATCACCTGATGCCTAGTCAGTGCTTTGGTGGATGTACATCATGATATCACGTCATGCACCACAATGGCAAGGCAGGCCTAGTTGGCGCCGGAGGCACGAGCATAGAGTGAAGACAAGTGAGTGTCAAGATGAGTATTATTATAATTATTTCTTTTTTTTTACATTCTACATTTATTATGCTCTAGAGCAGTGTTCCCCAACTCCAGTCCTCAAGAGCCACCAACAGGTCATGTTTTGAGGATTTCCTTAGTATTGCACAGGTCATTGAATGCTTGCCTGTGCAGGTGATGCAACTATCACCTGTGCAATACTAAGGAAATCCTGAAAACATGACCTGTTGGTGGCTCTTGAGGACCGGACTTGGGGACCACTGCTCTAGAGTCTAGAAAGACGCCAATGACATAATAAAGAACATTTATTTAGCTTGGAATAACCTTAATGTGAATCAAATTTCCCTGTTAATATTTTGTGATTTGACAAATTCAAATATTGGCAGATCAGATTATCTCTGCTGGTCACATTGTATTTCTTTTGTTCTTATGGTAGATATATTGCTAGCAGTGTTTCACCCTTGTCTCCGCATTAGCTTAACCTAACTGTGTCTACCTGTCTCTCACTTTACTTTGTGAACCTCACTTTTTCCTCCCTTGGAGTGTGACAGGATGTGAAGCCTAAAGCTTTAGTCACACTAAACGACTTACCAACGATCATGACCAGCGATACGACCTGGCCGTGATCGTTGGTAAGTCGTTGTGTGGTCGCTGGGGAGCTGTCACACAGACAGCTCTCTCCAGCGACCAACGATCAGGGGAACGACTTCGGCATCGTTGAAACTGTCTTCAACGATGCCGAAGTCCCCCTGCAGCACCCCGGTAACCAGGGCAGCGCTTAATAACCCGATATATACCCTGGTTACCATTGTAAAAGTAAAAAAAAAAACACTACATACTCACATTCTGATGTCTGTCACATCCCCCGCCGGCATCCACAGGGTTAAAACTGCTTTAGGCAAGAGCGCTGCTAATGCACGCGCTGCTGCCGAGAGTTCCCTGCACTGACTGTGTCAGCGCCGGCAGTAACAGCGGTGACATCACCGCTGTGCTCTGCTTTACAGCCGACGCTGACACAGTCAGTGCAGAGAACTCTCGGCAGCGGCGCGTGCATTAGCAGCGCTCCTGCCGAAAGCAGTTTTAACCCTGTGTACGCCGGGGGATGTGACAGACATCAGAATGTGAGTATGTACTGGTTTTTTTTTTTACTTTTACAATGGTAACCAGGGTAAATATCAGGTTACTAAGCGCGGCCCTGCGCTTAGTAACCCGATATTTACCCTGGTTACTAGTGAACACATCGCTGGATCGGCGTCACACACGCCGATCCAGCGATGACAGCGGGTGATCAGCGACCAAAAAATGGTCCTGATCATTCCCCAACGACCAACGATCTCCCGGCAGGGGCCTGATCGTTGGTCGCTGTCACACATAACGAGATCGTTAGCGGGATTGTTGCTACATCACCAAAAGCGTGACGTTGCAACGATATCGTTAACGATATCGTTATGTGTGACTCCAGCTTAACACTTGCTGGCAGTTGATTAAGCTTTGAGACAGATTATAGCTGTTTTTATTTAAGTGCCAAGTTAGTTCAAGAGACCCTAGGGAGGTGTTGAAGTGGCTCATAAGTGGAGAAGGATGCATATTTTGCTGATAAATGTATTGCAAAGTTTTGTATATTTGTCAAAGTTTTGTACCATTTACCAATTACTTAAAAAAGATTATTTAAATTACAAATTCACACAGAAACCACAAGAACCCCCCACTTGACAAGGACACCTGTATTTAAAATATCTAAGCATAGAACACACCAATATATCAGTTTAACAAAATTCACCAGTAAATGTGAGCTATGAAATTTATTAGCTCAGTCACTTGCATGCAATCTAATAGACAGTAGGATATGCCTTTTAAGGTGGCAGCAGACTTCTTTCATATTGGATACCTCTCCAGCTGCCTGGTAGAACATACAGATGTAGCAGATGCCAACTTGACTGCTGCCTCCAAAGCATGGCTCTTACTCATAGTGAATGAGAACAGCTGTGCTATGCAACGAGCATAGAGCGACAAAGTACCACACCGGGTCAAGTTATAGAATGCCACATCTACATGGTATTTCTGGCGTGTATCCACCATAGTATGAGATGACATGGATTTATTTATATCATTCAGTAACTCCAATTTAAGTTGTTAGCACAATGTCAAAATGGTTGTGCCTAGCAGTCCGTGATCCGGTGAAAAGTGTCTGTCATTATCATGGGGTGTAGAGTAACATATTAATTATTTACTTATTTTTTGACCTCTGTATAACCATAAAGTACTCCCTTCCATGTAAAGTAATTTTATTAAACATGATCTGCAAAAGATAAGTAACTATTATATGTTTGGAGCTTGAGTTGCACTTTAAGAAAAACTGTAAAACTCAGTCAAGTTTCAAATGTAATTCTTGAGAAAAAAAAGGTCCAGCATTGGAGGGAAAAGCAGCAAAGTTATATTTAAACTTGTTAATTTTAGATGTGTATAATCAGAGGACACACTGCACTCCAAGAGTGGAGTTCTCTAAATTCCCCAAAGTGATGCAGCATGTTCAGCATCTGTCTATGGGAAATAGACATGCTGTATAAAGCCATCTCATGAAATCTTTAGTCTGACAGAAGTGAGAATGGTGAGGAGCGGTATTAGAATTTCTTAGCTGGTTTGCTTTCTTGACATACTCTACAAATTTCACTCTCTTATTCAATGTATTTTGACATGACAGGGCATTCAATGAATATTCTGGATTATGCTTTGCAGGGCTTTGTAAGAGGGGTCATATTACTACTTCAGGCTTGGAACCTTTTAAGTATTCCGCCAGATAGAAATAATATTTAGTTATTGAAAGTGAATTACAGTTCAGTCAAAATTATTGTATTTTATGTGGAACTTCAATTTTTTTTTTCTTTTGTCCTACATTTCTCATGAATCTTCGTAAGTACTGTACTTTCAGAATATCATACTTCTGAGCTTGTGATTTAATAGTCATTTTATATTTTCATAGTAATTAGAGTTGGATTGGCATCAACAGGGTTCCCACCAGGGATTTCAGGGCCCCATATTGACAAAATTTTGGGGCCCCCTTGAGACTCCATCCCAACCCCACCTCCACTCCTCAAACCTTCCACATCCACCTCCCACTCTTGGAAAAAACTCTTCTGCACCATGTGTTCACCAAACACACATTAACAGTTCCCATCAAACACTACATCACATACATAGCCATTAGCTTTTGTTTTGGCCAAGATTTTTTCAGCCTGCCACGATGACAAGGTTGACTCTTTTGTCTGGGCTCTACTCTACTCTAACCTATTAAACATTTCTTATAATATCCAATAATCTTTTTACTTATGTTTTAATTTATTTTTCTCTAAGGGAATGTGTAACATAAATTTTTTGTATAATTTGTAATACCACATGCAAAGGACAAATACCGTCACACCATGGCCGGACCACATATTATCACATCATAGTGAACAAATAATACCACATACAAGGAATAAATATCACCACCCCATGAACAGACCACATATTATACCACGTAGTGACCGAACAATGCCACATACAGGGACAAATACTGCCACATTATGACCAGATATAATATTACCACCATAAAGTGACTGAATAATACCACATACAAGTAACAAATATTGTCACACTATGGCCAGCTTACATATTACCACCACATAGTGACCGAATAATACCACATACAAGGGAGAAATACTGCCACACCATGACCAGAACACATATTCCCACCACATATTGACCAAATAATACCACATACAAGGAACAAATACCGCCACATCATGACCAGACCACATATTGCCACCACATAGTAACTAAATAATACCACATACAGTAAACAAATACCACCACACCATGACAAAATCACATCTTACCACCACATAGTGACTGAATACTACAATACTGATCATTAATAAAAAAAACCACAATGCTGATATTATTATAAGTGCCAATACACAAAGGAGCTGTGCACATAGTACACAGTGTAGTGTCAGTGTAATGGTAACACACTGACTCACCAGTGACATTATACACAGTAGCTCGGTGTATAGTGTCAGTGTACAGATAATACAGGCAATACTGGTGAGTAGTGTTGAGCATTCCGATACCGCAAGTATCGGGTATCGGCCGATATTTGCGGTATCGGAATTCCGATACTGAATTCCGATACTTCCCGCGTATCGGATACCGGAATCGGAAGTTCCCAGAATTCAAATTGAACGCAGCAGCCAATGAGGATTGAATGAAAGTGTGGGCACATCCTGTTTAGCATGGTGGGCATGTAAGTACTGGCAAGGCTGGGATTGGCTGCTGAAATGATGTCACTCTGCACTATAAAAAAGCGCTGCCGCCATTTTGCGCTCACTCTGCTGTGATTTCAGTTAGGGACAGGACGCTGTGTTCTAACTGAGGGCCAGTCGAGCTAGCTAATTGCTTTATTTTCCTTTCCAAAGGCTAATTTAGCAAAACGCTGTGTGTTCTTCACTGTTCACCTTGCTCTTGCCTTGCAGCGCTGTTTTAACAGCGTTCTGCAAGGTCTCTGTGTGTGTGTGTGTGTGCAGCTCACTCTGTAGTCTGTGTGCAGCCATATACCCGGTTGTATTCAGCTCAGGGGGGGTTCACACTGCCTCACACAGTTGTTCTTTTTTGCTCTTAGTGCAGCCTGCTGCACATTTTTTCTCAAATTTCCTATTAGTGTTTTTCCACCAGTCTCCAGCTCTATTGTGGAAAAACACTACATAGGATAACCTAGAGGGGGGTTTTTGGGCCTTGCAGCGCCGTTTACGGCTGTCTGCACGGTCTCCGTGTGAGCCCAGCTCGCCCTGTAGTCTGTGTGCAGCCATAGCCGGTTGGATTCAGCTCAGGGTTCGTTACTGGCTCATACCTTGAGAAAAATTTTCCTTTTTTTCAAATAGTGCAGCCTGTTTAAAATTTGAAAAAAAAAATTCCTATTAGTGTCTTTCCACTCGTATCCAGCTAAATAGTGGAAAAACACTATATAGGATAACCTAGAGGAGGGTTTTTTGGCCTTGCAGCGCCGTTTACGGCTGTCTGCACGGTCTCCGTGTGAGCCCAGCTCGCCCTGTAGTCTGTGTGCAGCCATAGCCGGTTGGATTCAGCTCAGGGTTCGTTACTGGCTCATACCTTGAGAAAAATTTCCCTTTTTTTCAAATAGTGCAGCCTGTTTAAAATCTGAAAAAAAAAATTCCTATTAGTGTCTTTCCACTCGTATCCAGCTAAATAGTGGAAAAACACTATATAGGATAACCGAGAGGAGGGTTTTTTGGCCTTGCAGCGCCGTTTACGGCTGTCTGCACGGTCTCCGTGTGAGCCCAGCTCGCCCTGTAGTCTGTGTGCAGCCATAGCCGGTTGGATTCAGCTCAGGGTTCGTTACTGGCTCATACCTTGAGAAAAATTTTCCTTTTTTTCAAATAGTGCAGCCTGTTTAAAATTTGAAAAAAAAAATTCCTATTAGTGTCTTTCCACTCGTATCCAGCTAAATAGTGGAAAAACACTATATAGGATAACCTAGAGGAGGGTTTTTTGGCCTTGCAGCGCCGTTTACGGCTGTCTGCACGGTCTCTGTGTGAGCGCAGCTCGCCCTGTAGTCTGTGTGCAGCCATAGCCGGTTGGATTCAGCTCAGGGTGCGTTACTGCCTCATACCTTGAAAAACAATTTCCTTTTTTTCAAATAGTGCAGCCAGTTTAAAATTTGAAAAAAAAAATTCCTATTAGTGTCTTTCCACTCGTATCCAGCTAAATAGTGGAAAAACACTATATAGGATAACCGAGAGGAGGGTTTCTTGGCCTTGCAGCGCCGTTTACGGCTGTCTGCACGGTCTCCGTGTGATTTAAACTAGCTCTGTAGCCCGATCTGCACCAAAAAAAAGGTTAAGTTCACCAAACACAACTTACACTTGTGTAGGCCACATTTGCAAAATAATAAAGTTTAGTCCACAATTTACAACATTAGTGTTTCTTACACCTGTTAGGAGGAGCATTACAGGAATAAGCACACTAAGGCCTTAGTACTTTTCTGCTTATCTTTATCTGTCAACCAAGATGAAGAGGGCAGGGAGTAAGGCACGTGGGCGTGGGCGCGGAGCAGGGAGAGGAGCAGGGAGAGGACGTGGTGATTCTGTGCCTGCTGCGGGCGCCGGTGACTCGTCGTCACTCAGTTTCAGCAGGGAACAGTCCTTCATGCGCAGCTTTGTCGGAGAGCGCCGTGCACCGCTGCTGCGTGAAGACCAAATTGAAGCCGTTGTCGGGTGGATGGCAGCTAACGCCTCGGCATCGACTTCAGTTAGTGCCACATCCTCTCAGGCACAGAGCACTGGAGAGCAGCCATCTGTCTCTTCACCACCTGCCAAATTGGCCAGGCAGTCAGAGAGCCCAGGACAGGAGCCGTCTCTACTTCTGTTCTCTGAATCTCTTGGCTTGGAAACAGGGGGCCAGCCAAGCAGCATTGGAGAAATGGAAGAAGAGGCAGTGTGCAGTGATGCCCAACACCTTTTTCTCTCTGACTCTGAAGAGGCAGGTGGGCCAGTGCCTCCGGTGACCACAGCGCAGTACGCATCTGATGATGAAACTCAGGTGCCGCTTTCTCGTGCGTACTGTGCTGCTGAGACTACCCAGGAGGAGCAGTTGGTGGCAGAGGGTAGTGGAGATGATGAGGTCCTTGACCCATCGTGGCGTGAGGAACAGGAAGGTGGTGGGAGCAGCTCAGAGGAAGAGCTTCCTCTTACGGGCCAAAGAGGGAGAGGGAGGGGGAAGACTGCGGAGCCTGTAGCCTCCACTTTGGCACCCGTTAGGAGCCTGTCTCTTTCCAAAGCCAAAAAGGGCGCTCCCAAGACTTGCAGTGCCTGGTCCTTTTTTGACACAGTTGCAGATGACATTTGTTTTGTCAAATGCAAGCTGTGTCATCATAAAGTAAAAAGAGGGAAAAATGTCAGCAACCTCAATACCACAAATATGTGGAAACATGTGCGGACCAGGCACGCGGTGGAGTTACAGAAACACACTGAAGATGTAGGCCAACCAACAGCGGCAGCTACCACCTCTTCAGCTCGTGTTGCCTCTTCCTCCAGCTCACGCACAGCTGGTTTGGCTTCCTCCCAGAGACCTTGTGTAATTCCACCCACAGCACCACCTTCCCAATCATCCTCACACTCCCAGTCTACTCTACAGCCATCGGTAGTACAGGCATGGGAGAAAAGGCGGGCATTCTCGGCCAACCACCCCCGAGCACAGGCTCTGAATGCAGGCATTGCCAAACTGTTGTCCCTGGAAATGCTCTCGTTCAGGCTGGTGGAGACTGACAGCTTCCGTGACTTGATGGCATTGGCAGTCCCACAGTACAAGGTGCCCAGCCGCTTTTACTTCAGCAGGCAGGCTGTCCCTGCCCTGCACAGGCATGTTGAGGCAAACATAAAACATGCGCTACTGAACGCCGTCAGTAGCAAGGTCCACCTCACCACCGATGCGTGGACCAGTCAGCATGGACAGGGGCGATATGTTTCCCTCACTGCCCATTGGGTTAATGTTGTTGAGCCAGGTACAGATCGTGCGAGTGGCGCAGGACGTGTCCTGCCCACTCCAAGGATTGCAGGAATCCAGTCTGTACGCATCGACTCCTCCTCTTACACCAGTTCCTCTGATTCCTCTCTGCAGGATCCGTCACAGTCCACCCCCACATGGACCCGTGAACGTTTACCTATGACCGACATGAGCACAGCCGTGGCCAAACGTCAGCAGGCCGTCTTGAAACTAGTTTCATTGGGGCATCGAAGCCACACAGCGCAGGAGCTCTGGAATGCTATAAAGCAGGAGAGCGATGTGTGGTTACTGCCAGCGAATCTCCAGCCAGGCATGGTAGTGTGTGACAATGGCCGAAATCTGGTGGCAGCTTTGGCCCTTGGCAACCTCACTCACATCCCATGTCTGGCACATGTGCTCAATTTGGTTGTGCAGAGTTTTCTGAGGGACTATCCGGATCTTGATGCCCTGCTGCACAAGGTCCGCCTAGAGTGTGCTCACTTGCGGCGTTCCAGCTTGGCCAGATCCCGCATTGCTGCTCTGCAGCGCCGATTCCGCCTTCCGGAACACCGCATCATATGTGACCTACCTACCCGGTGGAATTCCACGTTACATATGTTGGAGCGGTTGTGTGAGCAGCAGCAAGCAGTTATGGAGTACCAGCTGCATCAGGCGCAAAGAAGTCGCAGTCAGCGCCGATCAGACTTCACAACCACAGAGTGGGCCACTATGAAGGACGTCTGCCAGGTTTTGCGTCCTTTTGATTATTCCACGCGGATGGCAAGTGCAGATGATGCACTAGTCAGCATGACTGTCCCCCTTATCTGCCTGCTTCAGCAAACTTTGCAAGGGTTAAGGGATGATGTGGTGGAAGAGGTGGAGGATGAGGAGTCACCTTTTCCATCAGCTTCTGGAGAGTCAGCGCCACGTGGTTCCTCACAAAGGGGTACGCAGGGGCCAATTTGTGAGGAGGATGAGGAGGAGTCAATGGAGGAGGAAGAGCTCCGTCCAGAGGAGGGAGCGACACAATTGTCCAGTGGTCAGTGTGTACAGCGAGGGTGGGGTGATGACGAGCGGGCAGAGATCATGTCTCAAGCAGGGGACAGCGTTTCTGGGCCGGTTGGCACTCTGCAGCACATGGTGGATTTCATGCTGCAGTGCCTGAGAAACGACCGCCGCATCGACCACATTCTCAACATGCCTGATTATTGGGTGTTCACCCTCCTCGATCCTCGCTACCGGGACAACGTCCAAAACCTCATCCCTGCGTTGACCCGGGAGCGTAAATTGCGGGAGTACCACGACACACTGGTGAATTCCATCATCTTCTCCTGTCCAACTGAGAGGAGTGCTGCTAGTGCTTTACAAAGCAGCTCAGTGCGTCGAGGCAGTGGGGGAGGCTCTGCCCAAAGAGGGAGCAGAAGCAGTGCCTCTGCCCAAGGCAAGCCCAGTATGGCACAACTCTGGCACACTTTTGTGTGCCCGCCCCAAATGTCTACACCATCACCGGCGGCTCCAGTCAGCAGGAGGCAACGGTTCCGTCAGATGGTGACAGACTACATGGCTTGCCCTCTTACTGTACTCCCAGACGGCTCTTCCCCGTTCAAGTTTTGGGTCTCTAAGCTGGATACATGGCCAGAGCTAAGCCAGTATGCATTGGAGGTGCTGGCTTGCCCTGCGGCTAGTGTCTTATCGGAACGTGTCTTTAGTGCCGCAGGTGGTGTACTAACAGACCGTCGCATGCGACTATCCTCCGATAACGTTGACCGGCTTACTTTCCTGAAAATGAACCAGGCCTGGATCTCGCAGGAATTTGCCACTCCTCTGCCTGATTAAGTAATTGGGTGTCATCCAGGTCTCCTGCTGTGTTCATCTTTCTACCACCTGAACTGCTATTCCTGGGCTCCAACACCGCCAGTTGCGGCTCAGAAGTGCAGGCTGCACAGTAAAAACATACGACCCAGTGATATTGGGTTTCAGTAACGTCAGCTGATCCCCAGCTGTGTAGCCGGCAATGTGTCCTGCGACCGCCACGCTGGCACAACAACCTAAATGTAAGGGAACCTGTCCCCCCCCCCCCCCCCGTCGTTTGTTACTGAAAGAGCCATCTTGTGCAGCAGTAATGCTGCACAAGGAAAAGGTAGCTCTTTTTTTTTAGCTCTTTGCACACGCAGAACTTAACACTTATAAAATGTGTTCACTGATACCGTTATACCGTCCCGGAGCTGGGACTTTCCTTCGTAATGTGACGCAGCACAGCCGTCATTCCTACCCCCTTGGTGCCATGCGCTGCCTCCTCAGCGTTGTTTTAAGCTGTCACGGAGCCTGCGCTGTTCTGTTATCCCTTGGGCATGCCCTATTTGCGCTGCCTGTCTTCTGACATAATTTGGTGTCAGGCTGGCTGCGCCTGTGCGGCCGCGGTGCCCGAGATCCCGCCTCGCAGTGTCTTCTGATTGAGTCACACTGCGGGCCTGGGATCCATGGGCATGCGCAGTGCATATCTTCCCCTCGGGCTCTCGCTCATTTCCCTCCGCCTTCTTTAGACTGTGCGCCGTCAGCTGATCCCTAGCATGCCACGGCCGTGACACCGCACAGTCTGAAGAAGAGGGAAGGAGGGGAGTGAGAGTCGAGGTTATGCACTGTGCATGCCCATGGTTCCAAGGCCCGCAGTGGGATTACGTTAGATGAGACTGCGAGGTGGGATCTGGAGCAGCGTGGACGCACAGGCACTGACAGCCTGACACCAAATTATGTCAGAAGACAGGCAGCGCTAATTGGGCATGGCCAAGGGCTAACAGAACAGCGCAGGCTCCGTGGCAGCTTAAAACAACGCTGAGGAGGCAGCGCACGGCATCAAGGGGATAGGAATGACAGCTGTGCTGTGTCCCATTACGAAGGAAATTCGCACCTCCGGAACGGTTTAACGGTATAAAGGGACACATTTTTAGTGTTTACTTCGGTGTTTGCAAGGAGCATAATTAAAAGAGCAACCTTTTCCTTTTGCATCCTTAGTGCTGCACAACATGGCTCTTTCAGCTACAAACGTCTTGGGGGGGGGGGTTAAAGGTTTCCTTTCAACTTGCTCCAATCAGGCTTCGGCCTACACTCTGTTCCTCTGCTCCTCCTGCTGTCCCTGGGCTCTAACACCGCCAGTTGGTGCCTGGAAGTGCTGTGTGCACAGTCAACAGTCGCTCCTCTGTTATTGGGGTTCAGTAACGTCAGCTGATCCCCAGCTGTGTGTGCGGCAATACCTCCAATCTGCTCCTCCTGCTGTCCCTGGGCTCTAACACCGCCAGTTGGTGCCTGGAAGTGCTGTGTGCACAGTCAACAGTCGCTCCTCTGTTATTGGGGTTCAGTAACGTCAGCTGATCCCCAGCTGTGTATCCGGCAACGTGTCATGCGACCGCCACGCTGGCACAACTAAAATGTAAGGGGACCTGTCCCCCCCCCCCCCTAGGCGTTTGTTACTGAAAGAGCCACCATGTGCAGCACTAATACTGCACAAGGGAAAGGTCGCTCTTGAAATTATGCTCCTTGCAAACGCTGAACTACACACTCATGTAATGTGTCCCCTCACACCGTCCAACCGTCCTGGAGGTGGGACTTTCCTTTGTAATGTGACGCAGCACAGCCGTCATTGCTACCCCCTTGGCACCGTGCGCTGCCTCCTTAGCGTTGTTTGATTCCGTCATGGACCCTGCGCTGTTATGTTATCCCTTGGCCATGCACAGTTTGCGCTGCCCGTCCTCTGACATCATTTGTTGTCGTCCTGGCTGCGCCTGTGCGTCCACGCTGCCCGAAATCACACCTCGCAGTGTCGTCTAATGTGATCCCACAGTGGGCCTGGTATCCATGGCCATGCGCAGTGCATATACTAGCCTCTCACTCCCCTTCTTCACGCTTCTTCAGACTAGGCGGCGTCAGCTGATCCCTAATAGCATGCCACGGCCGTGACGCCGCACAGTCTGAAGAAGCAGGAAGGAGGTGAGTGAGAGGCGATGATATGCACTGCGCATGCCCATGGATCCCTGGCCCGCAGTGGGACTACATTAGATGACACTGCAAGGTTGGATCTCGGGCAGCTTGGACGCACAGGCACTGCCAGCCTGACACCTACATGATGTCAGAAGACGGGCACCGCTAACTGTGCATGGCCAAGGGATAACATTACAGTGCGGGCTCCGTGACAGAACCAAACAACGTTGAGGAGGTGGTGCCCGGCACCAAGGGGGTTGGAATGACGGCTGTGCTGTGTCACATTACAAAGGAAAGTCCCACTTCCGGGATGGTTTGACGGTGTGAGGGGACACATTATATGAGTGTGTACTTCAGCGTTTGCAAGGAGCATAATTTTCGGAGCCACCATTTTCCATGTGCAGTATTACTGCTGTACAAGATGGCTCTTTCAGCAACAAATGCCTGGGGGGGGGGGTTAAAGGTTCCCTTTCAACTTGCTCCACTGCAGGCTTCGGCCTACACTCTGCTCCTCTTTGATTCCCTGGGTTTCAACACTGTCAGTTGCCACCTGGAAGTGTTGTCTACACAGAAAAAAACACTAGGTGATGTGTCAGTGGGGTTCAGCACCGCCAGCTGTTCCCCTGCTGTGTAGTCGGCAACGTGTCCAGCACAAGCCACGCTGGCACAACAGAACAAAAGCTGCCACCAGTGCAGGCTTCGGCCTACACTCTGCTCCTCTCCTCCTCCTGCTGACCCTGGGCTCAAACACCGCTAGTTTTTGCCCGGAAGTGCTAGCTGCACAGAGAAAAACACCAGCCAATGTGTTAGTGGGGTTCAGCAACGCCAGCTGTTCCCCTGCTGTGTAGCCGGCAACGTGACCTGCAAACGCCATGCAGGCACAGGAACTGAAATTAAAAGGGAACCTGGCCCCACCCCCCCAGGTGTTTCTATGTATAACAGCCACCTAGTACAGCAGTACTGCTGCATTTGTACAAGGTGGCTGACTTTTTCTCCTTGCCCACGTGGAACTCAACACGTACAAAATGTGTCTCATTGAGACCATTCCACTGTCCCTGAGGTGTGACTTTCCTTTGTAATGATACGCAGCACCCCCCTTGGTAGCGTTTCCCGTCTTTTGTCATCATGGTTAGCTGGCTGCGCCTGTGCATCCGCCCTGCTAGAAACAACGCCCCTCGTTGTCATATTTATTTTGTCAGCGAGGGTGTGGTTTATGGGCACGAGCAGTGCATATGTTCGCCTGTCTTAACTCATCTCCTTCCGCCTTCTTCAGACTGTGCGGCCTCCTGGCCGTGGTAGGCGATAAGGGATCAGCTGAGGCCGCCCAGTCTGGAGCAGGTGTAAGGACATGTGTAAGCGGCAAACCTATTTACTGCACAAGGCCACGAATCCCAGCCACGCAGTGTGATTTTTGTGAAAACACACTGTGGGTCTGGGATTCATGTCCATCGCTAACCGCAACGGCCGACATGAAATGAGGTCAGAAGACAGGAAGCGCTCACAGCGCATGGCCAAGGGATCACAATAGCGCAGACTCCTGTACAGCAAATAACAACGCTCAGGAATCTGCGCCCAGTACCTAGGTGCAAATTTTGACACCTGTGCTGCGTCTCGTTAAAAAGACAAGTCACGCCTCCACAACTGTTTGACAGTATAATGGGCTAAATAGTGTACGTGTTTAATTCAGCGTGTGCAAGGAGCAAAATTAAATAGAGCAACCTTTGACTTGTGCATCATTAATGCTGCACAAGGTGTGGCTCTTGTACCTTGCAACACCTGAGGGGGGGGTTAAAGGTAACCTTTGAAATTGGTTCAACTAGGCTTCGGCCTACACTCTGCTCCTCTCCTCCTCCTGCTGACCCTGGGCTCAAACACCGCTAGTTTTTGCCCGGAAATGCTAGCTGCACAGAGAAAAACACCAGCCAATGTGTTAGTGGGGTTCAGCACCGCCAGCTGTTCCCCTGCTGTGTAGTCGGCAACGTGTCCAGCACAAGCCACGCTGGCACAACCGACCAAAAGCTGCCACCAGTGCAGGCTTCGGCCTACACTTTGCTCCTCTCCTCCTCCTGCTGACCCTGGGCTCAAACAACGCCAGTTTCTGCCCGGACATGCTAGCTGCACAGAGAAAAACACCAGCCAATGTGTTAGTGGGGTTCAGCACCGCCTGCTGTTCCCCCGCTGTGTAGCCGGCATCGTGTCCAGCACAAGCCACGCTGGCACAACCGACCAAAAGCTGCCACCAGTGCAGGCTTCGGCCTACACTTTGCTCCTCTCCTCCTCCTCCTGCTGACCCTGGGCTCTAACACCGCTAGTTTTTGCCCGGACATGCAATCTGCACAGAGAAAAACACCAGTCAATGTGTCAGTGGGGTTCAGCAACGCCAGCTGTTCCCCTGCTGTGTAGCTTGCAACGTGACCTGCAAACGCCACGCAGGCACATGAACTGAAATTGAAGGGAGCCTGCCCCCCACCCACAGGTGTTTCTATGTATATCAGCCACCTTGTACAGCAGTACTGCTGCATTTGTACGAGGTGGCTGACTTTTTCTCCTTGCCCACGTGGAACTCAACACGTACAAAATGTGTCTCATTAGAGACCATTACAATGTCCCTGAGGTGTGACTTTCCTTTGTAATGACACGCAGCACCACCCTTGTTAGCGCTGCCCGTCTTTTGACATCATTGGTTAGCTGGCTGCGCCTGTGCATCTCCCCTGCTCGAAACAACGGCCCTCGGTGTCTTATTTTTTTGGACAGCGAGGGTGTGATTGATGGGCATGTGCAGTGCATATGTTTGCCTGTGTTCACTCATCTCCTTCCGCCTTCTTCAGACTGGGTGTCCTCATGGCCACGGCAGGCGATAAGGGATCAGATGAGGCCGCCCAGTCTGAAGCAGGTGTAAGGACATGTGTGAGCGGCAAACCTATTTAGTGCACCAGGGCACGAATCCCAGCACCGCAGTGTGATTTTTTAAAAACACACTGTGGGTCTGGGATTCATGTCCATCGCTAACCGCAACGGCCGACATGAAATGAGGTCAGAAGACAGGAAGCGCTCACAGCGCATGGCCAAGGGATCACAATAGCGCAGACTCCTGTACAGCAAATAACAACGCTCAGGAATCTGCGCCCAGTACCTAGGTGCAAATTTTGACACCTGTGCTGCGTCTCGTTAAAAAGACAAGTCACGCCTCCACAACTGTTTGACAGTATAATGGGCTAAATAGTGTACGTGTTTAATTCAGCGTGTGCAAGGAGCAAAATTAAATAGAGCAACCTTTGACTTGTGCATCATTAATGCTGTTCAAGGTGTGGCTCTTGTACCTTGCAACACCTGAGGGGGGGGTTAAAGGTAACCTTTGAAATTGGTTCAACTAGGCTTCGGCCTACACTCTGCTCCTCTCCTCCTCCTGCTGACCCTGGGCTCAAACACCGCTAGTTTTTGCCCGGAAATGCTAGCTGCACAGAGAAAAACACCAGCCAATGTGTTAGTGGGGTTCAGCACCGCCAGCTGTTCCCCTGCTGTGTAGTCGGCAACGTGTCCAGCACAAGCCACGCTGGCACAACCGACCAAAAGCTGCCACCAGTGCAGGCTTCGGCCTACACTTTGCTCCTCTCCTCCTCCTGCTGACCCTGGGCTCAAACAACGCCAGTTTCTGCCCGGACATGCAATCTGCACAGAGAAAAACACCAGTCAATGTGTCAGTGGGGTTCAGCAACGCCAGCTGTTCCCCTGCTGTGTAGCTTGCAACGTGACCTGCAAACGCCACGCAGGCACATGAACTGAAATTGAAGGGAGCCTGCCCCCCACCCACAGGTGTTTCTATGTATATCAGCCACCTTGTACAGCAGTACTGCTGCATTTGTACGAGGTGGCTGACTTTTTCTCCTTGCCCACGTGGAACTCAACACGTACAAAATGTGTCTCATTAGAGACCATTACAATGTCCCTGAGGTGTGACTTTCCTTTGTAATGACACGCAGCACCACCCTTGTTAGCGCTGCCCGTCTTTTGACATCATTGGTTAGCTGGCTGCGCCTGTGCATCTCCCCTGCTCGAAACAACGGCCCTCGGTGTCTTATTTTTTTGGACAGCGAGGGTGTGATTGATGGGCATGTGCAGTGCATATGTTTGCCTGTGTTCACTCATCTCCTTCCGCCTTCTTCAGACTGGGTGTCCTCATGGCCGCGGCAGGCG
Source organism: Ranitomeya imitator (assembly GCF_032444005.1). Classification (NCBI taxonomy): domain Eukaryota; kingdom Metazoa; phylum Chordata; class Amphibia; order Anura; family Dendrobatidae; genus Ranitomeya; species Ranitomeya imitator. The sequence continues at coordinate 79,770,370 of NC_091287.1, forward strand.
ATAAGGGATCAGATGAGGCCGCCCAGTCTGAAGCAGGTGTAAGGACATGTGTGAGCGGCAAACCTATTTAGTGCACCAGGGCACGAATCCCAGCACCGCAGTGTGATTTTTTAAAAACACACTGTGGGTCTGGGATTCATGTCCATCGCTAACCGCAACGGCCGACATGAAATGAGGTCAGAAGACAGGAAGCGCTCACAGCGCATGGCCAAGGGATCACAATAGCGCAGACTCCTGTACAGCAAATAACAACGCTCAGGAATCTGCGCCCAGTACCTAGGTGCAAATTTTGACACCTGTGCTGCGTCTCGTTAAAAAGACAAGTCACGCCTCCACAACTGTTTGACAGTATAATGGGCTAAATAGTGTACGTGTTTAATTCAGCGTGTGCAAGGAGCAAAATTAAATAGAGCAACCTTTGACTTGTGCATCATTAATGCTGTTCAAGGTGTGGCTCTTGTACCTTGCAACACCTGAGGGGGGGGTTAAAGGTAACCTTTGAAATTGGTTCAACTAGGCTTCGGCCTACACTCTGCTCCTCTCCTCCTCCTGCTGACCCTGGGCTCAAACACCGCTAGTTTTTGCCCGGAAATGCTAGCTGCACAGAGAAAAACACCAGCCAATGTGTTAGTGGGGTTCAGCACCGCCAGCTGTTCCCCTGCTGTGTAGTCGGCAACGTGTCCAGCACAAGCCACGCTGGCACAACCGACCAAAAGCTGCCACCAGTGCAGGCTTCGGCCTACACTTTGCTCCTCTCCTCCTCCTGCTGACCCTGGGCTCAAACAACGCCAGTTTCTGCCCGGACATGCTAGCTGCACAGAGAAAAACACCAGCCAATGTGTTAGTGTGGTTCAGCACCGCCAGCTGTTCCCCCGCTGTGTAGCCGGCATCGTGTCCAGCACAAGCCACGCTGGCACAACCGACCAAAAGCTGCCACCAGTGCAGGCTTCGGCCTACACTTTGCTCCTCTCCTCCTCCTCCTGCTGACCCTGGGCTCTAACACCGCTAGTTTTTGCCCGGACATGCAATCTGCACAGAGAAAAACACCAGTCAATGTGTCAGTGGGGTTCAGCAACGCCAGCTGTTCCCCTGCTGTGTAGCTTGCAACGTGACCTGCAAACGCCACGCAGGCACATGAACTGAAATTGAAGGGAGCCTGCCCCCCACCCCCCCAGGTGTTTCTATGCATAACAGCCACCTTGTACAGCAGTACTGCTGCATTTGGACAAGGTGGCTGACTTTTTCTCCTTGCACACGTGGAACTCAACAAGTACAAAATGTGTCTCATTACAGACCATTACAATGTCCCTGAGGTGTGACTTTCCTTTTTAATGACACGCAGCACCCCCATTGTTAGCGCTGCCCGTCTCCTGACATCATTGGTTGGCTGGCTGTGCCTGTGCGTCCCCCCTGCCCGACACAACGCCCCCCGTTGTCTCATATATTTTGACTGCGAGGGTGTGATTGATGGGCACGAGCAGTGCATATGTTCCCCTGTTTTCACTCCCCTCCTTCCGCCTTCTTCTGACTGTGCGGCCTCATGGCCGCGGCATGCGATAAGGGATCAGCTGAGGCCGCCCAGTCTGAAGCAGGTGTAAGGACATGTGTGAGCGGCGAACATATTTACTGCACAAGGCCACGAATCCCAGCACCGCAGTGTGACTTTAGGAAAAGCCACTGTGGGTCTGGGATTTATGGCCATCGTTAACCGCACCGGCCAACATGAAATGAGGTCATGAGACGGCCTGCACTAACAGGGTATTGCCAAGGGATAACACAAGAGCGCAGTTTCCTGTACTGGAAATAACAACGGTAAGGAATCTGCGCACAGCACCTAGGTGTAAATTTGTACACCTGTGCTGCGTCTCCTTAAAAAGACTAGTAGTCACGCCTCCACTACTGTTTGACAGTATAATGGGCTAAATAGTGTACGTGTTTAATTCAGCGTGTGCAAGGAGCAAAATTAAATAGAGCAACCTTTGACTTGTGCATCAATAATGCTGTTCAAGGTGTGGCTCTTGTACCTTGCAACACCTGAGGGGGGGGTTAAAGGTAACCTTTGAAATTGGTTCAACTAGGCTTTGGCCAACACTCTGCTCCTCTACTCCTCCTGCTGACCCTGGGCTCAAACACCGCTAGTTTTTGCCCGGAAATGCTAGCTGCACAGAGAAAAACACCAGCCAATGTGTTAGTGGGGTTCAGCACCGCCAGCTGTTCCCCTGCTGTGTAGTCGGCAACGTGTCCAGCACAAGCCACGCTGGCACAACAGAACAAAAGCTGCCACCAGTGCAGGCTTCGGCCTACACTTTGCTCCTCTCCTCCTCCTGCTGACCCTGGGCTCAAACAACGCCAGTTTCTGCCCGGACATGCTAGCTGCACAGAGAAAAACACCAGCCAATGTGTTAGTGGGGTTCAGCACCGCCAGCTGTTCCCCTGCTGTGCAGCTTGCAACGTGACCTGCAAACGCCACGCAGGCACATGAACTGAAATTGAAGGGAGCCTGCCCCCCACCCACAGGTGTTTCTATGTATATCAGCCACCTTGTACAGCAGTACTGCTGCATTTGTACGAGGTGGCTGACTTTTTCTCCTTCCCCACGTGGAACTCAACACGTAAAAAATGTGTCTCATTAGAGACCATTACAATGTCCCTGAGGTGTGACTTTCCTTTGTAATGACACGCAGCACCCCCATTGTTAGCGCTGCCCGTCTCCTGACATCATTGGTTGGCTGGCTGTGCCTGTGCGTCCCCCCTGCCCGACACAACGCCCCCCGTTGTCTCATATATTTTGACTGCGAGGGTGTGATTGATGGGCACGAGCAGTGCATATGTTCCCCTGTTTTCACTCCCCTCCTTCCGCCTTCTTCTGACTGTGCGGCCTCATGGCCGCGGCATGCGATAAGGGATCAGCTGAGGCCGCCCAGTCTGAAGCAGGTGTAAGGACATGTGTGAGCGGCGAACATATTTACTGCACAAGGCCACGAATCCCAGCACCGCAGTGTGACTTTAGGAAAAGCCACTGTGGGTCTGGGATTTATGGCCATCGTTAACCGCACCGGCCAACATGAAATGAGGTCATGAGACGGCCTGCACTAACAGGGTATTGCCAAGGGATAACACAAGAGCGCAGACTCCTGTACAGCAAATAACAACGCTCAGGAATCTGCGCCCAGTACCTAGGTGCAAATTTTGACACCTGTGCTGCGTCTCGTTAAAAAGACAAGTCACGCCTCCACAACTGTTTGACAGTATAATGGGCTAAATAGTGTACGTGTTTAATTCAGCGTGTGCAAGGAGCAAAATTAAATAGAGCAACCTTTGACTTGTGCATCATTAATGCTGTTCAAGGTGTGGCTCTTGTACCTTGCAACACCTGAGGGGGGGGTTAAAGGTAACCTTTGAAATTGGTTCAACTAGGCTTCGGCCTACACTCTGCTCCTCTACTCCTCCTGCTGACCCTGGGCTCAAACACCGCTAGTTTTTGCCCGGAAATGCTAGCTGCACAGAGAAAAACACCAGCCAATGTGTTAGTGGGGTTCAGCACCGCCAGCTGTTCCCCTGCTGTGTAGTCGGCAACGTGTCCAGCACAAGCCACGCTGGCACAACAGAACAAAAGCTGCCACCAGTGCAGGCTTCGGCCTACACTTTGCTCCTCTCCTCCTCCTGCTGACCCTGGGCTCAAACAACGCCAGTTTCTGCCCGGACATGCTAGCTGCACAGAGAAAAACACCAGCCAATGTGTTAGTGTGGTTCAGCACCGCCAGCTGTTCCCCCGCTGTGTAGCCGGCATCGTGTCCAGCACAAGCCACGCTGGCACAACCGACCAAAAGCTGCCACCAGTGCAGGCTTCGGCCTACACTTTGCTCCTCTCCTCCTCCTCCTGCTGACCCTGGGCTCTAACACCGCTAGTTTTTGCCCGGACATGCAATCTGCACAGAGAAAAACACCAGTCAATGTGTCAGTGGGGTTCAGCAACGCCAGCTGTTCCCCTGCTGTGTAGCTTGCAACGTGACCTGCAAACGCCACGCAGGAACATGAACTGAAATTGAAGGGAGCCTGCCCCCCACCCCCCCAGGTGTTTCTATGTATAACAGCCACCTTGTACAGCAGTACTGCTGCATTTGTACAAGGTGGCTGACGTTTTCTCCTTGCCCACGTGGAACTCAACACGTACAAAATGTGTCTCTTTGAGACCATTCCACTGTCCCTGAGGTGTGACTTTCCTTTCTAATGATACGCAGCACCCCCCTTGGTAGCGCTTCCCGTCTTCTGACATCATTGGTTGGCTACTTGCGCCTGTTCGTCCGCCCTGCCTGAATAAAATGCTCCTCGTTGTCTTAATTATTTTGACTGCGAGGGTGTGATTGATGGGCACGAGCAGTGCATATCTTCGCCTGTCTTAACTCATCTCCTTCCGCCTTCTTCAGACTGTGCAGCCTCATGGCCGCGGCATGCGAGAAGGGATCAGCAGAGGCCGCCCAGTCTGAAGCAGGTGTAAGGACGTGTGTGAGCGGCCAAAATATTTACTGCTCAAGGCCACGAATCCCAGCACCGCAGTGTGACTTTAGGAAAAGCCACTGTGGGTCTGGGATTTATGGCCATCGTTAACCGCACCGGCCAACATGAAATGAGGTCATAAGATGGGCAGCGCTAACAGGGCATTGCCAAGGGATAACACAAGAGCGCAGACTCCTGTACAGCAAATAACAACGCTCAGGAAGCTGCGCCAAGCACCAAGGCGTTATTTTGGACACCTGTGCTGCGTCTCATCAAAAAACCAAGTCACGCATCCACTACAGTTTTACTGTAGAATGGGGTAAATTGTGTATGTCTTTCATTCAGCGTGTGCAAGTAGAATGAAATAGAGCAACCTTTCACTTGTGCAGCATTAATACTGCACAAGGTGTGTCTCTTGTACTTTGTAACACCTGAGGGGGGGGTTAAAGGTTTCCTTTGAAATTGGTTCAACTAGGCTTCGGCCTACACTCTGCTCCTCTCCTCCTCCTCCTGCTTCAACACGGGCTCTAACATCGCAAGTTTTTGCCCGCAAGTGCTAGCTGCACAGATAAAAACACACGCCATTGTGTTAGTGGGGTTCAGCAACGCCAGCTGTTCCCCCAGTGTGTAGCCGGCAAAGTGTCCTGCAAACGCAACGCAGACACAAAGCTGCCTCCAGTGCAGGCTTCGGCCTACACTCATCTCCCCCTGCTTACCCTTTGCTCCAACACCGCTAGTTGGGGCTCTAGGAAGACAATCTTTAATAGGCAAGGCAACGCATCCGGGTTCCAGCACCGCCAGCTGGTTCTCGGCAGTGTTCTTGTCACAGGTACTCCCTCGTGCCAAGCCTGGTTTCAGCACCGTCAGCTGTTTCCGGGTTGTGTCAACTTCACTGAGACGCCTATGCTTGCCCCGTCGTGGGGCGGTCGAGTTAGCCAACTCCAGGGTGCCTCCAGTTTAGGAGCTTCCTATGTGGGCTGCGTGAACTGGTAGTCAAGGCTGGTTCTGTAGTGCCAGTAGGCCCAGCTCCCCCTGTAGGACTGTTGGGGTTCGGTAACTGCGGCTGCCTCGCGGCCTAGCTGTTCTCTCCTCTCCTGTGGGCCTTGGGGTCCACCACCTGGTTCCAGCACCGTCAGCTGGTTCCGGGCCGAGCCTTTGGCTAAGGTGCCTCCTCCTGGGTATCCGAGTTCCGCCAACGCCAGGCGGTCCTTGGTAGTGCTTTTAAGCGCGGGCACCTACAGCTTAGTAACCGGGTTCCAGCACCGTCAGCTGGTCCTCGGTCGTGCCATTGGCTCTTGCACACTGGGGCAACGCATCCGGGTTCCAGCACCGCCAGCTGGTTCTCGGCAGTGTTCTTGTCACAGGTACTCCCTCGTGCCAAGCCTGGTTTCAGCACCGTCAGCTGTTTCCGGGTTGTGTCAACTTCACTGAGACGCCTATGCTTGCCCCGTCGTGGGGCGGTCGAGTTAGCCAACTCCAGGGTGCCTCCAGTTTAGGAGCTTCCTATGTGGGCTGCGTGAACTGGTAGTCAAGGCTGGTTCTGTAGTGCCAGTAGGCCCAGCTCCCCCTGTAGGACTGTTGGGGTTCGGTAACTGCGGCTGCCTCGCGGCCTAGCTGTTCTCTCCTCTCCTGTGGGCCTTCGGGTCCACCACCTGGTTCCAGCACCGTCAGCTGGTTCCGGGCCGAGCCTTTGGCTAAGGTGCCTCCTCCTGGGTATCCGAGTTCCGCCAACGCCAGGCGGTCCTTGGTAGTGCTTTTAAGCGCGGGCACCTACAGCTTAGTAACCGGGTTCCAGCACCGTCAGCTGGTCCTCGGTCGTGCCATTGGCTCTTGCACACTGGGGCAACGCATCCGGGTTCCAGCACCGCCAGCTGGTTCTCGGCAGTGTTCTTGTCACAGGTACTCCCTCGTGCCAAGCCTGGTTTCAGCACCGTCAGCTGTTTCCGGGTTGTGTCAACTTCACTGAGACGCCTATGCTTGCCCCGTCGTGGGGCGGTCGAGTTAGCCAACTCCAGGGTGCCTCCAGTTTAGGAGCTTCCTATGTGGGCTGCGTGAACTGGTAGTCAAGGCTGGTTCTGTAGTGCCAGTAGGCCCAGCTCCCCCTGTAGGACTGTTGGGGTTCGGTAACTGCGGCTGCCTCGCGGCCTAGCTGTTCTCTCCTCTCCTGTGGGCCTTGGGGTCCACCACCTGGTTCCAGCACCGTCAGCTGGTTCCGGGCCGAGCCTTTGGCTAAGGTGCCTCCTCCTGGGTATCCGAGTTCCGCCAACGCCAGGCGGTCCTTGGTAGTGCTTTTAAGCGCGGGCACCTACAGCTTAGTAACCGGGTTCCAGCACCGTCAGCTGGTCCTCGGTCGTGCCATTGGCTCTTGCACACTGGGGCAACGCATCCGGGTTCCAGCACCGCCAGCTGGTTCTCGGCAGTGTTCTTGTCACAGGTACTCCCTCGTGCCAAGCCTGGTTTCAGCACCGTCAGCTGTTTCCGGGTTGTGTCAACTTCACTGAGACGCCTATGCTTGCCCCGTCGTGGGGCGGTCGAGTTAGCCAACTCCAGGGTGCCTCCAGTTTAGGAGCTTCCTATGTGGGCTGCGTGAACTGGTAGTCAAGGCTGGTTCTGTAGTGCCAGTAGGCCCAGCTCCCCCTGTAGGACTGTTGGGGTTCGGTAACTGCGGCTGCCTCGCGGCCTAGCTGTTCTCTCCTCTCCTGTGGGCCTTCGGGTCCACCACCTGGTTCCAGCACCGTCAGCTGGTTCCGGGCCGAGCCTTTGGCTAAGGTGCCTCCTCCTGGGTATCCGAGTTCCGCCAACGCCAGGCGGTCCTTGGTAGTGCTTTTAAGCGCGGGCACCTACAGCTTAGTAACCGGGTTCCAGCACCGTCAGCTGGTCCTCGGTCGTGCCATTGGCTCTTGCACACTGGGGCAACGCATCCGGGTTCCAGCACCGCCAGCTGGTTCTCGGCAGTGTTCTTGTCACAGGTACTCCCTCGTGCCAAGCCTGGTTTCAGCACCGTCAGCTGTTTCCGGGTTGTGTCAACTTCACTGAGACGCCTATGCTTGCCCCGTCGTGGGGCGGTCGAGTTAGCCAACTCCAGGGTGCCTCCAGTTTAGGAGCTTCCTATGTGGGCTGCGTGAACTGGTAGTCAAGGCTGGTTCTGTAGTGCCAGTAGGCCCAGCTCCCCCTGTAGGACTGTTGGGGTTCGGTAACTGCGGCTGCCTCGCGGCCTAGCTGTTCTCTCCTCTCCTGTGGGCCTTGGGGTCCACCACCTGGTTCCAGCACCGTCAGCTGGTTCCGGGCCGAGCCTTTGGCTTAGGTGCCTCCTCCTGGGTATCCGAGTTCCGCCAACGCCAGGCGGTCCTTGGTAGTGCTTTTAAGCGCGGGCACCTACAGCTTAGTAACCGGGTTCCAGCACCGTCAGCTGGTCCTCGGTCGTGCCATTGGCTCTTGCACACTGGGGCAACGCATCCGGGTTCCAGCACCGCCAGCTGGTTCTCGGCAGTGTTCTTGTCACAGGTACTCCCTCGTGCCAAGCCTGGTTTCAGCACCGTCAGCTGTTTCCGGGTTGTGTCAACTTCACTGAGACGCCTATGCTTGCCCCGTCGTGGGGCGGTCGAGTTAGCCAACTCCAGGGTGCCTCCAGTTTAGGAGCTTCCTATGTGGGCTGCGTGAACTGGTAGTCAAGGCTGGTTCTGTAGTGCCAGTAGGCCCAGCTCCCCCTGTAGGACTGTTGGGGTTCGGTAACTGCGGCTGCCTCGCGGCCTAGCTGTTCTCTCCTCTCCTGTGGGCCTTCGGGTCCACCACCTGGTTCCAGCACCGTCAGCTGGTTCCGGGCCGAGCCTTTGGCTAAGGTGCCTCCTCCTGGGTATCCGAGTTCCGCCAACGCCAGGCGGTCCTTGGTAGTGCTTTTAAGCGCGGGCACCTACAGCTTAGTAACCGGGTTCCAGCACCGTCAGCTGGTCCTCGGTCGTGCCATTGGCTCTTGCACACTGGGGCAACGCATCCGGGTTCCAGCACCGCCAGCTGGTTCTCGGCAGTGTTCTTGTCACAGGTACTCCCTCGTGCCAAGCCTGGTTTCAGCACCGTCAGCTGTTTCCGGGTTGTGTCAACTTCACTGAGACGCCTATGCTTGCCCCGTCGTGGGGCGGTCGAGTTAGCCAACTCCAGGGTGCCTCCAGTTTAGGAGCTTCCTATGTGGGCTGCGTGAACTGGTAGTCAAGGCTGGTTCTGTAGTGCCAGTAGGCCCAGCTCCCCCTGTAGGACTGTTGGGGTTCGGTAACTGCGGCTGCCTCGCGGCCTAGCTGTTCTCTCCTCTCCTGTGGGCCTTGGGGTCCACCACCTGGTTCCAGCACCGTCAGCTGGTTCCGGGCCGAGCCTTTGGCTAAGGTGCCTCCTCCTGGGTATCCGAGTTCCGCCAACGCCAGGCGGTCCTTGGTAGTGCTTTTAAGCGCGGGCACCTACAGCTTAGTAACCGGGTTCCAGCACCGTCAGCTGGTCCTCGGTCGTGCCATTGGCTCTTGCACACTGGGGCAACGCATCCGGGTTCCAGCACCGCCAGCTGGTTCTCGGCAGTGTTCTTGTCACAGGTACTCCCTCGTGCCAAGCCTGGTTTCAGCACCGTCAGCTGTTTCCGGGTTGTGTCAACTTCACTGAGACGCCTATGCTTGCCCCGTCGTGGGGCGGTCGAGTTAGCCAACTCCAGGGTGCCTCCAGTTTAGGAGCTTCCTATGTGGGCTGCGTGAACTGGTAGTCAAGGCTGGTTCTGTAGTGCCAGTAGGCCCAGCTCCCCCTGTAGGACTGTTGGGGTTCGGTAACTGCGGCTGCCTCGCGGCCTAGCTGTTCTCTCCTCTCCTGTGGGCCTTGGGGTCCACCACCTGGTTCCAGCACCGTCAGCTGGTTCCGGGCCGAGCCTTTGGCTAAGGTGCCTCCTCCTGGGTATCCGAGTTCCGCCAACGCCAGGCGGTCCTTGGTAGTGCTTTTAAGCGCGGGCACCTACAGCTTAGTAACCGGGTTCCAGCACCGTCAGCTGGTCCTCGGTCGTGCCATTGGCTCTTGCACACTGGGGCAACGCATCCGGGTTCCAGCACCGCCAGCTGGTTCTCGGCAGTGTTCTTGTCACAGGTACTCCCTCGTGCCAAGCCTGGTTTCAGCACCGTCAGCTGTTTCCGGGTTGTGTCAACTTCACTGAGACGCCTATGCTTGCCCCGTCGTGGGGCGGTCGAGTTAGCCAACTCCAGGGTGCCTCCAGTTTAGGAGCTTCCTATGTGGGCTGCGTGAACTGGTAGTCAAGGCTGGTTCTGTAGTGCCAGTAGGCCCAGCTCCCCCTGTAGGACTGTTGGGGTTCGGTAACTGCGGCTGCCTCGCGGCCTAGCTGTTCTCTCCTCTCCTGTGGGCCTTGGGGTCCACCACCTGGTTCCAGCACCGTCAGCTGGTTCCGGGCCGAGCCTTTGGCTAAGGTGCCTCCTCCTGGGTATCCGAGTTCCGCCAACGCCAGGCGGTCCTTGGTAGTGCTTTTAAGCGCGGGCACCTACAGCTTAGTAACCGGGTTCCAGCACCGTCAGCTGGTCCTCGGTCGTGCCATTGGCTCTTGCACACTGGGGCAACGCATCCGGGTTCCAGCACCGCCAGCTGGTTCTCGGCAGTGTTCTTGTCACAGGTACTCCCTCGTGCCAAGCCTGGTTTCAGCACCGTCAGCTGTTTCCGGGTTGTGTCAACTTCACTGAGACGCCTATGCTTGCCCCGTCGTGGGGCGGTCGAGTTAGCCAACTCCAGGGTGCCTCCAGTTTAGGAGCTTCCTATGTGGGCTGCGTGAACTGGTAGTCAAGGCTGGTTCTGTAGTGCCAGTAGGCCCAGCTCCCCCTGTAGGACTGTTGGGGTTCGGTAACTGCGGCTGCCTCGCGGCCTAGCTGTTCTCTCCTCTCCTGTGGGCCTTCGGGTCCACCACCTGGTTCCAGCACCGTCAGCTGGTTCCGGGCCGAGCCTTTGGCTAAGGTGCCTCCTCCTGGGTATCCGAGTTCCGCCAACGCCAGGCGGTCCTTGGTAGTGCTTTTAAGCGCGGGCACCTACAGCTTAGTAACCGGGTTCCAGCACCGTCAGCTGGTCCTCGGTCGTGCCATTGGCTCTTGCACACTGGGGCAACGCATCCGGGTTCCAGCACCGCCAGCTGGTTCTCGGCAGTGTTCTTGTCACAGGTACTCCCTCGTGCCAAGCCTGGTTTCAGCACCGTCAGCTGTTTCCGGGTTGTGTCAACTTCACTGAGACGCCTATGCTTGCCCCGTCGTGGGGCGGTCGAGTTAGCCAACTCCAGGGTGCCTCCAGTTTAGGAGCTTCCTATGTGGGCTGCGTGAACTGGTAGTCAAGGCTGGTTCTGTAGTGCCAGTAGGCCCAGCTCCCCCTGTAGGACTGTTGGGGTTCGGTAACTGCGGCTGCCTCGCGGCCTAGCTGTTCTCTCCTCTCCTGTGGGCCTTCGGGTCCACCACCTGGTTCCAGCACCGTCAGCTGGTTCTCGGCAGTGTCTTTTGCTCTTGTACCTTCTGCTCCCCATCCTGGTTCCAGTACCGTCAGCTGGTTCCGGGCAGAGCCTTTGGCTTAGGTGCCTCCTTCTGGGTATCCAAGTTCCACCAATGTCAGGTGGTCCTTGGTAGTGCTTTCAGGCACGGGTACCTCCTGCTTAGTAACCGGGTTCCAGTAACGTCAGCTGGTCCTTGGTAGTTCCATTGGCTCTTGGACATTCGGCTACCCATCCGGGTTCCAGTACCGTCAGCTGGTTCTCGGCAGTGTCTTTTGCTCTTGTACCTTCTGCTCCCCATCCTGGTTCCAGTAACGTCATCTGGTTCCGGGCAGAGCCTTTGGCTTAGGTGCCTCCTTCTGGGTATCCGAGTTCCGCCAACGTCAGGCGGTCCTTGGTAGTGCTTTTTAGCACGGGTACCTCCTGCTTAGTAACCGGGTTCCAGTAACGTCAGCTGGTCCTCGGTAGTTCCATAGGCTCTTGAACCTTCGGGTAGCCATCCGAGTTCCAGTTCCATCAGCTGGTTCTTGGCATTTTCTCAGCCTTCTTGTACCTTCTGCTACATTTCCAAGTTGAAGACCCTAACGTCGACAACCCGGAAGACCACCCCGATGACGACGATCCGGAAGACCACCCCGATGACGACGACGACGACGACGGCGGAGAAGACGACGGCTGAGACGACGACGGCGGAGATGACGACACTGGAGACGAAGACCCTGGAGACGACAACATGGAAGACCGAGAAGCAGAAGAACAAGAGGCTGCAGAACAAAGAGCAGAAGAACATTAAGCATAAGACTTAATATCAGAGCAAAAGATATTATCTAAATTATATGCAGAAGAAGACTAAGCAGTGTATGGGGGTGAGTCCGTTCCTCCTCGTGGTGCCCCTGGATAAAGCCTGATGCTGCAGGCCAAACTGAACGCGGACAAATGTAACTTTTGTGACTGGCAGAACGGAAGGTGTAATCTTCCAACTTTTATAGATAACAACTACGGGAATGCCTGTCACAAATGAGAATATGATGAAGAAGTAGAATAGGAAGAATAATAACAGTGGAATAAAAAGAATATGTAGAATAGGAAGAATAATAATAGTTGAAGAAAATGAATATGAAGAATGTAATAAAAAAAAAAATAGGTAGAAGATGAAGAAGAAGATGAATAAGGTGAAGAAGTTGATGTCAAGGATGCTGATGATGATGAAGATGAAAGTGTGGGAAAAGAAAAAAAAAAAAAAGAAAAAAAAGAAGGGGAAGGGCGTGGAATAGTGAAACATCAATATCTGACAAAATAAAAAAAATTTACATACTCAATATCTTTTTCAATCCGAACTTCTTTAAAAAAAAAAAAAAAACATGCTATTCTATTTGATTGGACTAATCCTCATTGCCTTTAATGTCTCCGCCACCTCCCCCATACATCCTACATTATTCTTAGTTGTTTTCCTTCAGGTAGAATGAACCTACAAGGAAAGAAAGGGTTTATTTTAATTCCGATATTTTGGTCCCATTGACTTGCATTGGGATCGGGTATCGGTATCGGCGATATCCGATATTTTTTGAATATCGGCCGATCCAAACCGATACCGATACTTTCCGATATCGGAAGGTATCGCTCAACACTACTGGTGAGTGACATTATACACTGGAGCTCTGTATATACTGTCAGTGTAATGGTAATACAGTGATCACCAGTGACATTATACACAGGGGCTCTTTATATAATGTCAGTGTGCAAGTAATACAGTGATCACAAGTGACATTATACACAGAAGCTCTGTTATACTGTCAGTGTACAAGTTATACATGGATCACCAGTGAAATTATGCACAGGAGCTCTGTATACAGTGTACAGTGTATAGGTAATACAGGGATCACGAGTGACATTATGCACAGGAGTTCTGTACATAGTTTACAGGCATTACAGGGATCACCAGACTTTACTTTGAGCTAGTTGAGAATCTGGAGCATTACCGTATATACTCGAGTATAAGCCCCATTTGTTGTTGCTGCGATAAAAAAATCACATACTCACCTCTCGTCGCTCAGGCCCCTGGCACTTTAAATATTCACCTTTTCTCTTTCCGGCCGCCGCTCCGTGTTCAGCGTCTTCTGCACTGACGTTCAGGCAGAGGGCACGCACTAACCACGTCACCGCGCCCTTTGACCTGAACGTCACTGCAGAAGATGCTGAAGATGGAGCGGCACCAGAACGAGGAGAGGTGATTATCGTGCAGCGCTCCCCCTCCCCATTATACTCACTTGCTCCTGGCGCGGTGCAGTCCCTGGTTCCCCGGCGCAGCAGCTTCTTCCTGTATTGAGCGGTCACATGGTAACGCTCATTACAGTAATGAATATGTGGCTCCACCCCTATGGGAGGTGGAGCCACATATTCCTTACTGTAATGAGCTGTACCATGTGACTGCTCAGTACAAGAAGAAGCTGAGGCGCCGGGAGAACCAGGGACCTGCAGGGACCATGCCAGGAGCAGGTGAGTATTATTAGACAGCCCCTGCTCCCCTCCCCTGCCGACCCCTGGGTATGACTCGAGTATAAGCCGAGACGGGGACTTTCAGCCCCCAAAAATGGGCTGAAAATCTCGGCTTATACTCGAGTATATACGGAACATTTGTTGGTTCCATTAAACTCTCAAAATGGCTAGAAAAAAGGAAATTTCATGTGAAACTTGACAGTCAATTCTTGTTCTTAGAAATGAAGGCAATTCCATGAGAGAAATTGCCAAGAAACTGAATATTTCCTACAACAGTGTGTAATACTCCCCTCAGAGGAGAGCACAAACAGGCTCTAACCAGAGTAGAAAGAGAAATGGGAGACCCTGTTGCACAACTGAGCAATAAGACAAGTAAATTAGAGTCTGTAGTTTGTGAAATCGATGCCTCACAGGTCCTCAACTGGCAGCTTCATTAATAGTACACGCAAAATGCCAGTGTCAAGGTCTACAGTGAAGAGGCGACTCCGGGATGCTGGCCTTCAGTGCAGAGTGGCAAAGAAAAATGGTTAATACGGGCAAAAGAACACAGACATTGGACAGAGGAAGATTGGAAAAAAGTGTTATGGACAGACGAATCCAAGTTTGAGGTGTGATCACACAGAAGAACATTTGAGAGATGCAGAACAACTGAAAAGATGCTGGAAGAGTGCCTGATGCCATCTGTCAAGCATGGTGGTGGTAATGTGATGGTCTGGGGTTACTTTGGTGCTGGTAAAGCGGATGATTTGTACAAGGTAAAAGGGATTTTGAATAAGGAAAGCTAACACTCAATTTTGCAATGCCATGTGTTAGGAGCCGAGTTCCCGCCGCTGCACAGGGGGAATCTCGAACCATGTCTGCTGCGGTATCCCATTCTCCTCCAGCTGCAGTGGAACCTGCTCAGCTGAGATATCAGTCCCAGAATCTGGCTCAGGCTGATACTGTGCATTTGGTTACTGCTGCCTTTCCAGGCTCTGCTTTTCCCATACTGAGCATGCCCACAGGATGACCTCTCATTGGAGGTTGGGGGTCACACGCTCAGGTCCTGTAGCAGCTCATATTGGACCATTAGGAAGGTCCTTGAGAGCTACAGCTATAAAAGGTTCATATGGCCGCACGGCAATGCGCTAGTTTAAACTTGATAACATGTGTGTGTAGATGAATGTCTGTCGATGGGTGAAAACTCGTTAATCATTCCCATTCCTTGTGTTGATGACTGCTCGCGAATGGTGGAAGCTACCTAGCGCCCGACAGTGCTACTTGCACACTTAGCACACGTTTCTGTGTCTATTCGCAGTGCCCGCCTGTACAGCACCGTGCGCAATCAGTGCGCTTTCCTGACAGCTGGTCAGTGTAGGGTGGGAATTCCCACTTGGACTCAGCATCTGACTCGGGGTGTCCTCGCGGGCTCAAAAGCCACCGAGGGTCAGAGCGAGTCCAATCACCAGTTTAGTGGGATTTCACTAGGGTCTTTCAGCTGCACCCTGTGACTGCTAACAGGGCGCAGCGTATTTACGGCAACTCTGTGAAGCAACAGAGTTCGCTACTATTCACACTGGGTGAGGTCAAACCCAAGTGTGAGCAAGCGTCCATCCGCCATTACTCAGGAGCAGGTGTCATCTCTGCATGGTGGACCCCGGACTGCGGACACACCTCATATTCTCTAATATTATTATTTGGTACGTTCCACCAGTCCTAACACCATGCCATACCCTGTGGACAGCGCTTGATTGGAGCCAATTTCATCCTAAAACAGGATTGTGACCCAAATCACACCTTTAGGGAAGAAGCAGGCAGCTGGTATTCTATCTGTAATGGAGTAACCAGTCACCAGATCTCAACCCCATTGAGCTGTCGTGGGAGCAGCTTGACCGTATGGTAAGCAAAAAGTGCCCATTAAGCTAAACCAACTTGTGGGAGGGGCTACTGGAAACATGGGGTGAAATTTCTTCATATTACCTCAGCAAATTAACTGCTAGAATGCCAAAGGTCTGCAATGCTGTAATTGCTGCAAAGGGAACATTCTTTGACTAAAGCAAAGTTTGAAGGAGAAAATTATTATTTCAAATAAAAATCTTCTTTTCGAACCTTGTCAATGTCTGGACTAGATTTTCAATTCTTTTGGCAACTCATTTGATTAATAAAAGTATGAGTCTTCATGGAAAACATAAAATTGTCTGGGTGACCCTAAACTTTTGAACGGTAGTGTAGATATACAACGTAATTGAGTGTGGCAATAAAGAAATTAGGCCTTAAACTCCAGAACGAAAGAGTAAGTATACAATGAAAATGAAATATAATGACATTTTCTGCAACTGTACATAACTGGTAACTTTGTATAAACTTTGAATAAACTTTGTATTAAAGATGTAATGATACAAAGATTTAAGGTCAGCTTACCATAGGCTATAATACTGTAATTCAGGAATACAATGTTTTGATAAAGTAAACCCAATTGTTTTGCGGCAAACATCCTATATGTGTAGCTGAACAGTTGCCCTTGGTCCAGGTGATCTGTGTTGATAGTTGCTTCAATTTTACACTATCACATTAAAGTAGAGACCCTCCTCACTAGGGTTGAGCGAAACGGGTCGAAAATATTCAAAAGTCGCCGACTTTTGGCAAGGTCGGGTTTCATGAAACCCGACCCGACCCCAGTGTGGGGTCGGCCATGAAGTCGGCGATCTTTTGAATCTAGAATCGGAATTCCGATACCGATTCCCGATATGTTTATATTGGGAATTGGTATCGGAATTCAGATTTAAGTGTAAAATAAAGAATTAAAATAAAAAATATCGCAATACTTACCCTCTGACGCGCCCTGGTACCAACCGGGAACCTTCCTTCCTTAGAAACAGCCTTCCAGGACCTTCGGTGACGTTCGCGGTGACGTCGCGGCTTGTGATTGGCCGCGCGGTCGCCCATGTGACCGCTCGCGCGGCCAATCACAAGCCGCGACGTCACCCGCGACGTCACCGAAGGTCCTGGAAGGGCTGATTCTTAGGAAGGAAGGCTGCCGGAAAGAAGCAGGGCGCGTCCGAGGGTGAGTATATACCTAATAGGAATATACTCACCCTCGGACGCGCCCTGCTTCTTTCCAGCAGCCTTCCTTCCTAAGAATCAGCCCTTCCAGGACCTTCGGTGACGTCGCGGGTGACGTCGCGGCTTGTGATTGGCCGCGCGAGCGGTCACATGGGCGGCCGCGCGGCCAATCACAAGCCGCGACGTCACCGCGAACGTCACCGAAGGTCCTGGAAGGCTGTTTCTAAGGAAGGAAGGTTCCCGGTTGGTACCAGGGCGCGTCAGAGGGTACGTATTGCGATATTTTTTATTTTAATTCTTTATTTTACACTAAAATATGGATCGCAGGGCCTGAAGGAGAGTTTCCGCTCCTTCAGACCCTGGGAACCATGGAAACCCAATGCACTGCATTGGGTTTCGGGTTTCGTCCGACCCCGACCCCGACTTTTTTATAGGATCGGCCGATTTCACTCGACCCGACTTTTGAAAAAGTCGGGTTTCGTGAAACCCGACCCGATCCTATAAAAGTAAAGGTCGCTCAACCCTACTCCTCACGTCTCTGACTATTCTCAGTAAATGCCTCTAGATTTTTTATTAAATTATTTTCTATTTCTTCATGATGGAATTATCCAGCACCTGTAGCATCAAAGACAGAAACATAATTAGTAAACCACACCGTGCACTGTTACACATAAGAGAATTTACTCTACCTAAAAATCTAAATATCAAAACATATGCTAACGAAAACAACCTTCTTAATCGGTGCTAATTTTCCCATATCAAAGACACTCTCATACATACAAGTGCTACGATGAAAAAACACTTTAATGTAATTGATAAGCATTTAAGATTTTGACAAACTAATTCATCAGGCAGTTGGTCAAACTTGCCACCTAATTCATTCTTAATTGGGCTTCCAGAGATAGAAGAGTGCTGGTCTTCCGCACTCCGATAATAATATGTAAAGTGGAAGTGCGCATTATCTACCACAGCTGCATTTTCAGGGTTCTCGGGGTCGGTGAAGGTCCCAGCAGTCGAACTCCCAGTGATCAAGAGATAACTTACAAACCCCTTTAATGCCCTAGATGCACAAGTATTTCTTCTTTGCCGGAATTTTGTCCTGGTACATATAAAGAGATACATCTCTATATACCAATATATTTCTAGATATTTGTATTGATAAAAGCTGAAAAGTAAAAGCTAGAGATTGTTTTTCCTTGAAGGTGCTAAAAATGAATTAAAAAGTAATAGTCACATGTTTGCAATAGCCTTTTTAAAAGAGGATCGGTCACCTGATTCATTCTGTCCAAACCATGAACAATATGAATGTGAGCCTGGCTGCATGATTGCAGTCAGGTACATTTTCTCCAAAACGTTTTGGATTTTCACAGAAAACTTAAATTGATAATTGTCACAAAAGTTTATTTCACTTAGAGAAGCACTTCCAAAAAGTGTTTTTTTTATTAAATCTGTGTCTATGTGCATGTAGAGTAGTGCCAGTGTGCTAATAAACTCCCCTACTGCTTTTATTCTGCTGCTTGCTCAGTGACTTCAGCACTTTTCAGACTCTCCGGATTACACTGCGCTCTGTGTGACACAGAAGCGGTTTTTACAGTGTAAGCCTATGGAGCATCCATAAAAAAAAGACTTCCAGCTCATTCATAGAGCATAAAATGTACCAGATGGTCTGAAGAGCGGTGACGTCACTGAGCAGAGGAGCAGAATGGCGTTGTATCCTGAAGGAAGGTGGAGTTAGATGAGTATATATATATATATATATATATATATATATATATATATACACTGCTCAAAAAAATAAAGGGAACAATAAAATACCACATCTCAGATATCTCTGAATGGAATATTTCAGTTGCAAATCTTTATTCATTACATAGTGGAAAGTGTTGAGAATGAGAACAATAAAACATAAAAATTATCAATGTAAATCAAAATGAATATCCCATGGAGGTCTGGATTTGGAATGATACTCAAAATCAAAGTGGAAAATCAAATTACAGGCTGATCCAACATCAGTGGAAATGCCTCAAGCCAAGGAAATTATGTTCAGTTGTGTGTGTGTTGCCTCCATGTGCCTGTATGACCTCCCTACAACGCCCGGGCATGCTTCTGATGAGGTGGCGGATGGTCTCCTGCGGGATCTACTCCCAGACCTGGACTAAAGCATCTGCCAACATCTGGACAGTCTGACGTGCAATGTAACGTTGGTGGATGGTGCGAGACATGATGTCCCAGATGTGTTCAATCGGATTCAGGTCTGGGGAATGGGCTGGCCAGTCCATAGCTTCAATGCCTTCATCTTACAGGAACTGCTGACACACTCCAGCCACATAAGGTCTGGCATTGTCCTGCATTTGGAGGAACCCAGGGTCAACCATACCATTACTGACCCACTACCAAACCGGTCATGCTGAAGGATGTTGCAGGCAGCAGATCGCTCTCCACAGCATCTCCGGACTCTGTCACGTCTGTCACATGTGCTCATTGCGAACCTGCTTTCATCTGTGAAGATCACAGGGCGCCAGTGGCGAATTTGCCAATCCTGGTGTTCTGTGGCAAATACCAATCATCCTGCACGATGTTGGGCTGTGAGCACAACCCCCATCTGTGGATGTTGGGCACTCAGACCATCCTCATGGAGTCGGTTTCTAACCGGTTGTGCAGACACATGCACATTTGTGGCCTGCTGGAGGACATTTTGCAGGGCTCTGGCAGTGCTCCTCCTTTTCCTCCTTGCACAAAGGCTGATGTAGCGGTCCTGCTGCTGGGTTGCTACCCTCCTACGTCCCCCTCCATGTCTCATGGTGTACTGACCTGTCTCCTGGTAGTGCATCCTGCCTCTGGACACTACGCTGACAGACACAGCAAACCTTCTTTCCACAGCTCACAATGATGTGCCATCCTGAACCAGCTGCACTACCTGAGCCAATTGGGTGGGTTATAGAGTCCATCTCATGCTACCACGAGTGTGAAAGCACAACCAGCATTCAAAAGTGACCAAAACATCAGCCAGAAAGCATTGGTACTGGGATGTGGTCTGTGGTCTCCATCTGCAGAACCACTCCTTTATTGAGTGTGTCTTGATAATTGTCAATAATTTCCATCTGTTGTCTATTCCATTTGCACAACAGCTTGTGAAATTGATTTTCAAACAGTGTTGCTTCCTAAGTGGACAGCTTGATTTCACTGTATATATATATATATATTGTAGCGTGGCTAAAGGTCATGTGATTAATGGACGGTATGTATCGCAGAGGTGGGTGGCCCTGTGATGGAAGCCTGGATATGTTTTGCTCAAGCAGATCTACTGCTGAGAGATTTGTTTACATTGGGAAGGCTTCCAGGTGACTGGAGAGATGGGTGGGTTCAGTCACCTACAAACCCACCCTAAGAGGCGTGTTTGAATACCTAAGATGGTTTTGTGTTGAAGGACCTGTGGTGATGTCACACTCACCTGACTGGCCATGTGACAGGTATCTGGGTGTGGTTACACTTATGTAAAGAGGTGTGTGTAGCCCATGTGGTGAGAGTGTTTGGGAGTCTGCCAATGTGGACAGACTTCCATGTGTCTCAGATAGAGCCTGAGTGCAGGACGTTGCACAGCCTGTGTGCCCACAGGCCTGAGAAGAGCAGAGCTTTTCTATGGACTTTTATGCTATGTCGGCCTGATGTACGGACTGTTTTCCTTTCTGTTCCTGTCTTGCTGGTTTATGGAGCAAATAAACCCACATGGACATTAAAGAGAATGTGCCTCCTGTTTCCTCCTACGCACCTGAGCGGGTACAACGTTACAATTGGTGGAGAATGCGGGCAACGATCCAAGGAGCACGTGTTGCAGCGCTGGCTGGTCTGAGCCAGAGGAATGGACGGTCTTGAAAACCGTGAGTAAATACTGATCGGGATCAGTGAGAACTGCTGTTTTGGGATACCTCTGAGGAGAAGAGGGATCCGGGAAACTGTGTGGCCGGCACCAAGAGGTAACGGACAGGTGTCCGTGTGTACTGACCGGGGTCAGAGTGGAAGAAAACAGAGACAGTGCGTCTGGGCATCTCTGAGGCTGAGGGGTGTCCAGAAACCCGTGAAGTTGCCAACAGGTGACGGTCTGAAAACCGTGTATTGTACTGACCGGGGTTAGTGAAAAACTGTTTTTGGGCTATGTTAAAGCCGGGTGTGTAACAGACCGTAGTCTGTGTTAATCTGACCAGGGTCAGTGAGAGACTGTGTGTTTTTTTTTTCTATAAGCACGTGTGCAAGTGCTTGCTGTGGACCGGCGAGTCCATATATTTCTTTTTTTTTTCTTCTGTGATCGACTTGCTGTGGCTCGGCGGGGCCACGAAGACTGAAGGCGTCTGGTGGTAACTCGGCGGGGTTGCGAAGTTTTGCTGTGGATCGGCGGGTCCACGAAGTCCACAGTGCAGAGCCTTGTGAAGTGCAGTTGCAGCAAAGGAAAAAAAAAAAAAAAGACATTGCTGGTTTAGAGTGTGCAGACTCTTAAAGGGCCAGAGTCACATTGGTGTGCTGTGCAAACTGGGGCTTGAGAGTACTGTGGGAAGTCCACAGGGTGTACCCCAGAGTGGGGTGGTGTCCCTAAAAAGTGGGTGGTGTCCCAAAAACGGAGTGGTGACCCCAAATAACTATGGTTGGCCAAAAAGGGGCTGCGTCTCAAAAGGGGGTAGTTGCCCAAAAGGGGGTGGAGTCCCTAAAAGGGGCGGTGGCCCTAAAGGAGAAAATTGTCCACAAAGGGGCAGTAACCCAAAAGGGGGTGGAGTCTAAAAAGGGGGCGGCGACCCAAATAGGGGTGGTGGCCCAAAAAGGGGTGGCAGTGAATGCACTGATGGACGGTTGCCGGGTTCAGTGTTCAAACAGCACATGTTCAGATTATTGTACTGACTTTTCATCTGGCAAGATGACACAGAGCTGTTCTGTAGAAGTCAATGGAGTGTGCATGACTGGTTCTCTGGATTCGGGGAGCCTGGTGACGCTGGTGAGCGCCACACTCCCTGTCTATCTGATTCCCGGAAGGAAGATGGAAGTCCACTGCGTTCATGGGGTCGCTAGGGATTATCCGGTGTCCAGGGTAATCATTGAGACGCCCACGATTATTGCCAGCCATGATGTACCTGTAGTCCCAGACTTGCCATTCCCTGTGGTAATAGGCCAGGACTTTGAAAGGTTTTTGGACTTGTGGGAGGAAAGGGGAGTGTCTGATGGCTCAGAAGGGAGCCTGAATGACTCTAGGGAAGCCCCACCACAACAGGCTGCTGTAGTGGTTCCGCATTGTGTGATGTGTGAAAAGGAGATAGCGACACCTAATGTCAATAGTCCAGAGTTATGGGTGACTGGAAGAAAGTGTGGGTCTGACACGTGTTTAAATGGGGAATTGCTGTTCCAGGATGACAGAGTGAAAGGGGGTGACTCCTATTCAGACTGTGACTCAAGCGCAAGGGGAAAAGAGTGCAGTAAGGAGGAGCCGAGTAAAACTCACAAATCTTCATCTCGTCGCGGGGGCCGCAGAAAGGCGGGACAGATTACACCCTCTGAGAAGAGGGATGATGAGGAGGTCACTTTATCTCTGACAAACCCTAGCACTGAGGTAGTTAGTGATGGGCTGGGGTTAGAACAGACCTGTAGTAGATCCACATCTGCAATGCCCAGAAAGGGTGAAGTGGCTCAGTGTGATGAAGGCTCCAGAATACCTGATGCTGAAGAGATGGAGAACTCTGAAGTTACCAAGAGTCAAGGGGTACCTAAGAGTAAACAGATAGAGAGCCCTGCAGAGACCATAGATGTGGATGCAGAGACAGGTGGAACCCTGAGGAGGCAGAGTGTGGGTGAGCAAGAGACCCCATCGGAAAGTTTAATTAAAGAACTGCTGGTGCGACATGTGAAAGCCAAAAGAGAGCAGGACCATAACATAGAGCTGCTTAAAGAAGCAGTCGAACGAGAAAGGGTCCTGAGGCAAGCAATTGAACACAGAGTGGGTGACCTAGAGAAGGAAGTCTCTGAGCTCAGAGGTCACCTATCAGCATGTCAAAACATGAACAAAGCCATGTTGAAAGATATGGAGGTGTTCAGAGAGGCCCAAGAGAAGAATCAGCAGGAACTTCTCCAGAGAGAAGATGAGCGTCGCTGCTTGGTAGAGGAGCTAGATAAAGTTCTCCAAGAGCTCAAGACAAAGGAGACTAATCAACGGCCTCAGAAATCCACGGATGACCGGGAAATCAAACTGTTGTGCTCTCCCGATCTGATCGCTATGAAGGAGCGTGAGCTGGAGAGGCTGACCAAAGAAGGGGCCTCCATGGAGGAAGAAAGCCAGCAAGGGAAGTGCCATGCAGATGGCCGAACAAAGGACATCGAGGTCTTGGAAAACTGCGCTGACGCTAAGGACGAGGAGGTCCAACGATATAACCAAGAAGGTGAGACTTCGATTTTCAAGTGCGTAATAGATGTACCCAAAGTCATGCAAGAAGCGTGTGCCAGTGAGGAGGTGCATGAAGTGTTTAAAAAGGCAGTCGACGCGTGTAGGGTGCACTGGGCACCTGAGACCCATCAACTGGTCATACTGTCCACTAAGGAAGTCACAGTGAAGCGGGTGGCTGTCCTGAGAGAGATGCATCTACAATGCCTCCGCACAAAACAAATGATCATGTTGAAGACTGAGGAAGCCGCTCGACGTCTGGAGCTAGCGAGAGAAGCTCAAAGTCGGTTGGGTATTGTAGAAGATGTCGTGCAAGTGCCCAGAGGTCTGGTGGGGAAAGTCATCGGAAGATTTGGCAAGGTGATGCAAGAGATGGTGAATAGGTCTGGTGTTATGAGAGTGAGCATTCCGGCTGATGATGAAGCCCAGGTCGTGGGTGAAGATGGGATGGTTCCATTCCTTGTCGTCGGATCCATGGAGAGCCTTGGGAATGTCCAAATGCTCCTGGGGTATCGTGTGGCATACCTGAAACAGATAGAGCAGCTAAGACGTGAGAGGGAGCAGATCAATATAGAGCTGCAAGAATTGGCAAACAGGTTGCCACCACCTTCAACTCGTGGTCTAGAGAGGCAAAGAGGTTCTCTAAAGACTGGAAGTCCTCAAGCTGAAGTTAACAGAGGCTATAGAGGTAAAGTGAAGAGCTGCTCTCCGAAGAAAGACAATAGGAGAGATCAAGAACCGAGAGAGAACCGAAGGTGGTCAGATGGAAGAGCTAGAAGTAGTAACTCCTCAGTTATTTCAGTGTTGTGAATTCTGTGGCCAAGCTCCCTCCTGTGGTCGAGAGTGGTACTTCGGCTGGTTCTGTCTATGAGCTTCCTTTGGTGGATGAGAGTGGTACTGCGGCTTCTGAGTTTCCTTCCTCAGGTGATGAGGTTAAGTCGTTAGGTGCTGCTCTATTTAACTCCACCTGGTGCTTTGATCCTGGCCTCCAGTCAATGTTCTAGTATTGGTCTTGCTTCCTCCTGGATCGTTCCTGTGGCCTGTCCATCCTGCATAAGCTAAGTTTTGCTTGTGTTATTTTTGTTTGCTATTTTTTCTGTCCAGCTTGCTATATTGGTTTTTCTTGCTTGCTGGAAGCTCTGAGACGCAGAGGGAGCACCTCCGTACCGTTAGTCGGTGCGGAGGGTCTTTTTGCCCCTCTGCGTGGTTGTTTGTAGGTTTTTGTGTTGACCGCAAAGCTATCTTTCCTATCCTCGGTCTATTCAGTAAGTCGGGCCTCACTTTGCTAAATCTATTTCATCTCTGTGTTTGTATTTTCATCTTTACTCACAGTCATTATATGTGGGGGGCTGCCTTTTCCTTTGGGGAATTTCTCTGAGGCAAGGTAGGCTTATTTTTCTATCTTCAGGGCTAGTTAGTTTCTCAGGCTGTGCCGAGTTGCATAGGGAGCGTTAGGCGCAATCCACGGCTACCTCTAGTGTGGTGTGATAGGATTAGGGATTGCGGTCAGCAAAGTTTCCACGTCTCAGAGCTCGTCCTATGTTTTTGGTAAATGTCAGGTCACTTTGTGTGCTCTGAACTTCAATGTCCATTGTGGTTCTGAATTACCTGTTCATAACAGTACTGGAGGCCCAAAGTACTAATGCTTCTCAATAGAGGGAAAAGAGAAGTTCTGAGACCATTTTTTTTTCTTTGCACTGTGTTCTGTCTTTCTTTTCCCCTTTACATCAGGGTGGTTCAGAACACAGGTGTGGACATGGACATTCAAGGTCTGTTCTCTTTGATGGATAATCTCGCTATAAATGTACAGAATATTCAAGATTTAGTGGTTCAGAATCCTATGTTATAACCTAAAATTCCTATTCCTGAGTTATTTTCTGGAGATAGAGCTAAGTTTTTGAATTTTAAAAATAATTGTAAACTATTTCTGGCTTTGAAATCCCGCTCCTCTGGTGACCCAGTTCAACAAGTAAAGATCATAATTTCTTTATTACGTGGCGACCCTCAAGACTGGGCATTTTCCCTTGCGCCAGGAGATCCTGCATTATGTAATATTGATGCGTTTTTTCTGGCGCTCGGATTGCTGTACGACAAACCTAATTCAGTGGATCAGGCAGAGAAAAATTTGCTGGCTCTGTGTCAGGGTCAGGATGAGATAGAGATTTATTGTCAGAAGTTTAGAAAGTGGTCCGTGCTCACTCAATGGAATGAATGTGCGCTGGCAGCTATTTTTAGAAAGGGTCTCTCTGAAGCCCTTAAGGATGTCATGGTGGGATTTCCTATGCCTGCTGGTCTGAATTAGTCTATGTCTTTGGCCATTCAGATCGGTCGACGCTTGCGCGAGCGTAAATCTGTGCACCATTTGTATTATCTGAGCATAAACCTGAGCAGTGCAGTGCGATAGGACTTTGACCAGAGCTGAAAGGCAAGAACACAGACGTCACAATGGGCTGTGTTTCGACTGTGGTGATTCCACTCATGCTATCTCCGATTGTCCTAAGCGCACTAAGCGGTTCGCTAGGTCTGCCACCATTGGTACGGTACAGTCGAAATTTCTTTTGTCCGTTACTTTGATCTGCTCTTTATCTTCCTATTCTGTCATGGCATTTGTGGATTCAGGCGCTGCCCTGAATTTGATGGACTTGGAGTTTGCTAGGCGCTGTGGGTTTGTCTTGGAGCCCTTGCAGTGTTTTATTCCATTGAGAGGAATTGATGCTACGCCTTTGGCCAAGAATAAGCCTCAGTATTGGACCCAGCTGACCATGTGCATGGCTCCTGCGCACCAGGAGGTTATTCGCTTTCTGGTGTTGCATAATCTGCATGATGTGGTCGTGTTGGGGTTGCCATGGCTACAAGTCCATAACCCAGTATTAGATTGGAAATCAATGTCTGTGTCCAGCTGGGGTTGTCAGGTGGTACATGGTGATGTTCCATTTCTGTCTATCTCATCATCCACCCCTTCTGAGGTCCCAGAGTTCTTGTCTGATTACCGGGATGTATTCGATGAGCCCAGGTCCAATGCCCTACCTCCGCATAGGGATTGTGATTGTGCTATCGATTTGATTCCTGGTAGTAAGTTTCCTAAGGGTCGACTGTTTAATTTGTCTGTACCTGAGCACGCCGCTATGCGGAGTTACGTGAAGGAGTCTTTGGAGAAGGGTCATATTCGCCCGTCATCGTCGCCATTGGGAGCGGGGTTCTTTTTTGTGGCCAAGAAGGATGGTTCGCTGAGACCTTGTATTGATTACCGCCTTCTAAATAAAATTACTGTAAAATTTCAGTACCCCTTGCCGCTGCTGTCTGATTTGTTTGCTCGGATTAAGGGGGCTAGTTGGTTCACCAAGATAGATCTTCGTGGTGCGTATAATCTTGTGCGTATTAAACAGGGCGATGAATGGAAAACAGCATTTAATACGCCCGAAGGCCATTTTGAGTACCTGGTTATGCCATTCGGACTTTCTAATGCTCCATCAGTGTTTCAGTCCTTTATGCATGACATCTTCTGAGAGTACCTGGATAAATTCCTGATTGTATACTTGGATGATATTTTGGTCTTCTCGGATGATTGGGAGTCTCATGTGAAGCAGGTCAGGATGGTGTCCCAGGTCCTGCGTGTTAATTCTTTGTTTGTGAAGGAGTCAAAGTGTCTCTTTGGTGTTCAGAAGATTTCATTTTTGGGGTTCATTTTTTCTCCTTCTACTATCGAGATGGACCCTGTTAAAGTTCAGGCCATTTATGATTGGACTCAGCCAACATCTCTGAAGAGTCTGCAGAAGTTCCTGGGCTTTGCTTATTTTTATCGTCGCTTCATCGCTAATTTTTCTAGTATTGCTAAACCATTGACTGATTTAACCAAGAAGGGTGCTGATGTGGTCAATTGGTCTTCTGATGCTGTGGAAGCTTTTCAGGAGTTGAAGCGTCATTTTTCTTCTGCCCCTGTGTTGTGCAAACCAGATGTTTCGCTTCCGTTCCAGGTCGAGGTTGATGCTTCCGAAATTGGAGCAGGGGCTGTTTTGTCGCAGAGAAGTTCTGATTGCTCGGTGATGAAACCATGCGCCTTCTTTTCCAGGAAATTTTCGCCTGCTGAGCGAAATTATGATGTTGGCAATCGAGAGTTGCTAGCCATGAAGTGGGCATTCGAGGAGTGGCGTCATTGGCTTGAAGGAGCTAAGCATCGCGTGGTGGTCTTGACTGATCACAAAAACTTGACTTATCTCGAGTCTGCAAAACGGTTGAATCCTAGACAGGCTCGTTGGTCGCTGTTTTTCTCCCGTTTTGACTTTGTGGTTTCGTACCTTCCGGGCTCTAAAAATGTGAAGGCGGATGCCCTGTCTAGGAGTTTTGTGCCCGATTCTCCGGGTTTGCCTGAGCCGGCGGGTATTCTCAAAGAGGGGGTAATTTTGTCTGCCATCTCCCCTGATTTGCGGCAGGTGCTGCAAAAATTTCAGGCTAATAAACCTGACCGTTGCCCAGCGGAGAAACTGTTTGTCCCTGATAGGTGGACGAATAAAGTTATCTCTGAGGTTCATTGTTCGGTGTTGGCTGGTCATCCTGGAATCTTTGGTACCAGAGATTTGGTGGCTAGATCCTTTTGGTGGCCGTCTCTGTCGCGGGATGTGCGTTCTTTTGTGCAGTCCTGTGGGATTTGTCCTCGGGCTAAGCCCTGCTGTTCTCGTGCCAGTGGGTTGCTTTTGCCCTTGCCGGTCCCGAAGAGGCCTTGGACACATATCTCTATGGATTTTATTTCGGATCTCCCCGTCTCTCAAAGAATGTCGGTCATTTGGGTGGTTTGTGATCGCTTCTCTAAGATGGTCCATTTGGTGCCCTTGTCTAAATTGCCTTCCTCCTCTGATTTGGTGCCGTTGTTTTTCCAGCATGTGGTTCGTTTACATGGCATTCCAGAGAACATCGTTTCTGACAGAGGTTCCCAGTTTGTTTCGAGGTTTTGGCGAGCCTTTTGTGCTAGGATGGGCATTGATTTGTCTTTTTCCTCGGCTTTCCATCCTCAGACAAATGGCCAGACTGAACGAACCAATCAGACCTTGGATACATATCTGAGATGTTTTGTTTCTGCTGATCAGGATGATTGGGTGTCCTTTTTGCCTTTGGCTGAGTTCGCCCTTAATAATCGGGCCAGCTCGGCTACTTTGGTTTCGCCGTTTTTCTGCAATTCTGGGTTCCACCCTCGTTTCTCTTCAGGGCAGGTTGAGTCTTCGGACTGTCCTGGTGTGGATACTGTGGTGGATAGGTTGCAGCAGATTTGGACCCATGTAGTGGACAATCTGACTTTGTCCCAGGAGAAGGCTCAACGTTTCGCTAACCGCAGGCGCTGTGTGGGTTCCGACTTTGTGTTGGGGATTTGGTTTGGTTGTCATCTCGTTATATTCCTATGAAGGTTTCCTCTCCTGAATTTAAGCCTCGTTTCATTGGTCCATATAGGATTTCTGAGGTTCTTAATCCTGTGTCTTTTCGTTTGACTCTTCCAGCTACTTTTTCCATCCATAACGTGTTCCATAGGTCATTGTTGCGGAGATACGTGGCACCTGTGGTTCCATCTATTGATCCTCCTGCTCCGGTTTTGGTTGAAGGGGAATTGGAGTATATAGTGGAGAAGATTTTGGATTCTCGTGTTTCGAGATGGAAACTCCAGTATCTGGTTAAGTGGAAAGGTTATGGTCAGGAAGATAATTCCTGGGTCTTTGCCTCTGATGTCCAT